>NC_138976.1:119032151-119646810 GCF_964341445.2 Mesoplodon mirus | reverse complement strand
AAGAAATCTTTGCCGACTTTCTGCTGAAACTTACGAGCGTTCACACCTAAGCCTCTTACAAGGTCAGCTGTTTAGCTAAACATGAGCTCATGATCTAAATTTACACAATAATGAAGAAAGCAGCTACAAGGGGAGACAATCAGCCAAAACAATCAATACCAGTATTAGATTCCCAAGGCCATCCATCAGATGTAGGAATAATCCGGTGCAAGGCAGAAAATATACATAAAACTGGAACTGAAACAAGGCACGAGGATGTTTTCAAAGACTGGTAGGATCTCTAAAACATTTTTAAAGGACATGTCATTGATAAAGCTAAATACACAAAGGTTGTGTAATACAACAGATTAATCATTGAGAAGAGTGAAATTATGCTGTTTTGAAAACTATGGCAGGTCAGATTTTCTGCCTAATTATATAAGAAGATTTCTCTAAAAAATACACATTATTTCAAAGCCTTATTGGCTGTGAAATAAGTTAAGGGTATTTCAAATGGCTTGTCTGCAAAGAAAGGTGAGATGTAGGGGATCACAGAAAGTCGAGGGGAAAATAGGTCAATATATACATTGCTATATGGTGAACTAAGCCTTAGGCCGGCAACAATGGAGAGGACCTGACCCTTAGAAACGTACAAGTAAGCTGGAATCTTCAAAAGTTCAAATCTTTATAAGTAAAAAGATTTATTAAAATGAATAACCAAGTGTTTTAATTGACATCAGAAGATGAAAACAATAAACCCTGAGAACATAGAAAAAAGTTAAATAAAGATATGAGCAGAACTTAATACAACAGAAAACGTATAAAATCCAGGTGATTTAGTAAGTCCAAAGAATCTTCTTTGAAAAGATTTAAAAGACACACTTTGATTAAGGAAAACAAAAACATAAGTAAAGAATATACAGAAAGAGTCAGGACAATGTTAGAGCAGAGAATATATGAAATGCCAGTAAATTTGAACATTTCTGTCAAGTGGACCATTTCCTAGCTCCTAAAGTTTACCAAAACTGACACAAGAGGAAATCATTTAAGGTCATCATGTCTGCCCTTGGCATTCTCGGAACGCCCTGGCCTCAGAATGCAGCCTCTGTAGTCCATGGTAACCTGCGGAGAGGGGGCGGGGCTGAGGGAGGTTGGAACACTGCCCTTACTGAGGGAGTGGGTGTGGCCATCTCTGCTGTGACTGAACAAAGGGCAGGGGAGCAGGGGGCCCAGGGAAGGGCCCTCAGAGCCCGGCAGGCCCAGTGGAGTGTCACAAGCATTTAGGCCCATGCCAAAGGGCGCTTTCTTTGTCTGCACAGCTGCCCAAACTCTCACCTTTCCACTCAGGCCGCCCTCTTACTTGAAGTGTGTGTGGAACCTGTCCGCGCAGTACACCTCGCTGCACAGCTAAGCATAGGTCTGGGCATCGTAGCTTCCTGGCAGGTGACCGAGGCTCGCAGGCAGATGGGTCCCTGGGACACACGGGGAGAGGCTCCTGCCCGGGCCACTGGCCGCCCACTGCCCCTGCCCCAGATCGGGGGCCGCAAAGCAGCCCTGTCTGAGTCCCCTGCCTCTAGAGGGAGTATTGGCCAACACTTGTAGAAAACGGGGTCCTTGCGGGCCACTCATTGGAGGGACACAAATAAATCTTTGCCGACTTTCTGCTGAAACTTACGAGCATTCACAACTAAGCCTCTTACAAGGTCAGCTATTTAGCTAAACATGAGCTCATGATCTAAATTTACACAATAATGAAGAAAGCAGCTACAAGGGGAGACAATCAGCCAAAACAATCAATACCAGTATTAGATTCCCAAGGCCATCCATCAGATGTAGGAATAATAAGGTGCAAGGCAGAAAATATACATAAAACTGGAACTGAAACAAGGCACAAGGATGTTTTCAAAGACTGGTAGGATCTCTAAAACATTTTTAAAGGACATGTCATTGATAAAGCTAAATACACAAAGGTTGTGTAATACAAGAGTTTAATCATTGAGAAGTGTGAAATTATGCTGTTTTGAAAACTATGGCAGGTCAGATTTTCTGCCTAATTATATAAGAAGATGTCTCTAAAAAATACACATTATTTCAAAGCCTTATTGGCTGTGAAATAAGTTAAGTGTATTTCAAATGGCTTGTCTGCAAAGAAAGGTGAGATGTAGGGGATCACAGAAAGTCTAGGGGAAAATAGGTCAATATATACATTGCTATATGGTGAACTAAGCATTAGGCCGGCAACAATGGAGAGGACCTGACCCTTAGAAACATACAAGTAAGCTGGAATCTTCAAAAGTTCAAATCTTTATAAGTAAAAAGATTTATTAAAATGAATAACCAAGTGTTTTAATTGACATCAGAAGATGAAAACAATAAACCCTGAGAACATAGAAAAAAGTTAAATAAAGATATGAGCAGAAGTTAATACAACAGAAAACGTATAAAATTCAGATGATTTAGTAAGTCCAAAGAATCTTCTTTGAAAAGATTTAAAAGACACACTTTGATTAAGGAAAACAAAAACATAAGTAAAGAATATACAGAAAGAGTCAGGACAATGTTAGAGCAGAGAATATATGAAATGCCAGTAAATTTGAACATTTCTGGAAAGTGGACCATTTCCTAGCTCCTAAAGTTTACCAAAACTGACACAAGAGGAAATCATTTAAGGTCATCATGTCTGCCCTTGGCATTCTCGGAACGCCCTGGCCTCAGAATGCAGCCTCTGTAGTCCATGGTAACCTGCGGAGAGGGGTCGGGGCTGAGGGAGGTTGGAACACTGCCCTCACTGAGGGAGTGGGTGTGGCCATCTCTGCTGTGACTGAACAAAGGGCAGGGGAGCAGGGGGCCCAGGGCAGGGCCCTCAGAGCCCGGCAGGCCCAGTGGAGTGTCACAAGCATTTAGGCCCAGGCCAAAGGGCGCTTTCTTTGTCTGCACAGCTGCCCAAACTCTCACCTTTCCACTCAGGCCGCCCTCTTACTTGAAGTGTGTGTGGAACCTGTCTGCGCAGTACACCTCGCTGCACAGCTAAGCATAGGTCTGGGCATCATAGCCTCCTGCCAGGTGACCGAGGCTCGCAGGCAGATGGGTCCCTGGGACACACGCGGAGAGGCTCCTGCCCGGGCCACAGGCCGCCCACTTCCCCTGCCCCAGATCGGGGGCCGCAAAGCAGCCCTGTCTGAGTCCCCTGCCTCTAGAGGGAGTATTGGACCAACACTTGTAGAAAACGGGGTCCTTGCGGGCCACTCATTGGAGGGACACAAATAAATCTTTGCCGACTTTCTGCTGAAACTTACGAGCGTTCACACCTAAGCCTCTTACAAGGTCAGCTGTTTAGCTAAACATGAGCTCATGATCTAAATTTACACAATAATGAAGAAAGCAGCTATAAGGGGAAACAATCAGCCAAAACAATCCATACCAGAATTAGATTCCCAAGGCCATCCATCAGATGTAGGAATAATCGTGTGCAAGGCAGAAAATATATATAAAACTGGAACTGAAACAAGGCACGAGGATGTTTTCAAAGATTGGTAGGATCTCTAAAACATTTTTAAAGATCATGTCATTGATAAAGCTAAATACACAAAGGTTGTGTAATACAACAGATTAATCATTGAGAAGAGTGAAATTATGCTGTTTTGAAAACTATGGCAGGTCAGATTTTCTGCCTAATTATATAAGAAGATTTCTCTAAAAAATACACATTATTTCAAAGCCTTATTGGCTGTGAAATAAGTTAAGGGTATTTCAAATGGCTTGTCTGCAAAGAAAGGTGAGATGTAGGGGATCACAGAAAGTCGAGGGGAAAATAGGTCAATATATACATTGCTATATGGTGAACTAAGCCTTAGGCCGGCAACAATGGAGAGGACCTGACCCTTAGAAACGTACAAGTAAGCTGGAATCTTCAAAGGTTCAAATCTTTATAAGTAAAAAGATTTATTAAAATGAATAACCAAGTGTTTTAATTGACATCAGAAGATGAAAACAATAAACCCTGAGAACATAGAAAAAAGTTAAATAAAGATATGAGCAGAATTTAATACAACAGAAAACGTATAAAATCCAGGTGATTTAGTAAGTCCAAAGAATCTTCTTTGAAAAGATTTAAAAGACACACTTTGATTAAGGAAAACAAAAACATAAGTAAAGAATATACAGAAAGAGTCAGGACAATGTTAGAGCAGAGAATATATGAAATGCCAGTAAATTTGAACATTTCTGTCAAGTGGACCATTTCCTAGCTCCTAAAGTTTACCAAAACTGACACAAGAGGAAATCATTTAAGGTCATCATGTCTGCCCTTGGCATTCTCGGAACGCCCTGGCCTCAGAATGCAGCCTCTGTCGTCCATGGTAACCTGGGGAGAGGGGGCGGGGCTGAGGGAGGTTGGAACACTGCCCTCACTGAGGGAGTGGGTGTGGCCATCTCTGCTGTGACTGAACAAAGGGCAGGGGAGCAGGGGGCCCAGGGCAGGGCCCTCAGAGCCCGGCAGGCCCAGTGGAGTGTCACAAGCATTTAGGCCCAGGCCAAAGGGCGCTTTCTTTGTCTGCACAGCTGCCCAAACTCTCACCTTTCCACTCAGGCCGCCCTCTTACTTGAAGTGTGTGTGGAACCTGTCCGCGCAGTACACCTCGCTGCACAGCTAAGCATAGGTCTGGGCATCGTAGCTTCCTGCCAGGTGACCGAGGCTCGCAGGCAGATGGGTCCCTGGGACACACGGGGAGAGGCTCCTGCCCGGGCCACAGGCCGCCCACTGCCCCTGCCCCAGATCGGGGGCCGCAAAGCAGCCCTGTCTGAGTCCCCTGCCTCTAGAGGGAGTATTGGCCAACACTTGTAGAAAACGGGGTCCTTGCGGGCCACTCATTGGAGGGACACAAATAAATCTTTGCCGACTTTCTGCTGAAACTTACGAGCGTTCACATCTAAGCCTCTTACAAGGTCAGCTATTTAGCTAAACATGAGCTCATGATCTAAATTTACACAATAATGAAGAAAGCAGCTACAAGGGGAGACAATCAGCCAAAACAATCAATACCAGTATTAGATTCCCAAGGCCATCCATCAGATGTAGGAATAATCAGGTGCAAGGCAGAAAATATACATAAAACTGGAACTGAAACAAGGCACAAGGATGTTTTCAAAGACTGGTAGGATCTCTAAAACATTTTTAAAGGACATGTCATTGATAAAGCTAAATACACAAAGGTTGTGTAATACAACAGTTTAATCATTGAGAAGTGTGAAATTATGCTGTTTTGAAAACTATGGCAGGTCAGATTTTCTGCCTAATTCTATAAGAAGATGTCTCTAAAAAATACACATTATTTCAAAGCCTTATTGGCTGTGAAATAAGTTAAGTGTATTTCAAATGGCTTGTCTGCAAAGAAAGGTGAGATGTAGGGGATCACAGAAAGTCTAGGGGAAAATAGGTCAATATATACATTGCTATATGGTGAACTAAGCATTAGGCCGGCAACAATGGAGAGGTCCTGACCCTTAGAAACATACAAGTAAGCTGGAATCTTCAAAAGTTCAAATCTTTATAAGTAAAAAGATTTATTAAAATGAATAACCAAGTGTTTTAATTGACATCAGAAGATGAAAACAATAAACCCTGAGAACATAGAAAAAAGTTAAATAAAGATATGAGCAGAATTTAATACAACAGAAAACGTATAAAATCCAGGTGATTTAGTAAGTCCAAAGAATCTTCTTTGAAAAGATTTAAAAGACACACTTTGATTAAGGAAAACAAAAACATAAGTAAAGAATATACAGAAAGAGTCAGGACAATGTTAGAGCAGAGAATATATGAAATGCCAGTAAATTTGAACATTTCTGGAAAGTGGACCATTTCCTAGCTCCTAAAGTTTACCAAAACTGACACAAGAGGAAATCATTTAAGGTCATCATGTCTGCCCTTGGCATTCTCGGAACGCCCTGGCCTCAGAATGCAGCCTCTGTAGTCCATGGTAACCTGCGGAGAGGGGTCGGGGCTGAGGGAGGTTGGAACACTGCCCTCACTGAGGGAGTGGGTGTGGCCATCTCTGCTGTGACTGAACAAAGGGCAGGGGAGCAGGGGGCCCAGGGCAGGGCCCTCAGAGCCCGGCAGGCCCAGTGGAGTGTCACAAGCATTTAGGCCCAGGACAAAGGGCACTTTCTTTGTCTGCACAGCTGCCCAAACCCTCACCTTTCCACTCAGGCCGCCCTCTTACTTGAAGTGTGTGTGGAACCTGTCCACGCAGTACACCTCGCTGCACAGCTAAGCATAGGTCTGGGCATCGTAGCTTCCTTCCAGGTGACCGAGGCTCGCAGGCAGATGGGTCCCTGGGACACACGCGGAGAGGCTCCTGCCCGGGCCACAGGCCGCCCACTGCCCCTGCCCCAGATCGGGGGCTGCAAAGCAGCCCTGTCTGAGTCCCCTGCCTCTAGAGGGAGTATTGGACCAACAGTTGTAGAAAACGGGGTACTTGCGGGCCACACATTGGAGGGACACAAATAAATCTTTGCCGACTTTCTGCTGAAACTTACGAGCATTCACAACTAAGCCTCTTACAAGGTCAGCTATTTAGCTAAACATGAGCTCATGATCTAAATTTACACAATAATGAAGAAAGCAGCTACAAGGGGAGACAATCAGCCAAAACAATCAATACCAGAATTAGATTCCCAAGGCCATCCATCAGATGTAGGAATAATCGGGTGCAAGGCAGAAAATATACATAAAACTGGAACTGAAACAAGGCACGAGGATGTATTCAAAGACTGGTAGGATCTCTAAAACATTTTTAAAGGACATGTCATTGATAAAGGTAAATACACAAAGGTTGTGTAATACAACAGATTAATCATTGAGAAGAGTGAAATTATGCTGTTTTGAAAACTATGGCAGGTCAGATTTTCTGCCTAATTATATAAGAAGATTTCTCTAAAAAATAAACATTATTTCAAAGCCTTATTGGCTGTGAAATAAGTTAAGGGTATTTCAAATGGCTTGTCTGCAAAGAAAGGTGAGATGTAGTGGATCACAGAAAGTCGAGGGGAAAATAGGTCAGTATATACATTGCTATATGGTGAACTAAGCCTTAGGCCGGCAACAGTGGAGAGGACCTGACCCTTAGAAACGTACAAGTAAGCTGGAATCTTCAAAAGTTCAAATCTTTATAAGTAAAAAGATTTATTAAAATGAATAACCAAGTGTTTTAATTGACATCAGAAGATGAAAACAATAAAACCTGAGAACATAGAATAAAGTTAAATAAAGATATGAGCAGAAGTTAATACAACAGAAAACGTATAAAATTCAGATGATTTAGTAAGTCCAAAGAATCTTCTTTGAAAAGATTTAAAAGACACACTTTGATTAAGGAAAACAAAAACGTAAGTAAAGAATATACAGAAAGAGTCAGGACAATGTTAGAGCAGAGAATATATGAAATGCCAGTAAATTTGAACATTTCTGGAAAGTGGACCATTTCCTAGCTCCTAAAGTTTACCAAAACTGACACAAGAGGAAATCATTTAAGGTCATCATGTCTGCCCTTGGCATTCTCGGAACGCCCTGGCCTCAGAATGCAGCCTCTGTCGTCCATGGTAACCTGCGGAGAGGGGGCGGGGCTGAGGGAGTTTCGAACACTGCCCTCACTGAGGGAGTGGGTGTGGCCATCTCTGCTGTGACTGAACAAAGGGCAGGGGAGCAGGGGGCCCAGGGCAGGGCCCTCAGAGCCCGGCAGGCCCAGTGGAGTGTCACAAGCATTTAGGCCCATGCCAAAGGGCGCTTTCTTTGTCTGCACAGCTGCCCAAACTCTCACCTTTCCACTCAGGCCGCCCTCTTACTTGAAGTGTGTGTGGAACCTGTCTGCGCAGTACACCTCGCTGCACAGCTAAGCATAGGTCTGGGCATCATAGCTTCCTGCCAGGTGACCGAGGCTCGCAGGCAGATGGGTCCCTGGGACACACGCGGAGAGGCTCCTGCCCGGGCCACAGGCCGCCCACTTCCCCTGCCCCAGATCGGGGGCCGCAAAGCAGCCCTGTCTGAGTACCCTGCCTCTAGAGGGAGTATTGGACCAACACTTGTAGAAAACGGGGTCCTTGCGGGCCACTCATTGGAGGGACACAAATAAATCTTTGCCGACTTTCTGCTGAAACTTACGAGCGTTCACACCTAAGCCTCCTACAAGGTCAGCTGTTTAGCTAAACATGAGCTCATGATCTAAATTTACACAATAATGAAGAAAGCAGCTACAAGGGGAGACAATCAGCCAAAACAATCAATACCAGTATTAGATTCCCAAGGCCATCCATCAGATGTAGGAATAATCGGGTGCAAGGCAGAAAATATACATCAAACTGGAAATGAAACAAGGCACAAGGATGTTTTCAAAGACTGGTAGGATCTCTAAAACATTTTTAAAGACATGTCATTGATAAAGCTAAATACACAAAGGTTGTGTAATACAACAGATTAATCATTGAGAAGAGTGAAATTATGCTGTTTTGAAAACTATGGCAGGTCAGATTTTCTGCCTAATTATATAAGAAGATTTCTCTAAAAAATACACATTATTTCAAAGCCTTATTGGCTGTGAAATAAGTTAAGTGTATTTCAAATGGCTTGTCTGCAAAGAAAGGTGAGATGTAGTGGATCACAGAAAGTCGAGGGGAAAATAGGTCAATATATACATTTCTATATGGTGAACTAAGCCTTAGGCCGGCAACAGTGGAGAGGACCTGAACCTTACAAACGTACATGTAAGCTGGAATCTTCAAAAGTTCAAATCTTTATAAGTAAAAAGATTTATTAAAATGAATAACCAAGTGTTTTAATTGACATCAGAAGATGAAAACAATAAACCCTGAGAACATAGAAAAAAGTTAAATAAAGATATGAGCAGAAGTTAATACAACAGAAAACGGATAAAATTCAGGTGATTTAGTAAGTCCAAAGAATCTTCTTTGAAAAGATTTAAAAGACACACTTTGATTAAGGAAAACCAAAACATAAGTAAAGAATATACAGAAAGAGTCAGGACAATGTTAGAGCAGAGAATATATGAAATGCCAGTAAATTTGAACATTTCTGTCAAGTGGACCATTTCCTAGCTCCTAAAGTTTACCAAAACTGACACAAGAGGAAATCATTTAAGGTCATCATGTCTGCCCTTGGCATTCTCGGAACGCCCTGGCCTCAGAATGCAGCCTCTGTAGTCCATGGTAACCTGCGGAGAGGGGGCGGGGCTGAGGGAGGTTGGAACACTGCCCTCACTGAGGGAGTGGGTGTGGCCATCTCTGCTGTGACTGAACAAAGGGCAGGGGAGCAGGGGGCCCAGGGCAGGGCCCTCAGAGCCCGGCAGGCCCAGTGGAGTGTCACAAGCATTTAGGCCCAGGCCAAAGGGCACTTTCTTTGTCTGCACAGCTGCCCAAACCCTCACCTTTCCACTCAGGCCGCCCTCTTACTTGAAGTGTGTGTGGAACCTGTCCACGCAGTACACCTCGCTGCACAGCTAAGCATAGGTCTGGGCATCGTAGCTTCCTTCCAGGTGACCGAGGCTCGCAGGCAGATGGGTCCCTGGGACACACGCGGAGAGGCTCCTGCCCGGGCCACAGGCCGCCCACTGCCCCTGCCCCAGATCGGGGGCTGCAAAGCAGCCCTGTCGGAGTCCCCTGCCTCTAGAGGGATTATTGGACCAACACTTGTAGAAAACGGGGTCCTTGCGGGCCACTCATTGGAGGGACACAAATAAATCTTTGCCGACTTTCTGCTGAAACTTACGAGCATTCACAACTAAGCCTCTTACAAGGTCAGCTGTTTAGCTAAACATGAGCTCATGATCTAAATTTACACAATAATGAAGAAAGCAGCTACAAGCGTAGACAATCAGCCAAAACAATCAATACCAGTATTAGATTCCCAAGGCCATCCATCAGATGTAGGAATAATCGGGTGCAAGGCAGAAAATATACATAAAACTGGAACTGAAACAAGGCACGAGGATGTTTTCAAAGACTGGTAGGATCTCTAAAACATTTTTAAAGGACATGTCATTGATAAAGCTAAATACACAAAGGTTGTGTAATACAACAGTTTAATCATTGAGAAGAGTGAAATTATGCTGTTTTGAAAACTATGGCAGGTCAGATTTTCTGCCTAATTATATAAGAAGATTTCTCTAAAAAATACACATTATTTCAAAGCCTTATTGGCTGTGAAATAAGTTAAGTGTATTTCAAATGGCTTGTCTGCAAAGAAAGGTGAGATGTAGTGGATCACAGAAAGTCGAGGGGAAAATAGGTCAATATATACATTGCTATATGGTGAACTAAGCCTTAGGCCGGCAACTGTGGAGAGGACCTGACCCTTAGAAACGTACAAGTAAGCTGGAATCTTCAAAAGTTCAAATCTTTATAAGTAAAAAGATTTATTAAAATGAATAACCAAGTGTTTTAATTGACATCAGAAAATGAAAACAATAAACACTGAGAACATAGAAAAAAGTTAAATAAAGATATGAGCAGAACTTAATACAACAGAAAACGGATAAAATTCAGGTGATTTAGTAAGTCCAAAGAATCTTCTTTGAAAAGATTTAAAAGACACACTTTGATTAAGGAAAACCAAAACATAAGTAAAGAATATACAGAAAGAGTCAGGACAATGTTAGAGCAGAGAATATATGAAATGCCAGTAAATTTGAACATTTCTGTCAAGTGGACCATTTCCTAGCTCCTAAAGTTTACCAAAACTGACACAAGAGGAAATCATTTAAGGTCATCATGTCTGCCCTTGGCATTCTCGGAACGCCCTGGCCTCAGAATGCAGCCTCTGTAGTCCATGGTAACCTGCGGAGAGGGGGCGGGGCTGAGGGAGGTTGGAACACTGCCCTCACTGAGGGAGTGGGTGTGGCCATCTCTGCTGTGACTGAACAAAGGGCAGGGGAGCAGGGGGCCCAGGGCAGGGCCCTCAGAGCCCGGCAGGCCCAGTGGAGTGTCACAAGCATTTAGGCCCAGGCCAAAGGGCACTTTCTTTGTCTGCACAGCTGCCCAAACCCTCACCTTTCCACTCAGGCCGCCCTCTTACTTGAAGTGTGTGTGGAACCTGTCCACGCAGTACACCTCGCTGCACAGCTAAGCATAGGTATGGGCATCGTAGCTTCCTTCCAGGTGACCGAGGCTCGCAGGCAGATGGGTCCCTGGGACACACGCGGAGAGGCTCCTGCCCGGGCCACAGGCCGCCCACTTCCCCTGCCCCAGATCGGGGGCCGCAAAGCAGCCCTGTCTGAGTACCCTGCCTCTAGAGGGAGTATTGGACCAACACTTGTAGAAAACGGGGTCCTTGCGGGCCACTCATTGGAGGGACACAAATAAATCTTTGCCGACTTTCTGCCGAAACTTACGAGCATTCACAACTAAGCCTCTTACAAGGTCAGCTGTTTAGCTAAACATGAGCTCATGATCTAAATTTACACAATAATGAAGAAAGCAGCTACAAGGGGAGACAATCAGCCAAAACAATCAATACCAGTATTAGATTCCCAAGGCCATCCATCAGATGTAGGAATAATCGGGTGCAAGGCAGAAAATATACATAAAACTGGAACTGAAACAAGGCACGAGGATGTTTTCAAAGACTGGTAGGATCTCTAAAACATTTTTAAAGGACATGTCATTGATAAAGCTAAATACACAAAGGTTGTGTAATACAACAGTTTAATCATTGAGAAGAGTGAAATTATGCTGTTTTGAAAACTATGGCAGGTCAGATTTTCTGCCTAATTATATAAGAATATTTCTCTAAAAAATACACATTATTTCAAAGCCTTATTGGCTGTGAAATAAGTTAAGTGTATTTCAAATGGCTTGTCTGCAAAGAAAGGTGAGATGTAGGGGATCACAGAAAGTCGAGGGGAAAATAGGTCAATATATACATTGCTATATGGTGAACTAAGCCTTAGGCCGGCAACTGTGGAGAGGACCTGACCCTTAGAAACGTACAAGTAAGCTGGAATCTTCAAAAGTTCAAATCTTTATAAGTAAAAAGATTTATTAAAATGAATAACCAAGTGTTTTAATTGACATCAGAAGATGAAAACAATAAACCCTGAGAACATAGAAAAAAGTTAAATAAAGATATGAGCAGAACTTAATACAACAGAAAACGTATAAAATTCAGGTGATTTAGTAAGTCCAAAGAATCTTCTTTGAAAAGATTTAAAAGACACACTTTGATTAAGGAAAACCAAAACATAAGTAAAGAATATACAGAAAGAGTCAGGACAATGTTAGAGCAGAGAATATATGAAATGCCAGTAAATTTGAACATTTCTGTCAAGTGGACCATTTCCTAGCTCCTAAAGTTTACCAAAACTGACACAAGAGGAAATCATTTAAGGTCATCATGTCTGCCCTTGGCATTCTCGGAACGCCCTGGCCTCAGAATGCAGCCTCTGTAGTCCATGGTAACCTGCGGAGAGGGGGCGGGGCTGAGGGAGGTTGGAACACTGCCCTCACTGAGGGAGTGGGTGTGGCCATCTCTGCTGTGACTGAACAAAGGGCAGGGGAGCAGGGGGCCCAGGGCAGGGCCCTCAGATCCCGGCAGGCCCAGTGGAGTGTCACAAGCATTTAGGCCCAGGCCAAAGGGCGCTTTCTTTGTCTGCACAGCTGCCCAAACTCTCACCTTTCCACTCAGGCCGCCCTCTTACTTGAAGTGTGTGTGGAACCTGTCCGCGCAGTACACCTCGCTGCACAGCTAACCATAGGTCAGGGCATTGTGGCCTCCTGCCAGGTGACTGAGGCTCACAGGCAGATGGGTCCCTGGGAGACACGCGGAGAGGCTCCTGCCCGGGCCACAGGCAGCCCACTTCCACTGCCCCAGATCGGGGGCCGCAAAGCAGCCCTGTCTGAGTCCCCTGCCTCTTGAGGGAGTATTGGACAAACACTTGTAGAAAACGGGGTCCTTGCGGGCCACTCATTGGAGGGACACAAAGAAATCTTTGCCGACTTTCTGCTGAAACTTACGAGCGTTCACACCTAAGCCTCTTACAAGGTCAGCTGTTTAGCTAAACATGAGCTCATGATCTAAATTTACACAATAATGAAGAAAGCAGCTACAAGGGGAGACAATCAGCCAAAACAATCAATACCAGTATTAGATTCCCAAGGCCATCCATCAGATGTAGGAATAATCGGGTGCAAGGCAGAAAATATACATCAAACTGGAAATGAAACAAGGCACAAGGATGTTTTCAAAGACTGGTAGGATCTCTAAAACATTTTTAGAGGACATGTCATTGATAAAGCTAAATACACAAGGGTTGTGTAATACAACAGTTTAATCATTGAGAAGTGTGAAATTATGCTGTTTTGAAAACTATGGCAGGTCAGATTTACTGCCTAATTATATAAGAAGATTTCTCTAAAAAATACACATTATTTCAAAGCCTTACTGGCTGTGAAATAAGTTAAGGGTATTTCAAATGGCTTGTCTGCAAAGAAAGCTGAGATGTAGGGGATCACAGAAAGTCTAGAGGAAAATAGGTCAATATATACATTGCTATATGGTGAACTAAGCCTTAGGCCAGCAACAATGGAGAGGACCTGACCCTTAGACACGTACAAGTAAGCTGGAATCTTCAAAAGTTCAAATCTTTATAAGTAAAAAGATTTATTAAAATGAATAACCAAGTGTTTTAATTGACATCAGAAGATGAAAACAATAAACCCTGAGAACATAGAAAAAAGTTAAATAAAGATATAAGCAGAATTTAATACAACAGAAAACATATAAAATCCAGGTGATTTAGTAAGTCCAAAGAATCTTCTTTGAAAAGATTTAAAAGACACACTTTGATTAAGGAAAACCAAAACATAAGTAAAGAATATACAGAAAGAGTCAGGACAATGTTAGAGCAGAGAATATATGAAATGCCAGTAAATTTGAACATTTCTGTCAAGTGGACCATTTCCTAGCTCCTAAAGTTTACCAAAACTGACACAAGAGGAAATCAATTAAGGTCATCATGTCTGCCCTTGGCATTCTCGGAAAGCCCTTGCCTCAGAATGCAGCCTCTGTAGTCCATGGTAACCTGCGGAGAGGGGGCGGGGCTGAGGGAGGTTGGAACACTGCCCTCACAGAGGGTGTGGGTGTGGCCATCTCTGCTGTGACTGAACAAAGGGCAGGGGAGCAGGGGGCCCAGGGAAGGGCCCTCAGAGCCCGGCAGGCCCAGTGGAGTGTCACAAGCATTTAGGCCCAGGCCAAAGGGCGCTTTCTTTGTCTGCACAACTGCCCAAACTCTCACCTTTCCACTCAGGCCGCCCTCTTACATGAAGTGTGTGTGGAACCTGTCGGCGCAGTACACCTCGCTGCACAGCTAAGCATAGGTCTGGGCATCGTAGCTTTCTGGCAGGTGACCGAGGCTCGCAGGCAGATGTGTCCCTGGGACACACGCGGAGAGGCTCCTGCCCGGGCCACAGGCCCCCCACTGCCCCTGCCCCAGATCGGGGGCCGCAAAGCAGCCCTGTCTGAGTCCCCTGCCTCTAGAGGGAGTATTGGACCAACACTTGTAGAAAACGGGGTCCTTGTGGGCCACTCATTGGAGGGACACAAAGAAATCTTTGCCGACTTTCTGCTGAAACTTACGAGCGTTCACACCTAAGCCTCTTACAAGGTCAGCTGTTTAGCTAAACATGAGCTCATGATCTAAATTTACACAATAATGAAGAAAGCAGCTACAAGGGGAGACAATCAGCCAAAACAATCAATACCAGTATTAGATTCCCAAGGCCATCCATCAGATGTAGGAATAATCCGGTGCAAGGCAGAAAATATACATAAAACTGGAACTGAAACAAGGCACGAGGATGTTTTCAAAGACTGGTAGGATCTCTAAAACATTTTTAAAGGACATGTCATTGATAAAGCTAAATACACAAAGGTTGTGTAATACAACAGATTAATCATTGAGAAGAGTGAAATTATGCTGTTTTGAAAACTATGGCAGGTCAGATTTTCTGCCTAATTATATAAGAAGATTTCTCTAAAAAATACACATTATTTCAAAGCCTTATTGGCTGTGAAATAAGTTAAGGGTATTTCAAATGGCTTGTCTGCAAAGAAAGGTGAGATGTAGGGGATCACAGAAAGTCGAGGGGAAAATAGGTCAATATATACATTGCTATATGGTGAACTAAGCCTTAGGCCGGCAACAATGGAGAGGACCTGACCCTTAGAAACGTACAAGTAAGCTGGAATCTTCAAAAGTTCAAATCTTTATAAGTAAAAAGATTTATTAAAATGAATAACCAAGTGTTTTAATTGACATCAGAAGATGAAAACAATAAACCCTGAGAACATAGAAAAAAGTTAAATAAAGATATGAGCAGAACTTAATACAACAGAAAACGTATAAAATCCAGGTGATTTAGTAAGTCCAAAGAATCTTCTTTGAAAAGATTTAAAAGACACACTTTGATTAAGGAAAACAAAAACATAAGTAAAGAATATACAGAAAGAGTCAGGACAATGTTAGAGCAGAGAATATATGAAATGCCAGTAAATTTGAACATTTCTGTCAAGTGGACCATTTCCTAGCTCCTAAAGTTTACCAAAACTGACACAAGAGGAAATCATTTAAGGTCATCATGTCTGCCCTTGGCATTCTCGGAACGCCCTGGCCTCAGAATGCAGCCTCTGTAGTCCATGGTAACCTGCGGAGAGGGGGCGGGGCTGAGGGAGGTTGGAACACTGCCCTTACTGAGGGAGTGGGTGTGGCCATCTCTGCTGTGACTGAACAAAGGGCAGGGGAGCAGGGGGCCCAGGGAAGGGCCCTCAGAGCCCGGCAGGCCCAGTGGAGTGTCACAAGCATTTAGGCCCATGCCAAAGGGCGCTTTCTTTGTCTGCACAGCTGCCCAAACTCTCACCTTTCCACTCAGGCCGCCCTCTTACTTGAAGTGTGTGTGGAACCTGTCCGCGCAGTACACCTCGCTGCACAGCTAAGCATAGGTCTGGGCATCGTAGCTTCCTGGCAGGTGACCGAGGCTCGCAGGCAGATGGGTCCCTGGGACACACGGGGAGAGGCTCCTGCCCGGGCCACAGGCCGCCCACTGCCCCTGCCCCAGATCGGGGGCCGCAAAGCAGCACTGTCTGAGTCCCCTGCCTCTAGAGGGAGTATTGGCCAACACTTGTAGAAAACGGGGTCCTTGCGGGCCACTCATTGGAGGGACACAAATAAATCTTTGCCGACTTTCTGCTGAAACTTACGAGCATTCACATCTAAGCCTCTTACAAGGTCAGCTATTTAGCTAAACATGAGCTCATGATCTAAATTTACACAATAATGAAGAAAGCAGCTACAAGGGGAGACAATCAGCCAAAACAATCAATACCAGAATTAGATTCCCAAGGCCATCCATCAGATGTAGGAATAATCGGGTGCAAGGCAGAAAATATACATAAAACTGGAACTGAAACAAGGCACGAGGATGTATTCAAAGACTGGTAGGTTCTCTAAAACATTTTTAAAGGACATGTCATTGATAAAGCTAAATACACAAAGGTTGTGTAATACAACAGATTAATCATTGAGAAGAGTGAAATTATGCTGTTTTGAAAACTATGGCAGGTCAGATTTTCTGCCTAATTATATAAGAAGATTTCTCTAAAAAATAAACATTATTTCAAAGCCTTATTGGCTGTAAAATAAGTTAAGGGTATTTCAAATGGCTTGTCTGCAAAGAAAGGTGAGATGTAGTGGATCACAGAAAGTCGAGGGGAAAATAGGTCAGTATATACATTGCTATATGCTGAACTAAGCCTTAGGCCGGCAAGAGTGGAGAGGACCTGACCCTTAGAAACATACAAGTAAGCTGGAATCTTCAAAAGTTCAAATCTTTATAAGTAAAAAGATTTATTAAAATGAATAACCAAGTGTTTTAATTGACATCAGAAGATGAAAACAATAAACCCTGAGAACATAGAAAAAAGTTAAATAAAGATATGAGCAGAAGTTAATACAACAGAAAACGTATAAAATTCAGATGATTTAGTAAGTCCAAAGAATCTTCTTTGAAAAGATTTAAAAGACACACTTTGATTAAGGAAAACAAAAACATAAGTAAAGAATATACAGAAAGAGTCAGGACAATGTTAGAGCAGAGAATATATGAAATGCCAGTAAATTTGAACATTTCTGGAAAGTGGACCATTTCCTAGCTCCTAAAGTTTACCAAAACGGACACAAGAGGAAATCATTTAAGGTCATCATGTCTGCCCTTGGCATTCTCGGAACGCCCTGGCCTCAGAATGCAGCCTCTGTCGTCCATGGTAACCTGCGGAGAGGGGGCGGGGCTGAGGGAGGTTGGAACACTGCCCTCACTGAGGGAGTGGGTGTGGCCATCTCTGCTGTGACTGAACAAAGGGCAGGGGAGCAGGGGGCCCAGGGAAGGGCCCTCAGAGCCCGTCAGGCCCAGTGGAGTGTCACAAGCATTTAGGCCCAGGACAAAGGGCGCTTTCTTTGTCTGCACAGCTGCCCAAACTCTCACCTTTCCACTCAGGCCGCCCTCTTACTTGAAGTGTGTGTGGAACCTGTCTGCGCAGTACACCTCGCTGCACAGATAAGCATAGGTCTGGGCATCATAGCTTCCTGCCAGGTGACCGAGGCTCGCAGGCAGATGGGTCCCTGGGACACACGCGGAGAGGCTCCTGCCCGGGCCACAGGCAGCCCACTTCCACTGCCCCAGATCGGGGGCCGCAAAGCAGCCCTGTCTGAGTCCCCTGCCTCTTGAGGGAGTATTGGACAAACACTTGTAGAAAACGGGGTCCTTGCGGGCCACTCATTGGAGGGACACAAAGAAATCTTTGCCGACTTTCTGCTGAAACTTACGAGCGTTCACACCTAAGCCTCTTACAAGGTCAGCTGTTTAGCTAAACATGAGCTCATGATCTAAATTTACACAATAATGAAGAAAGCAGCTACAAGGGGAGACAATCAGCCAAAACAATCAATACCAGTATTAGATTCCCAAGGCCATCCATCAGATGTAGGAATAATCGGGTGCAAGGCAGAAAATATACATCAAACTGGAAATGAAACAAGGCACAAGGATGTTTTCAAAGACTGGTAGGATCTCTAAAACATTTTTAGAGGACATGTCATTGATAAAGCTAAATACACAAGGGTTGTGTAATACAACAGTTTAATCATTGAGAAGTGTGAAATTATGCTGTTTTGAAAACTATGGCAGGTCAGATTTACTGCCTAATTATATAAGAAGATTTCTCTAAAAAATACACATTATTTCAAAGCCTTACTGGCTGTGAAATAAGTTAAGGGTATTTCAAATGGCTTGTCTGCAAAGAAAGCTGAGATGTAGGGGATCACAGAAAGTCTAGAGGAAAATAGGTCAATATATACATTGCTATATGGTGAACTAAGCCTTAGGCCAGCAACAATGGAGAGGACCTGACCCTTAGAAACGTACAAGTAAGCTGGAATCTTCAAAAGTTCAAATCTTTATAAGTAAAAAGATTTATTAAAATGAATAACCAAGTGTTTTAATTGACATCAGAAGATGAAAACAATAAACCCTGAGAACATAGAAAAAAGTTAAATAAAGATATAAGCAGAATTTAATACAACAGAAAACGTATAAAATCCAGGTGATTTAGTAAGTCCAAAGAATCTTCTTTGAAAAGATTTAAAAGACACACTTTGATTAAGGAAAACCAAAACATAAGTAAAGAATATACAGAAAGAGTCAGGACAATGTTAGAGCAGAGAATATATGAAATGCCAGTAAATTTGAACATTTCTGTCAAGTGGACCATTTCCTAGCTCCTAAAGTTTACCAAAACTGACACAAGAGGAAATCAATTAAGGTCATCATGTCTGCCCTTGGCATTCTCGGAAAGCCCTTGCCTCAGAATGCAGCCTCTGTAGTCCATGGTAACCTGCGGAGAGGGGGCGGGGCTGAGGGAGGTTGGAACACTGCCCTCACAGAGGGTGTGGGTGTGGCCATCTCTGCTGTGACTGAACAAAGGGCAGGGGAGCAGGGGGCCCAGGGAAGGGCCCTCAGAGCCCGGCAGGCCCAGTGGAGTGTCACAAGCATTTAGGCCCAGGCCAAAGGGCGCTTTCTTTGTCTGCACAACTGCCCAAACTCTCACCTTTCCACTCAGGCCGCCCTCTTACATGAAGTGTGTGTGGAACCTGTCGGCGCAGTACACCTCGCTGCACAGCTAAGCATAGGTCTGGGCATCGTAGCTTTCTGGCAGGTGACCGAGGCTCGCAGGCAGATGTGTCCCTGGGACACACGCGGAGAGGCTCCTGCCCGGGCCACAGGCCCCCCACTGCCCCTGCCCCAGATCGGGGGCCGCAAAGCAGCCCTGTCTGAGTCCCCTGCCTCTAGAGGGAGTATTGGACCAACACTTGTAGAAAACGGGGTCCTTGTGGGCCACTCATTGGAGGGACACAAAGAAATCTTTGCCGACTTTCTGCTGAAACTTACGAGCGTTCACACCTAAGCCTCTTACAAGGTCAGCTGTTTAGCTAAACATGAGCTCATGATCTAAATTTACACAATAATGAAGAAAGCAGCTACAAGGGGAGACAATCAGCCAAAACAATCAATACCAGTATTAGATTCCCAAGGCCATCCATCAGATGTAGGAATAATCCGGTGCAAGGCAGAAAATATACATAAAACTGGAACTGAAACAAGGCACGAGGATGTTTTCAAAGACTGGTAGGATCTCTAAAACATTTTTAAAGGACATGTCATTGATAAAGCTAAATACACAAAGGTTGTGTAATACAACAGATTAATCATTGAGAAGAGTGAAATTATGCTGTTTTGAAAACTATGGCAGGTCAGATTTTCTGCCTAATTATATAAGAAGATTTCTCTAAAAAATACACATTATTTCAAAGCCTTATTGGCTGTGAAATAAGTTAAGGGTATTTCAAATGGCTTGTCTGCAAAGAAAGGTGAGATGTAGGGGATCACAGAAAGTCGAGGGGAAAATAGGTCAATATATACATTGCTATATGGTGAACTAAGCCTTAGGCCGGCAACAATGGAGAGGACCTGACCCTTAGAAACGTACAAGTAAGCTGGAATCTTCAAAAGTTCAAATCTTTATAAGTAAAAAGATTTATTAAAATGAATAACCAAGTGTTTTAATTGACATCAGAAGATGAAAACAATAAACCCTGAGAACATAGAAAAAAGTTAAATAAAGATATGAGCAGAACTTAATACAACAGAAAACGTATAAAATCCAGGTGATTTAGTAAGTCCAAAGAATCTTCTTTGAAAAGATTTAAAAGACACACTTTGATTAAGGAAAACAAAAACATAAGTAAAGAATATACAGAAAGAGTCAGGACAATGTTAGAGCAGAGAATATATGAAATGCCAGTAAATTTGAACATTTCTGTCAAGTGGACCATTTCCTAGCTCCTAAAGTTTACCAAAACTGACACAAGAGGAAATCATTTAAGGTCATCATGTCTGCCCTTGGCATTCTCGGAACGCCCTGGCCTCAGAATGCAGCCTCTGTAGTCCATGGTAACCTGCGGAGAGGGGGCGGGGCTGAGGGAGGTTGGAACACTGCCCTTACTGAGGGAGTGGGTGTGGCCATCTCTGCTGTGACTGAACAAAGGGCAGGGGAGCAGGGGGCCCAGGGAAGGGCCCTCAGAGCCCGGCAGGCCCAGTGGAGTGTCACAAGCATTTAGGCCCATGCCAAAGGGCGCTTTCTTTGTCTGCACAGCTGCCCAAACTCTCACATTTCCACTCAGGCCGCCCTCTTACTTGAAGTGTGTGTGGAACCTGTCCGCGCAGTACACCTCGCTGCACAGCTAAGCATAGGTCTGGGCATCGTAGCTTCCTGGCAGGTGAC
Source organism: Mesoplodon mirus (assembly GCF_964341445.2). Taxonomy (NCBI): domain Eukaryota; kingdom Metazoa; phylum Chordata; class Mammalia; order Artiodactyla; family Ziphiidae; genus Mesoplodon; species Mesoplodon mirus. The sequence continues at coordinate 119,625,935 of NC_138976.1, read as the reverse complement.
CGAGGCTCGCAGGCAGATGGGTCCCTGGGACACACGGGGAGAGGCTCCTGCCCGGGCCACAGGCCGCCCACTGCCCCTGCCCCAGATCGGGGGCCGCAAAGCAGCCCTGTCTGAGTCCCCTGCCTCTAGAGGGAGTATTGGCCAACACTTGTAGAAAACGGGGTCCTTGCGGGCCACTCATTGGAGGGACACAAATAAATCTTTGCCGACTTTCTGCTGAAACTTACGAGCATTCACAACTAAGCCTCTTACAAGGTCAGCTATTTAGCTAAACATGAGCTCATGATCTAAATTTACACAATAATGAAGAAAGCAGCTACAAGGGGAGACAATCAGCCAAAACAATCAATACCAGTATTAGATTCCCAAGGCCATCCATCAGATGTAGGAATAATAAGGTGCAAGGCAGAAAATATACATAAAACTGGAACTGAAACAAGGCACAAGGATGTTTTCAAAGACTGGTAGGATCTCTAAAACATTTTTAAAGGACATGTCATTGATAAAGCTAAATACACAAAGGTTGTGTAATACAAGAGTTTAATCATTGAGAAGTGTGAAATTATGCTGTTTTGAAAACTATGGCAGGTCAGATTTTCTGCCTAATTATATAAGAAGATGTCTCTAAAAAATACACATTATTTCAAAGCCTTATTGGCTGTGAAATAAGTTAAGTGTATTTCAAATGGCTTGTCTGCAAAGAAAGGTGAGATGTAGGGGATCACAGAAAGTCTAGGGGAAAATAGGTCAATATATACATTGCTATATGGTGAACTAAGCATTAGGCCGGCAACAATGGAGAGGACCTGACCCTTAGAAACATACAAGTAAGCTGGAATCTTCAAAAGTTCAAATCTTTATAAGTAAAAAGATTTATTAAAATGAATAACCAAGTGTTTTAATTGACATCAGAAGATGAAAACAATAAACCCTGAGAACATAGAAAAAAGTTAAATAAAGATATGAGCAGAAGTTAATACAACAGAAAACGTATAAAATTCAGATGATTTAGTAAGTCCAAAGAATCTTCTTTGAAAAGATTTAAAAGACACACTTTGATTAAGGAAAACAAAAACATAAGTAAAGAATATACAGAAAGAGTCAGGACAATGTTAGAGCAGAGAATATATGAAATGCCAGTAAATTTGAACATTTCTGGAAAGTGGACCATTTCCTAGCTCCTAAAGTTTACCAAAACTGACACAAGAGGAAATCATTTAAGGTCATCATGTCTGCCCTTGGCATTCTCGGAACGCCCTGGCCTCAGAATGCAGCCTCTGTAGTCCATGGTAACCTGCGGAGAGGGGTCGGGGCTGAGGGAGGTTGGAACACTGCCCTCACTGAGGGAGTGGGTGTGGCCATCTCTGCTGTGACTGAACAAAGGGCAGGGGAGCAGGGGGCCCAGGGCAGGGCCCTCAGAGCCCGGCAGGCCCAGTGGAGTGTCACAAGCATTTAGGCCCAGGCCAAAGGGCGCTTTCTTTGTCTGCACAGCTGCCCAAACTCTCACCTTTCCACTCAGGCCGCCCTCTTACTTGAAGTGTGTGTGGAACCTGTCTGCGCAGTACACCTCGCTGCACAGCTAAGCATAGGTCTGGGCATCATAGCCTCCTGCCAGGTGACCGAGGCTCGCAGGCAGATGGGTCCCTGGGACACACGCGGAGAGGCTCCTGCCCGGGCCACAGGCCGCCCACTTCCCCTGCCCCAGATCGGGGGCCGCAAAGCAGCCCTGTCTGAGTCCCCTGCCTCTAGAGGGAGTATTGGACCAACACTTGTAGAAAACGGGGTCCTTGCGGGCCACTCATTGGAGGGACACAAATAAATCTTTGCCGACTTTCTGCTGAAACTTACGAGCGTTCACACCTAAGCCTCTTACAAGGTCAGCTGTTTAGCTAAACATGAGCTCATGATCTAAATTTACACAATAATGAAGAAAGCAGCTATAAGGGGAAACAATCAGCCAAAACAATCCATACCAGAATTAGATTCCCAAGGCCATCCATCAGATGTAGGAATAATCGTGTGCAAGGCAGAAAATATATATAAAACTGGAACTGAAACAAGGCACGAGGATGTTTTCAAAGATTGGTAGGATCTCTAAAACATTTTTAAAGATCATGTCATTGATAAAGCTAAATACACAAAGGTTGTGTAATACAACAGATTAATCATTGAGAAGAGTGAAATTATGCTGTTTTGAAAACTATGGCAGGTCAGATTTTCTGCCTAATTATATAAGAAGATTTCTCTAAAAAATACACATTATTTCAAAGCCTTATTGGCTGTGAAATAAGTTAAGGGTATTTCAAATGGCTTGTCTGCAAAGAAAGGTGAGATGTAGGGGATCACAGAAAGTCGAGGGGAAAATAGGTCAATATATACATTGCTATATGGTGAACTAAGCCTTAGGCCGGCAACAATGGAGAGGACCTGACCCTTAGAAACGTACAAGTAAGCTGGAATCTTCAAAGGTTCAAATCTTTATAAGTAAAAAGATTTATTAAAATGAATAACCAAGTGTTTTAATTGACATCAGAAGATGAAAACAATAAACCCTGAGAACATAGAAAAAAGTTAAATAAAGATATGAGCAGAATTTAATACAACAGAAAACGTATAAAATCCAGGTGATTTAGTAAGTCCAAAGAATCTTCTTTGAAAAGATTTAAAAGACACACTTTGATTAAGGAAAACAAAAACATAAGTAAAGAATATACAGAAAGAGTCAGGACAATGTTAGAGCAGAGAATATATGAAATGCCAGTAAATTTGAACATTTCTGTCAAGTGGACCATTTCCTAGCTCCTAAAGTTTACCAAAACTGACACAAGAGGAAATCATTTAAGGTCATCATGTCTGCCCTTGGCATTCTCGGAACGCCCTGGCCTCAGAATGCAGCCTCTGTCGTCCATGGTAACCTGGGGAGAGGGGGCGGGGCTGAGGGAGGTTGGAACACTGCCCTCACTGAGGGAGTGGGTGTGGCCATCTCTGCTGTGACTGAACAAAGGGCAGGGGAGCAGGGGGCCCAGGGCAGGGCCCTCAGAGCCCGGCAGGCCCAGTGGAGTGTCACAAGCATTTAGGCCCAGGCCAAAGGGCGCTTTCTTTGTCTGCACAGCTGCCCAAACTCTCACCTTTCCACTCAGGCCGCCCTCTTACTTGAAGTGTGTGTGGAACCTGTCCGCGCAGTACACCTCGCTGCACAGCTAAGCATAGGTCTGGGCATCGTAGCTTCCTGCCAGGTGACCGAGGCTCGCAGGCAGATGGGTCCCTGGGACACACGGGGAGAGGCTCCTGCCCGGGCCACAGGCCGCCCACTGCCCCTGCCCCAGATCGGGGGCCGCAAAGCAGCCCTGTCTGAGTCCCCTGCCTCTAGAGGGAGTATTGGCCAACACTTGTAGAAAACGGGGTCCTTGCGGGCCACTCATTGGAGGGACACAAATAAATCTTTGCCGACTTTCTGCTGAAACTTACGAGCGTTCACATCTAAGCCTCTTACAAGGTCAGCTATTTAGCTAAACATGAGCTCATGATCTAAATTTACACAATAATGAAGAAAGCAGCTACAAGGGGAGACAATCAGCCAAAACAATCAATACCAGTATTAGATTCCCAAGGCCATCCATCAGATGTAGGAATAATCAGGTGCAAGGCAGAAAATATACATAAAACTGGAACTGAAACAAGGCACAAGGATGTTTTCAAAGACTGGTAGGATCTCTAAAACATTTTTAAAGGACATGTCATTGATAAAGCTAAATACACAAAGGTTGTGTAATACAACAGTTTAATCATTGAGAAGTGTGAAATTATGCTGTTTTGAAAACTATGGCAGGTCAGATTTTCTGCCTAATTCTATAAGAAGATGTCTCTAAAAAATACACATTATTTCAAAGCCTTATTGGCTGTGAAATAAGTTAAGGGTATTTCAAATGGCTTGTCTGCAAAGAAAGGTGAGATGTAGGGGATCACAGAAAGTCTAGGGGAAAATAAGTCAATATATACATTGCTATATGGTGAACTAAGCATTAGGCCGGCAACAATGGAGAGGTCCTGACCCTTAGAAACATACAAGTAAGCTGGAATCTTCAAAAGTTCAAATCTTTATAAGTAAAAAGATTTATTAAAATGAATAACCAAGTGTTTTAATTGACATCAGAAGATGAAAACAATAAACCCTGAGAACATAGAAAAAAGTTAAATAAAGATATGAGCAGAATTTAATACAACAGAAAACGTATAAAATCCAGGTGATTTAGTAAGTCCAAAGAATCTTCTTTGAAAAGATTTAAAAGACACACTTTGATTAAGGAAAACAAAAACATAAGTAAAGAATATACAGAAAGAGTCAGGACAATGTTAGAGCAGAGAATATATGAAATGCCAGTAAATTTGAACATTTCTGGAAAGTGGACCATTTCCTAGCTCCTAAAGTTTACCAAAACTGACACAAGAGGAAATCATTTAAGGTCATCATGTCTGCCCTTGGCATTCTCGGAACGCCCTGGCCTCAGAATGCAGCCTCTGTAGTCCATGGTAACCTGCGGAGAGGGGTCGGGGCTGAGGGAGGTTGGAACACTGCCCTCACTGAGGGAGTGGGTGTGGCCATCTCTGCTGTGACTGAACAAAGGGCAGGGGAGCAGGGGGCCCAGGGCAGGGCCCTCAGAGCCCGGCAGGCCCAGTGGAGTGTCACAAGCATTTAGGCCCAGGACAAAGGGCACTTTCTTTGTCTGCACAGCTGCCCAAACCCTCACCTTTCCACTCAGGCCGCCCTCTTACTTGAAGTGTGTGTGGAACCTGTCCACGCAGTACACCTCGCTGCACAGCTAAGCATAGGTCTGGGCATCGTAGCTTCCTTCCAGGTGACCGAGGCTCGCAGGCAGATGGGTCCCTGGGACACACGCGGAGAGGCTCCTGCCCGGGCCACAGGCCGCCCACTGCCCCTGCCCCAGATCGGGGGCTGCAAAGCAGCCCTGTCTGAGTCCCCTGCCTCTAGAGGGAGTATTGGACCAACAGTTGTAGAAAACGGGGTACTTGCGGGCCACACATTGGAGGGACACAAATAAATCTTTGCCGACTTTCTGCTGAAACTTACGAGCATTCACAACTAAGCCTCTTACAAGGTCAGCTATTTAGCTAAACATGAGCTCATGATCTAAATTTACACAATAATGAAGAAAGCAGCTACAAGGGGAGACAATCAGCCAAAACAATCAATACCAGAATTAGATTCCCAAGGCCATCCATCAGATGTAGGAATAATCGGGTGCAAGGCAGAAAATATACATAAAACTGGAACTGAAACAAGGCACGAGGATGTATTCAAAGACTGGTAGGATCTCTAAAACATTTTTAAAGGACATGTCATTGATAAAGGTAAATACACAAAGGTTGTGTAATACAACAGATTAATCATTGAGAAGAGTGAAATTATGCTGTTTTGAAAACTATGGCAGGTCAGATTTTCTGCCTAATTATATAAGAAGATTTCTCTAAAAAATAAACATTATTTCAAAGCCTTATTGGCTGTGAAATAAGTTAAGGGTATTTCAAATGGCTTGTCTGCAAAGAAAGGTGAGATGTAGTGGATCACAGAAAGTCGAGGGGAAAATAGGTCAGTATATACATTGCTATATGGTGAACTAAGCCTTAGGCCGGCAACAGTGGAGAGGACCTGACCCTTAGAAACGTACAAGTAAGCTGGAATCTTCAAAAGTTCAAATCTTTATAAGTAAAAAGATTTATTAAAATGAATAACCAAGTGTTTTAATTGACATCAGAAGATGAAAACAATAAAACCTGAGAACATAGAATAAAGTTAAATAAAGATATGAGCAGAAGTTAATACAACAGAAAACGTATAAAATTCAGATGATTTAGTAAGTCCAAAGAATCTTCTTTGAAAAGATTTAAAAGACACACTTTGATTAAGGAAAACAAAAACGTAAGTAAAGAATATACAGAAAGAGTCAGGACAATGTTAGAGCAGAGAATATATGAAATGCCAGTAAATTTGAACATTTCTGGAAAGTGGACCATTTCCTAGCTCCTAAAGTTTACCAAAACTGACACAAGAGGAAATCATTTAAGGTCATCATGTCTGCCCTTGGCATTCTCGGAACGCCCTGGCCTCAGAATGCAGCCTCTGTCGTCCATGGTAACCTGCGGAGAGGGGGCGGGGCTGAGGGAGTTTCGAACACTGCCCTCACTGAGGGAGTGGGTGTGGCCATCTCTGCTGTGACTGAACAAAGGGCAGGGGAGCAGGGGGCCCAGGGCAGGGCCCTCAGAGCCCGGCAGGCCCAGTGGAGTGTCACAAGCATTTAGGCCCATGCCAAAGGGCGCTTTCTTTGTCTGCACAGCTGCCCAAACTCTCACCTTTCCACTCAGGCCGCCCTCTTACTTGAAGTGTGTGTGGAACCTGTCTGCGCAGTACACCTCGCTGCACAGCTAAGCATAGGTCTGGGCATCATAGCTTCCTGCCAGGTGACCGAGGCTCGCAGGCAGATGGGTCCCTGGGACACACGCGGAGAGGCTCCTGCCCGGGCCACAGGCCGCCCACTTCCCCTGCCCCAGATCGGGGGCCGCAAAGCAGCCCTGTCTGAGTACCCTGCCTCTAGAGGGAGTATTGGACCAACACTTGTAGAAAACGGGGTCCTTGCGGGCCACTCATTGGAGGGACACAAATAAATCTTTGCCGACTTTCTGCTGAAACTTACGAGCGTTCACACCTAAGCCTCCTACAAGGTCAGCTGTTTAGCTAAACATGAGCTCATGATCTAAATTTACACAATAATGAAGAAAGCAGCTACAAGGGGAGACAATCAGCCAAAACAATCAATACCAGTATTAGATTCCCAAGGCCATCCATCAGATGTAGGAATAATCGGGTGCAAGGCAGAAAATATACATCAAACTGGAAATGAAACAAGGCACAAGGATGTTTTCAAAGACTGGTAGGATCTCTAAAACATTTTTAAAGACATGTCATTGATAAAGCTAAATACACAAAGGTTGTGTAATACAACAGATTAATCATTGAGAAGAGTGAAATTATGCTGTTTTGAAAACTATGGCAGGTCAGATTTTCTGCCTAATTATATAAGAAGATTTCTCTAAAAAATACACATTATTTCAAAGCCTTATTGGCTGTGAAATAAGTTAAGTGTATTTCAAATGGCTTGTCTGCAAAGAAAGGTGAGATGTAGTGGATCACAGAAAGTCGAGGGGAAAATAGGTCAATATATACATTTCTATATGGTGAACTAAGCCTTAGGCCGGCAACAGTGGAGAGGACCTGAACCTTACAAACGTACATGTAAGCTGGAATCTTCAAAAGTTCAAATCTTTATAAGTAAAAAGATTTATTAAAATGAATAACCAAGTGTTTTAATTGACATCAGAAGATGAAAACAATAAACCCTGAGAACATAGAAAAAAGTTAAATAAAGATATGAGCAGAAGTTAATACAACAGAAAACGGATAAAATTCAGGTGATTTAGTAAGTCCAAAGAATCTTCTTTGAAAAGATTTAAAAGACACACTTTGATTAAGGAAAACCAAAACATAAGTAAAGAATATACAGAAAGAGTCAGGACAATGTTAGAGCAGAGAATATATGAAATGCCAGTAAATTTGAACATTTCTGTCAAGTGGACCATTTCCTAGCTCCTAAAGTTTACCAAAACTGACACAAGAGGAAATCATTTAAGGTCATCATGTCTGCCCTTGGCATTCTCGGAACGCCCTGGCCTCAGAATGCAGCCTCTGTAGTCCATGGTAACCTGCGGAGAGGGGGCGGGGCTGAGGGAGGTTGGAACACTGCCCTCACTGAGGGAGTGGGTGTGGCCATCTCTGCTGTGACTGAACAAAGGGCAGGGGAGCAGGGGGCCCAGGGCAGGGCCCTCAGAGCCCGGCAGGCCCAGTGGAGTGTCACAAGCATTTAGGCCCAGGCCAAAGGGCACTTTCTTTGTCTGCACAGCTGCCCAAACCCTCACCTTTCCACTCAGGCCGCCCTCTTACTTGAAGTGTGTGTGGAACCTGTCCACGCAGTACACCTCGCTGCACAGCTAAGCATAGGTCTGGGCATCGTAGCTTCCTTCCAGGTGACCGAGGCTCGCAGGCAGATGGGTCCCTGGGACACACGCGGAGAGGCTCCTGCCCGGGCCACAGGCCGCCCACTGCCCCTGCCCCAGATCGGGGGCTGCAAAGCAGCCCTGTCGGAGTCCCCTGCCTCTAGAGGGATTATTGGACCAACACTTGTAGAAAACGGGGTCCTTGCGGGCCACTCATTGGAGGGACACAAATAAATCTTTGCCGACTTTCTGCTGAAACTTACGAGCATTCACAACTAAGCCTCTTACAAGGTCAGCTGTTTAGCTAAACATGAGCTCATGATCTAAATTTACACAATAATGAAGAAAGCAGCTACAAGCGTAGACAATCAGCCAAAACAATCAATACCAGTATTAGATTCCCAAGGCCATCCATCAGATGTAGGAATAATCGGGTGCAAGGCAGAAAATATACATAAAACTGGAACTGAAACAAGGCACGAGGATGTTTTCAAAGACTGGTAGGATCTCTAAAACATTTTTAAAGGACATGTCATTGATAAAGCTAAATACACAAAGGTTGTGTAATACAACAGTTTAATCATTGAGAAGAGTGAAATTATGCTGTTTTGAAAACTATGGCAGGTCAGATTTTCTGCCTAATTATATAAGAAGATTTCTCTAAAAAATACACATTATTTCAAAGCCTTATTGGCTGTGAAATAAGTTAAGTGTATTTCAAATGGCTTGTCTGCAAAGAAAGGTGAGATGTAGTGGATCACAGAAAGTCGAGGGGAAAATAGGTCAATATATACATTGCTATATGGTGAACTAAGCCTTAGGCCGGCAACTGTGGAGAGGACCTGACCCTTAGAAACGTACAAGTAAGCTGGAATCTTCAAAAGTTCAAATCTTTATAAGTAAAAAGATTTATTAAAATGAATAACCAAGTGTTTTAATTGACATCAGAAAATGAAAACAATAAACACTGAGAACATAGAAAAAAGTTAAATAAAGATATGAGCAGAACTTAATACAACAGAAAACGTATAAAATTCAGGTGATTTAGTAAGTCCAAAGAATCTTCTTTGAAAAGATTTAAAAGACACACTTTGATTAAGGAAAACCAAAACATAAGTAAAGAATATACAGAAAGAGTCAGGACAATGTTAGAGCAGAGAATATATGAAATGCCAGTAAATTTGAACATTTCTGTCAAGTGGACCATTTCCTAGCTCCTAAAGTTTCCCAAAACTGACACAAGAGGAAATCATTTAAGGTCATCATGTCTGCCCTTGGCATTCTCGGAACGCCGTGGCCTCAGAATGCAGCCTCTGTAGTCCATGGTAACCTGCGGAGAGGGGGCGGGGCTGAGGGAGGTTGGAACACTGCCCTCACTGAGGGAGTGGGTGTGGCCATCTCTGCTGTGACTGAACAAAGGGCAGGGGAGCAGGGGGCCCAGGGCAGGGCCCTCAGAGCCCGGCAGGCCCAGTGGAGTGCCACAAGCATTTAGGCCCAGGCCAAAGGGCGCTTTCTTTGTCTGCACAGCTGCCCAAACTCTCACCTTTCCACTCAGGCCGCCCTCTTACTTGAAGTGTGTGTGGAACCTGTCCGCGCAGTACACCTCGCTGCACAGCTAACGATAGGTCAGGGCATTGTGGCCTCCTGCCAGGTGACTGAGGCTCACAGGCAGATGGGTCCCTGGGAGACACGCGGAGAGGCTCCTGCCTGGGCCACAGGCCGCCCACTGCCCCTGCCCCAGATCGGGGGCCGCAAAGCAGCCCTGTCTGAATCCCCTGCCTCTAGAGGGAGTATTGGACCAACAGTTGTAGAAAACGGGGTACTTGCGGGCCACTCATTGGAGGGACACAAATAAATCTTTGTTGACTTTCTGCTGAAACTTACGAGCATTCACAACTAAGCCTCTTACAAGGTCAGCTATTTAGCTAAACATGAGCTCATGATCTAAATTTACACAATAATGAAGAAAGCAGCTACAAGGGGAGACAATCAGCCAAAACAATCAATACCAGAATTAGATTCCCAAGGCCATCCATCAGATGTAGGAATAATCGGGTGCAAGGCAGAAAATATACATAAAACTGGAACTGAAACAAGGCACGAGGATGTATTCAAAGACTGGTAGGTTCTCTAAAACATTTTTAAAGGACATGTCATTGATAAAGCTAAATACACAAAGGTTGTGTAATACAACAGATTAATCATTGAGAAGAGTGAAATTATGCTGTTTTGAAAACTATGGCAGGTCAGATTTTCTGCCTAATTATATAAGAAGATTTCTCTAAAAAATAAACATTATTTCAAAGCCTTATTGGCTGTAAAATAAGTTAAAGGTATTTCAAATGGCTTGTCTGCAAAGAAAGGTGAGATGTAGTGGATCACAGAAAGTCGAGGGGAAAATAGGTCAGTATATACATTGCTATATGCTGAACTAAGCCTTAGGCCGGCAACAGTGGAGAGGACCTGACCCTTAGAAACATACAAGTAAGCTGGAATCTTCAAAAGTTCAAATCTTTATAAGTAAAAAGATTTATTAAAATGAATAACCAAGTGTTTTAATTGACATCAGAAGAAGAAAACAATAAAACCTGAGAACATAGAAAAAAGTTAAATAAAGATATGAGCAGAATTTAATACAACAGAAAACGTATAAAATCCAGGTGATTTAGTAAGTCCAAAGAATCTTCTTTGAAAAGATTTAAAAGACACACTTTGATTAAGGAAAACCAAAACATAAGTAAAGAATATACAGAAAGAGTCAGGACAATGTTAGAGCAGAGAATATATGAAATGCCAGTAAATTTGAACATTTCTGGAAAGTGGACCATTTCCTAGCTCCTAAAGTTTACCAAAACTGACACAAGAGGAAATCATTTAAGGTCATCATGTCTGCCCTTGGCATTCTCGGAACGCCCTGGCCTCAGAATGCAGCCTCTGTCGTCCATGGTAACCTGCGGAGAGGGGGCGGGGCTGAGGGAGGTTGGAACACTGCCCTCACTGAGGGAGTGGGTGTGGCCATCTCTGCTGTGACTGAACAAAGGGCAGGGGAGCAGGGGGCCCAGGGAAGGGCCCTCAGAGCCCGGCAGGCCCAGTGGAGTGTCACAAGCATTTAGGCCCAGGACAAAGGGCGCTTTCTTTGTCTGCACAGCTGCCCAAACTCTCACCTTTCCACTCAGGCCGCCCTCTTACTTGAAGTGTGTGTGGAACCTGTCTGCGCAGTACACCTCGCTGCACAGCTAAGCATAGGTCTGGGCATCATAGCTTCCTGCCAGGTGACCGAGGCTCGCAGGCAGATGGGTCCCTGGGACACACGCGGAGAGGCTCCTGCCCGGGCCACAGGCCGCCCACAGCCCCTGCCCCAGATCGGGGGCCGCAAAGCAGCCCTGTCTGAGTCCCCTGCCTCTAGAGGGAGTACTGGACCAACACTTGTAGAAAACGGGGTCCTTGCGGGCCACTCATTGGAGGGACACAAATAAATCTTTGCCGACTTTCTGCTGAAACTTACGAGCGTTCACACCTAAGCCTCTTACAAGGTCAGCTGTTTAGCTAAACATGAGCTCATGATCTAAATTTACACAATAATGAAGAAAGCAGCTACAAGGGGAGACAATCAGCCAAAATAATCAATACCAGTATTAGATTCCCAAGGCCATCCATCAGATGTAGGAATAATCGGGTGCAAGGCAGAAAATATACATCAATCTGGAACTGAAACAAGGCACAAGGATGTTTTCAAAGACTGGTAGGATCTCTAAAACATTTTTAAAGGACATGTCATTGATAAAGCTAAATACACAAGGGTTGTGTAATACAAAAGTTTAATCATTGAGAAGTGTGAAATTATGCTGTTTTGAAAACTATGGCAGGTCAGATTTACTGCCTAATTATATAAGAAGATTTCTCTAAAAAATACACATTATTTCAAAGCCTTATTGGCTGTGAAATAAGTTAAGGGTATTTCAAATGGCTTGTCTGCAAAGAAAGCTGAGATGTAGGGGATCACAGAAAGTCTAGGGGAAAATAGGTCAATATATACATTGCTATATGGTGAACTAAGCCTTAGGCCAGCAACAATGGAGAGGACCTGACCCTTAGAAACATACAAGTAAGCTGGAATCTTCAAAAGTTCAAATCTTTATAAGTAAAAATATTTATTAAAGTGAATAACCAAGTGTTTTAATTGACATCAGAAGATGAAAACAATAAAACCTGAGAACATAGAAAAAAGTTAAATAAAGATATGAGCAGAATTTAATATAACAGAAAACGTATAAAATCCAGGTGATTTAGTAAGTCCAAAGAATCTTCTTTGAAAAGATTTAAAAGACACACTTTGATTAAGGAAAACCAAAACATAAGTAAAGAATATACAGAAAGAGTCAGGACAATGTTAGAGCAGAGAATATATGAAATGCCAGTAAATTTGAACATTTCTGTCAAGTGGACCATTTCCTAGCTCCTAAAGTTTACCAAAACTGACACAAGAGGAAATCATTTAAGGTCATCATGTCTGCCCTTGGCATTCTCGGAACGCCCTGGCCTCAGAATGCAGCCTCTGTAGTCCATGGTAACCTGTGGAGAGGGGGCGGGGCTGAGGGAGGTTGGAACACTGCCCTCACTGAGGGAGTGGGTGTGGCCATCTCTGCTGTGACTGAACAAAGGGCAGGGGAGCAGGGGGCCCAGGGCAGGGCCCTCAGAGCCCGGCAGGCCCAGTGGAGTGTCACAAGCATTTAGGCCCAGGACAAAGGGCACTTTCTTTGTCTGCACAGCTGCCCAAACCCTCACCTTTCCACTCAGGCCGCCCTCTTTCTTGAAGTGTGTGTGGAACCTGTCCACGCAGTACACCTCGCTGCACAGCTAAGCATAGGTCTGGGCATCGTAGCTTCCTTCCAGGTGACCGAGGCTCGCAGGCAGATGTGTCCCTGGGACACACGCGGAGAGGCTCCTGCCCGGGCCACAGGCCCCCCACTGCCCCTGCCCCAGATCGGGGGCCGCAAAGCAGCCCTGTCTGAGTCCCCTGCCTCTAGAGGGAGTATTGGACCAACACTTGTAGAAAACGGGGTCCTTGTGGGCCACTCATTTGAGGGACACAAATAAATCTTTGCCGACTTTCTGCTGAAACTTACGAGCGTTCACACCTAAGCCTCTTACAAGGTCAGCTGTTTAGCTAAACATGAGCTCATGATCTAAATTTACACAATAATGAAGAAAGCAGCTACAAGGGGAGACAATCAGCCAAAACAATCAATACCAGTATTAGATTCCCAAGGCCATCCATCAGATGTAGGAATAATCGGGTGCAAGGCAGAAAATATACATAAAACTGGAACTGAAACAAGGCACGAGGATGTTTTCAAAGACTGGTAGGATCTCTAAAACATTTTTAAAGGACATGTCATTGATAAAGCTAAATACACAAAGGTTGTGTAATACAACAGATTAATCATTGAGAAGAGTGAAATTATGCTGTTTTGAAAACTATGGCAGGTCAGATTTTCTGCCTAATTATATAAGAAGATTTCTCTAAAAAATAAACATTATTTCAAAGCCTTATTGGCTGTGAAATAAGTTAAGGGTATTTCAAATGGCTTGTCTGCAGAGAAAGGTGAGATGTAGTGGATCACAGAAAGTCGAGGGGAAAATAGGTCAGTATATACATTGCTATATGGTGAACTAAGCCTTAGGCCGGCAACAGTGGAGAGGACCTGACCCTTAGAAACGTACAAGTAAGCTGGAATCTTCAAAAGTTCAAATCTTTATAAGTAAAAAGATTTATTAAAATGAATAACCAAGTGTTTTAATTGACATCAGAAGATGAAAACAATAAACCCTGAGAACATAGAAAAAAGTTAAATAAAGATATGAGCAGAAGTTAATACAACAGAAAACGTATAAAATTCAGATGATTTAGTAAGTCCAAAGAATCTTCTTTGAAAAGATTTAAAAGACACACTTTGATTAAGGAAAACAAAAACATAAGTAAAGAATATACAGAAAGAGTCAGGACAATGTTAGAGCAGAGAATATATGAAATGCCAGTAAATTTGAACATTTCTGGAAAGTGGACCATTTCCTAGCTCCTAAAGTTTACCAAAACTGACACAAGAGGAAATCATTTAAGGTCATCATGTCTGCCCTTGGCATTCTCGGAACGCCCTGGCCTCAGAATGCAGCCTCTGTCGTCCATGGTAACCTGCGGAGAGGGGGCGGGGCTGAGGGAGATTGGAACACTGCCCTCACTGAGGGAGTGGGTGTGGCCATCTCTGCTGTGACTGAACAAAGGGCAGGGGAGCAGGGGGCCCAGGGCAGGGCCCTCAGAGCCCGGCAGGCCCAGTGGAGTGTCACAAGCATTTAGGCCCAGGCCAAAGGGCGCTTTCTTTGTCTGCACAGCTGCCCAAACTCTCACCTTTCCACTCAGGCCGCCCTCTTACTTGAAGTGTGTGTGGAACCTGTCCGCGCAGTACACCTCGCTGCACAGCTAAGCATAGGTCTGGGCATCATAGCTTCCTGCCAGGTGACCGAGGCTCGCAGGCAGATGGGTCCGTGGGACACACGCGAAGAGGCTCCTGCCCGGGCCACAGGCCGCCCACTTCCCCTGCCCCAGATCGGGGGCCGCAAAGCAGCCCTGTCTGAGTCCCCTGCCTCTAGAGGGAGTATTGGACCAACACTTGTAGAAAACGGGGTCCTTGCGGGCCACTCATTGGAGGGACACAAATAAATCTTTGCCGACTTTCTGCTGAAACTTACGAGCGTTCACACCTAAGCCTCTTACAAGGTCAGCTGTTTAGCTAAACATGAGCTCATGATCTAAATTTACACAATAATGAAGAAAGCAGCTACAAGGGGAGACAATCAGCCAAAACAATCAATACCAGTATTAGATTCCCAAGGCCATCCATCAGATGTAGGAATAATCGGGTGCAAGGCAGAAAATATACATAAAACTGGAACTGAAACAAGGCACGAGGATGTTTTCAAAGACTGGTAGGATCTCTAAAACATTTTTAAAGGACATGTCATTGATAAAGCTAAATACACAAAGGTTGTGTAATACAACAGTTTAATCATTGAGAAGAGTGAAATTATGCTGTTTTGAAAACTATGGCAGGTCAGATTTTCTGCCTAATTATATAAGAAGATTTCTCTAAAAAATACACATTATTTCAAAGCCTTATTGGCTGTGAAATAAGTTAAGTGTATTTCAAATGTCTTGTCTGCAAAGAAAGGTGAGATGTAGTGGATCACAGAAAGTCGAGGGGAAAATAGGTCAATATATACATTGCTATATGTTGAACTAAGCCTTAGGCCGGCAACAGTGGAGAGGACCTGACCCTTAGAAACGTACAAGTAAGCTGGAATCTTCAAAAGTTCAAATCTTTATAAGTAAAAAGATTTATTAAAATGAATAACCAAGTGTTTTAATTGACATCAGAAGATGAAATCAATAAACCCTGAGAACATAGAAAAAAGTTAAATAAAGATATGAGCAGAAGTTAATACAACAGAAAACGTATAAAATTCAGATGATTTAGTAAGTCCAAAGAATCTTCTTTGAAAAGATTTAAAAGACACACTTTGATTAAGGAAAACCAAAACATAAGTAAAGAATATACAGAAAGAGTCAGGACAATGTTAGAGCAGAGAATATATGAAATGCCAGTAAATTTGAACATTTCTGGAAAGTGGACCATTTCCTAGCTCCTAAAGTTTACCAAAACTGACACAAGAGGAAATCATTTAAGGTCATCATGTCTGCCCTTGGCATTCTCCGAACGCCCTGGCCTCAGAATGCAGCCTCTGTAGTCCATGGTAACCTGCGGAGAGGGGGCGGGGCTGAGGGAGGTTGGAACACTGCCCTCACTGAGGGAGTGGGTGTGGCCATCTCTGCTGTGACTGAACAAAGGGCAGGGGAGCAGGGGGCCCAGGGCAGGGCCCTCAGAGCCCGGCAGGCCCAGTGGAGTGTCACAAGCATTTAGGCCCAGGCCAAAGGGCGCTTTCTTTGTCTGCACAGCTGCCCAAACTCTCACCTTTCCACTCAGGCCGCCCTCTTACTTGAAGTGTGTGTGGAACCTGTCCGCGCAGTACACCTCGCTGCACAGCTAACCATAGGTCAGGGCATTGTGGCCTCCTGCCAGGTGACTGAGGCTCACAGGCAGATGGGTCCCTGGGAGACACGCGGAGAGGCTCCTGCCTGGGCCACAGGCCGCCCACTGCCCCTGCCCCAGATCGGGGGCCGCAAAGCAGCCCTGTCTGAATCCCCTGTCTCTAGAGGGAGTATTGGACCAACAGTTGTAGAAAACGGGGTACTTGCGGGCCACTCATTGGAGGGACACAAATAAATCTTTGCCGACTTTCTGCTGAAACTTACGAGCATTCACAACTAAGCCTCTTACAAGGTCAGCTATTTAGCTAAACATGAGCTCATGATCTAAATTTACACAATAATGAAGAAAGCAGCTACAAGGGGAGACAATCAGCCAAAACAATCAATACCAGAATTAGATTCCCAAGGCCATCCATCAGATGTAGGAATAATCGGGTGCAAGGCAGAAAATATACATAAAACTGGAACTGAAACAAGGCACGAGGATGTATTCAAAGACTGGTAGGATCTCTAAAACATTTTTAAAGGACATGTCATTGATAAAGGTAAATACACAAAGGTTGTGTAATACAACAGATTAATCATTGAGAAGAGTGAAATTATGCTGTTTTGAAAACTATGGCAGGTCAGATTTTCTGCCTAATTATATAAGAAGATTTCTCTAAAAAATAAACATTATTTCAAAGCCTTATTGGCTGTGAAATAAGTTAAGGGTATTTCAAATGGCTTGTCTGCAAAGAAAGGTGAGATGTAGTGGATCACAGAAAGTCGAGGGGAAAATAGGTCAGTATATACATTGCTATATGGTGAACTAAGCCTTAGGCCGGCAACAGTGGAGAGGACCTGACCCTTAGAAACGTACAAGTAAGCTGGAATCTTCAAAAGTTCAAATCTTTATAAGTAAAAAGATTTATTAAAATGAATAACCAAGTGTTTTAATTGACATCAGAAGATGAAAACAATAAACCCTGAGAACATAGAAAAAAGTTAAATAAAGATATGAGCAGAAGTTAATACAACAGAAAACGTATAAAATTCAGATGATTTAGTAAGTCCAAAGAATCTTCTTTGAAAAGATTTAAAAGACACACTTTGATTAAGGAAAACAAAAACATAAGTAAAGAATATACAGAAAGAGTCAGGACAAGGTTAGAGCAGAGAATATATGAAATGCCAGTAAATTTGAACATTTCTGGAAAGTGGACCATTTCCTAGCTCCTAAAGTTTACCAAAACTGACACAAGAGGAAATCATTTAAGGTCATCATGTCTGCCCTTGGCATTCTCGGAACGCCCTGGCCTCAGAATGCAGCCTCTGTAGTCCATGGTAACCTGCGGAGAGGGGGCGGGGCTGAGGGAGGTTAGAACACTGCCCTCACTGAGGGAGTGGGTGTGGCCATCTCTGCTGTGACTGAACAAAGGGCAGGGGAACAGGGGGCCCAGGGCAGGGCCCTCAGAGCCCGGCAGGCCCAGTGGAGTGTCACAAGCATTTAGGCCCAGGCCAAAGGGCGCTTTCTTTGTCTGCACAGCTGCCCAAACTCTCACCTTTCCACTCAGGCCGCCCTCTTACTTGAAGTGTGTGTGGAACCTGTCTGCGCAGTACACCTCGCTGCACAGCTAAGCATAGGTCTGGGCATCATAGCTTCCTGCCAGGTGACCGAGGCTCGCAGGCAGATGGGTCCCTGGGACACACGCGGAGAGGCTCCTGCCCGGGCCACAGGCAGCCCACTTCCACTGCCCCAGATCGGGGGCCGCAAAGCAGCCCTGTCTGAGTCCCCTGCCTCTTGAGGGAGTATTGGACCAACACTTGTAGAAAACGGGGTCCTTGCGGGCCACTCATTGGAGGGACACAAAGAAATCTTTGCCGACTTTCTGCTGAAACTTACGAGCGTTCACACCTAAGCCTCTTACAAGGTCAGCTGTTTAGCTAAACATGAGCTCATGATCTAAATTTACACAATAATGAAGAAAGCAGCTACAAGGGGAGACAATCAGCCAAAACAATCAATACCAGTATTAGATTCCCAAGGCCATCCATCAGATGTAGGAATAATCGGGTGCAAGGCAGAAAATATACATCAAACTGGAAATGAAACAAGGCACAAGGATGTTTTCAAAGACTGGTAGGATCTCTAAAACATTTTTAGAGGACATGTCATTGATAAAGCTAAATACACAAGGGTTGTGTAATACAACAGTTTAATCATTGAGAAGTGTGAAATTATGCTGTTTTGAAAACTATGGCAGGTCAGATTTACTGCCTAATTATATAAGAAGATTTCTCTAAAAAATACACATTATTTCAAAGCCTTACTGGCTGTGAAATAAGTTAAGGGTATTTCAAATGGCTTGTCTGCAAAGAAAGCTGAGATGTAGGGGATCACAGAAAGTCTAGGGGAAAATAGGTTAATATATACATTGCTATATGGTGAACTAAGCCTTAGGCCAGCAACAATGGAGAGGACCTGACCCTTAGAAACGTACAAGTAAGCTGGAATCTTCAAAAGTTCAAATCTTTATAAGTAAAAACATTTATTAAAATGAATAACCAAGTGTTTTAATTGACATCAGAAGATGAAAACAATAAACCCTGAGAACATAGAAAAAAGTTAAATAAAGATATGAGCAGAATTTAATACAACAGAAAACGTATAAAATCCAGGTGATTTTGTAAGTCCAAAGAATCTTCTTTGAAAAGATTTAAAAGACACACTTTGATTAAGGAAAACCAAAACATAAGTAAAGAATATACAGAAAGAGTCAGGACAATGTTAGAGCAGAGAATATATGAAATGCCAGTAAATTTGAACATTTCTGTCAATTGGACCATTTCCTAGCTCCTAAAGTTTACCAAAACTGACACAAGAGTAAATTATTTAAGGTCATCATGTCTGCCCTTGGCATTCTCGGAAAGCCCTTGCCTCAGAATGCAGCCTCTGTAGTCCTTGGTAACCTGCGGAGAGGGGGCGGGGCTGAGGGAGGTTGGAACACTGCCCTCACTGAGGGAGTGGGTGTGGCCATCTCTGCTGTGACTGAACAAAGGGCAGGGGAGCAGGGGGCCCAGGGCAGGGCCCACAGAGCCCGGCAGGCCCAGTGGAGTGTCACAAGCATTTAGGCCCAGGCCAAAGGGCGCTTTCTTTGTCTGCACAACTGCCCAAACTCTCACCTTTCCACTCAGGCCGCCCTCTTACATGAAGTGTGTGTGGAACCTGTCGGCGCAGTACACCTCGCGGCACAGCTAAGCATAGGTCTGGGCATCATAGCTTTCTGGCAGGTGACCGAGGCTCGCAGGCAGATGTGTCCCTGGGACACACGCAAAGAGGCTCCTGCCCGGGCCACAGGCCCCCCACTGCCCCTGCCCCAGATCGGGGGCCGCAAAGCAGCCCTGTCTGAGTCCCCTGCCTCTAGAGGGAGTATTGGACCAACACTTGTAGAAAACGGGGTCCTTGTGGGCCACTCATTTGAGGGACACAAATAAATCTTTGCCGACTTTCTGCTGAAACTTACGAGCGTTCACACCTAAGCCTCTTACAAGGTCAGCTGTTTAGCTAAACATGAGCTCATGATCTAAATTTACACAATAATGAAGAAAGCAGCTACAAGGGGAGACAATCAGCCAAAACAATCAATACCAGTATTAGATTCCCAAGGCCATCCATCAGATGTAGGAATAATCGGGTGCAAGGCAGAAAATATACATAAAACTGGAACTGAAACAAGGCACGAGGATGTTTTCAAAGACTGGTAGGATCTCTAAAACATTTTTAAAGGACATGTCATTGATAAAGCTAAATACACAAAGGTTGTGTAATACAACAGATTAATCATTGAGAAGAGTGAAATTATGCTGTTTTGAAAACTATGGCAGGTCAGATTTTCTGCCTAATTATATAAGAAGATTTCTCTAAAAAATAAACATTATTTCAAAGCCTTATTGGCTGTGAAATAAGTTAAGGGTATTTCAAATGGCTTGTCTGCAGAGAAAGGTGAGATGTAGTGGATCACAGAAAGTCGAGGGGAAAATAGGTCAGTATATACATTGCTATATGGTGAACTAAGCCTTAGGCCGGCAACAGTGGAGAGGACCTGACCCTTAGAAACGTACAAGTAAGCTGGAATCTTCAAAAGTTCAAATCTTTATAAGTAAAAAGATTTATTAAAATGAATAACCAAGTGTTTTAATTGACATCAGAAGATGAAAACAATAAACCCTGAGAACATAGAAAAAAGTTAAATAAAGATATGAGCAGAAGTTAATACAACAGAAAACGTATAAAATTCAGATGATTTAGTAAGTCCAAAGAATCTTCTTTGAAAAGATTTAAAAGACACACTTTGATTAAGGAAAACAAAAACATAAGTAAAGAATATACAGAAAAACTCAGGACAATGTTAGAGCAGAGAATATATGAAATGCCAGTAAATTTGAACATTTCTGGAAAGTGGACCATTTCCTAGCTCCTAAAGTTTACCAAAACTGACACAAGAGGAAATCATTTAAGGTCATCATGTCTGCCCTTGGCATTCTCGGAACGCCCTGGCCTCAGAATGCAGCCTCTGTCGTCCATGGTAACCTGCGGAGAGGGGGCGGGGCTGAGGGAGATTGGAACACTGCCCTCACTGAGGGAGTGGGTGTGGCCATCTCTGCTGTGACTGAACAAAGGGCAGGGGAGCAGGGGGCCCAGGGCAGGGCCCTCAGAGCCCGGCAGGCCCAGTGGAGTGTCACAAGCATTTAGGCCCAGGCCAAAGGGCGCTTTCTTTGTCTGCACAGCTGCCCAAACTCTCACCTTTCCACTCAGGCCGCCCTCTTACTTGAAGTGTGTGTGGAACCTGTCCGCGCAGTACACCTCGCTGCACAGCTAAGCATATGTCTGGGCATCATAGCTTCCTGCCAGGTGACTGAGGCTCGCAGGCAGATGGGTCCGTGGGACACACGCGGAGAGGCTCCTGCCCGGGCCACAGGCCGCCCACTTCCCCTGCCCCAGATCGGGGGCCGCAAAGCAGCCCTGTCTGAGTCCCCTGCCTCTAGAGGCAGTATTGGACCAACACTTGTAGAAAACGGGGTCCTTGCGGGCCACTCATTGGAGGGACACAAATAAATCTTTGCCGACTTTCTGCTGAAACTTACGAGCGTTCACACCTAAGCCTCTTACAAGGTCAGCTGTTTAGCTAAACATGAGCTCAAGATCTAAATTTACACAATAATGAAGAAAGCAGCTACAAGGGGAGACAATCAGCGAAAACAATCAATAACAGAATTAGATTCCCAAGGCCATCCATCAGATGTAGGAATAATCGGGTGCAAGGCAGAAAATATACATAAAACTGGAACTGAAACAAGGCACGAGGATGTATTCAAAGACTGGTAGGATCTCTAAAACATTTTTAAAGGACATGTCATTGATAAAGCTAAATACACAAGGGTTGTGTAATACAACAGTTTAATCATTGAGAAGTGTGAAATTATGCTGTTTTGAAAACTATGGCAGGTCAGATTTACTGCCTAATTATATAAGAAGATTTCTCTAAAAAATACACATTATTTCAAAGCCTTACTGGCTGTGAAATAAGTTAAGGGTATTTCAAATGGCTTGTCTGCAAAGAAAGCTGAGATGTAGGGGATCACAGAAAGTCTAGGGGAAAATAGGTTAATATATACATTGCTATATGGTGAACTAAGCCTTAGGCCAGCAACAATGGAGAGGACCTGACCCTTAGAAACGTACAAGTAAGCTGGAATCTTCAAAAGTTCAAATCTTTATAAGTAAAAACATTTATTAAAATGAATAACCAAGTGTTTTAATTGACATCAGAAGATGAAAACAATAAACCCTGAGAACATAGAAAAAAGTTAAATAAAGATATGAGCAGAATTTAATACAACAGAAAACGTATAAAATCCAGGTGATTTTGTAAGTCCAAAGAATCTTCTTTGAAAAGATTTAAAAGACACACTTTGATTAAGGAAAACCAAAACATAAGTAAAGAATATACAGAAAGAGTCAGGACAATGTTAGAGCAGAGAATATATGAAATGCCAGTAAATTTGAACATTTCTGTCAATTGGACCATTTCCTAGCTCCTAAAGTTTACCAAAACTGACACAAGAGTAAATTATTTAAGGTCATCATGTCTGCCCTTGGCATTCTCGGAAAGCCCTTGCCTCAGAATGCAGCCTCTGTAGTCCTTGGTAACCTGCGGAGAGGGGGCGGGGCTGAGGGAGGTTGGAACACTGCCCTCACTGAGGGAGTGGGTGTGGCCATCTCTGCTGTGACTGAACAAAGGGCAGGGGAGCAGGGGGCCCAGGGCAGGGCCCACAGAGCCCGGCAGGCCCAGTGGAGTGTCACAAGCATTTAGGCCCAGGCCAAAGGGCGCTTTCTTTGTCTGCACAACTGCCCAAACTCTCACCTTTCCACTCAGGCCGCCCTCTTACATGAAGTGTGTGTGGAACCTGTCGGCGCAGTACACCTCGCGGCACAGCTAAGCATAGGTCTGGGCATCATAGCTTTCTGGCAGGTGACCGAGGCTCGCAGGCAGATGTGTCCCTGGGACACACGCAAAGAGGCTCCTGCCCGGGCCACAGGCCCCCCACTGCCCCTGCCCCAGATCGGGGGCCGCAAAGCAGCCCTGTCTGAGTCCCCTGCCTCTAGAGGGAGTATTGGACCAACACTTGTAGAAAACGGGGTCCTTGTGGGCCACTCATTGGAGGGACACAAAGAAATCTTTGCCGACTTTCTGCTGAAACTTACGAGCGTTCACACCTAAGCCTCTTACAAGGTCAGCTGTTTAGCTAAACATGAGCTCATGATCTAAATTTACACAATAATGAAGAAAGCAGCTACAAGGGGAGACAATCAGCCAAAACAATCAATACCAGTATTAGATTCCCAAGGCCATCCATCAGATGTAGGAATAATCGGGTGCAAGGCAGAAAATATACATAAAACTGGAACTGAAACAAGGCACGAGGATGTTTTCAAAGACTGGTAGGATCTCTAAAACATTTTTAAAGGACATGTCATTGATAAAGCTAAATACACAAAGGTTGTGTAATACAACAGATTAATCATTGAGAAGAGTGAAATTATGCTGTTTTGAAAACTATGGCAGGTCAGATTTTCTGCCTAATTATATAAGAAGATTTCTCTAAAAAATAAACATTATTTCAAAGCCTTATTGGCTGTGAAATAAGTTAAGGGTATTTCAAATGGCTTGTCTGCAGAGAAAGGTGAGATGTAGTGGATCACAGAAAGTCGAGGGGAAAATAGGTCAGTATATACATTGCTATATGGTGAACTAAGCCTTAGGCCGGCAACAGTGGAGAGGACCTGACCCTTAGAAACGTACAAGTAAGCTGGAATCTTCAAAAGTTCAAATCTTTATAAGTAAAAAGATTTATTAAAATGAATAACCAAGTGTTTTAATTGACATCAGAAGATGAAAACAATAAACCCTGAGAACATAGAAAAAAGTTAAATAAAGATATGAGCAGAAGTTAATACAACAGAAAACGTATAAAATTCAGATGATTTAGTAAGTCCAAAGAATCTTCTTTGAAAAGATTTAAAAGACACACTTTGATTAAGGAAAACAAAAACATAAGTAAAGAATATACAGAAAGACTCAGGACAATGTTAGAGCAGAGAATATATGAAATGCCAGTAAATTTGAACATTTCTGGAAAGTGGACCATTTCCTAGCTCCTAAAGTTTACCAAAACTGACACAAGAGGAAATCATTTAAGGTCATCATGTCTGCCCTTGGCATTCTCGGAACGCCCTGGCCTCAGAATGCAGCCTCTGTCGTCCATGGTAACCTGCGGAGAGGGGGCGGGGCTGAGGGAGATTGGAACACTGCCCTCACTGAGGGAGTGGGTGTGGCCATCTCTGCTGTGACTGAACAAAGGGCAGGGGAGCAGGGGGCCCAGGGCAGGGCCCTCAGAGCCCGGCAGGCCCAGTGGAGTGTCACAAGCATTTAGGCCCAGGCCAAAGGGCGCTTTCTTTGTCTGCACAGCTGCCCAAACTCTCACCTTTCCACTCAGGCCGCCCTCTTACTTGAAGTGTGTGTGGAACCTGTCCGCGCAGTACACCTCGCTGCACAGCTAAGCATATGTCTGGGCATCATAGCTTCCTGCCAGGTGACTGAGGCTCGCAGGCAGATGGGTCCGTGGGACACACGCGGAGAGGCTCCTGCCCGGGCCACAGGCCGCCCACTTCCCCTGCCCCAGATCGGGGGCCGCAAAGCAGCCCTGTCTGAGTCCCCTGCCTCTAGAGGGAGTATTGGACCAACACTTGTAGAAAACGGGGTCCTTGCGGGCCACTCATTGGAGGGACACAAATAAATCTTTGCCGACTTTCTGCTGAAACTTACGAGCGTTCACACCTAAGCCTCTTACAAGGTCAGCTGTTTAGCTAAACATGAGCTCAAGATCTAAATTTACACAATAATGAAGAAAGCAGCTACAAGGGGAGACAATCAGCCAAAACAATCAATAACAGAATTAGATTCCCAAGGCCATCCATCAGATGTAGGAATAATCGGGTGCAAGGCAGAAAATATACATAAAACTGGAACTGAAACAAGGCACGAGGATGTATTCAAAGACTGGTAGGATCTCTAAAACATTTTTAAAGGACATGTCATTGATAAAGCTAAATACACAAAGGTTGTGTAATACAACAGATTAATCATTGAGAAGAGTGAAATTATGCTGTCTTGAAAACTATGGCAGGTCAGATTTTCTGCCTAATTATATAAGAAGATTTCTCTAAAAAATACACATTATTTCAAAGCCTTATTGGCTGTGAAATAAGTTAAGGGTATTTCAAATGGCTTGTCTGCAAAGAAATGTGAGATGTAGGGGATCACAGAAAGTCTAGGGGAAAATAGGTCAATATATACATTGCTATATGGTGAACTAAGCCTTAGGCCAGCAACAATGGAGAGGACCTGACCCTTAGAAACGTACAAGTAAGCTGGAATCTTCAAAAGTTCAAATCTTTATAAGGAAAAAGATTTATTAAAATGAATAACCAAGTGTTTTAATTGACATCAGAAGATGAAAACAATAAACCCTGAGAACATAGAAAAAAGTTAAATAAAGATATGAGCAGAATTTAATACAACAGAAAACGTATAAAATCCAGGTGATTTAGTAAGTCCAAAGAATCTTCTTTGAAAAGATTTAAAAGACACACTTTGATTAAGGAAAACAAAAACATAAGTAAAGAATATACAGAAAGAGTCAGGACAATGTTAGAGCAGAGAATATATGAAATGCCAGTAAATTTGAACATTTCTGTCAAGTGGACCATTTCCTAGCTCCTAAAGTTTACCAAAACTGACACAAGAGGAAATCATTTAAGGTCATCATGTCTGCCCTTGGCATTCTCAGATAGCCCTTGCCTCAGAATGCAGCCTCTGTAGTCCATGGTAACCTGCGGAGAGGGGGCGGGGCTGAGGGAGGTTGGAACACTGCCCTCACTGAGGGAGTGGGTGTGGCCATCTCTGCTGTGACTGAACAAAGGGCAGGGGATCAGGGGGCCCAGGTCAGGGCCCTCAGAGCCTGGCAGGCCCAGTGGAGTGTCACAAGCATTTAGTCCCAGGCCAAAGGGCGCTTTCTTTGTCTGCACAACTGCCCAAACTCTCACCTTTCCACTCAGGCCGCCCTCTTACATGAAGTGTGTGTGGAACCTGTCGGCGCAGTACACCTCGCGGCACAGATAACCATAGGTCTGGGCATCGTAGCTTTCTGGCAGGTGACCGAGGCTCGCAGGCAGATGTGTCCCTGGGACACACGCGGAGAGGCTCCTGCCCGGGCCACAGGCCCCCCACTGCCCCTGCCCCAGATCGGGGGCCGCAAAGCAGCCCTGTCTGAGTCCCCTGCCTCTAGAGGGAGTATTGGACCAACACTTGTAGAAAACGGGGTCCTTGCGGGCCACTCATTGGAGGGACACAAATAAATCTTTGCCGACTTTCTGCTGAAACTTACGAGCGTTCACACCTAAGCCTCTTACAAGGTCAGCTGTTTAGCTAAACATGAGCTCATGATCTAAATTTACACAATAATGAAGAAAGCAGCTACAAGGGGAGACAATCAGCCAAAACAATCAATACAAGTATTAGATTCCCAAGGCCATCCATCAGATGTAGGAATAATCGGGTGCAAGGCAGAAAATATACATCAAACTGGAACTGAAACAAGGCACAAGGATGTTTTCAAAGACTGGTAGGATCTCTAAAACATTTTTAAAGGACATGTCATTGATAAAGCTAAATACACAAGGGTTGTGTAATACAACAGTTTAATCATTGAGAAGTGTGAAATTATGCTGTTTTGAAAACTATGGCAGGTCAGATTTACTGCCTAATTATATAAGAAGATTTCTCTAAAAAATACACATTATTTCAAAGCCTTATTGGCTGTGAAATAAGTTAAGTGTATTTCAAATGGCTTGTCTGCAAAGAAAGGTGAGATGTAGTGGATCACAGAAAGTCGAGGGGAAAATAGGTCAATATATACATTGCTATATGGTGAACTAAGCCTTAGGCCGGCAACAGTGGAGAGGACCTGACCCTTAGAAACGTACAAGTAAGCTGGAATCTTCAAAAGTTCAAATCTTTATAAGTAAAAAGATTTATTAAAATGAATAACCAAGTGTTTTAATTGACATCAGAAGATGAAAACAATAAACCCTGAGAACATAGAAAAAAGTTAAATAAAGATATGAGCAGAACTTAATACAACAGAAAACGGATAAAATTCAGGTGATTTAGTAAGTCCAAAGAATCTTCTTTGAAAAGATTTAAAAGACACACTTTGATTAACGACAACCAAAACATAAGTAAAGAATATACAGAAAGAGTCAGGACAATGTTAGAGCAGAGAATATATGAAATGCCAGTAAATTTGAACATTTCTGTCAAGTGGACCATTTCCTAGCTCCTAAAGTTTACCAAAACTGACACAAGAGGAAATCATTTAAGGTCATCATGTCTGCCCTTGGCATTCTCGGAACGCCCTGGCCTCAGAATGCAGCCTCTGTCGTCCATGGTAAACTGCGGAGAGGGGGCGGGGCTGAGGGAGGTTGGAACACTGCCCTCACTGAGGGAGTGGGTGTGGCCATCTCTGCTGTGACTGAACAAAGGGCAGGGGAGCAGGGGGCCCAGGGCAGGGCCCTCAGAGCCCGGCAGGCCCAGTGGAGTGTCACAAGCATTTAGGCCCAGGCCAAAGGGCGCTTTCTTTGTCTGCACAGCTGCCCAAACTCTCACCTTTCCACTCAGGCCGCCCTCTTACTTGAAGTGTGTGTGGAACCTGTCCGCGCAGTACACCTCGCTGCACAGCTAACCATAGGTCAGGGCATTGTGGCCTCCTGCCAGGTGACTGAGGCTCACAGGCAGATGGGTCCCTGGGAGACACGCGGAGAGGCTCCTGCCTGGGCCACAGGCCGCCCACTGCCCCTGCCCCAGATCGGGGGCCGCAAAGCAGCCCTGTCTGAGTCCCCTGCCTCTAGAGGGAGTATTGGACCAACAGTTGTAGAAAACGGGGTACTTGCGGGCCACTCATTGGAGGGACACAAATAAATCTTTGCCGACTTTCTGCTGAAACTTACGAGCATTCACAACTAAGCCTCTTACAAGGTCAGCTATTTAGCTAAACATGAGCTCATGATCTAAATTTACACAATAATGAAGAAAGCAGCTACAAGGGGAGACAATCAGCCAAAACAATCAATACCAGAATTAGATTCCCAAGGCCATCCATCAGATGTAGGAATAATCGGGTTCAAGGCAGAAAATATACATAAAACTGGAACTGAAACAAGGCACGAGGATGTATTCAAAGACTGGTAGGATCTCTAAAACATTTTTAAAGGACATGTCATTGATAAAGGTAAATACACAAAGGTTGTGTAATACAAGAGATTAATCATTGAGAAGAGTGAAATTATGCTGTTTTGAAAACTATGGCAGGTCAGATTTTCTGCCTAATTATATAAGAAGATTTCTCTAAAAAATAAACATTATTTCAAAGCCTTATTGGCTGTGAAATAAGTTAAGGGTATTTCAAATGGCTTGTCTGCAAAGAAAGGTGAGATGTAGTGGATCACAGAAAGTCGAGGGGAAAATAGGTCAGTATATACATTGCTATATGGTGAACTAAGCCTTAGGCCGGCAACAGTGGAGAGGACCTGACCCTTAGAAACGTACAAGTAAGCTGGAATCTTCAAAAGTTCAAATCTTTATAAGTAAAAAGATTTATTAAAATGAATAACCAAGTGTTTTAATTGACATCAGAAGATGAAAACAATAAACCCTGAGAACATAGAAAAAAGTTAAATAAAGATATGAGCAGAATTTAATACAACAGAAAACGTATAAAATCCAGGTGATTTAGTAAGTCCAAAGAATCTTCTTTGAAAAGATTTAAAAGACACACTTTGATTAAGGAAAACCAAAACATAAGTAAAGAATATACAGAAAGAGTCAGGACAATGTTAGAGCAGAGAATATATGAAATGCCAGTAAATTTGAACATTTCTGTCAATTGGACCATTTCCTAGCTCTTAAGTTTACCAAAACTGACACAAGAGGAAATCATTTAAGGTCATCATGTCGCCCTTGGCATTCTCGGAACGCCCTGGCCTCAGAATGCAGCCTCTGTCGTCCATGGTAACCTGCGGAGAGGGGGCGGGGCTGAGGGAGGTTGGAACACTGCCCTCACTGAGGGAGTGGGTGTGGCCATCTCTGCTGTGACTGAACAAAGGGCAGGGGAGCAGGGGGCCCAGGGCAGGGCCCTCAGAGCCCGGCAGGCCCAGTGGAGTGTCACAAGCATTTAGGCCCAGGCCAAAGGGCGCTTTCTTTGTCTGCACAGCTGCCCAAACTCTCACCTTTCCACTCAGGCCGCCCTCTTACTTGAAGTGTGTGTGGAACCTGTCTGCGCAGTACACCTCGCTGCACAGCTAAGCATAGGTCTGGGCATCATAGCTTCCTGCCAGGTGACCGAGGCTCGCAGGCAGATGGGTCCCTGGGACACACGCGGAGAGGCTCCTGCCCGGGCCACAGGCCGCCCACTTCCCCTGCCCCAGATCGCGGGCCGCAAAGCAGCCCTGTCTGAGTCCCCTGCCTCTAGAGGGAGTATTGGACCAACACTTGTAGAAAACGGGGTCCTTGCGGGCCACTCATTGGAGGGACACAAAGAAATCTTTGCCGACTTTCTGCTGAAACTTACGAGCGTTCACACCTAAGCCTCTTACAAGGTCAGCTGTTTAGCTAAACATGAGCTCATGATCTAAATTTACACAATAATGAAGAAAGCAGCTATAAGGGGAAACAATCAGCCAAAACAATCCATACCAGAATTAGATTCCCAAGGCCATCCATCAGATGTAGGAATAATCGGGTGCAAGGCAGAAAATATATATAAAACTGGAACTGAAACAAGGCACGAGGATGTTTTCAAAGATTGGTAGGATCTCTAAAACATTTTTAAAGATCATGTCATTGATAAAGCTAAATACACAAAGGTTGTGTAATACAACAGATTAATCATTGAGAAGAGTGAAATTATGCTGTTTTGAAAACTATGGCAGGTCAGATTTTCTGCCTAATTATATAAGAAGATTTCTCTAAAAAATACACATTATTTCAAAGCCTTATTGGCTGTGAAATAAGTTAAGGGTATTTCAAATGGCTTGTCTGCAAAGAAAGGTGAGATGTAGGGGATCACAGAAAGTCGAGGGGAAAATAGGTCAATATATACATTGCTATATGGTGAACTAAGCCTTAGGCCGGCAACAATGGAGAGGACCTGACCCTTAGAAACGTACAAGTAAGCTGGAATCTTCAAAAGTTCAAATCTTTATAAGTAAAAAGATTTATTAAAATGAATAACCAAGTGTTTTAATTGACATCAGAAGATGAAAACAATAAACCCTGAGAACATAGAAAAAAGTTAAATAAAGATATGAGCAGAATTTAATACAACAGAAAACGTATAAAATCCAGGTGATTTAGTAAGTCCAAAGAATCTTCTTTGAAAAGATTTAAAAGACACACTTTGATTAAGGAAAACAAAAACATAAGTAAAGAATATACAGAAAGAGTCAGGACAATGTTAGAGCAGAGAATATATGAAATGCCAGTAATTTGAACATTTCTGGAAAGTGGACCATTTCCTAGCTCCTAAAGTTTACCAAAACTGACACAAGAGGAAATCATTTAAGGTCATCATGTCTGCCCTTGGCATTCTCGGAACGCCCTGGCCTCAGAATGCAGCCTCTGTCGTCCATGGTAACCTGCGGAGAGGGGGCGGGGCTGAGGGAGGTTGGAACACTGCCCTCACTGAGGGAGTGGGTGTGGCCATCTCTGCTGTGACTGAACAAAGGGCAGGGGAGCAGGGGGCCCAGGGCAGGGCCCTCAGAGCCCGGCAGGCCCAGTGGAGTGTCACAATAATTTAGGCCCAGATCAAAGGGCGCTTTCTTTGTCTGCACAGCTGCCCAAACTCTCACCTTTCCACTCAGGCCGCCCTCTTACTTGAAGTGTGTGTGGAACCTGTCTGCGCAGTACACCTCGCTGCACAGCTAAGCATAGGTCTGGGCATCATAGCTTCCTGCCAGGTGACCGAGGCTCGCAGGCAGATGGGTCCCTGGGACACACGCGGAGAGGCTCCTGCCCGGGCCACAGGCCGCCCACTGCCCCTGCCCCAGATCGGGGGCCGCAAAGCAGCCCTGTCTGAGTCCCCTGCCTCTAGAGGGAGTATTGGACCAACACTTGTAGAAAACGGGGTCCTTGCGGGCCACTCATTGGAGGGACACAAAAAATCTTTGCCGACTCTCTGCTGAAATTTACGAGCGTTCACACCTAAGCCTCTTACAAGGTCAGCTGTTTAGCTAAACATGAGCTCATGATCTAAATTTACACAATAATGAAGAAAGCAGCTACAAGGGGAGACAATCAGCCAAAATAATCAATACCAGTATTAGATTCCCAAGGCCATCCATCAGATGTAGGAATAACCGGGTGCAAGGCAGAAAATATACATCAATCTGGAACTGAAACAAGGCACAAGGATGTTTTCAAAGACTGGTAGGATCTCTAAAACATTTTTAAAGGACATGTCATTGATAAAGCTAAATACACAAGGGTTGTGTAATACAACAGTTTAATCATTGAGAAGTGTGAAATTATGCTGTTTTGAAAACTATGGCAGGTCAGATTTACTGCCTAATTATATAAGAAGATTTCTCTAAAAAATACACATTATTTCAAAGCCTTACTGGCTGTGAAATAAGTTAAGGGTATTTCAAATGGCTTGTCTGCAAAGAAAGCTGAGATGTAGGGGATCACAGAAAGTCGAGGGGAAAATAGGTCAATATATACATTGCTATATGGTGAACTAAGCCTTAGGCCAGCAACAATGGAGAGGACCTGACCCTTAGAAACGTACAAGTAAGCTGGAATCTTCAAAAGTTCAAATCTTTATAAGTAAAAAGATTTATTAAAATGAATAACCAAGTGTTTTAATTGACATCAGAAGATGAAAACAATAAACCCTGAGAACATAGAAAAAAGTTAAATAAAGATATGAGCAGAATTTAATACAACAGAAAACGTATAAAATCCAGGTGATTTAGTAAGTCCAAAGAATCTTCTTTGAAAAGATTTAAAAGACACACTTTGATTAAGGAAAACCAAAACATAAGTAAAGAATATACAGAAAGAGTCAGGACAATGTTAGAGCAGAGAATATATGAAATGCCAGTAAATTTGAACATTTCTGTCAAGTGGACCATTTCCTAGCTCCTAAAGTTTACCAAAACTGACACAAGAGGAAATCATTTAAGGTCATCATGTCTGCCCTTGGCATTCTCGGAACGCCCTGGCCTCAGAATGCAGCCTCTGTAGTCCATGGTAACCTGCGGAGAGGGGGCGGGGCTGAGGGAGGTTGGAACACTGCCCTCACTGAGGGAGTGGGTGTGGCCATCTCTGCTGTGACTGAACAAAGGGCAGGGGAGCAGGGGGCCCAGGGAAGGGCCCTCAGAGCCCGGCAGGCCCAGTGGAGTGTCACAAGCATTTAGGCCCAGGCCAAAGGGCGCTTTCTTTGTCTGCACAACTGCCCAAACTCTCACCTTTCCACTCAGGCCGCCCTCTTACATGAAGTGTGTGTGGAACCTGTCGGCGCAGTACACCTCGCTGCACAGCTAAGCATAGGTCTGGGCATCATAGCTTCCTGCCAGGTGACCGAGGCTCGCAGGCAGATGGGTCCCTGGGACACACGCGGAGAGGCTCCTGCCCGGGTCACAGGCCGCCCACTTCCCCTGCCCCAGATCGGGGGCCGCAAAGCAGCCCTGTCTGAGTCCCCTGCCTCTAGAGGGAGTATTGGACCAACACTTGTAGAAAACGGGGTCCTTGCGGGCCACTCATTGGAGGGACACAAATAAATCTTTGCCGACTTTCTGCTGAAACTTACGAGCGTTCACACCTAAGCCTCTTACAAGGTCAGCTGTTTAGCTAAACATGAGCTCATGATCTAAATTTACACAATAATGAAGAAAGCAGCTATAAGGGGAAACAATCAGCCAAAACAATCCATACCAGAATTAGATTCCCAAGGCCATCCATCAGATGTAGGAATAATCGGGTGCAAGGCAGAAAATATATATAAAACTGGAACTGAAACAAGGCACGAGGATGTTTTCAAAGATTGGTAGGATCTATAAAACATTTTTAAAGATCATGTCATTGATAAAGCTAAATACACAAAGGTTGTGTAATACAACAGATTAATCATTGAGAAGAGTGAAATTATGCTGTTTTGAAAACTATGGCAGGTCAGATTTTCTGCCTAATTATATAAGAAGATTTCTCTAAAAAATACACATTATTTCAAAGCCTTATTGGCTGTGAAATAAGTTAAGGGTATTTCAAATGGCTTGTCTGCAAAGAAAGGTGAGATGTAGGGGATCACAGAAAGTCGAGGGGAAAATAGGTCAATATATACATTGCTATATGGTGAACTAAGCCTTAGGCCGGCAACAATGGAGAGGACCTGACCCTTAGAAACGTACAAGTAAGCTGGAATCTTCAAAAGTTCAAATCTTTATAAGTAAAAAGATTTATTAAAATGAATAACCAAGTGTTTTAATTGACATCAGAAGATGAAAACAATAAACCCTGAGAACATAGAAAAAAGTTAAATAAAGATATGAGCAGAATTTAATACAACAGAAAACGTATAAAATCCAGGTGATTTAGTAAGTCCAAAGAATCTTCTTTGAAAAGATTTAAAAGATACACTTTGATTAAGGAAAACAAAAACATAAGTAAAGAATATACAGAAAGAGTCAGGACAATGTTAGAGCAGAGAATATATGAAATGCCAGTAATTTGAACATTTCTGGAAAGTGGACCATTTCCTAACTCCTAAAGTTTACCAAAACTGACACAAGAGGAAATCATTTAAGGTCATCATGTCTGCCCTTGGCATTCTCGGAACGCCCTGGCCTCAGAATGCAGCCTCTGTAGTCCATGGTAACCTGCGGAGAGGGGGCGGGGCTGAGGGAGGTTGGAACACTGCCCTCACTGAGGGAGTGGGTGTGGCCATCTCTGCTGTGACTGAACAAAGGGCAGGGGAGCAGGGGGCCCAGGGCAGGGCCCTCAGAGCCCGGCAGGCCCAGTGGAGTGTCACAAGCATTTAGGCCCAGGACAAAGGGCACTTTCTTTGTCTGCACAGCTGCCCAAACCCTCACTTTTCCACTCAGGCCGCCCTCTTACTTGAAGTGTGTGTGGAACCTGTCCACGCAGTACACCTCGCTGCACAGCTAAGCATAGGTCTGGGCATCGTAGCTTCCTTCCAGGTGACCGAGGCTCGCAGGCAGATGGGTCCCTGGGACACACGCGGAGAGGCTCCTGCCCGGGCTACAGGCCGCCCACTGCCCCTGCCCCAGATCGGGGGCTGCAAAGCAGCCCTGTCTGAGTCCCCTGCCTCTAGAGGGATTATTGGACCAACACTTGTAGAAAACGGGGTTCTTGCGGGCCACTCATTGGAGGGACACAAATAAATCTTTGCCGACTTTCTGCTGAAACTTACGAGCATTCACAACTAAGCCTCTTACAAGGTCAGCTGTTTAGCTAAACATGAGCTCATGATCTAAATTTACACAATAATGAAGAAAGCAGCTACAAGGGGAGACAATCAGCCAAAATAATCAAAACCAGTATTAGATTCCCAAGGCCATCCATCAGATGTAGGAATAACCGGGTGCAAGGCAGAAAATATACATCAATCTGGAACTGAAACAAGGCACAAGGATGTTTTCAAAGACTGGTAGGATCTCTAAAACATTTTTAAAGGACATGTCATTGATAAAGCTAAATACACAAGGGTTGTGTAATACAACAGTTAAATCATTGAGAAGTGTGAAATTATGCTGTTTTGAAAACTATGGCAGGTCAGATTTACTGCCTAATTATATAAGAAGATTTCTCTAAAAAATACACATTATTTCAAAGCCTTACTGGCTGTGAAATAAGTTAAGGGTATTTCAAATGGCTTGTCTGCAAAGAAAGCTGAGATGTAGGGGATCACAGAAAGTCGAGGGGAAAATAGGTCAATATATACATTGCTATATGGTGAACTAAGCCTTAGGCCAGCAACAATGGAGAGGACCTGACCCTTAGAAACGTACAAGTAAGCTGGAATCTTCAAAAGTTCAAATCTTTATAAGTAAAAAGATTTATTAAAATGAATAACCAAGTGTTTTAATTGACATCAGAAGATGAAAACAATAAACCCTGAGAACATAGAAAAAAGTTAAATAAAGATATGAGCAGAATTTAATACAACAGAAAACGTATAAAATCCAGGTGATTTAGTAAGTCCAAAGAATCTTCTTTGAAAAGATTTAAAAGACACACTTTGATTAAGGAAAACCAAAACATAAGTAAAGAATATACAGAAAGAGTCAGGACAATGTTAGAGCAGAGAATATATGAAATGCCAGTAAATTTGAACATTTCTGTCAATTGGACCATTTCCTAGCTCCTAAAGTTTACCAAAACTGACACAAGAGGAAATCATTTAAGGTCATCATGTCTACCCTTGGCATTCTCGGAAAGCCCTTGCCTCAGAATGCAGCCTCTGTAGTCCATGGTAACCTGCGGAGAGGGGGCGGGGCTGAGGGAGGTTGGAACACTGCCCTCACTGAGGGAGTGGGTGTGGCCATCTCTGCTGTGACTGAACAAAGGGCAGGGGAGCAGGGGGCCCAGGGCAGGGCCCTCAGAGCCCGGCAGGCCCAGTGGAGTGTCACAAGCATTTAGGCCCAGGACAAAGGGCGCTTTCTTTGTCTGCACAACTGCCCAAACTCTCACCTTTCCACTCAGGCCGCCCTCTTACATGAAGTGTGTGTGGAACCTGTCGGCGCAGTACACCTCGCTGCACAGCTAAGCATAGTTCTGGGCATCATAGCTTCCTGCCAGGTGACCGAGGCTCGCAGGCAGATGGGTCCCTGGGACACACGCGGAGAGGCTCCTGCCCGGGCCACAGGCCGCCCACTTCCCCTGCCCCAGATCGGGGGCCGCAAAGCAGCCCTGTCTGAGTCCCCTGCCTCTAGAGGGAGTATTGGACCAACACTTGTAGAAAACGGGGTCCTTGCGGGCCACTCATTGGAGGGACACAAATAAATCTTTGCCGACTTTCTGCTGAAACTTACGAGCGTTCACACCTAAGCCTCTTACAAGGTCAGCTGTTTAGCTAAACATGAGCTCATGATCTAAATTTACACAATAATGAAGAAAGCAGCTATAAGGGGAAACAATCAGCCAAAACAATCCATACCAGAATTAGATTCCCAAGGCCATCCATCAGATGTAGGAATAATCGGGTGCAAGGCAGAAAATATATATAAAACTGGAACTGAAACAAGGCACGAGGATGTTTTCAAAGATTGGTAGGATCTCTAAAACATTTTTAAAGATCATGTCATTGATAAAGCTAAATAGACAAAGGTTGTGTAATACAACAGATTAATCATTGAGAAGAGTGAAATTATGCTGTTTTGAAAACTATGGCAGGTCAGATTTTCTGCCTAATTATATAAGAAGATTTCTCTAAAAAATACACATTATTTCAAAGCCTTATTGGCTGTGAAATAAGTTAAGGGTATTTCAAATGGCTTGTCTGCAAAGAACGGTGAGATGTAGGGTATCACAGAAAGTCGAGGGGAAAATAGGTCAATATATACATTGCTATATGGTGAACTAAGCCTTAGGCCGGCAACAATGGAGAGGACCTGACCCTTAGAAACGTACAAGTAAGCTGGAATCTTCAAAAGTTCAAATCTTTATAAGTAAAAAGATTTATTAAAATGAATAACCAAGTGTTTTAATTGACATCAGAAGATGAAAACAATAAACCCTGAGAACATAGAAAAAAGTTAAATAAAGATATGAGCAGAATTTAATACAACAGAAAACGTATAAAATCCAGGTGATTTAGTAAGTCCAAAGAATCTTCTTTGAAAAGATTTAAAAGATACACTTTGATTAAGGAAAACAAAAACATAAGTAAAGAATATACAGAAAGAGTCAGGACAATGTTAGAGCAGAGAATATATGAAATGCCAGTAATTTGAACATTTCTGGA
Source organism: Mesoplodon mirus (assembly GCF_964341445.2). NCBI lineage: Eukaryota > Metazoa > Chordata > Mammalia > Artiodactyla > Ziphiidae > Mesoplodon > Mesoplodon mirus. Next base: position 119,589,121 of record NC_138976.1, on the reverse strand, counting down.
AAGTGGACCATTTCCTAGCTCCTAAAGTTTACCAAAACTGACACAAGAGGAAATCATTTAAGGTCATCATGTCTGCCCTTGGCATTCTCGGAACGCCCTGGCCTCAGAATGCAGCCTCTGTAGTCCATGGTAACCTGCGGAGAGGGGGCGGGGCTGAGGGAGGTTGGAACACTGCCCTCACTGAGGGAGTGGGTGTGGCCATCTCTGCTGTGACTGAACAAAGGGCAGGGGAGCAGGGGGCCCAGGGCAGGGCCCTCAGAGCCCGGCAGGCCCAGTGGAGTGTCACAAGCATTTAGGCCCAGGCCAAAGGGCACTTTCTTTGTCTGCACAGCTGCCCAAACCCTCACTTTTCCACTCAGGCCGCCCTCTTACTTGAAGTGTGTGTGGAACCTGTCCACGCAGTACACCTCGCTGCACAGCTAAGCATAGGTCTGGGCATCGTAGCTTCCTTCCAGGTGACCGAGGCTCGCAGGCAGATGGGTCCCTGGGACACACGCGGAGAGGCTCCTGCCCGGGCCACAGGCCGCCCACTGCCCCTGCCCCAGATCGGGGGCTGCAAAGCAGCCCTGTCTGAGTCCCCTGCCTCTAGAGGTATTATTGGACCAACACTTGTAGAAAACGGGGTTCTTGCGGGCCACTCATTGGAGGGACACAAATAAATCTTTGCCGACTTTCTGCTGAAACTTACGAGCATTCACAACTAAGCCTCTTACAAGGTCAGCTGTTTAGCTAAACATGAGCTCATGATCTAAATTTACACAATAATGAAGAAAGCAGCTACAAGGGGAGACAATCAGCCAAAACAATCAATACCAGTATTAGATTCCCAAGGCCATCCATCAGATGTAGGAATAATCGGGTGCAAGGCAGAAAATATACATAAAACTGGAACTGAAACAAGGCACGAGGATGTTTTCAAAGACTGGTAGGATCTCTAAAACATTTTTAAAGGACATGTCATTGATAAAGCTAAATACACAAAGGTTGTGTAATACAACAGTTTAATCATTGAGAAGAGTGAAATTATGCTGTTTTGAAAACTATGGCAGGTCAGATTTTCTGCCTAATTATATAAGAAGATTTCTCTAAAAAATAAACATTATTTCAAAGCATTATTGGCTGTGAAATAAGTTAAGGGTATTTCAAATGGCTTGTCTGCAAAGAAAGGTGAGATGTAGTGGATCACAGAAAGTCGAGGGGAAAATAGGACAATATATACATTGCTATATGGTGAACTAAGCCTTAGGCCGGCAACAGTGGAGAGGACCTGACCCTTAGAAACGTACAAGTAAGCTGGAATCTTCAAAAGTTCAAATCTTTATAAGTAAAAAGATTTATTAAAATGAATAACCAAGTGTTTTAATTGACATCAGAAGATGAAAACAATAAACACTGAGAACATAGAAAAAAGTTAAATAAAGATATGAGCAGAAGTTAATACAACAGAAAACGTATAAAATTCAGATGATTTAGTAAGTCCAAAGAATCTTCTTTGAAAAGATTTAAAAGACACACTTTGATTAAGGAAAACAAAAACATAAGTAAAGAATATACAGAAAGAGTCAGGACAATGTTAGAGCAGAGAATATATGAAATGCCAGTAAATTTGAACATTTCTGGAAAGTGGACCATTTCCTAGCTCCTAAAGTTTACCAAAACTGACACAAGAGGAAATCATTTAAGGTCATCATGTCTGCCCTTGGCATTCTCGGAACGCCCTGGCCTCAGAATGCAGCCTCTGTCGTCCATGGTAACCTGCGGAGAGGTGGCGGGGCTGAGGGAGGTTGGAACACTGCCCTCACTGAGGGAGTGGGTGTGGCCATCTCTGCTGTGACTGAACAAAGGGCAGGGGAGCAGGGGGCCCAGGGAAGGGCCCTCAGAGCCCGGCAGGCCCAGTGGAGTGTCACAAGCATTTAGGCCCAGGCCAAAGGGCGCTTTCTTTGTCTGCACAGCTGCCCAAACTCTCACCTTTCCACTCAGGCCGCCCTCTTACTTGAAGTGTGTGTGGAACCTGTCTGCGCAGTACACCTCGCTGCACAGCTAAGCATAGGTCTGGGCATCATAGCTTCCTGCCAGGTGACCGAGGCTCGCAGGCAGATGGGTCCCTGGGACACACACGGAGAGGCTCCTGCCCGGGCCACAGGCCGCCCACTGCCCCTGCCCCAGATCGGGGGCCGCAAAGCAGCCCTGTCTGAGTCCCCTGCCTCTAGAGTGAGTATTGGACCAACACTTGTAGAAAACGGGGTCCTTGCGGGCCACTCATTGGAGGGACACAAAGAAATCTTTGCCGACTTTCTGCTGAAACTTACGAGCGTTCACACCTAAGCCTCTTACAAGGTCAGCTGTTTAGCTAAACATGAGCTCATGATCTAAATTTACACAATAATGAAGAAAGCAGCTACAAGGGGAAACAATCAGCCAAAATAATCAATACCAGTATTAGATTCCCAAGGCCATCCATCAGATGTAGGAATAATCGGGTGCAAGGCAGAAAATATACATCAATCTGGAACTGAAACAAGGCACAAGGATGTTTTCAAAGACTGGTAGGATCTCTAAAACATTTTTAAAGGACATGTCATTGATAAAGCTAAATACACAAGGGTTGTGTAATACAACAGTTTAATCATTGAGAAGTGTGAAATTATGCTGTTTTGAAAACTATGGCAGGTCAGATTTACTGCCTAATTATATAAGAAGATTTCTCTAAAAAATACACATTATTTCAAAGCCTTACTGGCTGTGAAATAAGTTAAGGGTATTTCAAATGGCTTGTCTGCAAAGAAAGGTGAGATGTAGGGGATCACAGAAAGTCTAGGGGAAAATAGGTCAATATATACATTGCTATATGGTGAACTAAGCCTTAGGCCAGCAACAATGGAGAGGACCTGACCCTTAGAAACGTACAAGTAAGCTGGAATCTTCAAAAGTTCAAATCTTTATAAGTAAAAAGATTTATTAAAATGAATAACCAAGTGTTTTAATTGACATCAGAAGATGAAAACAATAAACCCTGAGAACATAGAAAAAAGTTAAATAAAGATATGAGCAGAATTTAATACAACAGAAAACGTATAAAATCCAGGTGATTTAGTAAGTCCAAAGAATCTTCTTTGAAAAGATTTAAAAGACACACTTTGATTAAGGAAAACCAAAACATAAGTAAAGAATATCCAGAAAGAGTCAGGACAATGTTAGAGCAGAGAATATATGAAATGCCAGTAAATTTGAACATTTCTGTCAATTGGACCATTTCCTAGCTCCTAAAGTTTACCAAAACTGACACAAGAGGAAATCATTTAAGGTCATCATGTCTGCCCTTGGCATTCTCGGAAAGCCCTTGCCTCAGAATGCAGCCTCTGTAGTCCATGGTAACCTGCGGAGAGGGGGCGGGGCTGAGGGAGGTTGGAACACTGCCCTCACTGAGGGAGTGGGTGTGGCCATCTCTGCTGTGACTGAACAAAGGGCAGGGGAGCAGGGGGCCCAGGGCAGGGCCCTCAGAGCCCGGCAGGCCCAGTGGAGTGTCACAAGCATTTAGGCCCAGGACAAAGGGCGCTTTCTTTGTCTGCACAACTGCCCAAACTCTCACCTTTCCACCCAGGCCGCCCTCTTACATGAAGTGTGTGTGGAACCTGTCGGCGCAGTACACCTCGCTGCACAGCTAAGCATAGGTCTGGGCATCGTAGCTTTCTGGCAGGTGACCGAGGCTCGCAGGCAGATGTGTCCCTGGGACACACGCGGAGAGGCTCCTGCCCGGGCCACAGGCCCCCCACTGCCCCTGCCCCAGATCGCGGGCCGCAAAGCAGCCCTGTCTGAGTCCCCTGCCTCTAGAGGGAGTATTGGACCAACACTTGTAGAAAACGGGGTCCTTGAGGGCCACTCATTGGAGGGACACAATTAAATCTTTGCCGACTTTCTGCTGAAACTTACGAGCGTTCACACCTAAGCCTCTTACAAGGTCAGCTGTTTAGCTAAACATGAGCTCATGATCTAAATTTACACAATAATGAAGAAAGCAGCTATAAGGGGAAACAATCAGCCAAAACAATCCATACCAGAATTAGATTCCCAAGGCCATCCATCAGATGTAGGAATAATCGGGTGCAAGGCAGAAAATATATATAAAACTGGAACTGAAACAAGGCACGAGGATGTTTTCAAAGATTGGTAGGATCTATAAAACATTTTTAAAGATCATGTCATTGATAAAGCTAAATACACAAAGGTTGTGTAATACAACAGATTAATCATTGAGAAGAGTGAAATTATGCTGTTTTGAAAACTATGGCAGGTCAGATTTTCTGCCTAATTATATAAGAAGATTTCTCTAAAAAATACACATTATTTCAAAGCCTTATTGGCTGTGAAATAAGTTAAGGGTATTTCAAATGGCTTGTCTGCAAAGAAAGGTGAGATGTAGGGGATCACAGAAAGTCGAGGGGAAAATAGGTCAATATATACATTGCTATATGGTGAACTAAGCCTTAGGCCGGCAACAATGGAGAGGACCTGACCCTTAGAAACGTACAAGTAAGCTGGAATCTTCAAAAGTTCAAATCTTTATAAGTAAAAAGATTTATTAAAATGAATAACCAAGTGTTTTAATTGACATCAGAAGATGAAAACAATAAACCCTGAGAACATAGAAAAAAGTTAAATAAAGATATGAGCAGAATTTAATACAACAGAAAACGTATAAAATCCAGGTGATTTAGTAAGTCCAAAGAATCTTCTTTGAAAAGATTTAAAAGACACACTTTGATTAAGGAAAACAAAAACATAAGTAAAGAATATACAGAAAGAGTCAGGACAATGTTAGAGCAGAGAATATATGAAATGCCAGTAAATTTGAACATTTCTGGAAAGTGGACCATTTCCTAGCTCCTAAAGTTTACCAAAACTGACACAAGAGGAAATCATTTAAGGTCATCATGTCTGCCCTTGGCATTCTCGGAACGCCCTGGCCTCAGAATGCAGCCTCTGTAGTCCATGGTAACCTGCGGAGAGGGGGCGGGGCTGAGGGAGGTTGGAACACTGCCCTCACTGAGGGAGTGGGTGTGGCCATCTCTGCTGTGACTGAACAAAGGGCAGGGGAGCAGGGGGCCCAGGGCAGGGCCCTCAGAGCCCGGCAGGCCCAGTGGAGTGTCACAAGCATTTAGGCCCAGGACAAAGGGCACTTACTTTCTTTGTCTGCACAGCTGCCCAAACCCTCACTTTTCCACTCAGGCCGCCCTCTTACTTGAAGTGTGTGTGGAACCTGTCCACGCAGTACACCTCGCTGCACAGCTAAGCATAGGTCTGGGCATCGTAGCTTCCTTCCAGGTGACCGAGGCTCGCAGGCAGATGGGTCCCTGGGACACACGCGGAGAGGCTCCTGCCCGGGCCACAGGCCGCCCACTGCCCCTGCCCCAGATCGGGGGCTGCAAAGCAGCCCTGTCTGAGTCCCCTGCCTCTAGAGGGATTATTGGACCAACACTTGTAGAAAACGGGGTTCTTGCGGGCCACTCATTGGAGGGACACAAATAAATCTTTGCCGACTTTCTGCTGAAACTTACGAGCATTCACAACTAAGCCTCTTACAAGGTCAGCTGTTTAGCTAAACATGAGCTCATGATCTAAATTTACACAATAATGAAGAAAGCAGCTACAAGGGGAGACAATCAGCCAAAACAATCAATACCAGTATTAGATTCCCAAGGCCATCCATCAGATGTAGGAATAATCGGGTGCAAGGCAGAAAATATACATAAAACTGGAACTGAAACAAGGCACGAGGATGTTTTCAAAGACTGGTAGGATCTCTAAAACATTTTTAAAGGACATGTCATTGATAAAGCTAAATACACAAAGGTTGTGTAATACAACAGTTTAATCATTGAGAAGAGTGAAATTATGCTGTTTTGAAAACTATGGCAGGTCAGATTTTCTGCCTAATTATATAAGAAGATTTCTCTAAAAAATACACATTATTTCAAAGCCTTATTGGCTGTGAAATAAGTTAAGTGTATTTCAAATGGCTTGTCTGCAAAGAAAGGTGAGATGTAGTGGATCACAGAAAGTCGAGGGGAAAATAGGTCAATATATACATTGCTATATGGTGAACTAAGCCTTAGGCCGGCAACAGTGGAGAGGACCTGACCCTTAGAAACGTACAAGTAAGCTGGAATCTTCAAAAGTTCAAATCTTTATAAGTAAAAAGATTTATTAAAATGAATAACCAAGTGTTTTAATTGACATCAGAAGATGAAAACAATAAACCCTGAGAACATAGAAAAAAGTTAAATAAAGATATGAGCAGAACTTAATACAACAGAAAACGGATAAAATTCAGGTGATTTAGTAAGTCCAAAGAATCTTCTTTGAAAAGATTTAAAAGACACACTTTGATTAACGACAACCAAAACATAAGTAAAGAATATACAGAAAGAGTCAGGACAATGTTAGAGCAGAGAATATATGAAATGCCAGTAAATTTGAACATTTCTGTCAAGTGGACCATTTCCTAGCTCCTAAAGTTTACCAAAACTGACACAAGAGGAAATCATTTAAGGTCATCATGTCTGCCCTTGGCATTCTCGGAACGCCCTGGCCTCAGAATGCAGCCTCTGTAGTCCATGGTAACCTGCGGAGAGGGGGCGGGGCTGAGGGAGGTTGGAACACTGCCCTCACTGAGGGAGTGGGTGTGGCCATCTCTGCTGTGACTGAACAAAGGGCAGGGGAGCAGGGGGCCCAGGGCAGGGCCCTCAGAGCCCGGCAGGCCCAGTGGAGTGTCACAAGCATTTAGGCCCAGGCCAAAGGGCACTTTCTTTGTCTGCACAGCTGCCCAAACCCTCACCTTTCCACTCAGGCCGCCCTCTTACTTGAAGTGTTTGTGGAACCTGTCCACGCAGTACACCTCGCTGCACAGCTAAGCATAGGTCTGGGCATCGTAGCTTCCTTCCAGGTGACCGAGGCTCGCAGGCAGATGGGTCCCTGGGACACACGCGGAGAGGCTCCTGCCCGGGCCACAGGCCGCCCACTTCCCCTGCCCCAGATCGGGGGCTGCAAAGCAGCCCTGTCTGAGTCCCCTGCCTCTAGAGGGATTATTGGACCAACACTTGTAGAAAACGGGGTCCTTGCGGGCCACTCATTGGAGGGACACAAATAAATCTTTGCCGACTTTCTGCTGAAACTTACGAGCATTCACAACTAAGCCTCTTACAAGGTCAGCTGTTTAGCTAATCATGAGCTCATGATCTAAATTTACACAATAATGAAGAAAGCAGCTACAAGGGTAGACAATCAGCAAAAACAATCAATACCAGTATTAGATTCCCAAGGCCATCCATCAGATGTAGGAATAATCGGGTGTAAGGCAGAAAATATACATAAAACTGGAACTGAAACAAGGCACGAGGATGTTTTCAAAGACTGGTAGGATCTCTAAAACCTTTTTAAAGGACATGTCATTGATAAAGCTAAATACACAAAGGTTGTGTAATACAACAGATTAATCATTGAGAAGAGTGAAATTATGCTGTTTTGAAAACTATGGCAGGTCAGATTTTCTGCCTAATTATATAAGAAGATTTCTCTAAAAAATACACATTATTTCAAAGCCTTATTGGCTGTGAAATAAGTTAAGGGTTTTTCAAATGGCTTGTCTGCAAAGAAAGGTGAGATGTAGGGGATCACAGAAAGTCGAAGGGAAAATAGGTCAATATATACATTGCTATATGGTGAACTAATCCTTAGGCCGGCAACAATGGAGCGGACCTGACCCTTAGAAACGTACAAGTAAGCTGGAATCTTCAAAAGTTCAAATCTTTATAAGTAAAAAATTTATTAAAATGAATAACCAAGTGTTTTAATTGACATCAGAAGATGAAAACAATAAACCCTGAGAACATAGAAAAAAGTTAAATAAAGATAGGAGAAGAATTTAATGCAACAGAAAACGTATAAAATCCAGGTGATTTAGTAAGTCCAAAGAATCTTCTTTGAAAAGATTTAAAAGACACACTTTGATTAAGGAAAACAAAAACCTAAGTAAAGAATATACAGAAAGAGTCAGGACAATGTTAGAGCAGAGAATATATGAAATGCCAGTAAATTTGAACATTTCTGTCAAGTGGACCATTTCCTAGCTCCTAAAGTTTACCAAAACTGACACAAGAGGAAATCATTTAAGGTCATCATGTCTGCCCTTGGCATTCTCGGAACGCCCTGGCCTCAGAATGCAGCCTCTGTAGTCCATGGTAACCTGCGGAGAGGGGGCGGGGCTGAGGGAGGTTGGAACACTGCCCTCACTGAGGGAGTGGGTGTGGCCATCTCTGCTGTGACTGAACAAAGGGCAGGGGAGCAGGGGGCCCAGGGAAGGGCCCTCAGAGCCCGGCAGGCTCAGTGGAGTGTCACAAGCATTTAGGCCCAGGCCAAAGGGCGCTTTCTTTGTCTGCACAGCTGCCCAAACTCTCACCTTTCCACTCAGGCCGCCCTCTTACTTGAAGTGTGTGTGGAACCTGTCCGCGCAGTACACCTCGCTGCACAGCTAAGCATAGGTCTGGGCATCGTAGCTTCCTGCCAGGTGACCGAGGCTCGCAGGCAGATGGGTCCCTGGGACACATGCGGAGAGGCTCCTGCCCGGGCCACAGGCCGCCCACTGCCCCTGCCCCAGATCGGGGGCCGCAAAGCAGCCCTGTCTGAGTCCCCTGCCTCTAGAGGGAGTATTGGACAAACACTTGTAGAAAACGGGGTCCTTGCGGGCCACTCATTGGAGGGACACAAATAAATCTTTGCCGACTTTCTGCTGAAACTTACGAGCATTCACAACTAAGCCTCTTACAAGGTCAGCTATTTAGCTAAACATGAGCTCATGATCTAAATTTACACAATAATGAAGAAAGCAGCTACAAGGGGAGACAATCAGCCAAAACAATCAATACCAGTATTAGATTCCCAAGGCCATCCATCAGATGTAGGAATAATCGGGTGCAAGGCAGAAAATATACATAAAACTGGAACTGAAACAAGGCACAAGGATGTTTTCAAAGACTGGTAGGATCTCTAAAACATTTTTAAAGGACATGTCATTGATAAAGCTAAATACACCAGGGTTGTGTAATACAACAGTTTAATCATTGAGAAGTGTGAAATTATGCTGTTTTGAAAACTATGGCAGGTCAGATTTTCTGCCTATTTATATAAGAAGATGTCTCTAAAAAATACACATTATTTCAAAGCCTTATTGGCTGTGAAATAAGTTAAGTGTATTTCAAACGGCTTGTCTGCAAAGAAAGGTGAGATATAGGGGATCACAGAAAGTCTAGGGGAAAATAGGTCAATATATACATTGCTATATGGTGAACTAAGCATTAGGCCGGCAACAATGCAGAGGACCTGACCCTTAGAAACATACAAGTAAGCTGGAATCTTCAAAAGTTCAAATCTTTATAAGTAAAAATATTTATTAAAATGAATAACCAAATGTTTTAATTGACATCAGAAGATGAAAACAATAAACCCTGAGAACATAGAAAAAAGTTAAATAAAGATATGAGCAGAACTTAATACAACAGAAAACGTATAAAATTCAGGTGATTTAGTAAGTCCAAAGAATCTTCTTTGAAAAGATTTAAAAGACACACTTTGATTAAGGAAAACAAAAACATAAGTAAAGAATATACAGAAAGAGTCAGGACAATGTTAGAGCAGAGAATATATGAAATGCCAGTAAATTTGAACATTTCTGTCAAGTGGACCATTTCCTAGCTCCTAAAGTTTACCAAAACTGACACAAGAGGAAATCATTTAAGGTCATCATGTCTGCCCTTGGCATTCTCGGAACGCCCTGGCCTCAGAATGCAGCCTCTGTGGTCCATGGTAACCTGCGGAGAGGGGGAGGGGCTGAGGGAGGTTGGAACACTGCCCTCACTGAGGGAGTGGGTGTGGCCATCTCTGCTGTGACTGAACAAAGGGCAGGGGAGCAGGGGGCCCAGGGAAGAGCCCTCAGAGCCCGGCAGGCCCAGTGGAGTGTCACAAGCATTTAGGCCCAGGCCAAAGGGCGCTTTCTTTGTCTGCACAACTGCCCAAACTCTCACCTTTCCACTCAGGCCGCCCTCTTACATGAAGTGTGTGTGGAACCTGTCGGCGCAGTACACCTCGCGGCACAGCTAAGCATAGGTCTGGGCATCGTAGCTTTCTGGCAGGTGACCGAGGCTCGCAGGCAGATGTGTCCCTGGGACACACGCGGAGAGGCTCCTGCCCGGGCCACAGGCCCCCCACTGCCCCTGCCCCAGATAGGGGGCCGCAAAGCAGCCCTGTCTGAGTCCCCTGCCTCTAGAGGGAGTATTGGACCAACACTTGTAGAAAACGGGGTCCTTGTGGGCCACTCATTGGAGGGACACAAATAAATCTTTGCCGACTTTCTGCTGAAACTTACGAGCGTTCACACCTAAGCCTCTTACAAGGTCAGCTGTTTAGCTAAACATGAGCTCATGATCTAAATTTACACAATAATGAAGAAAGCAGCTACAAGGGGAGACAATCAGCCAAAACAATCAATACCAGTATTAGATTCCCAAGGCCATACATCAGATGTAGGAATAATCGGGTGCAAGGCAGAAAATATACATAAAACTGGAACTGAAACAAGGCACGAGGATGTTTTCAAAGACTGGTAGGATCTCTAAAACATTTTTAAAGGACATGTCATTGATAAAGCTAAATACACAAAGGTTGTGTAATACAACAGATTAATCATTGAGAAGAGTGAAATTATGCTGTTTTGAAAACTATGGCAGGTCAGATTTTCTGCGTAATTATATAAGAAGATTTCTCTAAAAAATAAACATTATTTCAAAGCCTTATTGGCTGTGAAATAAGTTAAGGGTATTTCAAATGGCTTGTCTGCAGAGAAAGGTGAGATGTAGTGGATCACAGAAAGTCGAGGGGAAAATAGGTCAGTATATACATTGCTATATGGTGAACTAAGCCTTAGGCCGGCAACAGTGGAGAGGACCTGACCCTTAGAAAAGTACAAGTAAGCTGGAATCTTCAAAAGTTCAAATCTTTATAAGTAAAAAGATTTATTAAAATGAATAACCAAGTGTTTTAATTGACATCAGAAGATGAAAACAATAAACCCTGAGAACATAGAAAAAAGTTAAATAAAGATATGAGCAGAACTTAATACAACAGAAAACGGATAAAATTCAGGTGATTTAGTAAGTCCAAAGAATCTTCTTTGAAAAGATTTAAAAGACACACTTTGATTAAGGAAAACAAAAACATAAGTAAAGAATATACAGAAAGAGTCAGGACAATGTTAGAGCAGAGAATATATGAAATGCCAGTAAATTTGAACATTTCTGGAAAGTGGACCATTTCCTAGCTCCTAAAGTTTACCAAAACTGACACAAGAGGAAATCATTTAAGGTCATCATGTCTGCCCTTGGCATTCTCGGAACGCCCTGGCCTCAGAATGCAGCCTCTGTCGTCCATGGTAAACTGCGGAGAGGGGGCGGGGCTGAGGGAGGTTGGAACACTGCCCTCACTGAGGGAGTGGGTGTGGCCATCTCTGCTGTGACTGAACAAAGGGCAGGGGAGCAGGGGGCCCAGGGCAGGGCCCTCAGAGCCCGGCAGGCCCAGTGGAGTGTCACAAGCATTTAGGCCCAGGTCAAAGGGCGCTTTCTTTGTCTGCACAGCTGCCCAAACTCTCACCTTTCCACTCAGGCCGCCCTCTTACTTGAAGTGTGTGTGGAACCTGTCTGCGCAGTACACCTCGCTGCACAGCTAAGCATAGGTCTGGGCATCATAGCTTCCTGCCAGGTGACCGAGGCTCGCAGGCAGATGGGTCCCTGGGACACACGCGGAGAGGCTCCTGCCCGGGCCACAGGCCGCCCACTTCCCCTGCCCCAGATCGCGGGCCGCAAAGCAGCCCTGTCTAAGTCCCCTGCCTCTAGAGGGAGTATTGGACCAACACTTGTAGAAAACGGGGTCCTTGCGGGCCACTCATTGGAGGGACACAAATAAATCTTTGCCGACTTTCTGCTGAAACTTACGAGCGTTCACACCTAAGCCTCTTACAAGGTCAGCTGTTTAGCTAAACATGAGCTCATGATCTAAATTTACACAATAATGAAGAAAGCAGCTATAAGGGGAAACAATCAGCCAAAACAATCCATACCAGAATTAGATTCGCAAGGCCATCCATCAGATGTAGGAATAATCGGGTGCAAGGCAGAAAATATATATAAAACTGGAACTGAAACAAGGCACGAGGATGTTTTCAAAGATTGGTAGGATCTCTAAAACATTTTTAAAGATCATGTCATTGATAAAGCTAAATACACAAAGGTTGTGTAATACAACAGATTAATCATTGAGAAGAGTGAAATTATGCTGTTTTGAAAACTATGGCAGGTCAGATTTTCTGCCTAATTATATAAGAAGATTTCTCTAAAAAATACACATTATTTCAAAGCCTTATTGGCTGTGAAATAAGTTAAGGGTATTTCAAATGGCTTGTCTGCAAAGAAAGGTGAGATGTAGGGGATCACAGAAAGTCGAGGGGAAAATAGGTCAATATATACATTGCTATATGGTGAACTAAGCCTTAGGCCGGCAACAATGGAGAGGACCTGACCCTTAGAAACGTACAAGTAAGCTGGAATCTTCAAAAGTTCAAATCTTTATAAGTAAAAAGATTTATTAAAATGAATAACCAAGTGTTTTAATTGACATCAGAAGATGAAAACAATAAACCCTGAGAACATAGAAAAAAGTTAAATAAAGATATGAGCAGAATTTAATACAACAGAAAACGTATAAAATCCAGGTGATTTAGTAAGTCCAAAGAATCTTCTTTGAAAAGATTTAAAAGACACACTTTGATTAAGGAAAACAAAAACATAAGTAAAGAATATACAGAAAGAGTCAGGACAATGTTAGAGCAGAGAATATATGAAATGCCAGTAATTTGAACATTTCTGGAAAGTGGACCATTTCCTAGCTCCTAAAGTTTACCAAAACTGACACAAGAGGAAATCATTTAAGGTCATCATGTCTGCCCTTGGCATTCTCGGAACGCCCTGGCCTCAGAATGCAGCCTCTGTCGTCCATGGTAACCTGCGGAGAGGGGGCGGGGCTGAGGGAGGTTGGAACACTGCCCTCACTGAGGGAGTGGGTGTGGCCATCTCTGCTGTGACTGAACAAAGGGCAGGGGAGCAGGGGGCCCAGGGCAGGGCCCTCAGAGCTCGGCAGGCCCAGTGGAGTGTCACAAGCATTTAGGCCCAGGCCAAAGGGCGCTTTCTTTGTCTGCACAGCTGCCCAAACTCTCACCTTTCCACTCAGGCCGCCCTCTTACTTGAAGTGTGTGTGGAACCTGTCTGCGCAGTACACCTCGCTGCACAGCTAAGCATAGGTCTGGGCATCATAGCTTCCTGCCAGGTGACCGAGGCTCGCAGGCAGATGGGTCCCTGGGACACACACCGAGAGGCTCCTGCCCGGGCCACAGGCCGCCCACTGCCCCTGCCCCAGATCGGGGGCCGCAAAGCAGCCCTGTCTGAGTCCCCTGCCTCTAGAGTGAGTATTGGACCAACACTTGTAGAAAACGGGGTCCTTGCGGGCCACTCATTGGAGGGACACAAAGAAATCTTTGCCGACTTTCTGCTGAAACTTACGAGCGTTCACACCTAAGCCTCTTACAAGGTCAGCTGTTTAGCTAAACATGAGCTCATGATCTAAATTTACACAATAATGAAGAAAGCAGCTACAAGGGGAAACAATCAGCCAAAATAATCAATACCAGTATTAGATTCCCAAGGCCATCCATCAGATGTAGGAATAATCGGGTGCAAGGCAGAAAATATACATCAATCTGGAACTGAAACAAGGCACAAGGATGTTTTCAAAGACTGGTAGGATCTCTAAAACATTTTTAAAGGACATGTCATTGATAAAGCTAAATACACAAGGGTTGTGTAATACAACAGTTTAATCATTGAGAAGTGTGAAATTATGCTGTTTTGAAAACTATGGCAGGTCAGATTTACTGCCTAATTATATAAGAAGATTTCTCTAAAAAATACACATTATTTCAAAGCCTTACTGGCTGTGAAATAAGTTAAGGGTATTTCAAATGGCTTGTCTGCAAAGAAAGCTGAGATGTAGGGGATCACAGAAAGTCTAGGGGAAAATAGGTCAATATATACATTGCTATATGGTGAACTAAGCCTTAGGCCAGCAACAATGGAGAGGACCTGACCCTTAGAAACGTACAAGTAAGCTGGAATCTTCAAAAGTTCAAATCTTTATAAGTAAAAAGATTTATTAAAATGAATAACCAAGTGTTTTAATTGACATCAGAAGATGAAAACAATAAACCCTGAGAACATAGAAAAAAGTTAAATAAAGATATGAGCAGAATTTAATACAACAGAAAACGTATAAAATCCAGGTGATTTAGTAAGTCCAAAGAATCTTCTTTGAAAAGATTTAAAAGACACACTTTGATTAAGGAAAACCAAAACATAAGTAAAGAATATACAGAAAGAGTCAGGACAATGTTAGAGCAGAGAATATATGAAATGCCAGTAAATTTGAACATTTCTGTCAAGTGGACCATTTCCTAGCTCCTAAAGTTTACCAAAACTGACACAAGAGGAAATCATTTAAGGTCATCATGTCTGCCCTTGGCATTCTCGGAAAGCCCTTGCCTCAGAATGCAGCCTCTGTAGTCCATGGTAACCTGCGGAGAGGGGGCGGGGCTGAGGGAGGTTGGAACACTGCCCTCACTGAGGGAGTGGGTGTGGCCATCTCTGCTGTGACTGAACAAAGGGCAGGGGAGCAGGGGTCCCGGGGCAGGGCCCTCAGAGCCCGGCAGGCCCAGTGGAGTGTCACAAGCATTTAGGCCCAGGACAAAGGGCGCTTTCTTTGTCTGCACAACTGCCCAAACTCTCACCTTTCCACCCAGGCCGCCCTCTTACATGAAGTGTGTGTGGAACCTGTCGGCGCAGTACACCTCGCTGCACAGCTAAGCATAGGTCTGGGCATCGTAGCTTTCTGGCAGGTGACCGAGGCTCGCAGGCAGATGTGTCCCTGGGACACACGCGGAGAGGCTCCTGCCCGGGCCACAGGCCCCCCACTGCCCCTGCCCCAGATCGGGGGCCACAAAGCAGCCCTGTCTGAGTCCCCTGCCTCTAGAGGGAGTATTGGACCAACACTTGTAGAAAACGGGGTCCTTGCGGGCCACTCATTGGAGGGACACAAAGAAATCTTTGCCGACTTTCTGCTGAAACTTACGAGCGTTCACACCTAAGCCTCTTACAAGGTCAGCTGTTTAGCTAAACATGAGCTCATGATCTAAATTTACACAATAATGAAGAAAGCAGCTATAAGGGGAAACAATCAGCCAAAACAATCCATACCAGAATTAGATTCCCAAGGCCATCCATCAGATGTAGGAATAATCCGGTGCAAGGCAGAAAATATATATAAAACTGGAACTGAAACAAGGCACGAGGATGTTTTCAAAGATTGGTAGGATCTATAAAACATTTTTAAAGATCATGTCATTGATAAAGCTAAATACACAAAGGTTGTGTAATACAACAGATTAATCATTGAGAAGAGTGAAATTATGCTGTTTTGAAAACTATGGCAGGTCAGATTTTCTGCCTAATTATATAAGAAGATTTCTCTAAAAAATACACATTATTTCAAAGCCTTATTGGCTGTGAAATAAGTTAAGGGTATTTCAAATGGCTTGTCTGCAAAGAAAGGTGAGATGTAGGGGATCACAGAAAGTCGAGGGGAAAATAGGTCAATATATACATTGCTATATGGTGAACTAAGCCTTAGGCCGGCAACAATGGAGAGGACCTGACCCTTAGAAACGTACAAGTAAGCTGGAATCTTCAAAAGTTCAAATCTTTATAAGTAAAAAGATTTATTAAAATGAATAACCAAGTGTTTTAATTGACATCAGAAGATGAAAACAATAAACCCTGAGAACATAGAAAAAAGTTAAATAAAGATATGAGCAGAACTTAATACAACAGAAAACGGATAAAATTCAGGTGATTTAGTAAGTCCAAAGAATCTTCTTTGAAAAGATTTAAAAGACACACTTTGATTAACGACAACCAAAACATAAGTAAAGAATATACAGAAAGAGTCAGGACAATGTTAGAGCAGAGAATATATGAAATGCCAGTAAATTTGAACATTTCTGTCAAGTGGACCATTTCCTAGCTCCTAAAGTTTACCAAAACTGACACAAGAGGAAATCATTTAAGGTCATCATGTCTGCCCTTGGCATTCTCGGAACGCCCTGGCCTCAGAATGCAGCCTCTGTAGTCCATGGTAACCTGCGGAGAGGGGGCGGGGCTGAGGGAGGTTGGAACACTGCCCTCACTGAGGGAGTGGGTGTGGCCATCTCTGCTGTGACTGAACAAAGGGCAGGGGAGCATGGGGCCCAGGGCAGGGCCCTCAGAGCCCGGCAGGCCCAGTGGAGTGTCACAAGCATTTAGTCCCAGGCCAAAGGGCACTTTCTTTGTCTGCACAGCTGCCCAAACCCTCACCTTTCCACTCAGGCCGCCCTCTTACTTGAAGTGTTTGTGGAACCTGTCCACGCAGTACACCTCGCTGCACAGCTAAGCATAGGTCTGGGCATCGTAGCTTCCTTCCAGGTGACCGAGGCTCGCAGGCAGATGGGTCCCTGGGACACACGCGGAGAGGCTCCTGCCCGGGCCACAGGCCGCCCACTTCCCCTGCCCCAGATCGGGTGCTGCAAAGCAGCCCTGTCTGAGTCCCCTGCCTCTAGAGGGATTATTGGACCAACACTTGTAGAAAACGGGGTCCTTGCGGGCCACTCATTGGAGGGACACAAATAAATCTTTGCCGACTTTCTGCTGAAACTTACGAGCATTCACAACTAAGCCTCTTACAAGGTCAGCTGTTTAGCTAAACATGAGCTCATGATCTAAATTTACACAATAATGAAGAAAGCAGCTACAAGGGTAGACAATCAGCCAAAACAATCAATACCAGTATTAGATTCCCAAGGCCATCCATCAGATGTAGGAATAATCGGGTGCAAGGCAGAAAATATACATAAAACTGGAACTGAAACAAGGCACGAGGATGTTTTCAAAGACTGGTAGGATCTCTAAAACATTTTTAAAGGACATGTCATTGATAAAGCTAAATACACAAAGGTTGTGTAATACAACAGATTAATCATTGAGAAGAGTGAAATTATGCTGTTTTGAAAACTATGGCAGGTCAGATTTTCTGCCTAATTATATAAGAAGATTTCTCTAAAAAATACACATTATTTCAAAGCCTTATTGGCTGTGAAATAAGTTAAGGGTTTTTCAAATGGCTTGTCTGCAAAGAAAGGTGAGATGTAGGGGATCACAGAAAGTCGAGGGGAAAATAGGTCAATATATACATTGCTATATGGTGAACTAATCCTTAGGCCGGCAACAATGGAGCGGACCTGACCCTTAGAAACGTACAAGTAAGCTGGAATCTTCAAAAGTTCAAATCTTTATAAGTAAAAAATTTATTAAAATGAATAACCAAGTGTTTTAATTGACATCAGAAGATGAAAACAATAAACCCTGAGAACATAGAAAAAAGTTAAATAAAGATATGAGAAGAATTTAATGCAACAGAAAACGTATAAAATCCAGGTGATTTAGTAAGTCCAAAGAATCTTCTTTGAAAAGATTTAAAAGACACACTTTGATTAAGGAAAACAAAAACATAAGTAAAGAATATACAGAAAGAGTCAGGACAATGTTAGAGCAGAGAATATATGAAATGCCAGTAAATTTGAACATTTCTGTCAAGTGGACCATTTCCTAGCTCCTAAAGTTTACCAAAACTGACACAAGAGGAAATCATTTAAGGTCATCATGTCTGCCCTTGGCATTCTCGGAACGCCCTGGCCTCAGAATGCAGCCTCTGTAGTCCATGGTAACCTGCGGAGAGGGGGCGGGGCTGAGGGAGGTTGGAACACTGCCCTCACTGAGGGAGTGGGTGTGGCCATCTCTGCTGTGACTGAACAAAGGGCAGGGGAGCAGGGGGCCCAGGGAAGGGCCCTCAGAGCCCGGCAGGCTCAGTGGAGTGTCACAAGCATTTAGGCCCAGGCCAAAGGGCGCTTTCTTTGTCTGCACAGCTGCCCAAACTCTCACCTTTCCACTCAGGCAGCCCTCTTACTTGAAGTGTGTGTGGAACCTGTCCGCGCAGTACACCTCGCTGCACAGCTAAGCATAGGTCTGGGCATCGTAGCTTCCTGCCAGGTGACCGAGGCTCGCAGGCAGATGGGTCCCTGGGACACATGCGGAGAGGCTCCTGCCCGGGCCACAGGCCGCCCACTGCCCCTGCCCCAGATCGGGGGCCGCAAAGCAGCCCTGTCTGAGTCCCCTGCCTCTAGAGGGAGTATTGGACAAACACTTGTAGAAAACGGGGTCCTTGCGGGCCACTCATTGGAGGGACACAAATAAATCTTTGCCGACTTTCTGCTGAAACTTACGAGCATTCACAACTAAGCCTCTTACAAGGTCAGCTATTTAGCTAAACATGAGCTCATGATCTAAATTTACACAATAATGAAGAAAGCAGCTACAAGGGGAGACAATCAGCCAAAACAATCAATACCAGTATTAGATTCCCAAGGCCATCCATCAGATGTAGGAATAATCGGGTGCAAGGCAGAAAATATACATAAAACTGGAACTGAAACAAGGCACAAGGATGTTTTCAAAGACTGGTAGGATCTCTAAAACATTTTTAAAGACATGTCATTGATAAAGCTAAATACACCAGGGTTGTGTAATACAACAGTATAATCATTGAGAAGTGTGAAATTATGCTGTTTTGAAAACTATGGCAGGTCAGATTTTCTGCCTAATTATATAAGAAGATGTCTCTAAAAAATACACATTATTTCAAAGCCTTATTGGCTGTGAAATAAGTTAAGTGTATTTCAAACGGCTTGTCTGCAAAGAAAGGTGAGATATAGGGGATCACAGAAAGTCTAGGGGAAAATAGGTCAATATATACATTGCTATATGGTGAACTAAGCATTAGGCCGGCAACAATGCAGAGGACCTGACCCTTAGAAACATACAAGTAAGCTGGAATCTTCAAAAGTTCAAATCTTTATAAGTAAAAATATTTATTAAAATGAATAACCAAGTGTTTTAATTGACATCAGAAGATGAAAACAATAAACCCTGAGAACATAGAAAAAAGTTAAATAAAGATATGAGCAGAATTTAATACAACAGAAAACGTATAAAATCCAGGTGATTTAGTAAGTCCAAAGAATCTTCTTTGAAAAGATTTAAAAGACACACTTTGATTAAGGAAAACCAAAACATAAGTAAAGAATATACAGAAAGAGTCAGGACAATGTTAGAGCAGAGAATATATGAAATGCCAGTAAATTTGAACATTTCTGTCAAGTGGACCATTTCCTAGCTCCTAAAGTTTACCAAAACTGACACAAGAGGAAATCATTTAAGGTCATCATGTCTGCCCTTGGCATTCTCGGAACGCCCTGGCCTCAGAATGCAGCCTCTGTGGTCCATGGTAACCTGCGGAGAGGGGGCGGGGCTGAGGGAGGTTGGAACACTGCCCTCACTGAGGGAGTGGGTGTGGCCATCTCTGCTGTGACTGAACAAAGGGCAGGGGAGCAGGGGGCCCAGGGAAGAGCCCTCAGAGCCCGGCAGGCCCAGTGGAGTGTCACAAGCATTTAGGCCCAGGCCAAAGGGCGCTTTCTTTGTCTGCACAACTGCCCAAACTCTCACCTTTCCACTCAGGCCGCCCTCTTAAATGAAGTGTGTGTGGAACCTGTCGGCGCAGTACACCTCGCGGCACAGCTAAGCATAGGTCTGGGCATCGTAGCTTTCTGGCAGGTGACCGAGGCTCGCAGGCAGATGTGTCCCTGGGACACACGCGGAGAGGCTCCTGCCCGGGCCACAGGCCGCCCACTGCCCCTGCCCCAGATAGGGGGCCGCAAAGCAGCCCTGTCTGAGTCCCCTGCCTCTAGAGGGAGTATTGGACCAACACTTGTAGAAAACGGGGTCCTTGTGGGCCACTCATTGGAGGGACACAAATAAATCTTTGCCGACTTTCTGCTGAAACTTACGAGCGTTCACACCTAAGCCTCTTACAAGGTCAGCTGTTTAGCTAAACATGAGCTCATGATCTAAATTTACACAATAATGAAGAAAGCAGCTACAAGGGGAGACAATCAGCCAAAACAATCAATACCAGTATTAGATTCCCAAGGCCATCCATCAGATGTAGGAATAATCCGGTGCAAGGCAGAAAATATACATAAAACTGGAACTGAAACAAGGCACGAGGATGTTTTCAAAGACTGGTAGGATCTCTAAAACATTTTTAAAGGACATGTCATTGATAAAGCTAAATACACAAAGGTTGTGTAATACAACAGATTAATCATTGAGAAGAGTGAAATTATGCTGTTTTGAAAACTATGGCAGGTCAGATTTTCTGCCTAATTATATAAGAAGATTTCTCTAAAAAATAAACATTATTTCAAAGCCTTATTGGCTGTGAAATAAGTTAAGGGTATTTCAAATGGCTTGTCTGCAGAGAAAGGTGAGATGTAGTGGATCACAGAAAGTCGAGGGGAAAATAGGTCAGTATATACATTGCTATATGGTGAACTAAGCCTTAGGCCGGCAACAGTGGAGAGGACCTGACCCTTAGAAAAGTACAAGTAAGCTGGAATCTTCAAAAGTTCAAATCTTTATAAGTAAAAAGATTTATTAAAATGAATAACCAAGTGTTTTAATTGACATCAGAAGATGAAAACAATAAACCCTGAGAACATAGAAAAAAGTTAAATAAAGATATGAGCAGAACTTAATACAACAGAAAACGGATAAAATTCAGGTGATTTAGTAAGTCCAAAGAATCTTCTTTGAAAAGATTTAAAAGACACACTTTGATTAAGGAAAACAAAAACATAAGTAAAGAATATACAGAAAGAGTCAGGACAATGTTAGAGCAGAGAATATATGAAATGCCAGTAAATTTGAACATTTCTGGAAAGTGGACCATTTCCTAGCTCCTAAAGTTTACCAAAACTGACACAAGAGGAAATCATTTAAGGTCATCATGTCTGCCCTTGGCATTCTCGGAACGCCCTGGCCTCAGAATGCAGCCTCTGTCGTCCATGGTAAACTGCGGAGAGGGGGCGGGGCTGAGGGAGGTTGGAACACTGCCCTCACTGAGGGAGTGGGTGTGGCCATCTCTGCTGTGACTGAACAAAGGGCAGGGGAGCAGGGGGCCCAGGGAAGGGCCCTCAGAGCCCGGCAGGCCCAGTGGAGTGTCACAAGCATTTAGGCCCAGGTCAAAGGGCGCTTTCTTTGTCTGCACAGCTGCCCAAACTCTCACCTTTCCACTCAGGCCGCCCTCTTACTTGAAGTGTGTGTGGAACCTGTCTGCGCAGTACACCTCGCTGCACAGCTAAGCATAGGTCTGGGCATCATAGCTTCCTGCCAGGTGACCGAGGCTCGCAGGCAGATGGGTCCCTGGGACACACGCGGAGAGGCTCCTGCCCGGGCCACAGGCCGCCCACTTCCCCTGCCCCAGATCGCGGGCCGCAAAGCAGCCCTGTCTAAGTCCCCTGCCTCTAGAGGGAGTATTGGACCAACACTTGTAGAAAACGGGGTCCTTGCGGGCCACTCATTGGAGGGACACAAATAAATCTTTGCCGACTTTCTGCTGAAACTTACGAGCGTTCACACCTAAGCCTCTTACAAGGTCAGCTGTTTAGCTAAACATGAGCTCATGATCTAAATTTACACAATAATGAAGAAAGCAGCTATAAGGGGAAACAATCAGCCAAAACAATCCATACCAGAATTAGATTCCCAAGGCCATCCATCAGATGTAGGAATAATCGGGTGCAAGGCAGAAAATATATATAAAACTGGAACTGAAACAAGGCACGAGGATGTTTTCAAAGATTGGTAGGATCTATAAAACATTTTTAAAGATCATGTCATTGATAAAGCTAAATACACAAAGGTTGTGTAATACAACAGATTAATCATTGAGAAGAGTGAAATTATGCTGTTTTGAAAACTATGGCAGGTCAGATTTTCTGCCTAATTATATAAGAAGATTTCTCTAAAAAATACACATTATTTCAAAGCCTTATTGGCTGTGAAATAAGTTAAGGGTATTTCAAATGGCTTGTCTGCAAAGAAAGGTGAGATGTAGGGGATCACAGAAAGTCGAGGGGAAAATAGGTCAATATATACATTGCTATATGGTGAACTAAGCCTTAGGCCGGCAACAATGGAGAGGACCTGACCCTTAGAAACGTACAAGTAAGCTGGAATCTTCAAAAGTTCAAATCTTTATAAGGAAAAAGATTTATTAAAATGAATAACCAAGTGTTTTAATTGACATCAGAAGATGAAAACAATAAACCCTGAGAACATAGAAAAAAGTTAAATAAAGATATGAGCAGAATTTAATACAACAGAAAACGTATAAAATCCAGGTGATTTAGTAAGTCCAAAGAATCTTCTTTGAAAAGATTTAAAAGACACACTTTGATTAAGGAAAACAAAAACATAAGTAAAGAATATACAGAAAGAGTCAGGACAATGTTAGAGCAGAGAATATATGAAATGCCAGTAAATTTGAACATTTCTGGAAAGTGGACCATTTCCTAGCTCCTAAAGTTTACCAAAACTGACACAAGAGGAAATCATTTAAGGTCATCATGTCTGCCCTTGGCATTCTCGGAACGCCCTGGCCTCAGAATGCAGCCTCTGTAGTCCATGGTAACCTGCGGAGAGGGGGCGGGGCTGAGGGAGGTTGGAACACTGCCCTCACTGAGGGAGTGGGTGTGGCCATCTCTGCTGTGACTGAACAAAGGGCAGGGGAGCAGGGGGCCCAGGGCAGGGCCCTCAGAGCCCGGCAGGCCCAGTGGAGTGTCACAAGCATTTAGGCCCAGGACAAAGGGCACTTTCTTTGTCTGCACAGCTGCCCAAACCCTCACTTTTCCACTCAGGCCGCCCTCTTACTTGAAGTGTGTGTGGAACCTGTCCACGCAGTACACCTCGCTGCACAGCTAAGCATAGGTCTGGGCATCGTAGCTTCCTTCCAGGTGACCGAGGCTCGCAGGCAGATGGGTCCCTGGGACACACGCGGAGAGGCTCCTGCCCGGGCCACAGGCCGCCCACTGCCCCTGCCCCAGATCGGGGGCTGCAAAGCAGCCCTGTCTGAGTCCCCTGCCTCTAGAGGGATTATTGGACCAACACTTGTAGAAAACGGGGTCCTTGCGGGCCACTCATTGGAGGGACACAAATAAATCTTTGCCGACTTTCTGCTGAAACTTACGAGCATTCACAACTAAGCCTCTTACAAGGTCAGCTGTTTAACTAAACATGAGCTCATGATCTAAATTTACACAATAATGAAGAAAGCAGCTACAAGGGGAGACAATCAGCCAAAATAATCAATACCAGTATTAGATTCCCAAGGCCATCCATCAGATGTAGGAATAACCGGGTGCAAGGCAGAAAATATACATCAATCTGGAACTGAAACAAGGCACAAGGATGTTTTCAAAGACTGGTAGGATCTCTAAAACATTTTTAAAGGACATGTCATTGATAAAGCTAAATACACAAAGGTTGTGTAATACAACAGTTTAATCATTGAGAAGTGTGAAATTATGCTGTTTTGAAAACTATGGCAGGTCAGATTTACTGCCTAATTATATAAGAAGATTTCTCTAAAAAATACACATTATTTCAAAGCCTTACTGGCTGTGAAATAAGTTAAGGGTATTTCAAATGGCTTGTCTGCAAAGAAAGCTGAGATGTAGGGGATCACAGAAAGTCGAGGGGAAAATAGGTCAATATATACATTGTTATATGGTGAACTAAGCCTTAGGCCAGTAACAATGGAGAGGACCTGACCCTTAGAAACGTACAAGTAAGCTGGAATCTTCAAAAGTTCAAATCTTTATAAGTAAAAAGATTTATTAAAATGAATAACCAAGTGTTTTAATTGACATCAGAAGATGAAAACAATAAACCCTGAGAACATAGAAAAAAGTTAAATAAAGATATGAGCAGAATTTAATACAACAGAAAACGTATAAAATCCAGGTGATTTAGTAAGTCCAAAGAATCTTCTTTGAAAAGATTTAAAAGACACACTTTGATTAAGGAAAACCAAAACATAAGTAAAGAATATACAGAAAGAGTCAGGACAATGTTAGAGCAGAGAATATATGAAATGCCAGTAAATTTGAACATTTCTGTCAATTGGACCATTTCCTAGCTCCTAAAGTTTACCAAAACTGACACAAGAGGAAATCATTTAAGGTCATCATGTCTGCCCTTGGCATTCTCGGAAAGCCCTTGCCTCAGAATGCAGCCTCTGTAGTCCATGGTAACCTGCGGAGAGGGGGCGGGGCTGAGGGAGGTTGGAACACTGCCCTCACTGAGGGAGTGGGTGTGGCCATCTCTGCTGTGACTGAACAAAGGGCAGGGGAGCAGGGGGCCCAGGGCAGGGCCCTCAGAGCCCGGCAGGCCCAGTGGAGTGTCACAAGCATTTAGGCCCAGGCCAAAGGGCGCTTTCTTTGTCTGCACAGCTGCCCAAACTCTCACCTTTCCACTCAGGCCGCCCTCTTACTTGAAGTGTGTGTGGAACCTGTCCGCGCAGTACACCTCGCTGCACAGCTAAGCATAGGTCTGGGCATCGTAGCTTCCTGCCAGGTGACCGAGGCTCGCAGGCAGATGGGTCCCTGGGACACATGCGGAGAGGCTCCTGCCCGGGCCACAGGCCGCCCACTGCCCCTGCCCCAGATCGGGGGCCGCAAAGCAGCCCTGTCTGAGTCCCCTGCCTCTAGAGGGAGTATTGGACAAACACTTGTAGAAAACGGGGTCCTTGCGGGCCACTCATTGGAGGGACACAAATAAATCTTTGCCGACTTTCTGCTGAAACTTACGAGCATTCACAACTAAGCCTCTTACAAGGTCAGCTATTTAGCTAAACATGAGCTCATGATCTAAATTTACACAATAATGAAGAAAGCAGCTACAAGGGGAGACAATCAGCCAAAACAATCAATACCAGTATTAGATTCCCAAGGCCATCCATCAGATGTAGGAATAATCGGGTGCAAGGCAGAAAATATACATAAAACTGGAACTGAAACAAGGCACAAGGATGTTTTCAAAGACTGGTAGGATCTCTAAAACATTTTTAAAGGACATGTCATTGATAAAGCTAAATACACCAGGGTTGTGTAATACAACAGTATAATCATTGAGAAGTGTGAAATTATGCTGTTTTGAAAACTATGGCAGGTCAGATTTTCTGCCTAATTATATAAGAAGATGTCTCTAAAAAATACACATTATTTCAAAGCCTTATTGGCTGTGAAATAAGTTAAGTGTATTTCAAACGGCTTGTCTGCAAAGAAAGGTGAGATATAGGGGATCACAGAAAGTCCAGGGGAAAATAGGTCAATATATACATTGCTATATGGTGAACTAAGCATTAGGCCGGCAACAATGCAGAGGACCTGACCCTTAGAAACATACAAGTAAGCTGGAATCTTCAAAAGTTCAAATCTTTATAAGTAAAAATATTTATTAAAATGAATAACCAAGTGTTTTAATTGACATCAGAAGATGAAAACAATAAACCCTGAGAACATAGAAAAAAGTTAAATAAAGATATGAGCAGAATTTAATACAACAGAAAACGTATAAAATCCAGGTGATTTAGTAAGTCCAAAGAATCTTCTTTGAAAAGATTTAAAAGACACACTTTGATTAAGGAAAACCAAAACATAAGTAAAGAATATACAGAAAGAGTCAGGACAATGTTAGAGCAGAGAATATATGAAATGCCAGTAAATTTGAACATTTCTGTCAAGTGGACCATTTCCTAGCTCCTAAAGTTTACCAAAACTGACACAAGAGGAAATCATTTAAGGTCATCATGTCTGCCCTTGGCATTCTCGGAACGCCCTGGCCTCAGAATGCAGCCTCTGTGGTCCATGGTAACCTGCGGAGAGGGGGCGGGGCTGAGGGAGGTTGGAACACTGCCCTCACTGAGGGAGTGGGTGTGGCCATCTCTGCTGTGACTGAACAAAGGGCAGGGGAGCAGGGGGCCCAGGGAAGAGCCCTCAGAGCCCGGCAGGCCCAGTGGAGTGTCACAAGCATTTAGGCCCAGGCCAAAGGGCGCTTTCTTTGTCTGCACAACTGCCCAAACTCTCACCTTTCCACTCAGGCCGCCCTCTTACATGAAGTGTGTGTGGAACCTGTCGGCGCAGTACACCTCGCGGCACAGCTAAGCATAGGTCTGGGCATCGTAGCTTTCTGGCAGGTGACCGAGGCTCGCAGGCAGATGTGTCCCTGGGACACACGCGGAGAGGCTCCTGCCCGGGCCACAGGCCCCCCACTGCCCCTGCCCCAGATAGGGGGCCGCAAAGCAGCCCTGTCTGAGTCCCCTGCCTCTAGAGGGAGTATTGGACCAACACTTGTAGAAAACGGGGTCCTTGTGGGCCACTCATTGGAGGGACACAAATAAATCTTTGCCGACTTTCTGCTGAAACTTACGAGCGTTCACACCTAAGCCTCTTACAAGGTCAGCTGTTTAGCTAAACATGAGCTCATGATCTAAATTTACACAATAATGAAGAAAGCAGCTACAAGGGGAGACAATCAGCCAAAACAATCAATACCAGTATTAGATTCCCAAGGCCATCCATCAGATGTAGGAATAATCCGGTGCAAGGCAGAAAATATACATAAAACTGGAACTGAAACAAGGCACGAGGATGTTTTCAAAGACTGGTAGGATCTCTAAAACATTTTTAAAGGACATGTCATTGATAAAGCTAAATACACAAAGGTTGTGTAATACAACAGATTAATCATTGAGAAGAGTGAAATTATGCTGTTTTGAAAACTATGGCAGGTCAGATTTTCTGCCTAATTATATAAGAAGATTTCTCTAAAAAATAAACATTATTTCAAAGCCTTATTGGCTGTGAAATAAGTTAAGGGTATTTCAAATGGCTTGTCTGCAGAGAAAGGTGAGATGTAGTGGATCACAGAAAGTCGAGGGGAAAATAGGTCAGTATATACATTGCTATATGGTGAACTAAGCCTTAGGCCGGCAACAGTGGAGAGGACCTGACCCTTAGAAAAGTACAAGTAAGCTGGAATCTTCAAAAGTTCAAATCTTTATAAGTAAAAAGATTTATTAAAATGAATAACCAAGTGTTTTAATTGACATCAGAAGATGAAAACAATAAACCCTGAGAACATAGAAAAAAGTTAAATAAAGATATGAGCAGAACTTAATACAACAGAAAACGGATAAAATTCAGGTGATTTAGTAAGTCCAAAGAATCTTCTTTGAAAAGATTTAAAAGACACACTTTGATTAAGGAAAACAAAAACATAAGTAAAGAATATACAGAAAGAGTCAGGACAATGTTAGAGCAGAGAATATATGAAATGCCAGTAAATTTGAACATTTCTGGAAAGTGGACCATTTCCTAGCTCCTAAAGTTTACCAAAACTGACACAAGAGGAAATCATTTAAGGTCATCATGTCTGCCCTTGGCATTCTCGGAACGCCCTGGCCTCAGAATGCAGCCTCTGTCGTCCATGGTAAACTGCGGAGAGGGGGCGGGGCTGAGGGAGGTTGGAACACTGCCCACACTGAGGGAGTGGGTGTGGCCATCTCTGCTGTGACTGAACAAAGGGCAGGGGAGCAGGGGGCCCAGGGAAGGGCCCTCAGAGCCCGGCAGGCCCAGTGGAGTGTCACAAGCATTTAGGCCCAGGTCAAAGGGCGCTTTCTTTGTCTGCACAGCTGCCCAAACTCTCACCTTTCCACTCAGGCCGCCCTCTTACTTGAAGTGT
This sequence comes from Mesoplodon mirus, assembly GCF_964341445.2. Lineage (NCBI taxonomy): Eukaryota > Metazoa > Chordata > Mammalia > Artiodactyla > Ziphiidae > Mesoplodon > Mesoplodon mirus. The sequence continues at coordinate 119,561,183 of NC_138976.1, read as the reverse complement.
GTGTGGAACCTGTCTGCGCAGTACACCTCGCTGCACAGCTAAGCATAGGTCTGGGCATCATAGCTTCCTGCCAGGTGACCGAGGCTCGCAGGCAGATGGGTCCCTGGGACACACGCGGAGAGGCTCCTGCCCGGGCCACAGGCCGCCCACTTCCCCTGCCCCAGATCGCGGGCCGCAAAGCAGCCCTGTCTAAGTCCCCTGCCTCTAGAGGGAGTATTGGACCAACACTTGTAGAAAACGGGGTCCTTGCGGGCCACTCATTGGAGGGACACAAATAAATCTTTGCCGACTTTCTGCTGAAACTTACGAGCGTTCACACCTAAGCCTCTTACAAGGTCAGCTGTTTAGCTAAACATGAGCTCATGATCTAAATTTACACAATAATGAAGAAAGCAGCTATAAGGGGAAACAATCAGCCAAAACAATCCATACCAGAATTAGATTCCCAAGGCCATCCATCAGATGTAGGAATAATCGGGTGCAAGGCAGAAAATATATATAAAACTGGAACTGAAACAAGGCACGAGGATGTTTTCAAAGATTGGTAGGATCTATAAAACATTTTTAAAGATCATGTCATTGATAAAGCTAAATACACAAAGGTTGTGTAATACAACAGATTAATCATTGAGAAGAGTGAAATTATGCTGTTTTGAAAACTATGGCAGGTCAGATTTTCTGCCTAATTATATAAGAAGATTTCTCTAAAAAATACACATTATTTCAAAGCCTTATTGGCTGTGAAATAAGTTAAGGGTATTTCAAATGGCTTGTCTGCAAAGAAAGGTGAGATGTAGGGGATCACAGAAAGTCGAGGGGAAAATAGGTCAATATATACATTGCTATATGGTGAACTAAGCCTTAGGCCGGCAACAATGGAGAGGACCTGACCCTTAGAAACGTACAAGTAAGCTGGAATCTTCAAAAGTTCAAATCTTTATAAGTAAAAAGATTTATTAAAATGAATAACCAAGTGTTTTAATGGACATCATAAGATGAAAACAATAAACCCTGAGAACATAGAAAAAAGTTAAATAAAGATATGAGCAGAACTTAATACAACAGAAAACGTATAAAATCCAGGTGATTTAGTAAGTCCAAAGAATCTTCTTTGAAAAGATTTAAAAGACACACTTTGATTAAGGAAAACCAAAACATAAGTAAAGAATATACAGAAAGAGTCAGGACAATGTTAGAGCAGAGAATATATGAAATGCCAGTAAATTTGAACATTTCTGTCAATTGGACCATTTCCTAGCTCCTAAAGTTTACCAAAACTGACACAAGAGGAAATCAATTAAGGTCATCATGTCTGCCCTTGGCATTCTCGGAAAGCCCTTGCCTCAGAATGCAGCCTCTGTAGTCCATGGTAACCTGCGGAGAGGGGGCGGGGCTGAGGGAGGTTGGAACACTGCCCTCACTGAGGGTGTGGGTGTGGCCATCTCTGCTGTGACTGAACAAAGGGCAGGGGAGCAGGGGGCCCAGGGCAGGGCCCTCAGAGCCCGGCAGGCCCAGTGGAGTGTCACAAGCATTTAGGCCCAGGACAAAGGGCACTTTCTTTGTCTGCACAGCTGCCCAAACCCTCACTTTTCCACTCAGGCCGCCCTCTTACTTGAAGTGTGTGTGGAACCTGTCCACGCAGTACACCTCGCTGCACAGCTAAGCATAGGTCTGGGCATCGTAGCTTCCTTCCAGGTGACCGAGGCTCGCAGGCAGATGGGTCCCTGGGACACACGCGGAGAGGCTCCTGCCCGGGCCACAGGCCGCCCACTGCCCCTGCCCCAGATCGGGGGCTGCAAAGCAGCCCTGTCTGAGTCCCCTGCCTCTAGAGGGATTATTGGACCAACACTTGTAGAAAACGGGGTTCTTGCGGGCCACTCATTGGAGGGACACAAATAAATCTTTGCCGACTTTCTGCTGAAACTTACGAGCATTCACAACTAAGCCTCTTACAAGGTCAGCTGTTTAACTAAACATGAGCTCATGATCTAAATTTACACAATAATGAAGAAAGCAGCTACAAGGGGAGACAATCAGCCAAAATAATCAATACCAGTATTAGATTCCCAAGGCCATCCATCAGATGTAGGAATAACCGGGTGCAAGGCAGAAAATATACATCAATCTGGAACTGAAACAAGGCACAAGGATGTTTTCAAAGACTGGTAGGATCTCTAAAACATTTTTAAAGGACATGTCATTGATAAAGCTAAATACACAAGGGTTGTGTAATACAACAGTTTAATCATTGAGAAGTGTGAAATTATGCTGTTTTGAAAACTATGGCAGGTCAGATTTACTGCCTAATTATATAAGAAGATTTCTCTAAAAAATACACATTATTTCAAAGCCTTACTGGCTGTGAAATAAGTTAAGGGTATTTCAAATGGCTTGTCTGCAAAGAAAGCTGAGATGTAGGGGATCACAGAAAGTCGAGGGGAAAATAGGTCAATATATACATTGTTATATGGTGAACTAAGCCTTAGGCCAGCAACAATGGAGAGGACCTGACCCTTAGAAACGTACAAGTAAGCTGGAATCTTCAAAAGTTCAAATCTTTATAAGTAAAAAGATTTATTAAAATGAATAACCAAGTGTTTTAATTGACATCAGAAGATGAAAACAATAAACCCTGAGAACATAGAAAAAAGTTAAATAAAGATATGAGCAGAATTTAATACAACAGAAAACGTATAAAATCCAGGTGATTTAGTAAGTCCAAAGAATCTTCTTTGAAAAGATTTAAAAGACACACTTTGATTAAGGAAAACCAAAACATAAGTAAAGAATATACAGAAAGAGTCAGGACAATGTTAGAGCAGAGAATATATGAAATGCCAGTAAATTTGAACATTTCTGTCAATTGGACCATTTCCTAGCTCCTAAAGTTTACCAAAACTGACACAAGAGGAAATCATTTAAGGTCATCATGTCTGCCCTTGGCATTCTCGGAAAGCCCTTGCCTCAGAATGCAGCCTCTGTAGTCCATGGTAACCTGCGGAGAGGGGGCGGGGCTGAGGGAGGTTGGAACACTGCCCTCACTGAGGGAGTGGGTGTGGCCATCTCTGCTGTGACTGAACAAAGGGCAGGGGAGCAGGGGGCCCAGGGCAGGGCCCGCAGAGCCCGGCAGGCCCAGTGGAGTGTCACAAGCATTTAGGCCCAGGCCAAAGGGCGCTTTCTTTGTCTGCACAACTGCCCAAACTCTCACCTTTCCACTCAGGCCGCCCTCTTACATGAAGTGTGTGTGGAACCTGTCGGCGCAGTACACCTCGCTGCACAGCTAAGCATAGGTCTGGGCATCATAGCTTCCTGCCAGGTGACCGAGGCTCGCAGGCAGATGGGTCCCTGGGACACACGCGGAGAGGCTCCTGCCCGGGCCACAGGCCGCCCACTTCCCCTGCCCCAGATCGGGGGCCGCAAAGCAGCCCTGTCTGAGTCCCCTGCCTCTAGAGGGAGTATTGGACCAACACTTGTAGAAAACGGGGTCCTTGCGGGCCACTCATTGGAGGGACACCAATAAATCTTTGCCGACTTTCTGCTGAAACTTACGAGCGTTCACACCAAAGCCTCTTACAAGGTCAGCTGTTTAGCTAAACATGAGCTCATGATCTAAATTTACACAATAATGAAGAAAGCAGCTATAAGGGGAAACAATCAGCCAAAACAATCCATACCAGAATTAGATTCCCAAGGCCATCCATCAGATGTAGGAATAATCGGGTGCAAGACAGAAAATATATATAAAACTGGAACTGAAACAAGGCACGAGGATGTTTTCAAAGATTGGTAGGATCTCTAAAACATTTTTAAAGATCATGTCATTGATAAAGCTAAATACATAAAGGTTGTGTAATACAACAGATTAATCATTGAGAAGAGTGAAATTATGCTGTTTTGAAAACTATGGCAGGTCAGATTTTCTGCCTAATTATATAAGAAGATTTCTCTAAAAAATACACATTATTTCAAAGCCTTATTGGCTGTGAAATAAGTTAAGGGTATTTCAAATGGCTTGTCTGCAAAGAAAGGTGAGATGTAGGGGATCACAGAAAGTCGAGGGGAAAATAGGTCAATATATACATTGCTATATGGTGAACTAAGCCTTAGGCCGGCAACAATGGAGAGGACCTGACCCTTAGAAACGTACAAGTAAGCTGGAATCTTCAAAAGTTCAAATCTTTATAAGTAAAAAGATTTATTAAAATGAATAACCAAGTGTTTTAATTGACATCAGAAGATGAAAACAATAAACCCTGAGAACATAGAAAAAAGTTAAATAAAGATATGAGCAGAATTTAATACAACAGAAAACGTATAAAATCCAGGTGATTTAGTAAGTCCAAAGAATCTTCTTTGAAAAGATTTAAAAGACACACTTTGATTAAGGAAAACAAAAACATAAGTAAAGAATATACAGAAAGAGTCAGGACAATGTTAGAGCAGAGAATATATGAAATGCCAGTAATTTGAACATTTCTGGAAAGTGGACCATTTCCTAGCTCCTAAAGTTTACCAAAACTGACACAAGAGGAAATCATTTAAGGTCATCATGTCTGCCCTTGGCATTCTCGGAACGCCCTGGCCTCAGAATGCAGCCTCTGTAGTCCATGGTAACCTGCGGAGAGGGGGCGGGGCTGAGGGAGGTTGGAACACTGCCCTCACTGAGGTAGTGGGTGTGGCCATCTCTGCTGTGACTGAACAAAGGGCAGGGGAGCAGGGGGCCCAGGGCAGGGCCCTCAGAGCCCGGCAGGCCCAGTGGAGTGTCACAAGCATTTAGGCCCAGGACAAAGGGCACTTTCTTTGTCTGCACAGCTGCCCAAACCCTCACTTTTCCACTCAGGCCGCCCTCTTACTTGAAGTGTGTGTGGAACCTGTCCACGCAGTACACCTCGCTGCACAGCTAAGCATAGGTCTGGGCATCGTAGCTTCCTTCCAGGTGACCGAGGCTCGCAGGCAGATGGGTCCCTGGGACACACGCGGAGAGGCTCCTGCCCGGGCCACAGGCCGCCCACTTCCCCTGCCCCAGATCGGGGGCTGCAAAGCAGCCCTGTCTGAGTCCCCTGCCTCTAGAGGGATTATTGGACCAACACTTGTAGAAAACGGGGTCCTTGCGGGCCACTCATTGGAGGGACACAAATAAATCTTTGCCGACTTTCTGCTGAAACTTACGAGCATTCACACCTAAGCCTCTTACAAGGTCAGCTGTTTAGCTAAACATGAGCTCATGATCTAAATTTACACAATAATGAAGAAAGCAGCTACAAGGGTAGACAATCAGCCAAAACAATCAATACCAGTATTAGATTCCCAAGGCCATCCATCAGATGTAGGAATAATCGGGTGCAAGGCAGAAAATATACATAAAACTGGAACTGAAACAAGGCACGAGGATGTTTTCAAAGACTGGTAGGATCTCTAAAACATTTTTAAAGGACATGTCATTGATAAAGCTAAATACACAAAGGTTGTGTAATACAACAGATTAATCATTGAGAAGTGTGAAATTATGCTGTTTTGAAAACTATGGCAGGTCAGATTTTCTGCCTAATTATATAAGAAGATTTCTCTAAAAAATACACATTATTTCAAAGCCTTATTGGCTGTGAAATAAGTTAAGGGTTTTTCAAATGGCTTGTCTGCAAAGAAAGGTGAGATGTAGGGGATCACAGAAAGTCGAGGGGAAAATAGGTCAATATATACATTGCTATATGGTGAACTAAGCCTTAGGCCGGCAACAGTGGAGCGGACCTGACCCTTAGAAACGTACAAGTAAGCTGGAATCTTCAAAAGTTCAAATCTTTATAAGTAAAAAATTTATTAAAATGAATAACCAAGTGTTTTAATTGACATCAGAAGCTGAAAACAATAAACCCTGAGAACATAGAAAAAAGTTAAATAAAGATATGAGCAAAATTTAATGCAACAGAAAACGTATAAAATCCAGGTGATTTAGTAAGTCCAAAGAATCTTCTTTGAAAAGATTTAAAAGACACACTTTGATTAAGGAAAACAAAAACCTAAGTAAAGAATATACAGAAAGAGTCAGGACAATGTTAGAGCAGAGAATATATGAAATGCCAGTAAATTTGAACATTTCTGTCAAGTGGACCATTTTCTAGCTCCTAAAGTTTACCAAAACTGACACAAGAGGAAATCATTTAAGGTCATCATGTCTGCCCTTGGCATTCTCGGAACGCCCTGGCCTCAGAATGCAGCCTCTGTAGTCCATGGTAACCTGCGGAGAGGGGGCGGGGCTGAGGGAGGTTGGAACACTGCCCTCACTGAGGGAGTGGGTGTGGCCATCTCTGCTGTGACTGAACAAAGGGCAGGGGAGCAGGGGGCCCAGGGAAGGGCCCTCAGAGCCCGGCAGGCTCAGTGGAGTGTCACAAGCATTTAGGCCCAGGCCAAAGGGCGCTTTCTTTGTCTGCACAGCTGCCCAAACTCTCACCTTTCCACTCAGGCCGCCCTCTTACTTGAAGTGTGTGTGGAACCTGTCCGCGCAGTACACCTCGCTGAACAGCTAAGCATAGGTCTGGGCATCGTAGCTTCCTGCCAGGTGACCGAGGCTCGCAGGCAGATGGGTCCCTGGGACACATGCGGAGAGGCTCCTGCCCGGGCCACAGGCCGCCCACTGCCCCTGCCCCAGATCGGGGGCCGCAAAGCAGCCCTGTCTGAGTCCCCTGCCTCTAGAGGGAGTATTGGACCAACACTTGTAGAAAACGGGGTCCTTGCGGGCCACTCATTGGAGGGACACAAATAAATCTTTGCCGACTTTCTGCTGAAACTTACGAGCATTCACAACTAAGCCTCTTACAAGGTCAGCTGTTTAGCTAAACATGAGCTCATGATCTAAATTTACACAATAATGAAGAAAGCAGCTACAAGGGGAGACAATCAGCCAAAACAATCAATACCAGTATTAGATTCCCAAGGCCATCCATCAGATGTAGGAATAATCGGGTGCAAGGCAGAAAATATACATAAAACTGGAACTGAAACAAGGCACAAGGATGTTTTCAAAGACTGGTAGGATCTCTAAAACATTTTTAAAGGACATGTCATTGATAAAGCTAAATACACCAGGGTTGTGTAATACAACAGTTTAATCATTGAGAAGTGTGAAATTATGCTGTTTTGAAAACTATGGCAGGTCAGATTTTCTGCCTAATTATATAAGAAGATGTCTCTAAAAAATACACATTATTTCAAAGCCTTATTGGCTGTGAAATAAGTTAAGTGTATTTCAAACGGCTTGTCTGCAAAGAAAGGTGAGATGTAGGGGATCACAGAAAGTCTAGGGGAAAATAGGTCAATATATACATTGCTATATGGTGAACTAAGCATTAGGCCGGCAACAATGCAGAGGACCTGACCCTTAGAAACATACAAGTAAGCTGGAATCTTCAAAAGTTCTAATCTTTATAAGTAAAAAGATTTATTAAAATGAATAACCAAGTGTTTTAATTGACATCAGAAGATGAAAACAATAAACCCTGAGAACATAGAAAAAAGTTAAATAAAGATATGAGCAGAATTTAATACAACAGAAAACGTATAAAATCCAGGTGATTTAGTAAGTCCAAAGAATCTTCTTTGAAAAGATTTAAAAGACACACTTTGATTAAGGAAAACCAAAACATAAGTAAAGAATATACAGAAAGAGTCAGGACAATGTTAGAGCAGAGAATATATGAAATGCCAGTAAATTTGAACATTTCTGTCAAGTGGACCATTTCCTAGCTCCTAAAGTTTACCAAAACTGACACAAGAGGAAATCATTTAAGGTCATCATGTCTGCCCTTGGCATTCTCGGAACGCCCTGGCCTCAGAATGCAGCCTCTGTGGTCCATGGTAACCTGCGGAGAGGGGGCGGGGCTGAGGGAGGTTGGAACACTGCCCTCACTGAGGGAGTGGGTGTGGCCATCTCTGCTGTGACTGAACAAAGGGCAGGGGAGCAGGGGGCCCAGGGAAGAGCCCTCAGAGCCCGGCAGGCCCAGTGGAGTGTCACAAGCATTTAGGCCCAGGACAAAGGGCGCTTTCTTTGTCTGCACAACTGCCCAAACTCTCACCTTTCCACTCAGGCCGCCCTCTTACATAAGTGTGTGTGGAACCTGTCGGCGCAGTACACCTCGCTGCACAGCTAAGCATAGGTCTGGGCATCGTAGCTTTCTGGCAGGTGACCGAGGCTCGCAGGCAGATGTGTCCCTGGGACACACGCGGAGAGGCTCCTGCCCGGGCCACAGGCCCCCCACTGCCCCTGCCCCAGATAGGGGGCCGCAAAGCAGCCCTGTCTGAGTCCCCTGCCTCTAGAGGGAGTATTGGACCAACACTTGTAGAAAACGGGGTCCTTGTGGGCCACTCATTGGAGGGACACAAATAAATCTTTGCCGACTTTCTGCTGAAACTTACGAGCGTTCACACCTAAGCCTCTTACAAGGTCAGCTGTTTAGCTAAACATGAGCTCATGATCTAAATTTACACAATAATGAAGAAAGCAGCTACAAGGGGAGACAATCAGCCAAAACAATCAATACCAGTATTAGATTCCCAAGGCCATCCATCAGATGTAGGAATAATCCGGTGCAAGGCAGAAAATATACATAAAACTGGAACTGAAACAAGGCACGAGGATGTTTTCAAAGACTGGTAGGATCTCTAAAACATTTTTAAAGGACATGTCATTGATAAAGCTAAATACACAAAGGTTGTGTAATACAACAGATTAATCATTGAGAAGAGTGAAATTATGCTGTTTTGAAAACTATGGCAGGTCAGATTTTCTGCCTAATTATATAAGAAGATTTCTCTAAAAAATAAACATTATTTCAAAGCCTTATTGGCTGTGAAATAAGTTAAGGGTATTTCAAATGGCTTGTCTGCAGAGAAAGGTGAGATGTAGTGGATCACAGAAAGTCGAGGGGAAAATAGGTCAGTATATACATTGCTATATGGTGAACTAAGCCTTAGGCCGGCAACAGTGGAGAGGACCTGACCCTTAGAAAAGTACAAGTAAGCTGGAATCTTCAAAAGTTCAAATCTTTATAAGTAAAAAGATTTATTAAAATGAATAACCAAGTGTTTTAATTGACATCAGAAGATGAAAACAATAAACCCTGAGAACATAGAAAAAAGTTAAATAAAGATATGAGCAGAAGTTAATACAACAGAAAACGGATAAAATTCAGGTGATTTAGTAAGTCCAAAGAATCTTCTTTGAAAAGATTTAAAAGACACACTTTGATTAAGGAAAACCAAAACATAAGTAAAGAATATACAGAAAGAGTCAGGACAATGTTAGAGCAGAGAATATATGAAATGCCAGTAAATTTGAACATTTCTGGAAAGTGGACCATTTCCTAGCTCCTAAAGTTTACCAAAACTGACACAAGAGGAAATCATTTAAGGTCATCATGTCTGCCCTTGGCATTCTCGGAACGCCCTGGCCTCAGAATGCAGCCTCTGTCGTCCATGGTAAACTGCGGAGAGGGGGCGGGGCTGAGGGAGGTTGGAACACTGCCCTCACTGAGGGAGTGGGTGTGGCCATCTCTGCTGTGACTGAACAAAGGGCAGGGGAGCAGGGGGCCCAGGGAAGGGCCCTCAGAGCCCGGCAGGCCCAGTGGAGTGTCACAAGCATTTAGGCCCAGGTCAAAGGGCGCTTTCTTTGTCTGCACAGCTGCCCAAACTCTCACCTTTCCACTCAGGCCGCCCTCTTACTTGAAGTGTGTGTGGAACCTGTCTGCGCAGTACACCTCGCTGCACAGCTAAGCATAGGTCTGGGCATCATAGCTTCCTGCCAGGTGACCGAGGCTCGCAGGCAGATGGGTCCCTGGGACACACGCGGAGAGGCTCCTGCCCGGGCCACAGGCCGCCCACTTCCCCTGCCCCAGATCGCGGGCCGCAAAGCAGCCCTGTCTGAGTCCCCTGCCTCTAGAGGGAGTATTGGACCAACACTTGTAGAAAACGGGGTCCTTGCGGGCCACTCATTGGAGGGACACAAATAAATCTTTGCCGACTTTCTGCTGAAACTTACGAGCGTTCACACCTAAGCCTCTTACAAGGTCAGCTGTTTAGCTAAACATGAGCTCATGATCTAAATTTACACAATAATGAAGAAAGCAGCTATAAGGGGAAACAATCAGCCAAAACAATCCATACCAGAATTAGATTCCCAAGGCCATCCATCAGATGTAGGAATAATCGGGTGCAAGGCAGAAAATATATATAAAACTGGAACTGAAACAAGGCACGAGGATGTTTTCAAAGATTGGTAGGATCTCTAAAACATTTTTAAAGATCATGTCATTGATAAAGCTAAATACACAAAGGTTGTGTAATACAACAGATTAATCATTGAGAAGAGTGAAATTATGCTGTTTTGAAAACTATGGCAGGTCAGATTTTCTGCCTAATTATATAAGAAGATTTCTCTAAAAAATACACATTATTTCAAAGCCTTATTGGCTGTGAAATAAGTTAAGTGTATTTCAAATGGCTTGTCTGCAAAGAAAGGTGAGATGTAGTGGATCACAGAAAGTCGAGGGGAAATTAGGTCAATATATACATTGCTATATGGTGAACTAAGCCTTAGGCTGGCAACAGTGGAGAGGACCTGACCCTTAGAAACGTACAAGTAAGCTGGAATCTTCAAAAGTTCAAATCTTTATAAGTAAAAAGATTTATTAAAATGAATAACCAAGTGTTTTAATTGACATCAGAAGATGAAAACAATAAACCCTGAGAACATAGAAAAAAGTTAAATAAAGATATGAGCAGAACTTAATACAACAGAAAACGGATAAAATTCAGGTGATTTAGTAAGTCCAAAGAATCTTCTTTGAAAAGATTTAAAAGACACACTTTGATTAAGGAAAACCAAAACATAAGTAAAGAATATACAGAAAGAGTCAGGACAATGTTAGAGCAGAGAATATATGAAATGCCAGTAAATTTGAACATTTCTGGAAAGTGGACCATTTCCTAGCTCCTAAAGTTTACCAAAACTGACACAAGAGGAAATCATTTAAGGTCATCATGTCTGCCCTTGGCATTCTCGGAACGCCCTGGCCTCAGAATGCAGCCTCTGTAGTCCATGGTAACCTGCGGAGAGGGGGCGGGGCTGAGGGAGGTTGGAACACTGCCCTCACTGAGGGAGTGGGTGTGGCCATCTCTGCTGTGACTGAACAAAGGGCAGGGGAGCAGGGGGCCCAGGGCAGGGCCCTCAGAGCCCGGCAGGCCCAGTGGAGTGTCACAAGCATTTAGGCCCAGGACAAAGGGCACTTTCTTTGTCTGCACAGCTGCCCAAACCCTCACTTTTCCACTCAGGCCGCCCTCTTACTTGAAGTGTGTGTGGAACCTGTCCACGCAGTACACCTCGCTGCACAGCTAAGCATAGGTCTGGGCATCGTAGCTTCCTTCCAGGTGACCGAGGCTCGCAGGCAGATGGGTCCCTGGGACACACGCGGAGAGGCTCCTGCCCGGGCCACAGGCCGCCCACTTCCCCTGCCCCAGATCGGGGGCTGCAAAGCAGCCCTGTCTGAGTCCCCTGCCTCTAGAGGGATTATTGGACCAACACTTGTAGAAAACGGGGTCCTTGCGGGCCACTCATTGGAGGGACACAAATAAATCTTTGCCGACTTTCTGCTGAAACTTACGAGCATTCACACCTAAGCCTCTTACAAGGTCAGCTGTTTAGCTAAACATGAGCTCATGATCTAAATTTACACAATAATGAAGAAAGCAGCTACAAGGGTAGACAATCAGCCAAAACAATCAATACCAGTATTAGATTCCCAAGGCCATCCATCAGATGTAGGAATAATCGGGTGCAAGGCAGAAAATATACATAAAACTGGAACTGAAACAAGGCACGAGGATGTTTTCAAAGACTGGTAGGATCTCTAAAACATTTTTAAAGGACATGTCATTGATAAAGCTAAATACACAAAGGTTGTGTAATACAACAGATTAATCATTGAGAAGTGTGAAATTATGCTGTTTTGAAAACTATGGCAGGTCAGATTTTCTGCCTAATTATATAAGAAGATTTCTCTAAAAAATACACATTATTTCAAAGCCTTATTGGCTGTGAAATAAGTTAAGGGTTTTTCAAATGGCTTGTCTGCAAAGAAAGGTGAGATGTAGGGGATCACAGAAAGTCGAGGGGAAAATAGGTCAATATATACATTGCTATATGGTGAACTAAGCCTTAGGCCGGCAACAGTGGAGCGGACCTGACCCTTAGAAACGTACAAGTAAGCTGGAATCTTCAAAAGTTCAAATCTTTATAAGTAAAAAATTTATTAAAATGAATAACCAAGTGTTTTAATTGACATCAGAAGCTGAAAACAATAAACCCTGAGAACATAGAAAAAAGTTAAATAAAGATATGAGCAAAATTTAATGCAACAGAAAACGTATAAAATCCAGGTGATTTAGTAAGTCCAAAGAATCTTCTTTGAAAAGATTTAAAAGACACACTTTGATTAAGGAAAACAAAAACCTAAGTAAAGAATATACAGAAAGAGTCAGGACAATGTTAGAGCAGAGAATATATGAAATGCCAGTAAATTTGAACATTTCTGTCAAGTGGACCATTTTCTAGCTCCTAAAGTTTACCAAAACTGACACAAGAGGAAATCATTTAAGGTCATCATGTCTGCCCTTGGCATTCTCGGAACGCCCTGGCCTCAGAATGCAGCCTCTGTAGTCCATGGTAACCTGCGGAGAGGGGGCGGGGCTGAGGGAGGTTGGAACACTGCCCTCACTGAGGGAGTGGGTGTGGCCATCTCTGCTGTGACTGAACAAAGGGCAGGGGAGCAGGGGGCCCAGGGAAGGGCCCTCAGAGCCCGGCAGGCTCAGTGGAGTGTCACAAGCATTTAGGCCCAGGCCAAAGGGCGCTTTCTTTGTCTGCACAGCTGCCCAAACTCTCACCTTTCCACTCAGGCCGCCCTCTTACTTGAAGTGTGTGTGGAACCTGTCCGCGCAGTACACCTCGCTGAACAGCTAAGCATAGGTCTGGGCATCGTAGCTTCCTGCCAGGTGACCGAGGCTCGCAGGCAGATGGGTCCCTGGGACACATGCGGAGAGGCTCCTGCCCGGGCCACAGGCCGCCCACTGCCCCTGCCCCAGATCGGGGGCCGCAAAGCAGCCCTGTCTGAGTCCCCTGCCTCTAGAGGGAGTATTGGACCAACACTTGTAGAAAACGGGGTCCTTGCGGGCCACTCATTGGAGGGACACAAATAAATCTTTGCCGACTTTCTGCTGAAACTTACGAGCATTCACAACTAAGCCTCTTACAAGGTCAGCTGTTTAGCTAAACATGAGCTCATGATCTAAATTTACACAATAATGAAGAAAGCAGCTACAAGGGGAGACAATCAGCCAAAACAATCAATACCAGTATTAGATTCCCAAGGCCATCCATCAGATGTAGGAATAATCGGGTGCAAGGCAGAAAATATACATAAAACTGGAACTGAAACAAGGCACAAGGATGTTTTCAAAGACTGGTAGGATCTCTAAAACATTTTTAAAGGACATGTCATTGATAAAGCTAAATACACCAGGGTTGTGTAATACAACAGTTTAATCATTGAGAAGTGTGAAATTATGCTGTTTTGAAAACTATGGCAGGTCAGATTTTCTGCCTAATTATATAAGAAGATGTCTCTAAAAAATACACATTATTTCAAAGCCTTATTGGCTGTGAAATAAGTTAAGTGTATTTCAAACGGCTTGTCTGCAAAGAAAGGTGAGATGTAGGGGATCACAGAAAGTCTAGGGGAAAATAGGTCAATATATACATTGCTATATGGTGAACTAAGCATTAGGCCGGCAACAATGCAGAGGACCTGACCCTTAGAAACATACAAGTAAGCTGGAATCTTCAAAAGTTCTAATCTTTATAAGTAAAAAGATTTATTAAAATGAATAACCAAGTGTTTTAATTGACATCAGAAGATGAAAACAATAAACCCTGAGAACATAGAAAAAAGTTAAATAAAGATATGAGCAGAATTTAATACAACAGAAAACGTATAAAATCCAGGTGATTTAGTAAGTCCAAAGAATCTTCTTTGAAAAGATTTAAAAGACACACTTTGATTAAGGAAAACAAAAACATAAGTAAAGAATATACAGAAAGAGTCAGGACAATGTTAGAGCAGAGAATATATGAAATGCCAGTAAATTTGAACATTTCTGTCAAGTGGACCATTTCCTAGCTCCTAAAGTTTACCAAAACTGACACAAGAGGAAATCATTTAAGGTCATCATGTCTGCCCTTGGCATTCTCGGAACGCCCTGGCCTCAGAATGCAGCCTCTGTGGTCCATGGTAACCTGCGGAGAGGGGGCGGGGCTGAGGGAGGTTGGAACACTGCCCTCACTGAGGGAGTGGGTGTGGCCATCTCTGCTGTGACTGAACAAAGGGCAGGGGAGCAGGGGGCCCAGGGAAGAGCCCTCAGAGCCCGGCAGGCCCAGTGGAGTGTCACAAGCATTTAGGCCCAGGAAAAGGGCGCTTTCTTTGTCTGCACAACTGCCCAAACTCTCACCTTTCCACTCAGGCCGCCCTCTTACATAAGTGTGTGTGGAACCTGTCGGCGCAGTACACCTCGCTGCACAGCTAAGCATAGGTCTGGGCATCGTAGCTTTCTGGCAGGTGACCGAGGCTCGCAGGCAGATGTGTCCCTGGGACACACGCGGAGAGGCTCCTGCCCGGGCCACAGGCCCCCCACTGCCCCTGCCCCAGATAGGGGGCCGCAAAGCAGCCCTGTCTGAGTCCCCTGCCTCTAGAGGGAGTATTGGACCAACACTTGTAGAAAACGGGGTCCTTGTGGGCCACTCATTGGAGGGACACAAATAAATCTTTGCCGACTTTCTGCTGAAACTTACGAGCGTTCACACCTAAGCCTCTTACAAGGTCAGCTGTTTAGCTAAACATGAGCTCATGATCTAAATTTACACAATAATGAAGAAAGCAGCTACAAGGGGAGACAATCAGCCAAAACAATCAATACCAGTATTAGATTCCCAAGGCCATCCATCAGATGTAGGAATAATCCGGTGCAAGGCAGAAAATATACATAAAACTGGAACTGAAACAAGGCACGAGGATGTTTTCAAAGACTGGTAGGATCTCTAAAACATTTTTAAAGGACATGTCATTGATAAAGCTAAATACACAAAGGTTGTGTAATACAACAGATTAATCATTGAGAAGAGTGAAATTATGCTGTTTTGAAAACTATGGCAGGTCAGATTTTCTGCCTAATTATATAAGAAGATTTCTCTAAAAAATAAACATTATTTCAAAGCCTTATTGGCTGTGAAATAAGTTAAGGGTATTTCAAATGGCTTGTCTGCAGAGAAAGGTGAGATGTAGTGGATCACAGAAAGTCGAGGGGAAAATAGGTCAGTATATACATTGCTATATGGTGAACTAAGCCTTAGGCCGGCAACAGTGGAGAGGACCTGACCCTTAGAAAAGTACAAGTAAGCTGGAATCTTCAAAAGTTCAAATCTTTATAAGTAAAAAGATTTATTAAAATGAATAACCAAGTGTTTTAATTGACATCAGAAGATGAAAACAATAAACCCTGAGAACATAGAAAAAAGTTAAATAAAGATATGAGCAGAAGTTAATACAACAGAAAACGGATAAAATTCAGGTGATTTAGTAAGTCCAAAGAATCTTCTTTGAAAAGATTTAAAAGACACACTTTGATTAAGGAAAACCAAAACATAAGTAAAGAATATACAGAAAGAGTCAGGACAATGTTAGAGCAGAGAATATATGAAATGCCAGTAAATTTGAACATTTCTGGAAAGTGGACCATTTCCTAGCTCCTAAAGTTTACCAAAACTGACACAAGAGGAAATCATTTAAGGTCATCATGTCTGCCCTTGGCATTCTCGGAACGCCCTGGCCTCAGAATGCAGCCTCTGTCGTCCATGGTAAACTGCGGAGAGGGGGCGGGGCTGAGGGAGGTTGGAACACTGCCCTCACTGAGGGAGTGGGTGTGGCCATCTCTGCTGTGACTGAACAAAGGGCAGGGGAGCAGGGGGCCCAGGGAAGGGCCCTCAGAGCCCGGCAGGCCCAGTGGAGTGTCACAAGCATTTAGGCCCAGGTCAAAGGGCGCTTTCTTTGTCTGCACAGCTGCCCAAACTCTCACCTTTCCACTCAGGCCGCCCTCTTACTTGAAGTGTGTGTGGAACCTGTCTGCGCAGTACACCTCGCTGCACAGCTAAGCATAGGTCTGGGCATCATAGCTTCCTGCCAGGTGACCGAGGCTCGCAGGCAGATGGGTCCCTGGGACACACGCGGAGAGGCTCCTGCCCGGGCCACAGGCCGCCCACTTCCCCTGCCCCAGATCGCGGGCCGCAAAGCAGCCCTGTCTGAGTCCCCTGCCTCTAGAGGGAGTATTGGACCAACACTTGTAGAAAACGGGGTCCTTGCGGGCCACTCATTGGAGGGACACAAATAAATCTTTGCCGACTTTCTGCTGAAACTTACGAGCGTTCACACCTAAGCCTCTTACAAGGTCAGCTGTTTAGCTAAACATGAGCTCATGATCTAAATTTACACAATAATGAAGAAAGCAGCTATAAGGGGAAACAATCAGCCAAAACAATCCATACCAGAATTAGATTCCCAAGGCCATCCATCAGATGTAGGAATAATCGGGTGCAAGGCAGAAAATATATATAAAACTGGAACTGAAACAAGGCACGAGGATGTTTTCAAAGATTGGTAGGATCTCTAAAACATTTTTAAAGATCATGTCATTGATAAAGCTAAATACACAAAGGTTGTGTAATACAACAGATTAATCATTGAGAAGAGTGAAATTATGCTGTTTTGAAAACTATGGCAGGTCAGATTTTCTGCCTAATTATATAAGAAGATTTCTCTAAAAAATACACATTATTTCAAAGCCTTATTGGCTGTGAAATAAGTTAAGTGTATTTCAAATGGCTTGTCTGCAAAGAAAGGTGAGATGTAGTGGATCACAGAAAGTCGAGGGGAAATTAGGTCAATATATACATTGCTATATGGTGAACTAAGCCTTAGGCTGGCAACAGTGGAGAGGACCTGACCCTTAGAAACGTACAAGTAAGCTGGAATCTTCAAAAGTTCAAATCTTTATAAGTAAAAAGATTTATTAAAATGAATAACCAAGTGTTTTAATTGACATCAGAAGATGAAAACAATAAACCCTGAGAACATAGAAAAAAGTTAAATAAAGATATGAGCAGAACTTAATACAACAGAAAACGGATAAAATTCAGGTGATTTAGTAAGTCCAAAGAATCTTCTTTGAAAAGATTTAAAAGACACACTTTGATTAAGGAAAACCAAAACATAAGTAAAGAATATACAGAAAGAGTCAGGACAATGTTAGAGCAGAGAATATATGAAATGCCAGTAAATTTGAACATTTCTGGAAAGTGGACCATTTCCTAGCTCCTAAAGTTTACCAAAACTGACACAAGAGGAAATCATTTAAGGTCATCATGTCTGCCCTTGGCATTCTCGGAACGCCCTGGCCTCAGAATGCAGCCTCTGTAGTCCATGGTAACCTGCGGAGAGGGGGCGGGGCTGAGGGAGGTTGGAACACTGCCCTCACTGAGGGAGTGGGTGTGGCCATCTCTGCTGTGACTGAACAAAGGGCAGGGGAGCAGGGGGCCCAGGGCAGGGCCCTCAGAGCCCGGCAGGCCCAGTGGAGTGTCACAAGCATTTAGGCCCAGGCCAAAGGGCGCTTTCTTTGTCTGCACAGCTGCCCAAACACTCACCTTTCCACTCAGGCCGCCCTCTTACTTGAAGTGTGTGTGGAACCTGTCGGCGCAGTACACCTCGCTGCACAGCTAACCATAGGTCAGGGCATTGTGGCCTCCTGCCAGGTGACTGAGGCTCACAGGCAGATGGGTCCCTGGGAGACACGCGGAGAGGCTCCTGCCTGGGCCACAGGCCGCCCACTGCCCCTGCCCCAGATCGGGGGCCGCAAAGCAGCCCTGTCTGAATCCCCTGCCTCTAGAGGGAGTATTGGACCAACAGTTGTAGAAAACGGGGTCCTTGCGGGCCACTCATTGGAGGGACACAAATAAATCTTTGCCGACTTTCTGCTGAAACTTACGAGCATTCACAACTAAGCCTCTTACAAGGTCAGCTATTTAGCTAAACATGAGCTCATGATCTAAATTTACACAATAATGAAGAAAGCAGCTACAAGGGGAGACAATCAGCCAAAACAATCAATACCAGAATTAGATTCCCAAGGCCATCCATCAGATGTAGGAATAATCGGGTGCAAGGCAGAAAATATACATAAAACTGGAACTGAAACAAGGCACGAGGATGTATTCAAAGACTGGTAGGATCTCTAAAACATTTTTAAAGGACATGTCATTGATAAAGGTAAATACACAAAGGTTGTGTAATACAACAGATTAATCATTGAGAAGAGTGAAATTATGCTGTTTTGAAAACTATGGCAGGTCAGATTTTCTGCCTAATTATATAAGAAGATTTCTCTAAACAATAAACATTATTTCAAAGCCTTATTGGCTGTAAAATAAGTTAAGGGTATTTCAAATGGCTTGTCTGCAAAGAAAGGTGAGATGTAGTGGATCACAGAAAGTCGAGGGGAAAATAGGTCAGTATATACATTGCTATATGCTGCACTAAGCCTTAGGCCGGCAACAGTGGAGAGGACCTGACCCTTAGAAACGTACAAGTAAGCTGGAATCTTCAAAAGTTCAAATCTTTATAAGTAAAAAGATTTATTAAAATGAATAACCAAGTGTTTTAATTGACATCAGAAGATGAAAACAATAAACCCTGAGAACATAGAAAAAAGTTATATAAAGATATGAGCAGAAGTTAATACAACAGAAAACGTATAAAATTCAGATGATTTAGTAAGTCCAAAGAATCTTCTTTGAAAAGATTTAAAAGACACACTTTGATTAAGGAAAACAAAAACATAAGTAAAGAATATACAGAAAGAGTCAGGACAATGTTAGAGCAGAGAATATATGAAATGCCAGTAAATTTGAACATTTCTGGAAAGTGGACCATTTCCTAGCTCCTAAAGTTTACCAAAACTGACACAAGAGGAAATCATTTAAGGTCATCATGTCTGCCCTTGGCATTCTCGGAACGCCCTGGCCTCAGAATGCAGCCTCTGTCGTCCATGGTAACCTGCGGAGAGGGGGCGGGGCTGAGGGAGGTTGGAACACTGCCCTCACTGAGGGAGTGGGTGTGGCCATCTCTGCTGTGACTGAACAAAGGGCAGGGGAGCAGGGGGCCCAGGGAAGGGCCCTCAGAGCCCGGCAGGCCCAGTGGAGTGTCACAAGCATTTAGGCCCAGGCCAAAGGGCGCTTTCTTTGTCTGCACAGCTGCCCAAACTCTCACATTTCCACTCAGGCCGCCCTCTTACTTGAAGTGTGTGTGGAACCTGTCTGCGCAGTACACCTCGCTGCACAGCTAAGCATAGGTCTGGGCATCATAGCTTCCTGCCAGGTGACCGAGGCTCGCAGGCAGATGGGTCCCTGGGACACACGCGGAGAGGCTCCTGCCCGGGCCACAGGCCGCCCACTTCCCCTGCCCCAGATCGGGGGCCGCAAAGCAGCCCTGTCTGAGTCCCCTGCCTCTAGAGGGAGTATTGGACCAACACTTGTAGAAAACGGGGTCCTTGCGGGCCACTCATTGGAGGGACACAAAGAAATCTTTGCCGACTTTCTGCTGAAACTTACGAGCGTTCACACCTAAGCCTCTTACAAGGTCAGCTGTTTAGCTAAACATGAGCTCATGATCTAAATTTACACAATAATGAAGAAAGCAGCTACAAGGGGAGACAATCAGCCAAAACAATCAATACCAGTATTAGATTCCCAAGGCCATCCATCAGATGTAGGAATAATCGGGTGCAAGGCAGAAAATATACATCAAACTGGAAATGAAACAAGGCACAAGGATGTCTTCAAAGACTGGTAGGATCTCTAAAACATTTTTAAAGGACATGTCATTGATAAAGCTAAATACACAAAGGTTGTGTAATACAACAGATTAATCATTGAGAAGAGTGAAATTATGCTGTTTTGAAAACTATGGCAGGTCAGATTTTCTGCCTAATTATATAAGAAGATTTCTATAAAAAATACACATTATTTCAAAGCCTTATTGGCTGTGAAATAAGTTAAGTGTATTTCAAATGGCTTGTCTGCAAAGAAAGGTGAGATGTAGTGGATCACAGAAAGTCGAGGGGAAAATAGGTCAATATATACATTTTTATATGGTGAACTAAGCCTTAGGCCGGCAACAGTGGAGAGGACCTGAACCTTAGAAACGTACATGTAAGCTGGAATCTTCAAAAGTTCAAATCTTTATAAGTAAAAAGATTTATTAAAATGAATAACCAAGTGTTTTAATTGACATCAGAAGATGAAAACAATAAACCCTGAGAACATAGAAAAAAGTTAAATAAAGATATGAGCAGAACTTAATACAACAGAAAACGGATAAAATTCAGGTGATTTAGTAATTCCAAAGAATCTTCTTTGAAAAGATTTAAAAGACACACTTTGATTAAGGAAAACCAAAACATAAGTAAAGAATATACAGAAAGAGTCAGGACAATGTTAGAGCAGAGAATATATGAAATGCCAGTAAATTTGAACATTTCTGTCAACTGGACCATTTCCTAGCTCCTAAAGTTTACCAAAACTGACACAAGAGGAAATCATTTAAGGTCATCATGTCTGCCCTTGGCATTCTTGGTACGCCCTGGCCTCAGAATGCAGCCTCTGTAGTCCATGGTAACCTGCGGAGAGGGGGCGGGGCTGAGGGAGGTTGGAACACTGCCCTCACTGAGGGAGTGGGTGTGGCCATCTCTGCTGTGAATGAACAAAGGGCAGGGGAGCAGGGGGCACAGGGCAGGGCCCTCAGAGCCCGGCAGGCCCAGTGGAGTGTCACAAGCATTTAGGCCCAGGCCAAAGGGCACTTTCTTTGTCTGCACAGCTGCCCAAACCCTCACCTTTCCACTCAGGCCGCCCTCTTACTTGAAGTGTGTGTGGAACCTGTCCACGCAGTACACCTCGCTGCACAGCTAAGCATAGGTCTGGGCATCGTAGCTTCCTTCCAGGTGACCGAGGCTCGCAGGCAGATGGGTCCCTGGGACACACGCGGAGAGGCCCCTGACCGGGCCACAGGCCGCCCACTGCCCCTGCCCCAGATCGGGGGCCGCAAAGCAGCCCTGTCTGAGTCCCCTGCCTCTAGAGGGATTATTGGACCAACACTTGTAGAAAACGGGGTCCTTGCGGGCCACTCATTGGAGGGACACAAATAAATCTTTGCCGACTTTCTGCTGAAACTTACGAGCATTCACAACTAAGCCTCTTACAAGGTCAGCTGTTTAGCTAAACATGAGCTCATGATCTAAATTTACACAATAATGAAGAAAGCCGCTACAAGGGTAGACAATCAGCCAAAACAATCAATACCAGTATTAGATTCCCAAGGCCATCCATCAGATGTAGGAATAATCCGGTGCAAGGCAGAAAATATACATAAAACTGGAACTGAAACAAGGCACGAGGATGTTTTCAAAGACTGGTAGGATCTCTAAAACATTTTTAAAGGACATGTCATTGATAAAGCTAAATACACAAAGGTTGTGTAATACAACAGTTTAATCATTGAGAAGAGTGAAATTATGCTGTTTTGAAAACTATGGCAGGTCAGATTTTCTGCCTAATTATATAAGAAGATTTCTCTAAAAAATACACATTATTTCAAAGCCTTATTGGCTGTGAAATAAGTTAAGTGTATTTCAAATGGCTTGTCTGCAAAGAAAGGTGAGATGTAGTGGATCACAGAAAGTCGAGGGGAAAATAGGTCAATATATACATTGCTATATGGTGAACTAAGCCTTAGGCCGGCAACTGTGGAGAGGACCTGACCCTTAGAAACGTACAAGTAAGCTGGAATCTTCAAAAGTTCAAATCTTTATAAGTAAAAAGATTTATTAAAATTAATAACCAAGTGTTTTAATTGACATCAGAAGATGAAAACAATAAACCCTGAGAACATAGAAAAAAGTTAAATAAAGATATGAGCAGAACTTAATACAACAGAAAACGTATAAAATTCAGGTGATTTAGTAAGTCCAAAGAATCTTCTTTGAAAAGATTTAAAAGACACACTTTGATTAAGGAAAACCAAAACATAATTAAAGAATATACAGAAAGAGTCAGGACAATGTTAGAGCAGAGAATATATGAAATGCCAGGAAATTTGAACATTTCTGTCAAGTGGACCATTTCCTAGCTCCTAAAGTTTACCAAAACTGACACAAGAGGAAATCATTTAAGGTCATCATGTCTGCCCTTGGCATTCTCGGAACGCCCTGGCCTCAGAATGCAGCCTCTGTAGTCCATGGTAACCTGTGGAGAGGGGGCGGGGCTGAGGGAGGTTGGAACACTGCCCTCACTGAGGGAGTGGGTGTGGCCATCTCTGCTGTGACTGAACAAAGGGCAGGGGAGCAGGGGGCCCAGGGCAGGGCCCTCAGAGCCCGGCAGGCCCAGTGGAGTGTCACAAGCATTTAGGCCCAGGCCAAAGGGCACTTTCTTTGTCTGCACAGCTGCCCAAACCCTCACCTTTCCACTCAGGCCGCCCTCTTACTTGAAGTGTGTGTGGAACCTGTCCACGCAGTACACCTCGCTGCACAGCTAAGCATAGGTCTGGGCATCGTAGCTTCCTTCCAGGTGACCGAGGCTCGCAGGCAGATGGGTCCCTGGGACACACGCGGAGAGGCTCCTGCCCGGGCCACAGTCCGCCCATTGCCCCTGCCCCAGATCGGGGGCTGCAAAGCAGCCCTGTCTGAGTCTCCTGCCTCTAGAGGGATTATTGGACCAACACTTGTAGAAAACGGGGTCCTTGCGGGCCACTCATTGGAGGGACACAAATAAATCTTTGCCGACTTTCTGCTGAAACTTAGGAGCATTCACAACTAAGCCTCTTACAAGGTCAGCTGTTTAGCTAAACATGAGCTCATGATCTAAATTTACACAATAATGAAGAAAGCAGCTACAAGGGTAGACAATCAGCCAAAACAATCAATACCAGTATTAGATTCCCAAGGCCATCCATCAGATGTAGGAATAATCGGGTGCAAGGCAGAAAATATACATAAAACTGGAACTGAAACAAGGCACGAGGATGTTTTCAAAAACTGGTAGGATCTCTAAAACATTTCTAAAGGACATGTCATTGATAAAGCTAAATACTCCAAGGTTGTGTAATACAACAGTTTAATCATTGAGAAGAGTGAAATTATGCTGTTTTGAAAACTATGGCAGGTCAGATTTTCTGCCTAATTATATAAGAAGATTTCTCTAAAAAATAAACATTATTTCAAAGCCTTATTGGCTGTAAAATAAGTTAAGGGTATTTCAAATGGCTTGTCTGCAAAGAAAGGTGAGATGTAGTGGATCACAGAAAGTCGAGGGGAAAATAGGTCAGTATATACATTGCTATATGCTGAACTAAGCCTTAGGCCGGCAACAGTGGAGAGGACCTGACCCTTAGAAACGTACAAGTAAGCTGGAATCTTCAAAAGTTCAAATCTTTATAAGTAAAAAGATTTATTAAAATGAATAACCAAGTGTTTTAATTGACATCAGAAGATGAAAACAATAAACCCTGAGAACATAGAAAAAAGTTAAATAAAGATATGAGCAGAAGTTAATACAACAGAAAACGTATAAAATTCAGATGATTTAGTAAGTCCAAAGAATCTTCTTTGAAAAGATTTAAAAGACACACTTTGATTAAGGAAAACAAAAACATAAGTAAAGAATATACAGAAAGAGTCAGGACAATGTTAGAGCAGAGAATATATGAAATGCCAGTAAATTTGAACATTTCTGGAAAGTGGACCATTTCCTAGCTCCTAAAGTTTACCAAAACTGACACAAGAGGAAATCATTTAAGGTCATCATGTCTGCCCTTGGCATTCTCGGAACGCCCTGGCCTCAGAATGCAGCCTCTGTCGTCCATGGTAACCTGCGGAGAGGGGGCGGGGCTGAGGGAGGTTGGAACACTGCCCTCACTGAGGGAGTGGGTGTGGCCATCTCTGCTGTGACTGAACAAAGGGCAGGGGAGCAGGGGGCCCAGGGCAGGGCCCTCAGAGCCCGGCAGGCCCAGTGGAGTGTCACAAGCATTTAGGCCCAGGTCAAAGGGCGCTTTCTTTGTCTGCACAGCTGCCCAAACTCTCACCTTTCCACTCAGGCCGCCCTCTTACTTGAAGTGTGTGTGGAACCTGTCTGCGCAGTACACCTCGCTGCACAGCTAAGCATAGGTCTGGGCATCATAGCTTCCTGCCAGGTGACCGAGGCTCGCAGGCAGATGGGTCCCTGGGACACACGCGGAGAGGCTCCTGCCCGGGCCACAGGCCGCCCACTTCCCCTGCCCCAGATCGCGGGCCGCAAAGCAGCCCTGTCTGAGTCCCCTGCCTCTAGAGGGAGTATTGGACCAACACTTGTAGAAAACGGGGTCCTTGCGGGCCACTCATTGGAGGGACACAAATAAATCTTTGCCGACTTTCTGCTGAAACTTACGAGCGTTCACACCTAAGCCTCTTACAAGGTCAGCTGTTTAGCTAAACATGAGCTCATGATCTAAATTTACACTATAATGAAGAAAGCAGCTATAAGGGGAAACAATCAGCCAAAACAATCCATACCAGAATTAGATTCCCAAGGCCATCCATCAGATGTAGGAATAATCGGGTGCAAGGCAGAAAATATATATAAAACTGGAACTGAAACAAGGCACGAGGATGTTTTCAAAGATTGGTAGGATCTCTAAAACATTTTTAAAGATCATGTCATTGATAAAGCTAAATACACAAAGGTTGTGTAATACAACAGATTAATCATTGAGAAGAGTGAAATTATGCTGTTTTGAAAACTATGGCAGGTCAGATTTTCTGCCTAATTATATAAGAAGATTTCTCTAAAAAATACACATTATTTCAAAGCCTTATTGGCTGTGAAATAAGTTAAGTGTATTTCAAATGGCTTGTCTGCAAAGAAAGGTGAGATGTAGTGGATCACAGAAAGTCGAGGGGAAAATAGGTCAATATATACATTGCTATATGGTGAACTAAGCCTTAGGCTGGCAACAGTGGAGAGGACCTGACCCTTAGAAACGTACAAGTAAGCTGGAATCTTCAAAAGTTCAAATCTTTATAAGTAAAAAGATTTATTAAAATGAATAACCAAGTGTTTTAATTGACATCAGAAGATGAAAACAATAAACCCTGAGAACATAGAAAAAAGTTAAATAAAGATATGAGCAGAACTTAATACAACAGAAAACGGATAAAATTCAGGTGATTTAGTAAGTCCAAAGAATCTTCTTTGAAAAGATTTAAAAGACACACTTTGATTAAGGAAAACCAAAACATAAGTAAAGAATATACAGAAAGAGTCAGGACAATGTTAGAGCAGAGAATATATGAAATGCCAGTAAATTTGAACATTTCTGGAAAGTGGACCATTTCCTAGCTCCTAAAGTTTACCAAAACTGACACAAGAGGAAATCATTTAAGGTCATCATGTCTGCCCTTGGCATTCTCGGAACGCCCTGGCCTCAGAATGCAGCCTCTGTAGTCCATGGTAACCTGCGGAGAGGGGGCGGGGCTGAGGGAGGTTGGAACACTGCCCTCACTGAGGGAGTGGGTGTGGCCATCTCTGCTGTGACTGAACAAAGGGCAGGGGAGCAGGGGGCCCAGGGCAGGGCCCTCAGAGCCCGGCAGGCCCAGTGGAGTGTCACAAGCATTTAGGCCCAGGCCAAAGGGCGCTTTCTTTGTCTGCACAGCTGCCCAAACTCTCACCTTTCCACTCAGGCCGCCCTCTTACTTGAAGTGTGTGTGGAACCTGTCGGCGCAGTACACCTCGCTGCACAGCTAACCATAGGTCAGGGCATTGTGGCCTCCTGCCAGGTGACTGAGGCTCACAGGCAGATGGGTCCCTGGGAGACACGCGGAGAGGCTCCTGCCTGGGCCACAGGCCGCCCACTGCCCCTGCCCCAGATCGGGGGCCGCAAAGCAGCCCTGTCTGAATCCCCTGCCTCTAGAGGGAGTATTGGACCAACAGTTGTAGAAAACGGGGTCCTTGCGGGCCACTCATTGGAGGGACACAAATAAATCTTTGCCGACTTTCTGCTGAAACTTACGAGCATTCACAACTAAGCCTCTTACAAGGTCAGCTATTTAGCTAAACATGAGCTCATGATCTAAATTTACACAATAATGAAGAAAGCAGCTACAAGGGGAGACAATCAGCCAAAACAATCAATACCAGAATTAGATTCCCAAGGCCATCCATCAGATGTAGGAATAATCGGGTGCAAGGCAGAAAATATACATAAAACTGGAACTGAAACAAGGCACGAGGATGTATTCAAAGACTGGTAGGATCTCTAAAACATTTTTAAAGGACATGTCATTGATAAAGGTAAATACACAAAGGTTGTGTAATACAACAGATTAATCATTGAGAAGAGTGAAATTATGCTGTTTTGAAAACTATGGCAGGTCAGATTTTCTGCCTAATTATATAAGAAGATTTCTCTAAACAATAAACATTATTTCAAAGCCTTATTGGCTGTAAAATAAGTTAAGGGTATTTCAAATGGCTTGTCTGCAAAGAAAGGTGAGATGTAGTGGATCACAGAAAGTCGAGGGGAAAATAGGTCAGTATATACATTGCTATATGCTGCACTAAGCCTTAGGCCGGCAACAGTGGAGAGGACCTGACCCTTAGAAACGTACAAGTAAGCTGGAATCTTCAAAAGTTCAAATCTTTATAAGTAAAAAGATTTATTAAAATGAATAACCAAGTGTTTTAATTGACATCAGAAGATGAAAACAATAAACCCTGAGAACATAGAAAAAAGTTAAATAAAGATATGAGCAGAAGTTAATACAACAGAAAACGTATAAAATTCAGATGATTTAGTAAGTCCAAAGAATCTTCTTTGAAAAGATTTAAAAGACACACTTTGATTAAGGAAAACAAAAACATAAGTAAAGAATATACAGAAAGAGTCAGGACAATGTTAGAGCAGAGAATATATGAAATGCCAGTAAATTTGAACATTTCTGGAAAGTGGACCATTTCCTAGCTCCTAAAGTTTACCAAAACTGACACAAGAGGAAATCATTTAAGGTCATCATGTCTGCCCTTGGCATTCTCGGAACGCCCTGGCCTCAGAATGCAGCCTCTGTCGTCCATGGTAACCTGCGGAGAGGGGGCGGGGCTGAGGGAGGTTGGAACACTGCCCTCACTGAGGGAGTGGGTGTGGCCATCTCTGCTGTGACTGAACAAAGGGCAGGGGAGCAGGGGGCCCAGGGAAGGGCCCTCAGAGCCCGGCAGGCCCAGTGGAGTGTCACAAGCATTTAGGCCCAGGCCAAAGGGCGCTTTCTTTGTCTGCACAGCTGCCCAAACTCTCACATTTCCACTCAGGCCGCCCTCTTACTTGAAGTGTGTGTGGAACCTGTCTGCGCAGTACACCTCGCTGCACAGCTAAGCATAGGTCTGGGCATCATAGCTTCCTGCCAGGTGACCGAGGCTCGCAGGCAGATGGGTCCCAGGGACACACGCGGAGAGGCTCCTGCCCGGGCCACAGGCCGCCCACTTCCCCTGCCCCAGATCGGGGGCCGCAAAGCAGCCCTGTCTGAGTCCCCTGCCTCTAGAGGGAGTATTGGACCAACACTTGTAGAAAACGGGGTCCTTGCGGGCCACTCATTGGAGGGACACAAAGAAATCTTTGCCGACTTTCTGCTGAAACTTACGAGCGTTCACACCTAAGCCTCTTACAAGGTCAGCTGTTTAGCTAAACATGAGCTCATGATCTAAATTTACACAATAATGAAGAAAGCAGCTACAAGGGGAGACAATCAGCCAAAACAATCAATACCAGTATTAGATTCCCAAGGCCATCCATCAGATGTAGGAATAATCGGGTGCAAGGCAGAAAATATACATCAAACTGGAAATGAAACAAGGCACAAGGATGTCTTCAAAGACTGGTAGGATCTCTAAAACATTTTTAAAGGACATGTCATTGATAAAGCTAAATACACAAAGGTTGTGTAATACAACAGATTAATCATTGAGAAGAGTGAAATTATGCTGTTTTGAAAACTATGGCAGGTCAGATTTTCTGCCTAATTATATAAGAAGATTTCTATAAAAAATACACATTATTTCAAAGCCTTATTGGCTGTGAAATAAGTTAAGTGTATTTCAAATGGCTTGTCTGCAAAGAAAGGTGAGATGTAGTGGATCACAGAAAGTCGAGGGGAAAATAGGTCAATATATACATTTTTATATGGTGAACTAAGCCTTAGGCCGGCAACAGTGGAGAGGACCTGAACCTTAGAAACGTACATGTAAGCTGGAATCTTCAAAAGTTCAAATCTTTATAAGTAAAAAGATTTATTAAAATGAATAACCAAGTGTTTTAATTGACATCAGAAGATGAAAACAATAAACCCTGAGAACATAGAAAAAAGTTAAATAAAGATATGAGCAGAACTTAATACAACAGAAAACGGATAAAATTCAGGTGATTTAGTAATTCCAAAGAATCTTCTTTGAAAAGATTTAAAAGACACACTTTGATTAAGGAAAACCAAAACATAAGTAAAGAATATACAGAAAGAGTCAGGACAATGTTAGAGCAGAGAATATATGAAATGCCAGTAAATTTGAACATTTCTGTCAACTGGACCATTTCCTAGCTCCTAAAGTTTACCAAAACTGACACAAGAGGAAATCATTTAAGGTCATCATGTCTGCCCTTGGCATTCTTGGTACGCCCTGGCCTCAGAATGCAGCCTCTGTAGTCCATGGTAACCTGCGGAGAGGGGGCGGGGCTGAGGGAGGTTGGAACACTGCCCTCACTGAGGGAGTGGGTGTGGCCATCTCTGCTGTGACTGAACAAAGGGCAGGGGAGCAGGGGGCACAGGGCAGGGCCCTCAGAGCCCGGCAGGCCCAGTGGAGTGTCACAAGCATTTAGGCCCAGGCCAAAGGGCACTTTCTTTGTCTGCACAGCTGCCCAAACCCTCACCTTTCCACTCAGGCCGCCCTCTTACTTGAAGTGTGTGTGGAACCTGTCCACGCAGTACACCTCGCTGCACAGTTAAGCATAGGTCTGGGCATCGTAGCTTCCTTCCAGGTGACCGAGGCTCGCAGGCAGATGGGTCCCTGGGACACACGCGGAGAGGCCCCTGACCGGGCCACAGGCCGCCCACTGCCCCTACCCCAGATCGGGGGCTGCAAAGCAGCCCTGTCTGAGTCCCCTGCCTCTAGAGGGATTATTGGACCAACACTTGTAGAAAACGGGGTCCTTGCGGGCCACTCATTGGAGGGACACAAATAAATCTTTGCCGACTTTCTGCTGAAACTTACGAGCATTCACAACTAAGCCTCTTACAAGGTCAGCTGTTTAGCTAAACATGAGCTCATGATCTAAATTTACACAATAATGAAGAAAGCCGCTACAAGGGTAGACAATCAGCCAAAACAATCAATACCAGTATTAGATTCCCAAGGCCATCCATCAGATGTAGGAATAATCCGGTGCAAGGCAGAAAATATACATAAAACTGGAACTGAAACAAGGCACGAGGATGTTTTCAAAGACTGGTAGGATCTCTAAAACATTTTTAAAGGACATGTCATTGATAAAGCTAAATACACAAAGGTTGTGTAATACAACAGTTTAATCATTGAGAAGAGTGAAATTATGCTGTTTTGAAAACTATGGCAGGTCAGATTTTCTGCCTAATTATATAAGAAGATTTCTCTAAAAAATACACATTATTTCAAAGCCTTATTGGCTGTGAAATAAGTTAAGTGTATTTCAAATGGCTTGTCTGCAAAGAAAGGTGAGATGTAGTGGATCACAGAAAGTCGAGGGGAAAATAGGTCAGTATATACATTGCTATATGCTGAACTAAGCCTTAGGCCGGCAACAGTGGAGAGGACCTGACCCTTAGAAACGTACAAGTAAGCTGGAATCTTCAAAAGTTCAAATCTTTATAAGTAAAAAGATTTATTAAAATGAATAACCAAGTGTTTTAATTGACATCAGAAGATGAAAACAATAAACCCTGAGAACATAGAAAAAAGTTAAATAAAGATATGAGCAGAAGTTAATACAACAGAAAACGTATAAAATTCAGATGATTTAGTAAGTCCAAAGAATCTTCTTTGAAAAGATTTAAAAGACACACTTTGATTAAGGAAAACAAAAACATAAGTAAAGAATATACAGAAAGAGTCAGGACAATGTTAGAGCAGAGAATATATGAAATGCCAGTAAATTTGAACATTTCTGGAAAGTGGACCATTTCCTAGCTCCTAAAGTTTACCAAAACTGACACAAGAGGAAATCATTTAAGGTCATCATGTCTGCCCTTGGCATTCTCGGAACGCCCTGGCCTCAGAATGCAGCCTCTGTCGTCCATGGTAACCTGCGGAGAGGGGGCGGGGCTGAGGGAGGTTGGAACACTGCCCTCACTGAGGGAGTGGGTGTGGCCATCTCTGCTGTGACTGAACAAAGGGCAGGGGAGCAGGGGGCCCAGGGAAGGGCCCTCAGAGCCCGGCAGGCCCAGTGGAGTGTCACAAGCATTTAGGCCCAGGACAAAGGGCGCTTTCTTTGTCTGCACAGCTGCCCAAACTCTCACCTTTCCACTCAGGCCGCCCTCTTACTTGAAGTGTGTGTGGAACCTGTCTGCGCAGTACACCTCGCTGCACAGCTAAGCATAGGTCTGGGCATCATAGCTTCCTGCCAGGTGACCGAGGCTCGCAGGCAGATGGGTCCCTGGGACACACACGGAGAGGCTCCTGCCCGGGCCACAGGCCGCCCACTGCCCCTGCCCCAGATCGGGGGCCGCAAAGCAGCCCTGTCTGAGTCCCCTGCCTCTAGAGTGAGTATTGGACCAACACTTGTAGAAAACGGGGTCCTTGCGGGCCACTCATTGGAGGGACACAAAGAAATCTTTGCCGACTTTCTGCTGAAACTTACGAGCGTTCACACCTAAGCCTCTTACAAGGTCAGCTGTTTAGCTAAACATGAGCTCATGATCTAAATTTACACAATAATGAAGAAAGCAGCTACAAGGGGAAACAATCAGCCAAAATAATCAATACCAGTATTAGATTCCCAAGGCCATCCATCAGATGTAGGAATAATCGGGTGCAAGGCAGAAAATATACATCAATCTGGAACTGAAACAAGGCACAAGGATGTTTTCAATGACTGGTAGGATCTCTAAAACATTTTTAAAGGACATGTCATTGATAAAGCTAAATACACAAGGGTTGTGTAATACAACAGTTTAATCATTGAGAAGTGTGAAATTATGCTGTTTTGAAAACTATGGCAGGTCAGATTTACTGCGTAATTATATAAGAAGATTTCTCTAAAAAATACACATTATTTCAAAGCCTTACTGGCTGTGAAATAAGTTAAGGGTATTTCAAATGGCTTGTCTGCAAAGAAAGCTGAGATGTAGGGGATCACAGAAAGTCGAGGGGAAAATAGGTCAATATATACATTGTTATATGGTGAACTAAGCCTTAGGCCAGCAACAATGGAGAGGACCTGACCCTTAGAAACGTACAAGTAAGCTGGAATCTTCAAAAGTTCAAATCTTTATAAGTAAAAAGATTTATTAAAATGAATAACCAAGTGTTTTAATTGACATCAGAAGATGAAAACAATAAACCCTGAGAACATAGAAAAAAGTTAAATAAAGATATGAGCAGAATTTAATACAACAGAAAACGTATAAAATCCAGGTGATTTAGTAAGTCCAAAGAATCTTCTTTGAAAAGATTTAAAAGACACACTTTGATTAAGGAAAACCAAAACATAAGTAAAGAATATACAGAAAGAGTCAGGACAATGTTAGAGCAGAGAATATATGAAATGCCAGTAAATTTGAACATATCTGTCAATTGGACCATTTCCTAGCTCCTAAAGTTTACCAAAACTGACACAAGAGGAAATCATTTAAGGTCATCATGTCTGCCCTTGGCATTCTCGGAAAGCCCTTGCCTCAGAATGCAGCCTCTGTCGTCCATGGTAACCTGCGGAGAGGGGGCGGGGCTGAGGGAGGTTGGAACACTGCCCTCACTGAGGGAGTGGGTGTGGCCATCTCTGCTGTGACTGAACAAAGGGCAGGGGAGCAGGGGGCCCAGGGCAGGGCCCTCAGAGCCCGGCAGGCCCAGTGGAGTGTCACAAGCATTTAGGCCCAGGACAAAGGGCGCTTTCTTTGTCTGCACAACTGCCCAAACTCTCACCTTTCCACTCAGGCCGCCCTCTTACATGAAGTGTGTGTGGAACCTGTCGGCGCAGTACACCTCGCTGCACAGCTAAGCATAGGTCTGGGCATCGTAGCTTTCTGGCAGGTGACCGAGGCTCGCAGGCAGATGTGTCCCTGGGACACACGCGGAGAGGCTCCTGCCCGGGCCACAGGCCCCCCACTGCCCCTGCCCCAGATCGGGGGCCGCAAAGCAGCCCTGTCTGAGTCCCCTGCCTCTAGAGGGAGTATTGGACCAACACTTGTAGAAAACGGGGTCCTTGCGGGCCACTCATTGGAGGGACACAAATAAATCTTTGCCGACTTTCTGCTGAAACTTACGAGCGTTCACACCTAAGCCTCTTAGAAGGTCAGCTGTTTAGCTAAACATGAGCTCATGATCTAAATTTACACAATAATGAAGAAAGCAGCTATAAGGGGAAACAATCAGCCAAAACAATCCATACCAGAATTAGATTCCCAAGGCCATCCATCAGATGTAGGAATAATCGGGTGCAAGGCAGAAAATATATATAAAACTGGAACTGAAACAAGGCACGAGGATGTTTTCAAAGATTGGTAGGATCTATAAAACATTTTTAAAGATCATGTCATTGATAAAGCTAAATACACAAAGGTTGTGTAATACAACAGATTAATCATTGAGAAGAGTGAAATTATGCTGTTTTGAAAACTATGGCAGGTCAGATTTTCTGCCTAATTATATAAGAAGATTTCTCTAAAAAATACACATTATTTCAAAGCCTTATTGGCTGTGAAATAAGTTAAGGGTATTTCAAATGGCTTGTCTGCAAAGAAAGGTGAGATGTAGGGGATCACAGAAAGTCGAGGGGAAAATAGGTCAATATATACATTGCTATATGGTGAACTAAGCCTTAGGCCGGCAACAGTGGAGAGGACCTGACCCTTAGAAACGTACAAGTAAGCTGGAATCTTCAAAAGTTCAAATCTTTATAAGTAAAAAGATTTATTAAAATGAATAACCAAGTGTTTTAATTGACATCAGAAGATGAAAACAATAAACCCTGAGAACATAGAAAAAAGTTAAATAAAGATATGAGCAGAATTTAATACAACAGAAAACGTATAAAATCCAGGTGATTTAGTAAGTCCAAAGAATCTTCTTTGAA
This sequence comes from Mesoplodon mirus, assembly GCF_964341445.2. Classification (NCBI taxonomy): domain Eukaryota; kingdom Metazoa; phylum Chordata; class Mammalia; order Artiodactyla; family Ziphiidae; genus Mesoplodon; species Mesoplodon mirus. The sequence goes on along the minus strand of NC_138976.1, from coordinate 119,527,653 downwards.
AAGATTTAAAAGACACACTTTGATTAAGGAAAACAAAAACATAAGTAAAGAATATACAGAAAGAGTCAGGACAATGTTAGAGCAGAGAATATATGAAATGCCAGTAAATTTGAACATTTCTGGAAAGTGGACCATTTCCTAGCTCCTAAAGTTTACCAAAACTGACACAAGAGGAAATCATTTAAGGTCATCATGTCTGCCCTTGGCATTCTCGGAACGCCCTGGCCTCAGAATGCAGCCTCTGTAGTCCATGGTAACCTGCGGAGAGGGGGCGGGGCTGAGGGAGGTTGGAACACTGCCCTCACTGAGGGAGTGGGTGTGGCCATCTCTGCTGTGACTGAACAAAGGGCAGGGGAGCAGGGGGCCCAGGGCAGGGCCCTCAGAGCCCGACAGGCCCAGTGGAGTGTCACAAGCATTTAGGCCCAGGACAAAGGGCACTTTCTTTGTCTGCACAGCTGCCCAAACCCTCACTTTTCCACTCAGGCCGCCCTCTTACTTGAAGTGTGTGTGGAACCTGTCCACGCAGTACACCTCGCTGCACAGCTAAGCATAGGTCTGGGCATCGTAGCTTCCTTCCAGGTGACCGAGGCTCGCAGGCAGATGGGTCCCTGGGACACACGCGGAGAGGCTCCTGCCCGGGCCACAGGCCGCCCACTGCCCCTGCCCCAGATCGGGGGCTGCAAAGCAGCCCTGTCTGAGTCCCCTGCCTCTAGAGGGATTATTGGACCAACACTTGTAGAAAACGGGGTTCTTGCGGGCCACTCATTGGAGGGACACAAATAAATCTTTGCCGACTTTCTGCTGAAACTTACGAGCATTCACAACTAAGCCTCTTACAAGGTCAGCTGTTTAGCTAAACATGAGCTCATGATCTAAATTTACACAATAATGAAGAAAGCAGCTACAAGGGGAGACAATCAGCCAAAACAATCAATACCAGTATTAGATTCCCAAGGCCATCCATCAGATGTAGGAATAATCGGGTGCAAGGCAGAAAATATACATAAAACTGGAACTGAAACAAGGCACGAGGATGTTTTCAAAGACTGGTAGGATCTCTAAAACATTTTTAAAGGACATGTCATTGATAAAGCTAAATACACAAAGGTTGTGTAATACAACAGTTTAATCATTGAGAAGAGTGAAATTATGCTGTTTTGAAAACTATGGCAGGTCAGATTTTCTGCCTAATTATATAAGAAGATGTCTCTAAAAAATACACATTATTTCAAAGCCTTATTGGCTGTGAAATAAGTTAAGTGTATTTCAAATGGCTTGTCTGCAAAGAAAGGTGAGATGTAGTGGATCACAGAAAGTCGAGGGGAAAATAGGTCAATATATACATTGCTATATGGTGAACTAAGCCTTAGGCCGGCAACAGTGGAGAGGACCTGACCCTTAGAAACGTACAAGTAAGCTGGAATCTTCAAAAGTTCAAATCTTTATAAGTAAAAAGATTTATTAAAATGAATAACCAAGTGTTTTAATTGACATCAGAAGATGAAAACAATAAACCCTGAGAACATAGAAAAAAGTTAAATAAAGATATGAGCAGAACTTAATACAACAGAAAACGGATAAAATTCAGGTGATTTAGTAAGTCCAAAGAATCTTCTTTGAAAAGATTTAAAAGACACACTTTGATTAACGACAACCAAAACATAAGTAAAGAATATACAGAAAGAGTCAGGACAATGTTAGAGCAGAGAATATATGAAATGCCAGTAAATTTGAACATTTCTGTCAAGTGGACCATTTCCTAGCTCCTAAAGTTTACCAAAACTGACACAAGAGGAAATCATTTAAGGTCATCATGTCTGCCCTTGGCATTCTCGGAACGCCCTGGCCTCAGAATGCAGCCTCTGTCGTCCATGGTAACCTGCGGAGAGGGGGCGGGGCTGAGGGAGGTTGGAACACTGCCCTCACTGAGGGAGTGGGTGTGGCCATCTCTGCTGTGACTGAACAAAGGGCAGGGGAGCAGGGGGCCCAGGGAAGGGCCCTCAGAGCCCGGCAGGCCCAGTGGAGTGTCACAAGCATTTAGGCCCAGGCCAAAGGGCGCTTTCTTTGTCTGCACAGCTGCCCAAACCCTCACCTTTCCACTCAGGCCGCCCTCTTACTTGAAGTGTGTGTGGAACCTGTCCACGCAGTACACCTCGCTGCACAGCTAAGCATAGGTCTGGGCATCGTAGCTTCCTTCCAGGTGACCGAGGCTCGCAGGCAGATGGGTCCCTGGGACACACGCGGAGAGGCTCCTGCCCGGGCCACAGGCCGCCCACTGCCCCTGCCCCAGATCGGGGGCTGCAAAGCAGCCCTGTCTGAGTCCCCTGCCTCTAGAGGGATTATTGGACCAACACTTGTAGAAAACGGGGTCCTTGCGGGCCACTCATTGGAGGGACACAAATAAATCTTTGCCGACTTTCTGCTGAAACTTACGAGCATTCACAACTAAGCCTCTTACAAGGTCAGCTGTTTAGCTAAACATGAGCTCATGATCTAAATTTACACAATAATGAAGAAAGCAGCTACAAGGGTAGACAATCAGCCAAAACAATCAATACCAGTATTAGATTCCCAAGGCCATCCATCAGATGTAGGAATAATCGGGTGCAAGGCAGAAAATATACATAAAACTGGAACTGAAACAAGGCACGAGGATGTTTTCAAAGACTGGTAGGATCTCTAAAACATTTTTAAAGGACATGTCATTGATAAAGCTAAATACACAAAGGTTGTGTAATACAACAGATTAATCATTGAGAAGTGTGAAATTATGCTGTTTTGAAAACTATGGCAGGTCAGATTTTCTGCCTAATTATATAAGAAGATTTCTCTAAAAAATACACATTATTTCAAAGCCTTATTGGCTGTGAAATAAGTTAAGGGTTTTTCAAATGGCTTGTCTGCAAAGAAAGGTGAGATGTAGGGGATCACAGAAAGTCGAGGGGAAAATAGGTCAATATATACATTGCTATATGGTGAACTAATCCTTAGGCCGGCAACAATGGAGCGGACCTGACCCTTAGAAACGTACAAGTAAGCTGGAATCTTCAAAAGTTCAAATCTTTATAAGTAAAAAATTTATTAAAATGAATAACCAAGTGTTTTAATTGACATCAGAAGATGAAAACAATAAACCCTGAGAACATAGAAAAAAGTTAAATAAAGATATGAGCAGAATTTAATGCAACAGAAAACGTATAAAATCCAGGTGATTTAGTAAGTCCAAAGAATCTTCTTTGAAAAGATTTAAAAGACACACTTTGATTAAGGAAAACAAAAACCTAAGTAAAGAATATACAGAAAGAGTCAGGACAATGTTAGAGCAGAGAATATATGAAATGCCAGTAAATTTGAACATTTCTGTCAAGTGGACCATTTCCTAGCTCCTAAAGTTTACCAAAACTGACACAAGAGGAAATCATTTAAGGTCATCATGTCTGCCCTTGGCATTCTCGGAACGCCCTGGCCTCAGAATGCAGCCTCTGTAGTCCATGGTAACCTGCGGAGAGGGGGCGGGGCTGAGGGAGGTTGGAACACTGCCCTCACTGAGGGAGTGGGTGTGGCCATCTCTGCTGTGACTGAACAAAGGGCAGGGGAGCAGGGGGCCCAGGGAAGGGCCCTCAGAGCCCGGCAGGCTCAGTGGAGTGTCACAAGCATTTAGGCCCAGGCCAAAGGGCGCTTTCTTTGTCTGCACAGCTGCCCAAACTCTCACCTTTCCACTCAGGCCGCCCTCTTACTTGAAGTGTGTGTGGAACCTGTCCGCGCAGTACACCTCGCTGAACAGCTAAGCATAGGTCTGGGCATCGTAGCTTCCTGCCAGGTGACCGAGGCTCGCAGGCAGATGGGTCCCTGGGACACATGCGGAGAGGCTCCTGCCCGGGCCACAGGCCGCCCACTGCCCCTGCCCCAGATCCGGGGCCGCAAAGCAGCCCTGTCTGAGTCCCCTGCCTCTAGAGGGAGTATTGGACCAACACTTGTAGAAAACGGGGTCCTTGTGGGCCACTCATTGGAGGGACACAAATAAATCTTTGCCGACTTTCTGCTGAAACTTACGAGCATTCACAACTAAGCCTCTTACAAGGTCAGCTGTTTAGCTAAACATGAGCTCATGATCTAAATTTACACAATAATGAAGAAAGCAGCTACAAGGGGAGACAATCAGCCAAAACAATCAATACCAGTATTAGATTCCCAAGGCCATCCATCAGATGTAGGAATAATCGGGTGCAAGGCAGAAAATATACATAAAACTGGAACTGAAACAAGGCACAAGGATGTTTTCAAAGACTGGTAGGATCTCTAAAACATTTTTAAAGGACATGTCATTGATAAAGCTAAATACACCAGGGTTGTGTAATACAACAGTTTAATCATTGAGAAGTGTGAAATTATGCTGTTTTGAAAACTATGGCAGGTCAGATTTTCTGCCTAATTATATAAGAAGATGTCTCTAAAAAATACACATTATTTCAAAGCCTTATTGGCTGTGAAATAAGTTAAGTGTATTTCAAACGGCTTGTCTGCAAAGAAAGGTGAGATGTAGGGGATCACAGAAAGTCTAGGGGAAAATAGGTCAATATATACATTGCTATATGGTGAACTAAGCATTAGGCCGGCAACAATGCAGAGGACCTGACCCTTAGAAACATACAAGTAAGCTGGAATCTTCAAAAGTTCAAATCTTTATAAGTAAAAATATTTATTAAAATGAATAACCAAGTGTTTTAATTGACATCAGAAGATGAAAACAATAAACCCTGAGAACATAGAAAAAAGTTAAATAAAGATATGAGCAGAATTTAATACAACAGAAAACGTATAAAATCCAGGTGATTTAGTAAGTCCAAAGAATCTTCTTTGAAAAGATTTAAAAGACACACTTTGATTAAGGAAAACCAAAACATAAGTAAAGAATATACAGAAAGAGTCAGGACAATGTTAGAGCAGAGAATATATGAAATGCCAGTAAATTTGAACATTTCTGTCAAGTGGACCATTTCCTAGCTCCTAAAGTTTACCAAAACTGACACAAGAGGAAATCATTTAAGGTCATCATGTCTGCCCTTGGCATTCTCGGAACGCCCTGGCCTCAGAATGCAGCCTCTGTAGTCCATGGTAACCTGCGGAGAGGGGGCGGGGCTGAGGGAGGTTGGAACACTGCCCTCACTGAGGGAGTGGGTGTGGCCATCTCTGCTGTGACTGAACAAAGGGCAGGGGAGCAGGGGGCCCAGGGCAGGGCCCTCAGAGCCCGGCAGGCCCAGTGGAGTGTCACAAGCATTTAGGCCCAGGCCAAAGGGCGCTTTCTTTGTCTGCACAGCTGCCCAAACTCTCACCTTTCCACTCAGGCCGCCCTCTTACTTGAAGTGTGTGTGGAACCTGTCCGCGCAGTACACCTCGCAGCACAGCTAACCATAGGTCAGGGTATTGTGGCCTCCTGCCAGGTGACTGAGGCTCACAGGCAGATGGGTCCCTGGGAGACACGCAGAGAGGCTCCTGCCCGGGCCACAGGCCCCCCACTGCCCCTGCCCCAGATAGGGGGCCGCAAAGCAGCCCTGTCTGAGTCCCCTGCCTCTAGAGGGAGTATTGGACCAACACTTGTAGAAAACGGGGTCCTTGTGGGCCACTCATTGGAGGGACACAAATAAATCTTTGCCGACTTTCTGCTGAAACTTACGACCGTTCACACCTAAGCCTCTTACAAGGTCAGCTGTTTAGCTAAACATGAGCTCATGATCTAAATTTACACAATAATGAAGAAAGCAGCTACAAGGGGAGACAATCAGCCTAAACAATCAATACCAGTATTAGATTCCCAAGGCCATCCATCAGATGTAGGAATAATCGGGTGCAAGGCAGAAAATATACATAAAACTGGAACTGAAACAAGGCACGAGGATGTTTTCAAAAACTGGTAGGATCTCTAAAACATTTCTAAAGGACATGTCATTGATAAAGCTAAATATTCCAAGGTTGTGTAATACAACAGTTTAATCATTGAGAAGAGTGAAATTATGCTGTTTTGAAAACTATGGCAGGTCAGATTTTCTGCCTAATTATATAAGAAGATTTCTCTAAAAAATAAACATTATTTCAAAGCCTTATTGGCTGTAAAATAAGTTAAGGGTATTTCAAATGGCTTGTCTGCAAAGAAAGGTGAGATGTAGTGGATCACAGAAAGTCGAGGGGAAAATAGGTCAGTATATACATTGCTATATGCTGAACTAAGCCTTAGGCCGGCAACAGTGGAGAGGACCTGACCCTTAGAAACGTACAAGTAAGCTGGAATCTTCAAAAGTTCAAATCTTTATAAGTAAAAAGATTTATTAAAATGAATAACCAAGTGTTTTAATTGACATCAGAAGATGAAAACAATAAACCCTGAGAACATAGAAAAAAGTTAAATAAAGATATGAGCAGAAGTTAATACAACAGAAAACGTATAAAATTCAGATGATTTAGTAAGTCCAAAGAATCTTCTTTGAAAAGATTTAAAAGACACACTTTGATTAAGGAAAACAAAAACATAAGTAAAGAATATACAGAAAGAGTCAGGACAATGTTAGAGCAGAGAATATATGAAATGCCAGTAAATTTGAACATTTCTGTCAAGTGGACCATTTCCTAGCTCCTAAAGTTTACCAAAACTGACACAAGAGGAAATCATTTAAGGTCATCATGTCTGCCCTTGGCATTCTCGGAACGACCTGGCCTCAGAATGCAGCCTCTGTCGTCCATGGTAACCTGCGGAGAGGGGGCGGGGCTGAGGGAGGTTGGAACACTGCCCTCACTGAGGGAGTGGGTGTGGCCACATCTGCTGTGACTGAACAAAGGGCAGGGGAGCAGGGGGCCCAGGGAAGGGCCCTCAGAGCCCGGCAGGCCCAGTGGAGTGTCACAAGCATTTAGGCCCAGGCCAAAGGGCGCTTTCTTTGTCTGCACAGCTGCCCAAACTCTCACCTTTCCACTCAGGCCGCCCTCTTACTTGAAGTGTGTGTGGAACCTGTCTGCGCAGTACACCTCGCTGCACAGCTAAGCATAGGTCTGGGCATCATAGCTTCCTGCCAGTTGACCGAGGCTCACAGGCAGATGGGTCCCTGGGACACACGCGGAGAGGCTCCTGCCCGGGCCACAGGCCGCCCACTGCCCCTGCCCCAGATCGGGGGCCGCAAAGCAGCCCTGTCTGAGTCCCCTGCCTCTAGAGGGAGTATTGGACCAACACTTGTAGAAAACGGGGTCCTTGCGGGCCACTCATTGGAGGGACACAAAGAAATCTTTGCCGACTTTCTGCTGAAACTTACGAGCGTTCACACCTAAGCCTCTTACAAGGTCAGCTGTTTAGCTAAACATGAGCTCATGATCTAAATTTACACAATAATGAAGAAAGCAGCTACAAGGGGAGACAATCAGCCAAAACAATCAATACCAGTATTAGATTCCCAAGGCCATCCATCAGATGTAGGAATAATCGGGTGCAAGGCAGAAAATATACATCAATCTGGAACTGAAACAACGCACAAGGATGTTTTCAAAGACTGGTAGGATCTCTAAAACATTTTTAAAGGACATGTCATTGATAAAGGTAAATACACAAGGGTTGTGTAATACAACAGTTTAATCATTGAGAAGTGTGAAATTATGCTATTTTGAAAACTATGGCAGGTCAGATTTACTGCCTAATTATATAAGAAGATTTCTCTAAAAAATACACATTATTTCAAAGCCTTACTGGCTGTGAAATAAGTTAAGGGTATTTCAAATGGCTTGTCTGCAAAGAAAGCTGAGATGTAGGGGATCACAGAAAGTCGAGGGGAAAATAGGTCAATATATACATTGCTATATGGTGAACTAAGCCTTAGGACAGCAACAATGGAGAGGACCTGACCCTTAGAAACGTACAAGTAAGCTGGAATCTTCAAAAGTTCAAATCTTTATAAGTAAAAAGATTTATTAAAATGAATAACCAAGTGTTTTAATTGACATCAGAAGATGAAAACAATAAACCCTGAGAACATAGAAAAAAGTTAAATAAAGATATGAGCAGAATTTAATACAACAGAAAACGTATAAAATCCAGGTGATTTAGTAAGTCCAAAGAATCTTCTTTGAAAAGATTTAAAAGACACACTTTGATTAAGGAAAACCAAAACATAAGTAAAGAATATACAGAAAGAGTCAGGACAATGTTAGAGCAGAGAATATATGAAATGCCAGTAAATTTGAACATTTCTGTCAATTGGACAATTTCCTAGCTCCTAAAGTTTACCAAAACTGACACAAGAGGAAATCATTTAAGGTCATCATGTCTGCCCTTGGCATTCTCGGAAAGCCCTTGCCTCAGAATGCAGCCTCTGTAGTCCATGGTAACCTGCGGAGAGGGGGCGGGGCTGAGGGAGGTTGGAACACTGCCCTCACTGAGGGAGTGGGTGTGGCCATCTCTGCTGTGACTGAACAAAGGGCAGGGGAGCAGGGGGCCCAGGGCAGGGCCCTCAGAGCCCGGCAGGCCCACTGGAGTGTCACAAGCATTTAGGCCCAGGCCAAAGGGCGCTTTCTTTGTCTGCACAACTGCCCAAACTCTCACCTTTCCACTCAGGCCGCCCTCTTACATGAAGTGTGTGTGGAACCTGTCGGGGCAGTACACCTCGCTGCACAGCTAAGCATAGGTCTGGGCATCATAGCTTCCTGCCAGGTGACCGAGGCTCGCAGGCAGATGGGTCCCTGGGACACACGCGGAGAGGCTCCTGCCCGGGCCACAGGCCGCCCACTTCCCCTGCCCCAGATCGGGGGCCACAAAGCAGCCCTGTCTGAGTCCCCTGCCTCTAGAGGGAGTATTGGACCAACACTTGTAGAAAACGGGGTCCTTGCGGGCCACTCATTGGAGGGACACAAATAAATCTTTGCCGACTTTCTGCTGAAACTTACGAGCGTTCACACCTAAGCCTCTTACAAGGTCAGCTGTTTAGCTAAACATGAGCTCATGATCTAAATTTACACAATAATGAAGAAAGCATCTACAAGGGGAGACAATCAGCCAAAACAATCAATACCAGTATTAGATTCCCAAGGCCATCCATCAGATGTAGGAATAATCGGGTGCAAGGCAGAAAATATACATCAATCTGGAACTGAAACAAGGCACAAGGATGTTTTCAAAGACTGGTAGGATCTCTAAAACATTTTTAAAGGACATGTCATTGATAAAGCTAAATACACAAGGGTTGTGTAATACAACTGTTTAATCATTGAGAAGTGTGAAATTATGCTGTTTTGAAAACTATGGCAGGTCAGATTTTCTGCCTAATTATATAAGAAGATTTCTCTAAAAAATACACATTATTTCAAAGCCTTACTGGCTGTGAAATAAGTTAAGGGTATTTCAAATGGCTTGTCTGCAAAGAAAGCTGAGATGTAGGGGATCACAGAAAGTCGAGGGGAAAATAGGTCAATATATACATTGCTATATGGTGAACTAAGCCTTAGGCCAGCAACAATGGAGAGGACCTGACCCTTAGAAACGTACAAGTAAGCTGGAATCTTCAAAAGTTCAAATCTTTATAAGTAAAAAGATTTATTAAAATGAATAACCAAGTGTTTTAATTGACATCAGAAGATGAAAACAATAAACCCTGAGAACATAGAAAAAAGTTAAATAAAGATATGAGCAGAATTTAATACAACAGAAAACGTATAAAATCCAGGTGATTTAGTAAGTCCAAAGAATCTTCTTTGAAAAGATTTAAAAGACACACTTTGATTAAGGAAAACCAAAACATAAGTAAAGAATATACAGAAAGAGTCAGGACAATGTTAGAGCAGAGAATATATGAAATGCCAGTAAATTTGAACATTTCTGTCAAGTGGACCATTTCCTAGCTCCTAAAGTTTACCAAAACTGACACAAGAGGAAATCATTTAAGGTCATCATGTCTGCCCTTGGCATTCTCGGAACGCCCTGGCCTCAGAATGCAGCCTCTGTAGTCCATGGTAACCTGCGGAGAGGGGGCGGGGCTGAGGGAGGTTGGAACACTGCCCTCACTGAGGGAGTGGGTGTGGCCATCTCTGCTGTGACTGAACAAAGGGCAGGGGAGCAGGGGCCCCAGGGAAGGGCCCTCAGAGCCCGGCAGGCCCAGTGGAGTGTCACAAGCATTTAGGCCCAGGCCAAAGGGCGCTTTCTTTGTCTGCACAGCTGCCCAAACTCTCACCTTTCCACTCAGGCCGCCCTCTTACTTGAAGTGTGTGTGGAACCTGTCCGCACAGTACACCTCGCAGCACAGCTAACCATAGGTCAGGGCATTGTGGCCTCCTGCCAGGTGACTGAGGCTCACAGGCAGATGGGTCCCTGGGAGACACGCAGAGAGGCTCCTGCCTGGGCCACAGGCCGCCCACTGCCCCTGCCCCAGATCGGGGGCCGCAAAGCAGCCCTGTCTGAGTCCCCTGCCTCTAGAGGGAGTATTGGACTAACAGTTGTAGAAAACGGGGTACTTGCGGGCCACTCATTGGAGGGACACAAATAAATCTTTGCCGACTTTCTGCTGAAACTTACGAGCATTCACAACTAAGCCTCTTACAAGGTCAGCTATTTAGCTAAACATGAGCTCATGATCTAAATTTACACAATAATGAAGAAAGCAGCTACAAGGGGAGACAATCAGCCAAAACAATCAGTACCAGAATTAGATTCCCAAGGCCATCCATCAGATGTAGGAATAATCGGGTGCAAGGCAGAAAATATACATAAAACTGGAACTGAAACAAGGCACGAGGATGTATTCAAAGACTGGTAGGATCTCTAAAACATTTTTAAAGGACATGTCATTGATAAAGGTAAATACACAAAGGTTGTGTAATACAACAGATTAATCATTGAGAAGAGTGAAATTATGCTGTTTTGAAAACTATGGCAGGTCAGATTTTCTGCCTAATTATATAAGAAGATTTCTCTAAAAAATAAACATTATTTCAAAGCCTTATTGGCTGTGAAATAAGTTAAGGGTATTTCAAATGGCTTGTCTGCAAAGAAAGGTGAGATGTAGTGGATCACAGAAAGTCGAGGGGAAAATAGGTCAGTATATACATTGCTATATGGTGAACTAAGCCTTAGGCCGGCAACAGTGGAGAGGACCTGACCCTTAGAAACGTACAAGTAAGCTGGAATCTTCAAAAGTTCAAATCTTTATAAGTAAAAAGATTTATTAAAATGAATAACCAAGTGTTTTAATTGACATCAGAAGATGAAAACAATAAACCCTGAGAACATAGAAAAAAGTTAAATAAAGATATGAGCAGAAGTTAATACAACAGAAAACGTATAAAATTCAGATGATTTAGTAAGTCCAAAGAATCTTCTTTGAAAAGATTTAAAAGACACACTTTGATTAAGGAAAACCAAAACATAAGTAAAGAATATACAGAAAGAGTCAGGACAATGTTAGAGCAGAGAATATATGAAATGCCAGTAAATTTGAACATTTCTGGAAAGTGGACCATTTCCTAGCTCCTAAAGTTTACCAAAACTGACACAAGAGGAAATCATTTAAGGTCATCATGTCTGCCCTTGGCATTCTCGGAACGCCCTGGCCTCAGAATGCAGCCTCTGTCGTCCATGGTAACCTGCGGAGAGGGGGCGGGGCTGAGGGAGGTTGGAACACTGCCCTCACTGAGGGAGTGGGTGTGGCCATCTCTGCTGTGACTGAACAAAGGGCAGGGGAGCAGGGGGCCCAGGGCAGGGCCCTCAGAGCCCGGCAGGCCCAGTGGAGTGTCACAAGCATTTAGGCCCAGGACAAAGGGCACTTTCTTTGTCTGCACAGCTGCCCAAACCCTCACTTTTCCACTCAGGCCGCCCTCTTACTTGAAGTGTGTGTGGAACCTGTCCACGCAGTACACCTCGCTGCACAGCTAAGCATAGGTCTGGGCATCGTAGCTTCCTTCCAGGTGACCGAGGCTCGCAGGCAGATGGGTCCCTGGGACACACGCGGAGAGGCTCCTGCCCGGGCCACAGGCCGCCCACTGCCCCTGCCCCAGATCGGGGGCTGCAAAGCAGCCCTGTCTGAGTCCCCTGCCTCTAGAGGGAGTATTGGACCAACACTTGTAGAAAACGGGGTTCTTGCGGGCCACTCATTGGAGGGACACAAATAAATCTTTGCCGACTTTCTGCTGAAACTTACGAGCATTCACAACTAAGCCTCTTACAAGGTCAGCTGTTTAGCTAAACATGAGCTCATGATCTAAATTTACACAATAATGAAGAAAGCAGCTACAAGGGGAGACAATCAGCCAAAACAATCAATACCAGTATTAGATTCCCAAGGCCATCCATCAGATGTAGGAATAATCGGGTGCAAGGCAGAAAATATACATAAAACTGGAACTGAAACAAGGCACGAGGATGTTTTCAAAGACTGGTAGGATCTCTAAAACATTTGTAAAGGACATGTCATTGATAAAGCTAAATACACAAAGGTTGTGTAATACAACAGTTTAATCATTGAGAAGAGTGAAATTATGCTGTTTTGAAAACTATGGCAGGTCAGATTTTCTGCCTAATTATATAAGAAGATTTCTCTAAAAAATACACATTATTTCAAAGCCTTATTGGCTGTGAAATAAGTTAAGTGTATTTCAAATGGCTTGTCTGCAAAGAAAGGTGAGATGTAGTGGATCACAGAAAGTCGAGGGGAAAATAGGTCAATATATACATTGCTATATGGTGAACTAAGCCTTAGGCCAGCAACAGTGGAGAGGACCTGACCCTTAGAAACGTACAAGTAAGCTGGAATCTTCAAAAGTTCAAATCTTTATAAGTAAAAAGATTTATTAAAATGAATAACCAAGTGTTTTAATTGACATCAGAAGATGAAAACAATAAACCCTGAGAACATAGAAAAAAGTTAAATAAAGATATGAGCAGAACTTAATACAACAGAAAACGGATAAAATTCAGGTGATTTAGTAAGTCCAAAGAATCTTCTTTGAAAAGATTTAAAAGACACACTTTGATTAAGGAAAACCAAAACATAAGTAAAGAATATACAGAAAGAGTCAGGACAATGTTAGAGCAGAGAATATATGAAATGCCAGTAAATTTGAACATTTCTGTCAAGTGGACCATTTCCTAGCTCCTAAAGTTTACCAAAACTGACACAAGAGGAAATCATTTAAGGTCATCATGTCTGCCCTTGGCATTCTCGGAACGCCCTGGCCTCAGAATGCAGCCTCTGTAGTCCATGGTAACCTGCGGAGAGGGGGCGGGGCTGAGGGAGGTTGGAACACTGCCCTCACTGAGGGAGTGGGTGTGGCCATCTCTGCTGTGACTGAACAAAGGGCAGGGGAGCAGGGGGCCCAGGGCAGGGCCCTCAGAGCCCGGCAGGCCCAGTGGAGTGTCACAAGCATTTAGGCCCAGGCCAAAGGGCGCTTTCTTTGTCTGCACAGCTGCCCAAACTCTCACCTTTCCACTCAGGCCGCCCTCTTACTTGAAGTGTGTGTGGAACCTGTCCGCGCAGTACACCTCGCAGCACAGCTAACCATAGGTCAGGGCATTGTGGCCTCCTGCCAGGTGACTGAGGCTCACAGGCAGATGGGTCCCTGGGAGACACGCAGAGAGGCTCCTGCCTGGGCCACAGGCCGCCCACTGCCCCTGCCCCAGATCGGGGGCCGCAAAGCAGCCCTGTCTGAATCCCCTGCCTCTAGAGGGAGTATTGGACCAACAGTTGTAGAAAACGGGGTACTTGCGGGCCACTCATTGGAGGGACACAAATAAATCTTTGCCGACTTTCTGCTGAAACTTACGAGCATTCACAACTAAGCCTCTTACAAGGTCAGCTATTTAGCTAAACATGAGCTCATGATCTAAATTTACACAATAATGAAGAAAGCAGCTACAAGGGGAGACAATCAGCCAAAACAATCAGTACCAGAATTAGATTCCCAAGGCCATCCATCAGATGTAGGAATAATCGGGTGCAAGGCAGAAAATATACATAAAACTGGAACTGAAACAAGGCACGAGGATGTATTCAAAGACTGGTAGGATCTCTAAAACATTTTTAAAGGACATGTCATTGATAAAGGTAAATACACAAAGGTTGTGTAATACAACAGATTAATCATTGAGAAGAGTGAAATTATGCTGTTTTGAAAACTATGGCAGGTCAGATTTTCTGCCTAATTATATAAGAAGATTTCTCTAAAAAATAAACATTATTTCAAAGCCTTATTGGCTGTGAAATAAGTTAAGGGTATTTCAAATGGCTTGTCTGCAAAGAAAGGTGAGATGTAGTGGATCACAGAAAGTCGAGGGGAAAATAGGTCAGTATATACATTGCTATATGGTGAATTAAGCCTTAGGCCGGCAACAGTGGAGAGGACCTGACCCTTAGAAACGTACAAGTAAGCTGGAATCTTCAAAAGTTCAAATCTTTATAAGTAAAAAGATTTATTAAAATGAATAACCAAGTGTTTTAATTGACATCAGAAGATGAAAACAATAAACCCTGAGAACATAGAAAAAAGTTAAATAAAGATATGAGCAGAAGTTAATACAACAGAAAACGTATAAAATTCAGATGATTTAGTAAGTCCAAAGAATCTTCTTTGAAAAGATTTAAAAGACACACTTTGATTAAGGAAAACAAAAACATAAGTAAAGAATATACAGAAAGAGTCAGGACAATGTTAGAGCAGAGAATATATGAAATGCCAGTAAATTTGAACATTTCTGGAAAGTGGACCATTTCCTAGCTCCTAAAGTTTACCAAAACTGACACAAGAGGAAATCATTTAAGGTCATCATGTCTGCCCTTGGCATTCTCGGAACGCCCTGGCCTCAGAATGCAGCCTCTGTCGTCCATGGTAACCTGCGGAGAGGGGGCGGGGCTGAGGGAGGTTGGAACACTGCCCTCACTGAGGGAGTGGGTGTGGCCATCTCTGCTGTGACTGAAAAAAGGGCAGGGGAGCAGGGGGCCCAGGGCAGGGCCCTCAGAGCCCGGCAGGCCCAGTGGAGTGTCACAAGCATTTAGGCCCAGGCCAAAGGGCGCTTTCTTTGTCTGCACAGCTGCCCAAACTCTCACATTTCCACTCAGGCCGCCCTCTTACTTGAAGTGTGTGTGGAACCTGTCTGCGCAGTACACCTCGCTGCACAGCTAAGCATAGGTCTGGGCATCATAGCTTCCTGCCAGGTGACCGAGGCTCGCAGGCAGATGGGTCCCTGGGACACACGCGGAGAGGCTCCTGCCCGGGCCACAGGCCGCCCACTTCCCCTGCCCCAGATCGGGGGCCGCAAAGCAGCCCTGTCTGAGTCCCCTGCCTCTAGAGGGAGTATTGGACCAACACTTGTAGAAAACGGGGTCCTTGCGGGCCACTCATTGGAGGGACACAAAGAAATCTTTGCTGACTTTCTGCTGAAACTTACGAGCGTTCACACCTAAGCCTCTTACAAGGTCAGCTGTTTAGCTAAACATGAGCTCATGATCTAAATTTACACAATAATGAAGAAAGCAGCTACAAGGGTAGACAATCAGCCAAAACAATCAATACCAGTATTAGATTCCCAAGGCCATCCATCAGATGTAGGAATAATCGGGTGCAAGGCAGAAAATATACATCAAACTGGAAATGAAACAAGGCACAAGGATGTTTTCAAAGACTGGTAGGATCTCTAAAACATTTTTAAAGGACATGTCATTGATAAAGCTAAATACACAAAGGTTGTGTAATACAACAGATTAATCATTGAGAAGAGTGAAATTATGCTGTTTTGAAAACTATGGCAGGTCAGATTTTCTGCCTAATTATATAAGAAGATTTCTCTAAAAAATACACATTATTTCAAAGCCTTATTGGCTGTGAAATAAGTTAAGTGTATTTCAAATGGCTTGTCTGCAAAGAAAGGTGAGATGTAGTGGATCACAGAAAGTCGAGGGGAAAATAGGTCAATATATACATTTTTATATGGTGAACTAAGCCTTAGGCCGGCAACAGTGGAGAGGACCTGACCCTTAGAAACGTACAAGTAAGCTGGAATCTTCAAAAGTTCAAATCTTTATAAGTAAAAAGATTTATTAAAATGAATAACCAAGTGTTTTAATTGACATCAGAAGATGAAAACAATAAACCCTGAGAACATAGAAAAAAGTTAAATAAAGATATGAGCAGAACTTAATACAACAGAAAACGGATAAAATTCAGGTGATTTAGTAAGTCCAAAGAATCTTCTTTGAAAAGATTTAAAAGACACACTTTGATTAAGGAAAACCAAAACATAAGTAAAGAATATACAGAAAGAGTCAGGACAATGTTAGAGCAGAGAATATATGAAATGCCAGTAAATTTGAACATTTCTGTCAAGTGGACCATTTCCTAGCTCCTAAAGTTTACCAAAACTGACACAAGAGGAAATCATTTAAGGTCATCATGTCTGCCCTTGGCATTCTCGGAACGCCCTGGCCTCAGAATGCAGCCTCTGTAGTCCATGGTAACCTGCGGAGAGGGGGCGGGGCTGAGGGAGGTTGGAACACTGCCCTCACTGAGGGAGTGGGTGTGGCCATCTCTGCTGTGACTGAACAAAGGGCAGGGGAGCAGGGGGCCCAGGGCAGGGCCCTCAGAGCCCGGCAGGCCCAGTGGAGTGTCACAAGCATTTAGGCCCAGGCCAAAGGGCGCTTTCTTTGTCTGCACAGCTGCCCAAACTCTCACCTTTCCACTCAGGCCGCCCTCTTACTTGAAGTGTGTGTGGAACCTGTCCGCGCAGTACACCTCGCAGCACAGCTAACCATAGGTCAGGGCATTGTGGCCTCCTGCCAGGTGACTGAGGCTCACAGGCAGATGGGTCCCTGGGAGACACGCAGAGAGGCTCCTGCCTGGGCCACAGGCCGCCCACTGCCCCTGCCCCAGATCGGGGGCCGCAAAGCAGCCCTGTCTGAATCCCCTGCCTCTAGAGGGAGTATTGGACCAACAGTTGTAGAAAACGGGGTACTTGCGGGCCACTCATTGGAGGGACACAAATAAATCTTTGCCGACTTTCTGCTGAAACTTACGAGCATTCACAACTAAGCCTCTTACAAGGTCAGCTATTTAGCTAAACATGAGCTCATGATCTAAATTTACACAATAATGAAGAAAGCAGCTACAAGGGGAGACAATCAGCCAAAACAATCAGTACCAGAATTAGATTCCCAAGGCCATCCATCAGATGTAGGAATAATCGGGTGCAAGGCAGAAAATATACATAAAACTGGAACTGAAACAAGGCACGAGGATGTATTCAAAGACTGGTAGGATCTCTAAAACATTTTTAAAGGACATGTCATTGATAAAGGTAAATACACAAAGGTTGTGTAATACAACAGATTAATCATTGAGAAGAGTGAAATTATGCTGTTTTGAAAACTATGGCAGGTCAGATTTTCTGCCTAATTATATAAGAAGATTTCTCTAAAAAATAAACATTATTTCAAAGCCTTATTGGCTGTGAAATAAGTTAAGGGTATTTCAAATGGCTTGTCTGCAAAGAAAGGTGAGATGTAGTGGATCACAGAAAGTCGAGGGGAAAATAGGTCAGTATATACATTGCTATATGGTGAATTAAGCCTTAGGCCGGCAACAGTGGAGAGGACCTGACCCTTAGAAACGTACAAGTAAGCTGGAATCTTCAAAAGTTCAAATCTTTATAAGTAAAAAGATTTATTAAAATGAATAACCAAGTGTTTTAATTGACATCAGAAGATGAAAACAATAAACCCTGAGAACATAGAAAAAAGTTAAATAAAGATATGAGCAGAAGTTAATACAACAGAAAACGTATAAAATTCAGATGATTTAGTAAGTCCAAAGAATCTTCTTTGAAAAGATTTAAAAGACACACTTTGATTAAGGAAAACAAAAACATAAGTAAAGAATATACAGAAAGAGTCAGGACAATGTTAGAGCAGAGAATATATGAAATGCCAGTAAATTTGAACATTTCTGGAAAGTGGACCATTTCCTAGCTCCTAAAGTTTACCAAAACTGACACAAGAGGAAATCATTTAAGGTCATCATGTCTGCCCTTGGCATTCTCGGAACGCCCTGGCCTCAGAATGCAGCCTCTGTCGTCCATGGTAACCTGCGGAGAGGGGGCGGGGCTGAGGGAGGTTGGAACACTGCCCTCACTGAGGGAGTGGGTGTGGCCATCTCTGCTGTGACTGAACAAAGGGCAGGGGAGCAGGGGGCCCAGGGCAGGGCCCTCAGAGCCCGGCAGGCCCAGTGGAGTGTCACAAGCATTTAGGCCCAGGCCAAAGGGCGCTTTCTTTGTCTGCACAGCTGCCCAAACTCTCACATTTCCACTCAGGCCGCCCTCTTACTTGAAGTGTGTGTGGAACCTGTCTGCGCAGTACACCTCGCTGCACAGCTAAGCATAGGTCTGGGCATCATAGCTTCCTGCCAGGTGACCGAGGCTCGCAGGCAGATGGGTCCCTGGGACACACGCGGAGAGGCTCCTGCCCGGGCCACAGGCCGCCCACTTCCCCTGCCCCAGATCGGGGGCCGCAAAGCAGCCCTGTCTGAGTCCCCTGCCTCTAGAGGGAGTATTGGACCAACACTTGTAGAAAACGGGGTCCTTGCGGGCCACTCATTGGAGGGACACAAAGAAATCTTTGCTGACTTTCTGCTGAAACTTACGAGCGTTCACACCTAAGCCTCTTACAAGGTCAGCTGTTTAGCTAAACATGAGCTCATGATCTAAATTTACACAATAATGAAGAAAGCAGCTACAAGGGTAGACAATCAGCCAAAACAATCAATACCAGTATTAGATTCCCAAGGCCATCCATCAGATGTAGGAATAATCGGGTGCAAGGCAGAAAATATACATCAAACTGGAAATGAAACAAGGCACAAGGATGTTTTCAAAGACTGGTAGGATCTCTAAAACATTTTTAAAGGACATGTCATTGATAAAGCTAAATACACAAAGGTTGTGTAATACAACAGATTAATCATTGAGAAGAGTGAAATTATGCTGTTTTGAAAACTATGGCAGGTCAGATTTTCTGCCTAATTATATAAGAAGATTTCTCTAAAAAATACACATTATTTCAAAGCCTTATTGGCTGTGAAATAAGTTAAGTGTATTTCAAATGGCTTGTCTGCAAAGAAAGGTGAGATGTAGTGGATCACAGAAAGTCGAGGGGAAAATAGGTCAATATATACATTTTTATATGGTGAACTAAGCCTTAGGCCGGCAACAGTGGAGAGGACCTGACCCTTAGAAACGTACAAGTAAGCTGGAATCTTCAAAAGTTCAAATCTTTATAAGTAAAAAGATTTATTAAAATGAATAACCAAGTGTTTTAATTGACATCAGAAGATGAAAACAATAAACCCTGAGAACATAGAAAAAAGTTAAATAAAGATATGAGCAGAACTTAATACAACAGAAAACGTATAAAATTCAGGTGATTTAGTAAGTCCAAAGAATCTTCTTTGAAAAGATTTAAAAGACACACTTTGATTAAGGAAAACCAAAACATAAGTAAAGAATATACAGAAAGAGTCAGGACAATGTTAGAGCAGAGAATATATGAAATGCCAGTAAATTTGAACATTTCTGTCAAGTGGACCATTTCCTAGCTCCTAAACTTTACCAAAACTGACACGAGAGGAAATCATTTAAGGTCATCATGTCTGCCCTTGGCATTCTCCAAACGCCCTGGCCTCAGAATGCAGCCTCTGTAGTCCATGGTAACCTGCGGAGAGGGGGCGGGGCTGAGGGAGGTTGGAACACTGCCCTCACTGAGGGAGTGGGTGTGGCCATCTCTGCTGTGACTGAACAAAGGGCAGGGGAGCAGGGGGCCCAGGGCAGGGCCCTCAGAGCCCGGCAGGCCCAGTGGAGTGTCACAAGCATTTAGGCCCAGGCCAAAGGGCACTTTCTTTGTCTGCACAGCTGCCCAAACCCTCACCTTTCCACTCAGGCCGCCCTCTTACTTGAAGTGTGTGTGGAACCTGTCCACGCAGTACACCTCGCTGCACAGCTAAGCATAGGTCTGGGCATCGTAGCTTCCTTCCAGGTGACCGAGGCTCGCAGGCAGATGGGTCCCTGGGACACACGCGGAGAGGCTCCTGCCCGGGCCACAGGCCTCCCACTGCCCCTGCCCCAGATCGGGGGCCGCAAAGCAGCCCTGTCTGAGTCCCCTGCCTCTAGAGGGATTATTGGACCAACACTTGTAGAAAACGGGGTCCTTGCGGGCCACTCATTGGAGGGACACAAATAAATCTTTGCCGACTTTCTGCTGAAACTTACGAGCATTCACAACTAAGCCTCTTACAAGGTCAGCTGTTTAGCTAAACATGAGCTCATGATCTAAATTTACACAATAATGAAGAAAGCAGCTACAAGGGTAGACAATCAGCCAAAACAATCAATACCAGTATTAGATTACCAAGGCCATCCATCAGATGTAGGAATAATCGGGTGCAAGGCAGAAAATATACATAAAACTGGAACTGAAACAAGGCACGAGGATGTTTTCAAAGACTGGTAGGATCTCTAAAACATTTTTAAAGGACATGTCATTGATAACGCTAAATACTCCAAGGTTGTGTAATACAACAGTTTAATCATTGAGAAGAGTGAAATTATGCTGTTTTGAAAACTATGGCAGGTCAGATTTTCTGCCTAATTATATAAGAAGATTTCTCTAAAAAATAAACATTATTTCAAAGCCTTATTGGCTGTAAAATAAGTTAAGGGTATTTCAAATGGCTTGTCTGCAAAGAAAGGTGAGATGTAGTGGATCACAGAAAGTCGAGGGGAAAATAGGTCAGTATATACATTGCTATATGCTGAACTAAGCCTTAGGCCGGCAACAGTGGAGAGGACCTGACCCTTAGAAACGTACAAGTAAGCTGGAATCTTCAAAAGTTCAAATCTTTATAAGTAAAAAGATTTATTAAAATGAATAACCAAGTGTTTTAATTGACATCAGAAGATGAAAACAATAAACCCTGAGAACATAGAAAAAAGTTAAATAAAGATATGAGCAGAAGTTAATACAACAGAAAACGTATAAAATTCAGATGATTTAGTAAGTCCAAAGAATCTTCTTTGAAAAGATTTAAAAGACACACTTTGATTAAGGAAAACAAAAACATAAGTAAAGAATATACAGAAAGAGTCAGGACAATGTTAGAGCAGAGAATATATGAAATGCCAGTAAATTTGAACATTTCTGTCAAGTGGACCATTTCCTAGCTCCTAAAGTTTACCAAAACTGACACAAGAGGAAATCATTTAAGGTCATCATGTCTGCCCTTGGCATTCTCGGAACGCCCTGGCCTCAGAATGCAGCCTCTGTCGTCCATGGTAACCTGCGGAGAGGGGGCGGGGCTGAGGGAGGTTGGAACACTGCCCTCACTGAGGGAGTGGGTGTGGCCACCTCTGCTGTGACAGAACAAAGGGCAGGGGAGCAGGGGGCCCAGGGAAGGGCCCTCAGAGCCCGGCAGGCCCAGTGGAGTGTCACAAGCATTTAGGCCCAGGCCAAAGGGCGCTTTCTTTGTCTGCACAGCTGCCCAAACTCTCACCTTTCCACTCAGGCCGCCCTCTTACTTGAAGTGTGTGTGGAACCTGTCTGCGCAGTACACCTCGCTGCACAGCTAAGCATAGGTCTGGGCATCATAGCTTCCTGCCAGTTGACCGAGGCTCACAGGCAGATGGGTCCCTGGGACACACGCGGAGAGGCTCCTGCCCGGGCCACAGGCCGCCCACTGCCCCTGCCCCAGATCGGGGGCCGCAAAGCAGCCCTGTCTGAGTCCCCTGCCTCTAGAGGGAGTATTGGACCAACACTTGTAGAAAACGGGGTCCTTGCGGGCCACTCATTGGAGGGACACAAAGAAATCTTTGCCGACTTTCTGCTGAAACTTACGAGCGTTCACACCTAAGCCTCTTACAAGGTCAGCTGTTTAGCTAAACATGAGCTCATGATCTAAATTTACACAATAATGAAGAAAGCAGCTACAAGGGGAGACAATCAGCCAAAACAATCAATACCAGTATTAGATTCCCAAGGCCATCCATCAGATGTAGGAATAATCGGGTGCAAGGCAGAAAATATACATCAATCTGGAACTGAAACAACGCACAAGGATGTTTTCAAAGACTGGTAGGATCTCTAAAACATTTTTAAAGGACATGTCATTGATAAAGCTAAATACACAAGGGTTGTGTAATACAACAGTTTAATCATTGAGAAGTGTGAAATTATGCTATTTTGAAAACTATGGCAGGTCAGATTTACTGCCTAATTATATAAGAAGATTTCTCTAAAAAATACACATTATTTCAAAGCCTTACTGGCTGTGAAATAAGTTAAGGGTATTTCAAATGGCTTGTCTGCAAAGAAAGCTGAGATGTAGGGGATCACAGAAAGTCGAGGGGAAAATAGGTCAATATATACATTGCTATATGGTGAACTAAGCCTTAGGACAGCAACAATGGAGAGGACCTGACCCTTAGAAACGTACAAGTAAGCTGGAATCTTCAAAAGTTCAAATCTTTATAAGTAAAAAGATTTATTAAAATGAATAACCAAGTGTTTTAATTGACATCAGAAGATGAAAACAATAAACCCTGAGAACATAGAAAAAAGTTAAATAAAGATATGAGCAGAATTTAATACAACAGAAAACGTATAAAATCCAGGTGATTTAGTAAGTCCAAAGAATCTTCTTTGAAAAGATTTAAAAGACACACTTTGATTAAGGAAAACCAAAACATAAGTAAAGAATATACAGAAAGAGTCAGGACAATGTTAGAGCAGAGAATATATGAAATGCCAGTAAATTTGAACATTTCTGTCAATTGGACAATTTCCTAGCTCCTAAAGTTTACCAAAACTGACACAAGAGGAAATCATTTAAGGTCATCATGTCTGCCCTTGGCATTCTCGGAAAGCCCTTGCCTCAGAATGCAGCCTCTGTAGTCCATGGTAACCTGCGGAGAGGGGGCGGGGCTGAGGGAGGTTGGAACACTGCCCTCACTGAGGGAGTGGGTGTGGCCATCTCTGCTGTGACTGAACAAAGGGCAGGGGAGCAGGGGGCCCAGGGCAGGGCCCTCAGAGCCCGGCAGGCCCACTGGAGTGTCACAAGCATTTAGGCCCAGGCCAAAGGGCGCTTTCTTTGTCTGCACAACTGCCCAAACTCTCACCTTTCCACTCAGGCCGCCCTCTTACATGAAGTGTGTGTGGAACCTGTCGGGGCAGTACACCTCGCTGCACAGCTAAGCATAGGTCTGGGCATCATAGCTTCCTGCCAGGTGACCGAGGCTCGCAGGCAGATGGGTCCCTGGGACACACGCGGAGAGGCTCCTGCCCGGGCCACAGGCCGCCCACTTCCCCTGCCCCAGATCGGGGGCCACAAAGCAGCCCTGTCTGAGTCCCCTG
The DNA here is from genome assembly GCF_964341445.2 of Mesoplodon mirus. Classification (NCBI taxonomy): domain Eukaryota; kingdom Metazoa; phylum Chordata; class Mammalia; order Artiodactyla; family Ziphiidae; genus Mesoplodon; species Mesoplodon mirus. The sequence goes on along the minus strand of NC_138976.1, from coordinate 119,504,254 downwards.
CCTCTAGAGGGAGTATTGGACCAACACTTGTAGAAAACGGGGTCCTTGCGGGCCACTCATTGGAGGGACACAAATAAATCTTTGCCGACTTTCTGCTGAAACTTACGAGCGTTCACACCTAAGCCTCTTACAAGGTCAGCTGTTTCGCTAAACATGAGCTCATGATCTAAATTTACACAATAATGAAGAAAGCAGCTATAAGGGGAAACAATCAGCCAAAACAATCCATACCAGAATTAGATTCCCAAGGCCATCAATCAGATGTAGGAATAATCGGGTGCAAGGCAGAAAATATATATAAAACTGGAACTGAAACAAGGCACGAGGATGTTTTCAAAGATTGGTAGGATCTCTAAAACATTTTTAAAGATCATGTCATTGATAAAGCTAAATACACAAAGGTTGTGTAATACAACAGATTAATCATTGAGAAGAGTGAAATTATGCTGTTTTGAAAACTATGGCAGGTCAGATTTTCTGCCTAATTATATAAGAAGATTTCTCTAAAAAATACACATTATTTCAAAGCCTTATTGGCTGTGAAATAAGTTAAGGGTATTTCAAATGGCTTGTCTGCAAAGAAAGGTGAGATGTAGGGGATCACAGAAAGTCGAGGGGAAAATAGGTCAATATATACATTGCTATATGGTGAACTAAGCCTTAGGCCGGCAACAATGGAGAGGACCTGACCCTTAGAAACGTACAAGTAAGCTGGAATCTTCAAAAGTTCAAATCTTTATAAGTAAAAAGATTTATTAAAATGAATAACCAAGTGTTTTAATTGACATCAGAAGATGAAAACAATAAACCCTGAGAACATAGAAAAAAGTTAAATAAAGATATGAGCAGAATTTAATACAACAGAAAACGTATAAAATCCAGGTGATTTAGTAAGTCCAAAGAATCTTCTTTGAAAAGATTTAAAAGACACACTTTGATTAAGGAAAACAAAAACATAAGTAAAGAATATACAGAAAGAGTCAGGACAATGTTAGAGCAGAGAATATATGAAATGCCAGTAAATTTGAACATTTCTGGAAAGTGGACCATTTCCTAGCTCCTAAAGTTTACCAAAACTGACACAAGAGGAAATCATTTAAGGTCATCATGTCTGCCCTTGGCATTCTCGGAACGCCCTGGCCTCAGAATGCAGCCTCTGTCGTCCATGGTAACCTGCGGAGAGGGGGCGGGGCTGAGGGAGGTTGGAACACTGCCCTCACTGAGGGAGTGGGTGTGGCCATCTCTGCTGTGACTGAACAAAGGGCAGGGGAGCAGGGGGCCCAGGGCAGGGCCCTCAGAGCCCGGCAGGCCCAGTGGAGTGTCACAAGCATTTAGGCCCAGGACAAAGGGCACTTTCTTTGTCTGCACAGCTGCCCAAACCCTCACTTTTCCACTCAGGCCGCCCTCTTACTTGAAGTGTGTGTGGAACCTGTCCACGCAGTACACCTCGCTGCACAGCTAAGCATAGGTCTGGGCATCGTAGCTTCCTTCCAGGTGACCGAGGCTCGCAGGCAGATGGGTCCCTGGGACACACGCGGAGAGGCTCCTGCCCGGGCCACAGGCCGCCCACTGCCCCTGCCCCAGATCGGGGGCTGCAAAGCAGCCCTGTCTGAGTCCCCTGCCTCTAGAGGGAGTATTGGACCAACACTTGTAGAAAACGGGGTTCTTGCGGGCCACTCATTGGAGGGACACAAATAAATCTTTGCCGACTTTCTGCTGAAACTTACGAGCATTCACAACTAAGCCTCTTACAAGGTCAGCTGTTTAGCTAAACATGAGCTCATGATCTAAATTTACACAATAATGAAGAAAGCAGCTACAAGGGGAGACAATCAGCCAAAACAATCAATACCAGTATTAGATTCCCAAGGCCATCCATCAGATGTAGGAATAATCGGGTGCAAGGCAGAAAATATACATAAAACTGGAACTGAAACAAGGCACGAGGATGTTTTCAAAGACTGGTAGGATCTCTAAAACATTTGTAAAGGACATGTCATTGATAAAGCTAAATACACAAAGGTTGTGTAATACAACAGTTTAATCATTGAGAAGAGTGAAATTATGCTGTTTTGAAAACTATGGCAGGTCAGATTTTTCTGCCTAATTATATAAGAAGATTTCTCTAAAAAATACACATTATTTCAAAGCCTTATTGGCTGTGAAATAAGTTAAGTGTATTTCAAATGGCTTGTCTGCAAAGAAAGGTGAGATGTAGTGGATCACAGAAAGTCGAGGGGAAAATAGGTCAATATATACATTGCTATATGGTGAACTAAGCCTTAGGCCGGCAACAGTGGAGAGGACCTGACCCTTAGAAACGTACAAGTAAGCTGGAATCTTCAAAAGTTCAAATCTTTATAAGTAAAAAGATTTATTAAAATGAATAACCAAGTGTTTTAATTGACATCAGAAGATGAAAACAATAAACCCTGAGAACATAGAAAAAAGTTAAATAAAGATATGAGCAGAACTTAATACAACAGAAAACGGATAAAATTCAGGTGATTTAGTAAGTCCAAAGAATCTTCTTTGAAAAGATTTAAAAGACACACTTTGATTAAGGAAAACCAAAACATAAGTAAAGAATATACAGAAAGAGTCAGGACAATGTTAGAGCAGAGAATATATGAAATGCCAGTAAATTTGAACATTTCTGTCAAGTGGACCATTTCCTAGCTCCTAAAGTTTACCAAAACTGACACAAGAGGAAATCATTTAAGGTCATCATGTCTGCCCTTGGCATTCTCGGAACGCCCTGGCCTCAGAATGCAGCCTCTGTAGTCCATGGTAACCTGCGGAGAGGGGGCGGGGCTGAGGGAGGTTGGAACACTGCCCTCACTGAGGGAGTGGGTGTGGCCATCTCTGCTGTGACTGAACAAAGGGCAGGGGAGCAGGGGGCCCAGGGCAGGGCCCTCAGAGCCCGGCAGGCCCAGTGGAGTGTCACAAGCATTTAGGCCCAGGCCAAAGGGCGCTTTCTTTGTCTGCACAGCTGCCCAAACTCTCACCTTTCCACTCAGGCCGCCCTCTTACTTGAAGTGTGTGTGGAACCTGTCCGCGCAGTACACCTCGCAGCACAGCTAACCATAGGTCAGGGCATTGTGGCCTCCTGCCAGGTGACTGAGGCTCACAGGCAGATGGGTCCCTGGGAGACACGCAGAGAGGCTCCTGCCTGGGCCACAGGCCGCCCACTGCCCCTGCCCCAGATCGGGGGCCGCAAAGCAGCCCTGTCTGAGTCCCCTGCCTCTAGAGGGAGTATTGGACCAACACTTGTAGAAAACGGGGTACTTGCGGGCCACTCATTGGAGGGACACAAATAAATCTTTGCCGACTTTCTGCTGAAACTTACGAGCATTCACAACTAAGCCTCTTACAAGGTCAGCTATTTAGCTAAACATGAGCTCATGATCTAAATTTACACAATAATGAAGAAAGCAGCTACAAGGGGAGACAATCAGCCAAAACAATCAGTACCAGAATTAGATTCCCAAGGCCATCCATCAGATGTAGGAATAATCGGGTGCAAGGCAGAAAATATACATAAAACTGGAACTGAAACAAGGCACGAGGATGTATTCAAAGACTGGTAGGATCTCTAAAACATTTTTAAAGGACATGTCATTGATAAAGGTAAATACACAAAGGTTGTGTAATACAACAGATTAATCATTGAGAAGAGTGAAATTATGCTGTTTTGAAAACTATGGCAGGTCAGATTTTCTGCCTAATTATATAAGAAGATTTCTCTAAAAAATAAACATTATTTCAAAGCCTTATTGGCTGTGAAATAAGTTAAGGGTATTTCAAATGGCTTGTCTGCAAAGAAAGGTGAGATGTAGTGGATCACAGAAAGTCGAGGGGAAAATAGGTCAGTATATACATTGCTATATGGTGAACTAAGCCTTAGGCCGGCAACAGTGGAGAGGACCTGACCCTTAGAAACGTACAAGTAAGCTGGAATCTTCAAAAGTTCAAATCTTTATAAGTAAAAAGATTTATTATAATGAATAACCAAGTGTTTTAATTGACATCAGAAGATGAAAACAATAAACCCTGAGAACATAGAAAAAAGTTAAATAAAGATATGAGCAGAAGTTAATACAACAGAAAACGTATAAAATTCAGATGATTTAGTAAGTCCAAAGAATCTTCTTTGAAAAGATTTAAAAGACACACTTTGATTAAGGAAAACAAAAACATAAGTAAAGAATATACAGAAAGAGTCAGGACAATGTTAGAGCAGAGAATATATGAAATGCCAGTAAATTTGAACATTTCTGGAAAGTGGACCATTTCCTAGCTCCTAAAGTTTACCAAAACTGACACAAGAGGAAATCATTTAAGGTCATCATGTCTGCCCTTGGCATTCTCGGAACGCCCTGGCCTCAGAATGCAGCCTCTGTCGTCCATGGTAACCTGCGGAGAGGGGGCGGGGCTGAGGGAGGTTGGAACACTGCCCTCACTGAGGGAGTGGGTGTGGCCATCTCTGCTGTGACTGAACAAAGGGCAGGGGAGCAGGGGGCCCAGGGCAGGGCCCTCAGAGCCCGGCAGGCCCAGTGGAGTGTCACAAGCATTTAGGCCCAGGACAAAGGGCGCTTTCTTTGTCTGCACAGCTGCCCAAACCCTCACTTTTCCACTCAGGCCGCCCTCTTACTTGAAGTGTGTGTGGAACCTGTCCACGCAGTACACCTCGCTGCACAGCTAAGCATAGGTCTGGGCATCGTAGCTTCCTTCCAGGTGACCGAGGCTCGCAGGCAGATGGGTCCCTGGGACACACGCGGAGAGGCTCCTGCCCGGGCCACAGGCCGCCCACTGCCCCTGCCCCAGATCGGGGGCTGCAAAGCAGCCCTGTCTGAGTCCCCTGCCTCTAGAGGGATTATTGGACCAACACTTGTAGAAAACGGGGTTCTTGCGGGCCACTCATTGGAGGGACACAAATAAATCTTTGCCGACTTTCTGCTGAAACTTACGAGCATTCACAACTAAGCCTCTTACAAGGTCAGCTGTTTAGCTAAACATGAGCTCATGATCTAAATTTACACAATAATGAAGAAAGCAGCTACAAGGGGAGACAATCAGCCAAAACAATCAATACCAGTATTAGATTCCCAAGGCCATCCATCAGATGTAGGAATAATCGGGTGCAAGGCAGAAAATATACATAAAACTGGAACTGAAACAAGGCACGAGGATGTTTTCAAAGACTGGTAGGATCTCTAAAACATTTGTAAAGGACATGTCATTGATAAAGCTAAATACACAAAGGTTGTGTAATACAACAGTTTAATCATTGAGAAGAGTGAAATTATGCTGTTTTGAAAACTATGGCAGGTCAGATTTTTCTGCCTAATTATATAAGAAGATTTCTCTAAAAAATACACATTATTTCAAAGCCTTATTGGCTGTGAAATAAGTTAAGTGTATTTCAAATGGCTTGTCTGCAAAGAAAGGTGAGATGTAGTGGATCACAGAAAGTCGAGGGGAAAATAGGTCAATATATACATTGCTATATGGTGAACTAAGCCTTAGGCCGGCAACAGTGGAGAGGACCTGACCCTTAGAAACGTACAAGTAAGCTGGAATCTTCAAAAGTTCAAATCTTTATAAGTAAAAAGATTTATTAAAATGAATAACCAAGTGTTTTAATTGACATCAGAAGATGAAAACAATAAACCCTGAGAACATAGAAAAAAGTTAAATAAAGATATGAGCAGAACTTAATACAACAGAAAACGGATAAAATTCAGGTGATTTAGTAAGTCCAAAGAATCTTCTTTGAAAAGATTTAAAAGACACACTTTGATTAAGGAAAACCAAAACATAAGTAAAGAATATACAGAAAGAGTCAGGACAATGTTAGAGCAGAGAATATATGAAATGCCAGTAAATTTGAACATTTCTGTCAAGTGGACCATTTCCTAGCTCCTAAAGTTTACCAAAACTGACACAAGAGGAAATCATTTAAGGTCATCATGTCTGCCCTTGGCATTCTCGGAACGCCCTGGCCTCAGAATGCAGCCTCTGTAGTCCATGGTAACCTGCGGAGAGGGGGCGGGGCTGAGGGAGGTTGGAACACTGCCCTCACTGAGGGAGTGGGTGTGGCCATCTCTGCTGTGACTGAACAAAGGGCAGGGGAGCAGGGGGCCCAGGGCAGGGCCCTCAGAGCCCGGCAGGCCCAGTGGAGTGTCACAAGCATTTAGGCCCAGGCCAAAGGGCGCTTTCTTTGTCTGCACAGCTGCCCAAACTCTCACCTTTCCACTCAGGCCGCCCTCTTACTTGAAGTGTGTGTGGAACCTGTCCGCGCAGTACACCTCGCAGCACAGCTAACCATAGGTCAGGGCATTGTGGCCTCCTGCCAGGTGACTGAGGCTCACAGGCAGATGGGTCCCTGGGAGACACGCAGAGAGGCTCCTGCCTGGGCCACAGGCCGCCCACTGCCCCTGCCCCAGATCGGGGGCCGCAAAGCAGCCCTGTCTGAGTCCCCTGCCTCTAGAGGGAGTATTGGACCAACACTTGTAGAAAACGGGGTACTTGCGGGCCACTCATTGGAGGGACACAAATAAATCTTTGCCGACTTTCTGCTGAAACTTACGAGCATTCACAACTAAGCCTCTTACAAGGTCAGCTATTTAGCTAAACATGAGCTCATGATCTAAATTTACACAATAATGAAGAAAGCAGCTACAAGGGGAGACAATCAGCCAAAACAATCAGTACCAGAATTAGATTCCCAAGGCCATCCATCAGATGTAGGAATAATCGGGTGCAAGGCAGAAAATATACATAAAACTGGAACTGAAACAAGGCACGAGGATGTATTCAAAGACTGGTAGGATCTCTAAAACATTTTTAAAGGACATGTCATTGATAAAGGTAAATACACAAAGGTTGTGTAATACAACAGATTAATCATTGAGAAGAGTGAAATTATGCTGTTTTGAAAACTATGGCAGGTCAGATTTTCTGCCTAATTATATAAGAAGATTTCTCTAAAAAATAAACATTATTTCAAAGCCTTATTGGCTGTGAAATAAGTTAAGGGTATTTCAAATGGCTTGTCTGCAAAGAAAGGTGAGATGTAGTGGATCACAGAAAGTCGAGGGGAAAATAGGTCAGTATATACATTGCTATATGGTGAACTAAGCCTTAGGCCGGCAACAGTGGAGAGGACCTGACCCTTAGAAACGTACAAGTAAGCTGGAATCTTCAAAAGTTCAAATCTTTATAAGTAAAAAGATTTATTATAATGAATAACCAAGTGTTTTAATTGACATCAGAAGATGAAAACAATAAACCCTGAGAACATAGAAAAAAGTTAAATAAAGATATGAGCAGAAGTTAATACAACAGAAAACGTATAAAATTCAGATGATTTAGTAAGTCCAAAGAATCTTCTTTGAAAAGATTTAAAAGACACACTTTGATTAAGGAAAACAAAAACATAAGTAAAGAATATACAGAAAGAGTCAGGACAATGTTAGAGCAGAGAATATATGAAATGCCAGTAAATTTGAACATTTCTGGAAAGTGGACCATTTCCTAGCTCCTAAAGTTTACCAAAACTGACACAAGAGGAAATCATTTAAGGTCATCATGTCTGCCCTTGGCATTCTCGGAACGCCCTGGCCTCAGAATGCAGCCTCTGTCGTCCATGGTAACCTGCGGAGAGGGGGCGGGGCTGAGGGAGGTTGGAACACTGCCCTCACTGAGGGAGTGGGTGTGGCCATCTCTGCTGTGACTGAACAAAGGGCAGGGGAGCAGGGGGCCCAGGGCAGGGCCCTCAGAGCCCGGCAGGCCCAGTGGAGTGTCACAAGCATTTAGGCCCAGGACAAAGGGCGCTTTCTTTGTCTGCACAGCTGCCCAAACCCTCACTTTTCCACTCAGGCCGCCCTCTTACTTGAAGTGTGTGTGGAACCTGTCCACGCAGTACACCTCGCTGCACAGCTAAGCATAGGTCTGGGCATCGTAGCTTCCTTCCAGGTGACCGAGGCTCGCAGGCAGATGGGTCCCTGGGACACACGCGGAGAGGCTCCTGCCCGGGCCACAGGCCGCCCACTGCCCCTGCCCCAGATCGGGGGCTGCAAAGCAGCCCTGTCTGAGTCCCCTGCCTCTAGAGGGATTATTGGACCAACACTTGTAGAAAACGGGGTTCTTGCGGGCCACTCATTGGAGGGACACAAATAAATCTTTGCCGACTTTCTGCTGAAACTTACGAGCATTCACAACTAAGCCTCTTACAAGGTCAGCTGTTTAGCTAAACATGAGCTCATGATCTAAATTTACACAATAATGAAGAAAGCAGCTACAAGGGGAGACAATCAGCCAAAACAATCAATACCAGTATTAGATTCCCAAGGCCATCCATCAGATGTAGGAATAATCGGGTGCAAGGCAGAAAATATACATAAAACTGGAACTGAAACAAGGCACGAGGATGTTTTCAAAGACTGGTAGGATCTCTAAAACATTTGTAAAGGACATGTCATTGATAAAGCTAAATACACAAAGGTTGTGTAATACAACAGTTTAATCATTGAGAAGAGTGAAATTATGCTGTTTTGAAAACTATGGCAGGTCAGATTTTCTGCCTAATTATATAAGAAGATTTCTCTAAAAAATACACATTATTTCAAAGCCTTATTGGCTGTGAAATAAGTTAAGTGTATTTCAAATGGCTTGTCTGCAAAGAAAGGTGAGATGTAGTGGATCACAGAAAGTCGAGGGGAAAATAGGTCAATATATACATTGCTATATGGTGAACTAAGCCTTAGGCCGGCAACAGTGGAGAGGACCTGACCCTTAGAAACGTACAAGTAAGCTGGAATCTTCAAAAGTTCAAATCTTTATAAGTAAAAAGATTTATTAAAATGAATAACCAAGTGTTTTAATTGACATCAGAAGATGAAAACAATAAACCCTGAGAACATAGAAAAAAGTTAAATAAAGATATGAGCAGAACTTAATACAACAGAAAACGGATAAAATTCAGGTGATTTAGTAAGTCCAAAGAATCTTCTTTGAAAAGATTTAAAAGACACACTTTGATTAAGGAAAACGAAAACATAAGTAAAGAATATACAGAAAGAGTCAGGACAATGTTAGAGCAGAGAATATATGAAATGCCAGTAAATTTGAACATTTCTGTCAAGTGGACCATTTCCTAGCTCCTAAAGTTTACCAAAACTGACACAAGAGGAAATCATTTAAGGTCATCATGTCTGCCCTTGGCATTCTCGGAACGCCCTGGCCTCAGAATGCAGCCTCTGTAGTCCATGGTAACCTGCGGAGAGGGGGCGGGGCTGAGGGAGGTTGGAACACTGCCCTCACTGAGGGAGAGGGTGTGGCCATCTCTGCTGTGACTGAACAAAGGGCAGGGGAGCAGGGGGCCCAGGGCAGGGCCCTCAGAGCCCGGCAGGCCCAGTGGAGTGTCACAAGCATTTAGGCCCAGGCCAAAGGGCGCTTTCTTTGTCTGCACAGCTGCCCAAACTCTCACCTTTCCACTCAGGCCGCCCTCTTACTTGAAGTGTGTGTGGAACCTGTCCGCGCAGTACACCTCGCAGCACAGCTAACCATAGGTCAGGGCATTGTGGCCTCCTGCCAGGTGACTGAGGCTCACAGGCAGATGGGTCCCTGGGAGACACGCAGAGAGGCTCCTGCCTGGGCCACAGGCCGCCCACTGCCCCTGCCCCAGATCGGGGGCCGCAAAGCAGCCCTGTCTGAATCCCCTGCCTCTAGAGGGAGTATTGGACCAACAGTTGTAGAAAACGGGGTACTTGCGGGCCACTCATTGGAGGGACACAAATAAATCTTTGCCGACTTTCTGCTGAAACTTACGAGCATTCACAACTAAGCCTCTTACAAGGTCAGCTATTTAGCTAAACATGAGCTCATGATCTAAATTTACACAATAATGAAGAAAGCAGCTACAAGGGGAGACAATCAGCCAAAACAATCAGTACCAGAATTAGATTCCCAAGGCCATCCATCAGATGTAGGAATAATCGGGTGCAAGGCAGAAAATATACATAAAACTGGAACTGAAACAAGGCACGAGGATGTATTCAAAGACTGGTAGGATCTCTAAAACATTTTTAAAGGACATGTCATTGATAAAGGTAAATACACAAAGGTTGTGTAATACAACAGATTAATCATTGAGAAGAGTGAAATTATGCTGTTTTGAAAACTATGGCAGGTCAGATTTTCTGCCTAATTATATAAGAAGATTTCTCTAAAAAATAAACATTATTTCAAAGCCTTATTGGCTGTGAAATAAGTTAAGGGTATTTCAAATGGCTTGTCTGCAAAGAAAGGTGAGATGTAGTGGATCACAGAAAGTCGAGGGGAAAATAGGTCAGTATATACATTGCTATATGGTGAACTAAGCCTTAGGCCGGCAACAGTGGAGAGGACCTGACCCTTAGAAACGTACAAGTAAGCTGGAATCTTCAAAAGTTCAAATCTTTATAAGTAAAAAGATTTATTAAAATGAATAACCAAGTGTTTTAATTGACATCAGAAGATGAAAACAATAAACCCTGAGAACATAGAAAAAAGTTAAATAAAGATATGAGCAGAAGTTAATACAACAGAAAACGTATAAAATTCAGATGATTTAGTAAGTCCAAAGAATCTTCTTTGAAAAGATTTAAAAGACACACTTTGATTAAGGAAAACCAAAACATAAGTAAAGAATATACAGAAAGAGTCAGGACAATGTTAGAGCAGAGAATATATGAAATGCCAGTAAATTTGAACATTTCTGGAAAGTGGACCATTTCCTAGCTCCTAAAGTTTACCAAAACTGACACAAGAGGAAATCATTTAAGGTCATCATGTCTGCCCTTGGCATTCTCGGAACGCCCTGGCCTCAGAATGCAGCCTCTGTCGTCCATGGTAACCTGCGGAGAGGGGGCGGGGCTGAGGGAGGTTGGAACACTGCCCTCACTGAGGGAGTGGGTGTGGCCATCTCTGCTGTGACTGAACAAAGGGCAGGGGAGCAGGGGGCCCAGGGAAGGGCCCTCAGAGCCCGGCAGGCCCAGTGGAGTGTCACAAGCATTTAGGCCCAGGCCAAAGGGCGCTTTCTTTGTCTGCACAGCTGCCCAAACTCTCACATTTCCACTCAGGCCGCCCTCTTACTTGAAGTGTGTGTGGAACCTGTATGCGCAGTACACCTCGCTGCACAGCTAAGCATAGGTCTGGGCATCATAGCTTCCTGCCAGGTGACCGAGGCTCGCAGGCAGATGGGTCCCTGGGACACACGCGGAGAGGCTCCTGCCCGGGCCACAGGCCGCCCACTTCCCCTGCCCCAGATCGGGGGCCGCAAAGCAGCCCTGTCTGAGTCCCCTGCCTCTAGAGGGATTATTGGACCAACACTTGTAGAAAACGGGGTCCTTGCGTTCCACTCATTGGAGGGACACAAAGAAATCTTTGCTGACTTTCTGCTGAAACTTACGAGCGTTCACACCTAAGCCTCTTACAAGGTCAGCTGTTTAGCTAAACATGAGCTCATGATCTAAATTTACACAATAATGAAGAAAGCAGCTACAAGGGTAGACAATCAGCCAAAACAATCAATACCAGTATTAGATTCCCAAGGCCATCCATCAGATGTAGGAATAATCGGGTGCAAGGCAGAAAATATACATCAAACTGGAAATGAAACAAGGCACAAGGATGTTTTCAAAGACTGGTAGGATCTCTAAAACATTTTTAAAGGACATGTCATTGATAAAGCTAAATACACAAAGGTTGTGTAATACAACAGATTAATCATTGAGAAGAGTGAAATTATGCTGTTTTGAAAACTATGGCAGGTCAGATTTTCTGCCTAATTATATAAGAAGATTTCTCTAAAAAATACACATTATTTCAAAGCCTTATTGGCTGTAAAATAAGTTAAGGGTATTTCAAATGGCTTGTCTGCAAAGAAAGGTGAGATGTAGTGGATCACAGAAAGTCGAGGGGAAAATAGGTCAGTATATACATTGCTATATGCTGAACTAAGCCTTAGGCCGGCAACAGTGGAGAGGACCTGACCCTTAGAAACGTACAAGTAAGCTGGAATCTTCAAAAGTTCAAATCTTTATAAGTAAAAAGATTTATTAAAATGAATAACCAAGTGTTTTAATTGACATCAGAAGATGAAAACAATAAACCCTGAGAACATAGAAAAAAGTTAAATAAAGATATGAGCAGAAGTTAATACAACAGAAAACGTATAAAATTCAGATGATTTAGTAAGTCCAAAGAATCTTCTTTGAAAAGATTTAAAAGACACACTTTGATTAAGGAAAACCAAAACATAAGTAAAGAATATACAGAAAGAGTCAGGACAATGTTAGAGCAGAGAATATATGAAATGCCAGTAAATTTGAACATTTCTGGAAAGTGGACCATTTCCTAGCTCCTAAAGTTTACCAAAACTGACACAAGAGGAAATCATTTAAGGTCATCATGTCTGCCCTTGGCATTCTCGGAACGCCCTGGCCTCAGAATGCAGCCTCTGTCGTCCATGGTAACCTGCGGAGAGGGGGCGGGGCTGAGGGAGGTTGGAACACTGCCCTCACTGAGGGAGTGGGTGTGGCCATCTCTGCTGTGACTGAACAAAGGGCAGGGGAGCAGGGGGCCCAGGGAAGGGCCCTCAGAGCCCGGCAGGCCCAGTGGAGTGTCACAAGCATTTAGGCCCAGGACAAAGGGCGCTTTCTTTGTCTGCACAGCTGCCCAAACTCTCACCTTTCCACTCAGGCCGCCCTCTTACTTGAAGTGTGTGTGGAATCTGTCTGCGCAGTACACCTCGCTGCACAGCTAAGCATAGGTCTGGGCATCATAGCTTCCTGCCAGGTGACCGAGGCTCGCAGGCAGATGGGTCCCTGGGACACACGCGGAGAGGCTCCTGCCCGGGCCACAGGCCGCCCACTGCCCCTGCCCCAGATCGGGGGCCGCAAAGCAGCCCTGTCTGAGTCCCCTGCCTCTAGAGTGAGTGTTGGACCAACACTTGTAGAAAACGGGGTCCTTGCGGGCCACTCATTGGAGGGACACAAAGAAATCTTTGCCGACTTTCTGCTGAAACTTACGAGCGTTCACACCTAAGCCTCTTACAAGGTCAGCTGTTTAGCTAAACATGAGCTCATGATCTAAATTTACACAATAATGAAGAAAGCAGCTACAAGGGGAGACAATCAGCCAAAATAATCAATACCAGTATTAGATTCCCAAGGCCATCCATCAGATGTAGGAATAATCGGGTGCAAGGCAGAAAATATACATCAATCTGGAACTGAAACAAGGCACAAGGATGTTTTCAAAGACTGGTAGGATCTCTAAAACATTTTTAAAGGACATGTCATTGATAAAGCTAAATACACAAGGGTTGTGTAATACAACAGTTTAATCATTGAGAAGTGTGAAATTATGCTGTTTTGAAAACTATGGCACGTCAGATTTACTGCCTAATTATATAAGAAGATTTCTCTAAAAAATACACATTATTTCAAAGCCTTACTGGCTGTGAAATAAGTTAAGGGTATTTCAAATGGCTTGTCTGCAAAGAAAGCTGAGATGTAGGGGATCACAGAAAGTCTAGGGGAAAATAGGTCAATATATACATTGCTATATGGTGAACTAAGCCTTAGGCCAGCAACAATGGAGAGGACCTGACCCTTAGAAACGTACAAGTAAGCTGGAATCTTCAAAAGTTCAAATCTTTATAAGTAAAAAGATTTATTAAAATGAATAACCAAGTGTTTTAATTGACATCAGAAGATGAAAACAATAAACCCTGAGAACATAGAAAAAAGTTAAATAAAGATATGAGCAGAATTTAATACAACAGAAAACGTATAAAATCCAGGTGATTTAGTAAGTCCAAAGAATCTTCTTTGAAAAGATTTAAAAGACACACTTTGATTAAGGAAAACCAAAACATAAGTAAAGAATATACAGAAAGAGTCAGGACAATGTTAGAGCAGAGAATATATGAAATGCCAGTAAATTTGAACATTTCTGTCAATTGGACCATTTCCTAGCTCCTAAAGTTTACCAAAACTGACACAAGAGGAAATCATTTAAGGTCATCATGTCTGCCCTTGGCATTCTCGGAAAGCCCTTGCCTCAGATTGCAGCCTCTGTAGTCCATGGTAACCTGCGGAGAGGGGGCGGGGCTGAGGGAGGTTGGAACACTGCCCTCACTGAGGGAGTGGGTGTGGCCATCTCTGCTGTGACTGAACAAAGGGCAGGGGAGCAGGGGGCCCAGGGAAGGGCCCTCAGAGCCCGGCAGGCCCAGTGGAGTGTCACAAGCATTTAGGCCCAGGCCAAAGGGCGCTTTCTTTGTCTCCACAACTGCCCAAACTCTCACCTTTGCACTCAGGCCGCCCTCTTACATGAAGTGTGTGTGGAACCTGTCAGCGCAGTACACCTCGCTGCACAGCTAAGCATAGGTCTGGGCATCGTAGCTTTCTGGCAGGTGACCGAGGCTCGCAGGCAGATGTGTCCCTGGGACACACGCGGAGAGGCTCCTGCCCGGGCCACAGGCCCCCCACTGCCCCTGCCCCAGATCGGGGGCCGCAAAGCATCCCTGTCTAAGTCCCCTGCCTCTAGAGGGAGTATTGGACCAACACTTGTAGAAAACGGGGTCCTTGTGGGCCACTCATTGGAGGGACACAAATAAATCTTTGCCGACTTTCTGCTAAAACTTACGAGCGTTCACACCTAAGCCTCTTACAAGGTCAGCTGTTTAGCTAAACATGAGCTCATGATCTAAATTTACACAATAATGAAGAAAGCAGCTACAAGGGGAGACAATCAGCCAAAACAATCAATACCAGTATTAGATTCCCAAGGCCATCCATCAGATGTAGGAATAATCCGGTGCAAGGCAGAAAATATACATAAACCTGGAACTGAAACAAGGCACGAGGATGTTTTCAAAGACTGGTAGGATCTCTAAAACATTTTTAAAGGACATGTCATTGATAAAGCTAAATACACAAAGGTTGTGTAATACAACAGATTAATCATTGAGAAGAGTGAAATTATGCTGTTTTGAAAACTATGGCAGGTCATATTTATTGCCTAATTATATAAGAAGATTTCTCTAAAAAATAAACATTATTTCAAAGCCTTATTGGCTGTGAAATAAGTTAAGGGTATTTCAAAAGGCTTGTCTGCAGAGAAAGGTGAGATGTAGTGGATCACAGAAAGTCGAGGGGAAAATAGGTCAGTATATACATTGCTATATGGTGAACTAAGCCTTAGGCCGGCAACAGTGGAGAGGACCTGACCCTTAGAAAAGTACAAGTAAGCTGGAATCTTCAAAAGTTCAAATCTTTATAAGTAAAAAGATTTATTAAAATGAATAACCAAGTGTTTTAATTGACATCAGAAGATGAAAACAATAAACCCTGAGAACATAGAAAAAAGTTAAATAAAGATATGAGCAGAAGTTAATACAACAGAAAACGTATAAAATTCAGATGATTTAGTAAGTCCAAAGAATCTTCTTTGAAAAGATTTAAAAGACACACTTTGATTAAGGAAAACAAAAACATAAGTAAAGAATATACAGAAAGAGTCAGGACAATGTTAGAGCAGAGAATATATGAAATGCCAGTAAATTTGAACATTTCTGGAAAGTGGACCATTTCCTAGCTCCTAAAGTTTACCAAAACTGACACAAGAGGAAATCATTTAAGGTCATCATGTCTGCCCTTGGCATTCTCGGAACACCCTGGCCTCAGAATGCAGCCTCTGTCGTCCATGGTAACCTGCGGAGAGGGGGCGGGGCTGAGGGAGGTTGGAACACTGCCCTCACTGAGGGAGTGGGTGTGGCCATCTCTGCTGTGACTGAACAAAGGGCAGGGGAGCAGGGGGCCCAGGGCAGGGCCCTCAGAGCCCGGCAGGCCCAGTGGAGTGTCACAAGCATTTAGGCCCAGGACAAAGGGCGCTTTCTTTGTCTGCACAGCTGCCCAAACTCTCACCTTTCCACTCAGGCCGCCCTCTTACTTGAAGTGTGTGTGGAACCTGTCCGCGCAGTACACCTCGCTGCACAGCTAACCATAGGTCAGGGCATTGTGGCCTCCTGCCAGGTGACTGAGGCTCACAGGCAGATGGGTCCCTGGGAGACACGCGGAGAGGCTCCTGCCTGGGCCACAGGCCGCCCACTGCCCCTGCCCCAGATCGGGGGCCGCAAAGCAGCCCTGTCTGAATCCCCTGCCTCTAGAGGGAGTATTGGACCAACAGTTGTAGAAAACGGGGTACTTGCGGGCCACTCATTGGAGGGACACAAATAAATCTTTGCCGACTTTCTGCTGAAACTTACGAGCATTCACAACTAAGCCTCTTACAAGGTCAGCTATTTAGCTAAACATGAGCTCATGATCTAAATTTACACAATAATGAAGAAAGCAGCTACAAGGGGAGACAATCAGCCAAAACAATCAATACCAGAATTAGATTCCCAAGGCCATCCATCAGATGTAGGAATAATCGGGTGCAAGGCAGAAAATATACATAAAACTGGAACTGAAACAAGGCACGAGGATGTATTCAAAGACTGGTAGGATCTCTAAAACATTTTTAAAGGACATGTCATTGATAAAGGTAAATACACAAAGGTTGTGTAATAAAACAGATTAATCTTTGAGAAGAGTGAAATTATGCTGTTTTGAAAACTATGGCAGGTCAGATTTTCTGCCTAATTATATAAGAAGATTTCTCTAAAAAATACACATTATTTCAAAGCCTTATTGGCTGTGAAATAAGTTAAGGGTATTTCAAATGGCTTGTCTGCAAAGAAAGGTGAGATGTAGTGGATCACAGAAAGTCGAGGGGAAAATAGGTCAGTATATACATTGCTATATGGTGAACTAAGCCTTAGGCCGGCAACAGTGGAGAGGACCTGACCCTTAGAAACGTACAAGTAAGCTGGAATCTTCAAAAGTTCAAATCTTTATAAGTAAAAAGATTTATTATAATGAATAACCAAGTGTTTTAATTGACATCAGAAGATGAAAACAATAAACCCTGAGAACATAGAAAAAAGTTAAATAAAGATATGAGCAGAAGTTAATACAACAGAAAACGTATAAAATTCAGATGATTTAGTAAGTCCAAAGAATCTTCTTTGAAAAGATTTAAAAGACACACTTTGATTAAGGAAAACAAAAACATAAGTAAAGAATATACAGAAAGAGTCAGGACAATGTTAGAGCAGAGAATATATGAAATGCCAGTAAATTTGAACATTTCTGGAAAGTGGACCATTTCCTAGCTCCTAAAGTTTACCAAAACTGACACAAGAGGAAATCATTTAAGGTCATCATGTCTGCCCTTGGCATTCTCGGAACGCCCTGGCCTCAGAATGCAGCCTCTGTCGTCCATGGTAACCTGCGGAGAGGGGGCGGGGCTGAGGGAGGTTGGAACACTGCCCTCACTGAGGGAGTGGGTGTGGCCATCTCTGCTGTGACTGAACAAAGGGCAGGGGAGCAGGGGGCCCAGGGCAGGGCCCTCAGAGCTCCGCAGGCCCAGTGGAGTGTCACAAGCATTTAGGCCCAGGCCAAAGGGCGCTTTCTTTGTCTGCACAACTGCCCAAACTCTCACCTTTCCACTCAGGCCGCCCTCTTACATGAAGTGTGTGTGGAACCTGTCTGCGCAGTACACCTCGCTGCACAGCTAAGCATAGGTCTGGGCATCATAGCTTCCTGCCAGGTGACCGAGGCTCGCAGGCAGATGGGTCCCTGGGACACACGCGGAGAGGCTCCTGCCCGGGCCACAGGCCGCCCACTGTCCCTGCCCCAGATCGGGGGCCGCAAAGCAGCCCTGTCTGAGTCCCCTGCCTCTAGAGGGAGTATTGGACCAACACTTGTAGAAAACGGGGTCCTTGCGGGCCACTCATTGGAGGGACACAAAGAAATCTTTGCCGACTTTCTGCTGAAACTTACGAGCGTTCACACCTAAGCCTCTTACAAGGTCAGCTGTTTAGCTAAACATGAGCTCATGATCTAAATTTACACAATAATGAAGAAAGCAGCTACAAGGGGAGACAATCAGCCAAAACAATCAATACCAGTATTAGATTCCCAAGGCCATCCATCAGATGTAGGAATAATCGGGTGCAAGGCAGAAAATATACATCAAACTGGAAATGAAACAAGGCACAAGGATGTTTTCAAAGACTGGTAGGATCTCTAAAACATTTTTAAAGGACATGTCATTGATAAAGCTAAATACACAAAGGTTGTGTAATACAACAGATTAATCATTGAGAAGAGTGAAATTATGCTGTTTTGAAAACTATGGCAGGTCAGATTTTCTGCCTAATTATATAAGAAGATTTCTCTAAAAAATAAACATTATTTCAAAGCCTTATTGGCTGTAAAATAAGTTAAGGGTATTTCAAATGGCTTGTCTGCAAAGAAAGGTGAGATGTAGTGGATCACAGAAAGTCGAGGGGAAAATAGGTCAGTATATACATTGCTATATGCTGAACTAAGCCTTAGGCCGGCAACAGTGGAGAGGACCTGACCCTTAGAAACGTACAAGTAAGCTGGAATCTTCAAAAGTTCAAATCTTTATAAGTAAAAAGATTTATTAAAATGAATAACCAAGTGTTTTAATTGACATCAGAAGATGAAAACAATAAACCCTGAGAACATAGAAAAAAGTTAAATAAAGATATGAGCAGAAGTTAATACAACAGAAAACGTATAAAATTCAGATGATTTAGTAAGTCCAAAGAATCTTCTTTGAAAAGATTTAAAAGACACACTTTGATTAAGGAAAACCAAAACATAAGTAAAGAATATACAGAAAGAGTCAGGACAATGTTAGAGCAGAGAATATATGAAATGCCAGTAAATTTGAACATTTCTGGAAAGTGGACCATTTCCTAGCTCCTAAAGTTTACCAAAACTGACACAAGAGGAAATCATTTAAGGTCATCATGTCTGCCCTTGGCATTCTCGGAACGCCCTGGCCTCAGAATGCAGCCTCTGTCGTCCATGGTAACCTGCGGAGAGGGGGCGGGGCTGAGGGAGGTTGGAACACTGCCCTCACTGAGGGAGTGGGTGTGGCCATCTCTGCTGTGACTGAACAAAGGGCAGGGGAGCAGGGGGCCCAGGGAAGGGCCCTCAGAGCCCGGCAGGCCCAGTGGAGTGTCACAAGCATTTAGGCCCAGGACAAAGGGCGCTTTCTTTGTCTGCACAGCTGCCCAAACTCTCACCTTTCCACTCAGGCCGCCCTCTTACTTGAAGTGTGTGTGGAACCTGTCTGCGCAGTACACCTCGCTGCACAGCTAAGCATAGGTCTGGGCATCATAGCTTCCTGCCAGGTGACCGAGGCTCACAGGCAGATGGGTCCCTGGGACACACGCGGAGAGGCTCCTGCCCGGGCCACAGGCCGCCCACTGCCCCTGCCCCAGATCGGGGGCCGCAAAGCAGCCCTGTCTGAGTCCCCTGCCTCTAGAGGGAGTATTGGACCAACACTTGTAGAAAACGGGGTCCTTGCGGGCCACTCATTGGAGGGACACAAAGAAATCTTTGCCGACTTTCTGCTGAAACTTACGAGCGTTCACACCTAAGCCTCTTACAAGGTCAGCTGTTTAGCTAAACATGAGCTCATGATCTAAATTTACACAATAATGAAGAAAGCAGCTACAAGGGGAGACAATCAGCCAAAATAATCAATACCAGTATTAGATTCCCAAGGCCATCCATCAGATGTAGGAATAATCGGGTGCAAGGCAGAAAATATACATAAAACTGGAACTGAAACAAGGCACGAGGATGTTTTCAAAGACTGGTAGGATCTCTAAAACATTTTTAAAGGACATGTCATTGATAAAGCTAAATACACAAAGGTTGTGTAATACAACAGTTTAATCATTGAGAAGAGTGAAATTATGCTGTTTTGAAAACTATGGCAGGTCAGATTTTCTGCCTAATTATATAAGAAGATTTCTCTAAAAAATACACATTATTTCAAAGCCTTATTGGCTGTGAAATAAGTTAAGTGTATTTCAAATGGCTTGTCTGCAAAGAAAGGTGAGATGTAGTGGATCACAGAAAGTCGAGGGGAAAATAGGTCAATATATACATTGCTATATGGTGAACTAAGCCTTAGGCCAGCAAATATGGAGAGGACCTGACCCTTAGAAACGTACAAGTAAGCTGGAATCTTCAAAAGTTCAAATCTTTATAAGGAAAAAGATTTATTAAAATGAATAACCAAGTGTTTTAATTGACATCAGAAGATGAAAACAATAAACCCTGAGAACATAGAAAAAAGTTAAATAAAGATATGAGCAGAACTTAATACAACAGAAAACGTATAAAATTCAGGTGATTTAGTAAGTCCAAAGAATCTTCTTTGAAAAGATTTAAAAGACACACTTTGATTAAGGAAAACCAAAACATAAGTAAAGAATATACAGAAAGAGTCAGGACAATGTTAGAGCAGAGAATATATGAAATGCCAGTAAATTTGAACATTTCTGGAAAGTGGACCATTTCCTAGCTCCTAAAGTTTACCAAAACTGACACAAGAGGAAATCATTTAAGGTCATCATGTCTGCCCTTGGCATTCTCGGAACGCCCTGGCCTCAGAATGCAGCCTCTGTAGTCCATGGTAACCTGCGGAGAGGGGGCGGGGCTGAGGGAGGTTGGAACACTGCCCTCACTGAGGGAGTGGGTGTGGCCATCTCTGCTGAGACTGAACAAAGGGCAGGGGAGCAGGGGGCCCAGGGCAGGGCCCTCAGAGCCCGGCAGGCCCAGTGGAGTGTCACAAGCATTTAGGCCCAGGACAAAGGGCACTTTCTTTGTCTGCACAGCTGCCCAAACCCTCACCTTTCCACTCAGGCCGCCCTCTTACTTGAAGTGTGTGTGGAACCTGTCCACGCAGTACACCTCGCTGCACAGCTAAGCATAGGTCTGGGCATTGTAGCTTCCTTCCAGGTGACCGAGGCTCGCAGGCAGATGGGTCCCTGGGACACACGCGGAGAGGCTCCTGCCCGGGCCACAGGCCGCCCACTGACCCTGCCCCAGATCGGGGGCTGCAAAGCAGCCCTGTCTGAGTCCCCTGCCTCTAGAGGGATTATTGGACCAACACTTGTAGAAAACGGGGTCCTTGCGGGCCACTCATTGGAGGGACACAAATAAATCTTTGCCGACTTTCTGCTGAAACTTACGAGCATTCACAACTAAGCCTCTTACAAGGTCAGCTGTTTAGCTAAACATGAGCTCATGATCTAAATTTACACAATAATGAAGAAAGCAGCTACAAGGGTAGACAATCAGCCAAAACAATCAATACCAGTATTAGATTCCCAAGGCCATCCATCAGATGTAGGAATAATCGGGTGCAAGGCAGAAAATATACAAAAAACTGGAACTGAAACAAGGCACGAGGATGTTTTCAAAGACTGGTAGGATCTCTAAAACATTTTTAAAGGACATGTCATTGATAAAGCTAAATACTCCAAGGTTGTGTAATACAACAGTTTAATCATTGAGAAGAGTGAAATTATGCTGTTTTGAAAACTATGGCAGGTCAGATTTTCTGCCTAATTATATAAGAAGATTTCTCTAAAAAATACACATTATTTCAAAGCCTTATTGGCTGTGAAATAAGTTAAGTGTATTTCAAATGGCTTGTCTGCAAAGAAAGGTGAGATGTAGTGGATCACAGAAAGTCGAGGGGAAAATAGGTCAATATATACATTGCTATATGGTGAACTAAGCCTTAGGCCGGCAACTGTGGAGAGGACCTGACCCTTAGAAACGTACAAGTAAGCTGGAATCTTCAAAAGTTCAAATCTTTATAAGTAAAAAGATTTATTAAAATGAATAACCAAGTGTTTTAATTGACATCAGAAGATGAAAACAATAAACCCTGAGAACATAGAAAAAAGTTAAATAAAGATATGAGCAGAACTTAATACAACAGAAAACGTATAAAATTCAGGTGATTTAGTAAGTCCATAGAATCTTCTTTGAAAAGATTTAAAAGACACACTTTGATTAAGGAAAACAAAAACATAAGTAAAGAATATACAGAAAGAGTCAGGACAATGTTAGAGCAGAGAATATATGAAATGCCAGTAAATTTGAACATTTCTGTCAAGTGGACCATTTCTTAGCTCCTAAAGTTTACCAAAACTGACACAAGAGGAAATCATTTAAGGTCATCATGTCTGCCCTTGGCATTCTCGGAACGCCGTGGCCTCAGAATGCAGCCTCTGTAGTCCATGGTAACCTGCGGAGAGGGGGCGGGGCTGAGGGAGGTTGGAACACTGCCCTCACTGAGGGAGTGGGTGTGGCCATCTCTGCTGTGACTGAACAAAGGGCAGGGGAGCAGGGGGCCCAAGGCAGGGCCCTCAGATCCCGGCAGGCCCAGTGGAGTGTCACAAGCATTTAGGCCCAGGCCAAAGGGCGCTTTCTTTGTCTGCACAGCTGCCCAAACTCTCACCTTTCCACTCAGGCCGCCCTCTTACTTGAAGTGTGTGTGGAACCTGTCCGCGCAGTACACCTCGCTGCACAGCTAACGATAGGTCAGGGCATTGTGGCCTCCTGCCAGGTGACTGAGGCTCACAGGCAGATGGGTCCCTGGGAGACACGCGGAGAGGCTCCTGCCTGGGCCACAGGCCGCCCACTGCCCCTGCCCCAGATCGGGGGCCGCAAAGCAGCCCTGTCTGAATCCCCTGCCTCTAGAGGGAGTATTGGACCAACAGTTGTAGAAAACGGGGTACTTGCGGGCCACTCATTGGAGGGACACAAATAAATCTTTGCCGACTTTCTGCTGAAACTTACGAGCATTCACAACTAAGCCTCTTACAAGGTCAGCTATTTAGCTAAACATGAGCTCATGATCTAAATTTACACAATAATGAAGAAAGCAGCTACAAGGGGAGACAATCAGCCAAAACAATCAATACCAGAATTAGATTCCCAAGGCCATCCATCAAATGTAGGAATAATCGGGTGCAAGGCAGAAAATATACATAAAACTGGAACTGAAACAAGGCACGAGGATGTATTCAAAGACTGGTAGGATCTCTAAAACATTTTTAAAGGACATGTCATTGATAAAGCTAAATACACAAAGGTTGTGTAATACAACAGATTAATCATTGAGAAGAGTGAAATTATGCTGTTTTGAAAACTATGGCAGGTCAGATTTTCTGCCTAATTATATAAGAAGATTTCTCTAAAAAATAAACATTATTTCAAAGCCTTATTGGCTGTAAAATAAGTTAAGGGTATTTCAAATGGCTTGTCTGCAAAGAAAGGTGAGATGTAGTGGATCACAGAAAGTCGAGGGGAAAATAGGACAGTATATACATTGCTATATGCTGAACTAAGCCTTAGGCCGGCAACAGTGGAGAGGACCTGACCCTTAGAAACGTACAAGTAAGCTGGAATCTTCAAAAGTTCAAATCTTTATAAGTAAAAAGATTTATTAAAATGAATAACCAAGTGTTTTAATTGACATCAGAAGATGAAAACAATAAACCCTGAGAACATAGAAAAAAGTTAAATAAAGATATGAGCAGAAGTTAATACAACAGAAAACGTATAAAATTCAGATGATTTAGTAAGTCCAAAGAATCTTCTTTGAAAAGATTTAAAAGACACACTTTGATTAAGGAAAACCAAAACATAAGTAAAGAATATACAGAAAGAGTCAGGACAATGTTAGAGCAGAGAATATATGAAATGCCAGTAAATTTGAACATTTCTGGAAAGTGGACCATTTCCTAGCTCCTAAAGTTTACCAAAACTGACACAAGAGGAAATCATTTAAGGTCATCATGTCTGCCCTTGGCATTCTCGGAACGCCCTGGCCTCAGAATGCAGCCTCTGTCGTCCATGGTAACCTGCGGAGAGGGGGCGGGGCTGAGGGAGGTTGGAACACTGCCCTCACTGAGGGAGTGGGTGTGGCCATCTCTGCTGTGACTGAACAAAGGGCAGGGGAGCAGGGGGCCCAGGGAAGGGCCCTCAGAGCCCGGCAGGCCCAGTGGAGTGTCACAAGCATTTAGGCCCAGGACAAAGGGCGCTTTCTTTGTCTGCACAGCTGCCCAAACTCTCACCTTTCCACTCAGGCCGCCCTCTTACTTGAAGTGTGTGTGGAACCTGTCTGCGCAGTACACCTCGCTGCACAGCTAAGCATAGGTCTGGGCATCATAGCTTCCTGCCAGGTGACCGAGGCTCACAGGCAGATGGGTCCCTGGGACACACGCGGAGAGGCTCCTGCCCGGGCCACAGGCCGCCCACTGCCCCTGCCCCAGATCGGGGGCCGCAAAGCAGCCCTGTCTGAGTCCCCTGCCTCTAGAGGGAGTATTGGACCAACACTTGTAGAAAACGGGGTCCTTGCGGGCCACTCATTGGAGGGACACAAAGAAATCTTTGCCGACTTTCTGCTGAAACTTACGAGCGTTCACACCTAAGCCTCTTACAAGGTCAGCTGTTTAGCTAAACATGAGCTCATGATCTAAATTTACACAATAATGAAGAAAGCAGCTACAAGGGGAGACAATCAGCCAAAATAATCAATACCAGTATTAGATTCCCAAGGCCATCCATCAGATGTAGGAATAATCGGGTGCAAGGCAGAAAATATACATAAAACTGGAACTGAAACAAGGCACGAGGATGTTTTCAAAGACTGGTAGGATCTCTAAAACATTTTTAAAGGACATGTCATTGATAAAGCTAAATACACAAAGGTTGTGTAATACAACAGTTTAATCATTGAGAAGAGTGAAATTATGCTGTTTTGAAAACTATGGCAGGTCAGATTTTCTGCCTAATTATATAAGAATATTTCTCTAAAAAATACACATTATTTCAAAGCCTTATTGGCTGTGAAATAAGTTAAGTGTATTTCAAATGGCTTGTCTGCAAAGAAAGGTGAGATGTAGTGGATCACAGAAAGTCGAGGGGAAAATAGGTCAATATATACATTGCTATATGGTGAACTAAGCCTTAGGCCAGCAAATATGGAGAGGACCTGACCCTTAGAAACGTACAAGTAAGCTGGAATCTTCAAAAGTTCAAATCTTTATAAGGAAAAAGATTTATTAAAATGAATAACCAAGTGTTTTAATTGACATCAGAAGATGAAAACAATAAACCCTGAGAACATAGAAAAAAGTTAAATAAAGATATGAGCAGAACTTAATACAACAGAAAACGTATAAAATTCAGGTGATTTAGTAAGTCCAAAGAATCTTCTTTGAAAAGATTTAAAAGACACACTTTGATTAAGGAAAACCAAAACATAAGTAAAGAATATACAGAAAGAGTCAGGACAATGTTAGAGCAGAGAATATATGAAATGCCAGTAAATTTGAACATTTCTGTCAAGTGGACCATTTCCTAGCTCCTAAAGTTTACCAAAACTGACACAAGAGGAAATCATTTAAGGTCATCATGTCTGCCCTTGGCATTCTCGGAACGCCCTGGCCTCAGAATGCAGCCTCTGTAGTCCATGGTAACCTGCGGAGAGGGGGCGGGGCTGAGGGAGGTTGGAACACTGCCCTCACTGAGGGAGTGGGTGTGGCCATCTCTGCTGAGACTGAACAAAGGGCAGGGGAGCAGGGGGCCCAGGGCAGGGCCCTCAGAGCCCGGCAGGCCCAGTGGAGTGTCACAAGCATTTAGGCCCAGGACAAAGGGCACTTTCTTTGTCTGCACAGCTGCCCAAACCCTCACCTTTCCACTCAGGCCGCCCTCTTACTTGAAGTGTGTGTGGAACCTGTCCACGCAGTACACCTCGCTGCACAGCTAAGCATAGGTCTGGGCATCGTAGCTTCCTTCCAGGTGACCGAGGCTCGCAGGCAGATGGGTCCCTGGGACACACGCGGAGAGGCTCCTGCCCGGGCCACAGGCCGCCCACTGCCCCTGCCCCAGATCGGGGGCTGCAAAGCAGCCCTGTCTGAGTCCCCTGCCTCTAGAGGGATTATTGGACCAACACTTGTAGAAAACGGGGTCCTTGCGGGCCACTCATTGGAGGGACACAAATAAATCTTTGCCGACTTTCTGCTGAAACTTACGAGCATTCACAACTAAGCCTCTTACAAGGTCAGCTGTTTAGCTAAACATGAGCTCATGATCTAAATTTACACAATAATGAAGAAAGCAGCTACAAGGGTAGACAATCAGCCAAAACAATCAATACCAGTATTAGATTCCCAAGGCCATCCATCAGATGTAGGAATAATCGGGTGCAAGGCAGAAAATATACAAAAAACTGGAACTGAAACAAGGCACGAGGATGTTTTCAAAGACTGGTAGGATCTCTAAAACATTTTTAAAGGACATGTCATTGATAAAGCTAAATACTCCAAGGTTGTGTAATACAACAGTTTAATCATTGAGAAGAGTGAAATTATGCTGTTTTGAAAACTATGGCAGGTCAGATTTTCTGCCTAATTATATAAGAAGATTTCTCTAAAAAATACACATTATTTCAAAGCCTTATTGGCTGTGAAATAAGTTAAGTGTATTTCAAATGGCTTGTCTGCAAAGAAAGGTGAGATGTAGTGGATCACAGAAAGTCGAGGGGAAAATAGGTCAATATATACATTGCTATATGGTGAACTAAGCCTTAGGCCGGCAACTGTGGAGAGGACCTGACCCTTAGAAACGTACAAGTAAGCTGGAATCTTCAAAAGTTCAAATCTTTATAAGTAAAAAGATTTATTAAAATGAATAACCAAGTGTTTTAATTGACATCAGAAGATGAAAACAATAAACCCTGAGAACATAGAAAAAAGTTAAATAAAGATATGAGCAGAACTTAATACAACAGAAAACGTATAAAATTCAGGTGATTTAGTAAGTCCAAAGAATCTTCTTTGAAAAGATTTAAAAGACACACTTTGATTAAGGAAAACCAAAACATAAGTAAAGAATATACAGAAAGAGTCAGGACAATGTTAGAGCAGAGAATATATGAAATGCCAGTAAATTTGAACATTTCTGGAAAGTGGACCATTTCCTAGCTCCTAAAGTTTACCAAAACTGACACAAGAGGAAATCATTTAAGGTCATCATGTCTGCCCTTGGCATTCTCGGAACGCCCTGGCCTCAGAATGCAGCCTCTGTCGTCCATGGTAACCTGCGGAGAGGGGGCGGGGCTGAGGGAGGTTGGAACACTGCCCTCACTGAGGGAGTGGGTGTGGCCATCTCTGCTGTGACTGAACAAAGGGCAGGGGAGCAGGGGGCCCAGGGAAGGGCCCTCAGAGCCCGGCAGGCCCAGTGGAGTGTCACAAGCATTTAGGCCCAGGACAAAGGGCGCTTTCTTTGTCTGCACAGCTGCCCAAACTCTCACCTTTCCACTCAGGCCGCCCTCTTACTTGAAGTGTGTGTGGAACCTGTCTGCGCAGTACACCTCGCTGCACAGCTAAGCATAGGTCTGGGCATCATAGCTTCCTGCCAGGTGACCGAGGCTCACAGGCAGATGGGTCCCTGGGACACACGCGGAGAGGCTCCTGCCCGGGCCACAGGCCGCCCACTGCCCCTGCCCCAGATCGGGGGCCGCAAAGCAGCCCTGTCTGAGTCCCCTGCCTCTAGAGGGAGTATTGGACCAACACTTGTAGAAAACGGGGTCCTTGCGGGCCACTCATTGGAGGGACACAAATAAATCTTTGCCGACTTTCTGCTGAAACTTACGAGCATTCACAACTAAGCCTCTTACAAGGTCAGCTGTTTAGCTAAACATGAGCTCATGATCTAAATTTACACAATAATGAAGAAAGCAGCTACAAGGGTAGACAATCAGCCAAAACAATCAATACCAGTATTAGATTCCCAAGGCCATCCATCAGATGTAGGAATAATCGGGTGCAAGGCAGAAAATATACAAAAAACTGGAACTGAAACAAGGCACGAGGATGTTTTCAAAGACTGGTAGGATCTCTAAAACATTTTTAAAGGACATGTCATTGATAAAGCTAAATACTCCAAGGTTGTGTAATACAACAGTTTAATCATTGAGAAGAGTGAAATTATGCTGTTTTGAAAACTATGGCAGGTCAGATTTTCTGCCTAATTATATAAGAAGATTTCTCTAAAAAATACACATTATTTCAAAGCCTTATTGGCTGTGAAATAAGTTAAGTGTATTTCAAATGGCTTGTCTGCAAAGAAAGGTGAGATGTAGTGGATCACAGAAAGTCGAGGGGAAAATAGGTCAATATATACATTGCTATATGGTGAACTAAGCCTTAGGCCAGCAAATATGGAGAGGACCTGACCCTTAGAAACGTACAAGTAAGCTGGAATCTTCAAAAGTTCAAATCTTTATAAGGAAAAAGATTTATTAAAATGAATAACCAAGTGTTTTAATTGACATCAGAAGATGAAAACAATAAACCCTGAGAACATAGAAAAAAGTTAAATAAAGATATGAGCAGAACTTAATACAACAGAAAACGTATAAAATTCAGGTGATTTAGTAAGT
Organism: Mesoplodon mirus; assembly: GCF_964341445.2. Classification (NCBI taxonomy): domain Eukaryota; kingdom Metazoa; phylum Chordata; class Mammalia; order Artiodactyla; family Ziphiidae; genus Mesoplodon; species Mesoplodon mirus. The sequence goes on along the minus strand of NC_138976.1, from coordinate 119,475,799 downwards.
CCAAAGAATCTTCTTTGAAAAGATTTAAAAGACACACTTTGATTAAGGAAAACCAAAACATAAGTAAAGAATATACAGAAAGAGTCAGGACAATGTTAGAGCAGAGAATATATGAAATGCCAGTAAATTTGAACATTTCTGTCAAGTGGACCATTTCCTAGCTCCTAAAGTTTACCAAAACTGACACAAGAGGAAATCATTTAAGGTCATTATGTCTGCCCTTGGCATTCTCGGAACGCCCTGGCCTCAGAATGCAGCCTCTGTAGTCCATGGTAACCTGCGGAGAGGGGGCGGGGCTGAGGGAGGTTGGAACACTGCCCTCACTGAGGGAGTGGGTGTGGCCATCTCTGCTGAGACTGAACAAAGGGCAGGGGAGCAGGGGGCCCAGGGCAGGGCCCTCAGAGCCCGGCAGGCCCAGTGGAGTGTCACAAGCATTTAGGCCCAGGCAAAAGGGCGCTTTCTTTGTCTGCACAGCTGCCCAAACTCTCACCTTTCCACTCAGGCCGCCCTCTTACTTGAAGTGTGTGTGGAACCTGTCCGCGCAGTACACCTCGCTGCACAGCTAACCATAGGTCAGGGCATTGTGGCCTCCTGCCAGGTGACTGAGGCTCACAGGCAGATGGGTCCCTGGGAGACACGCGGAGAGGCTCCTGCCTGGGCCACAGGCCACCCACTGCCCCTGCCCCAGATCGGGGGCCGCAAAGCAGCCCTGTCTGAATCCCCTGCCTCTAGAGGGAGTATTGGACCAACAGTTGTAGAAAACGGGGTACTTGCGGGCCACTCATTGGAGGGACACAAATAAATCTTTGCCGACTTTCTGCTGAAACTTACGAGCATTCACAACTAAGCCTCTTACAAGGTCAGCTGTTTAGCTAAACATGAGCTCATGATCTAAATTTACACAATAATGAAGAAAGCAGCTACAAGGGTAGACAATCAGCCAAAACAATCAATACCAGTATTAGATTCCCAAGGCCATCCATCAGATGTAGGAATAATCGGGTGCAAGGCAGAAAATATACATAAAACTGGAACTGAAACAAGGCACGAGGATGTTTTCAAAGACTGGTAGGATCTCTAAAACATTTTTAAAGGACATGTCATTGATAAAGCTAAATACACAAAGGTTGTGTAATACAACAGTTTAATCATTGAGAAGAGTGAAATTATGCTGTTTTGAAAACAATGGCAGGTCAGATTTTCTGCCTAATTATATAAGAATATTTCTCTAAAAAATACACATTATTTCAAAGCCTTATTGGCTGTGAAATAAGTTAAGTGTATTTCAAATGGCTTGTCTGCAAAGAAAGGTGAGATGTAGTGGATCACAGAAAGTCGAGGGGAAAATAGGTCAATATATATATTGCTATATGGTGAACTAAGCCTTAGGCCGGCAACTGTGGAGAGGACCTGACCCTTAGAAACGTACAAGTAAGCTGGAATCTTCAAAAGTTCAAATCTTTATAAGTAAAAAGATTTATTAAAATGAATAACCAAGTGTTTTAATTGACATCAGAAGATGAAAACAATAAACCCTGAGAACATAGAAAAAAGTTAAATAAAGATATGAGCAGAACTTAATACAACAGAAAACGTATAAAATTCAGGTGATTTAGTAAGTCCATAGAATCTTCTTTGAAAAGATTTAAAAGACACACTTTGATTAAGGAAAACCAAAACATAAGTAAAGAATATACAGAAAGAGTCAGGACAATGTTAGAGCAGAGAATATATGAAATGCCAGTAAATTTGAACATTTCTGTCAAGTGGACCATTTCCTAGCTCCTAAAGTTTACCAAAACTGACACAAGAGGAAATCATTTAAGGTCATCATGTCTGCCCTTGGCATTCTCGGAACGCCGTGGCCTCAGAATGCAGCCTCTGTAGTCCATAGTAATCTGCGAAGAGGGGGTGGGGCTGAGGGAGGTTGGAACACTGCCCTCACTGAGGGAGTGGGTGTGGCCATCTCTGCTGTGACTGAACAAAGGGCAGGGGAGCAGGCGGCCCAGGGCAGGGCCCTCAGAGCCCGGCAGGCCCAGTGGAGTGTCACAAGCATTTAGGCCAAGGCAAAAGGGCGCTTTCTTTGTCTGCACAGCTGCCCAAACTCTCACCTTTCCACTCAGGCCGCCCTCTTACTTGAAGTGTGTGTGGAACCTGTCCGCGCAGTACACCTCGCTGCACAGCTAACCATAGGTCAGGGCATTGTGGCCTCCTGCCAGGTGACTGAGGCTCACAGGCAGATGGGTCCCTGGGAGACACGCGGAGAGGCTCCTGCCCGGGCCACAGGCCGCCCAATGCCCCTGCCCCAGATCGGGGGCCGCAAAGCAGCCCTGTCTGAATCCCCTGCCTCTAGAGGGAGTATTGGACCAACAGTTGTAGAAAACGGGGTACTTGCGGGCCACTCATTGGAGGGACACAAATAAATCTTTGCCGACTTTCTGCTGAAACTTACGAGCATTCACAACTAAGCCTCTTACAAGGTCAGCTATTTAGCTAAACATGAGCTCATGATCTAAATTTACACAATAATGAAGAAAGCAGCTACAAGGGGAGACAATCAGCCAAAACAATCAATACCAGAATTAGATTCCCAAGGCCATCCATCAGATGTAGGAATAATCGGGTGCAAGGCAGAAAATATACATAAAACTGGAACTGAAACAAGGCACGAGGATGTATTCAAAGACTGGTAGGTTCTCTAAAACATTTTTAAAGGACATGTCATTGATAAAGCTAAATACACAAAGGTTGTGTAATACAACAGATTAATCATTGAGAAGAGTGAAATTATGCTGTTTTGAAAACTATGGCAGGTCAGATTTTCTGCCTAATTATATAAGAAGATTTCTCTAAAAAATAAACATTATTTCAAAGCCTTATTGGCTGTAAAATAAGTTAAGGGTATTTCAAATGGCTTGTCTGCAAAGAAAGGTGAGATGTAGTGGATCACAGAAAGTCGAGGGGAAAATAGGTCAGTATATACATTGCTATATGCTGAACTAAGCCTTAGGCCGGCAACAGTGGAGAGGACCTGACCCTTAGAAACATACAAGTAAGCTGGAATCTTCAAAAGTTCAAATCTTTATAAGTAAAAAGATTTATTAAAATGAATAACCAAGTGTTTTAATTGACATCAGAAGATGAAAACAATAAACCCTGAGAACATAGAAAAAAGTTAAATAAAGATATGAGCAGAAGTTAATACAACAGAAAACGTATAAAATTCAGATGATTTAGTAAGTCCAAAGAATCTTCTTTGAAAAGATTTAAAAGACACACTTTGATTAAGGAAAACAAAAACATAAGTAAAGAATATACAGAAAGAGTCAGGACAATGTTAGAGCAGAGAATATATGAAATGCCAGTAAATTTGAACATTTCTGGAAAGTGGACCATTTCCTAGCTCCTAAAGTTTACCAAAACTGACACAAGAGGAAATCATTTAAGGTCATCATGTCTGCCCTTGGCATTCTCGGAACGCCCTGGCCTCAGAATGCAGCCTCTGTCGTCCATGGTAACCTGCGGAGAGGGGGCGGGGCTGAGGGAGGTTGGAACACTGCCCTCACTGAGGGAGTGGGTGTGGCCATCTCTGCTGTGACTGAACAAAGGGCAGGGGAGCAGGGGGCCCAGGGCAGGGCCCTCAGAGCCCGGCAGGCCCAGTGGAGTGTCACAAGCATTTAGGCCCAGGACAAAGGGCGCTTTCTTTGTCTGCACAGCTGCCCAAACTCTCACCTTTCCACTCAGGCCGCCCTCTTACTTGAAGTGTGTGTGGAACCTGTCTGCGCAGTACACCTCGCTGCACAGCTAAGCATAGGACTGGGCATCATAGCTTCCTGCCAGGTGACCGAGGCTCACAGGCAGATGGGTCCCTGGGACACACGCGGAGAGGCTCCTGCCCGGGCCACAGGCCGCCCACTGCCCCTGCCCCAGATCGGGGGCCGCAAAGCAGCCCTGTCTGAGTCCCCTGCCTCTAGAGGGAGTATTGGACCAACACTTGTAGAAAACGGGGTCCTTGCGGGCCACTCATTGGAGGGACACAAAGAAATCTTTGCCGACTTTCTGCTGAAAGTTACGAGCGTTCACAACTAAGCCTCTTACAAGGTCAGCTGTTTAGCTAAACATGAGCTCATGATCTAAATTTACACAATAATGAAGAAAGCAGCTACAAGGGGAGACAATCAGCCAAAATAATCAATACCAGTATTAGATTCCCAAGGCCATCCATCAGATGTAGGAATAATCGGGTGCAAGGCAGAAAATATACATAAAACTGGAACTGAAACAAGGCACGAGGATGTTTTCAAAGACTGGTAGGATCTCTAAAACATTTTTAAAGGACATGTCATTGATAAAGCTAAATACACAAAGGTTGTGTAATACAACAGTTTAATCATTGAGAAGAGTGAAATTATGCTGTTTTGAAAACTATGGCAGGTCAGATTTTCTGCCTAATTATATAAGAATATTTCTCTAAAAAATACACATTATTTCAAAGCCTTATTGGCTGTGAAATAAGTTAAGTGTATTTCAAATGGCTTGTCTGCAAAGAAAGGTGAGATGTAGTGGATCACAGAAAGTCGAGGGGAAAATAGGTCAATATATACATTGCTATATGGTGAACTAAGCCTTAGGCCAGCAACTGTGGAGAGGACCTGACCCTTAGAAACGTACAAGTAAGCTGGAATCTTCAAAAGTTCAAATCTTTATAAGGAAAAAGATTTATTTAAATGAATAACCAAGTGTTTTAATTGACATCAGAAGATGAAAACAATAAACCCTGATAACATAGAAAAAAGTTAAATAAAGATATGAGCAGAACTTAATACAACAGAAAACGTATAAAATTCAGGTGATTTAGTAAGTCCAAAGAATCTTCTTTGAAAAGATTTAAAAGACACACTTTGATTAAGGAAAACCAAAACATAAGTAAATAATATACAGAAAGAGTCAGGACAATGTTAGAGCAGAGAATATATGAAATGCCAGTAAATTTGAACATTTTTGTCAAGTGGACCATTTCCTAGCTCCTAAAGTTTACCAAAACTGACACAAGAGGAAATCATTTAAGGTCATCATGTCTGCCCTTGGCATTCTCGGAACGCCCTGGCCTCCGAATGCAGCCTCTGTAGTCCATGGTAACCTGCGGAGAGGGGGCGGGGCTGAGGGAGGTTGGAACACTGCCCTCACTGAGGGAGTGGGTGTGGCCATCTCTGCTGAGACTGAACAAAGGGCAGGGTAGCAGGGGGCCCAGGGCAGGGCCCTCAGAGCCCGGCAGGCCCAGTGGAGTGTCACAAGCATTTAGGCCCAGGACAAAGGGCACTTTCTTTGTCTGCACAGCTGCCCAAACCCTCACCTTTCCACACAGGCCGCCCTCTTACTTGAAGTGTGTGTGGAACCTGTCCACGCAGTACACCTCGCTGCACAGCTAAGCATAGGTCTGGGCATCGTAGCTTCCTTCCAGGTGACCGAGGCTCGCAGGCAGATGGGTCCCTGGGACACACGCAGAGAGACTCCTGCCCGGGCCACAGGCCGCCCACTGCCCCTGCCCCAGATCGGGGGCTGCAAAGCAGCCCTGTCTGAGTCCCCTGCCTCTAGAGGGATTATTGGACCAACACTTGTAGAAAACGGGGTACTTGCGGGCCACTCATTGGAGGGACACAAATAAATCTTTGCCGACTTTCTGCTGAAACTTACGAGCATTCACAACTAAGCCTCTTACAAGGTCAGCTGTTTAGCTAAACATGAGCTCATGATCTAAATTTACACAATAATGAAGAAAGCAGCTACAAGGGTAGACAATCAGCCAAAACAATCAATACCAGTATTAGATTCCCAAGGCCATCCATCAGATGTAGGAATAATCGGGTGCAAGGCAGAAAATATACAAAAAACTGGAACTGAAACAAGGCACGAGGATGTTTTCAAAGACTGGTAGGATCTCTAAAACATTTTTAAAGGACATGTCATTGATAAAGCTAAATACTCCAAGGTTGTGTAATACAACAGTTTAATCATTGAGAAGAGTGAAATTATGCTGTTTTGAAAACTATGGCAGGTCAGATTTTCTGCCTAATTATATAAGAAGATTTCTCTAAAAAATACACATTATTTCAAAGCCTTATTGGCTGTGAAATAAGTTAAGTGTATTTCAAATGGCTTGTCTGCAAAGAAAGGTGAGATGTAGTGGATCACAGAAAGTCGAGGGGAAAATAGGTCAATATATACATTGCTATATGGTGAACTAAGCCTTAGGCCGGCAACTGTGGAGAGGACCTGACCCTTAGAAACATACAAGTAAGCTGGAATCTTCAAAAGTTCAAATCTTTATAAGTAAAAAGATTTATTAAAATGAATAACCAAGTGTTTTAATTGACATCAGAAGATGAAAACAATAAACCCTGAGAACATAGAAAAAAGTTAAATAAAGATATGAGCAGAACTTAATACAACAGAAAACGTATAAAATCCAGGTGATTTAGTAAGTCCAAAGAATCTTCTTTGAAAAGATTTAAAAGACACACTTTGATTAAGGAAAACAAAAACATAAGTAAAGAATATACAGAAAGAGTCAGGACAATGTTAGAGCAGAGAATATATGAAATGCCAGTAAATTTGAACATTTCTGTCAAGTGGACCATTTCCTAGCTCCTAAAGTTTACCAAAACTGACACAAGAGGAAATCATTTAAGGTCATCATGTCTGCCCTTGGTATTCTCGGAACGCCCTGGCCTCAGAATGCAGCCTCTGTAGTCCATGGTAACCTGCGGAGAGGGGGCGGGGCTGAGGGAGGTTGGAACACTGCCCTCACTGAGGGAGTGGTTGTGGCCATCTCTGCTGTGACTGAACAAAGGGCAGGGGAGCAGGGGGCCCAGGGCAGGGCCCTCAGATCCCGGCAGGCCCAGTGGAGTGTCACAAGCATTTAGGCCCAGGCCAAAGGGCGCTTTCTTTGTCTGCACAGCTCCCCAAACTCTCACCTTTCCACTCAGGCCGCCCTCTTACTTGAAGTGTGTGTGGAACCTGTCCGCGCAGTACACCTCGCTGCACAGCTAACCATAGGTCAGGGCATTGTGGCCTCCTGCCAGGTGACTGAGGCTCACAGGCAGATGGGTCCCTGGGAGACACGCGGAGAGGCTCCTGCCTGGGCCACAGGCCACCCACTGCCCCTGCCCCAGATCGGGGGCCGCAAAGCAGCCCTGTCTGAATCCCCTGCCTCTAGAGGGAGTATTGGACCAACAGTTGTAGAAAACGGGGTACTTGCGGGCCACTCATTGGAGGGACACAAATAAATCTTTGCCGACTTTCTGCTGAAACTTACGAGCATTCACAACTAAGCCTCTTACAAGGTCAGCTATTTAGCTAAACATGAGCTCATGATCTAAATTTACACAATAATGAAGAAAGCAGCTACAAGGGGAGACAATCAGCCAAAACAATCAATACCAGAATTAGATTCCCAAGGCCATCCATCAGATGTAGGAATAATCGGGTGCAAGGCAGAAAATATACATAAAACTGGAACTGAAACAAGGCACGAGGATGTATTCAAAGACTGGTAGGTTCTCTAAAACATTTTTAAAGGACATGTCATTGATAAAGCTAAATACACAAAGGTTGTGTAATACAACAGATCAATCATTGAGAAGAGTGAAATTATGCTGTTTTGAAAACTATGGCAGGTCAGATTTTCTGCCTAATTATATAAGAAGATTTCTCTAAAAAATAAACATTATTTCAAAGCCTTATTGGCTGTAAAATAAGTTAAGGGTATTTCAAATGGCTTGTCTGCAAAGAAAGGTGAGATGTAGTGGATCACAGAAAGTCGAGGGGAAAATAGGTCAGTATATACATTGCTATATGCTGAACTAAGCCTTAGGCCGGCAACAGTGGAGAGGACCTGACCCTTAGAAACATACAAGTAAGCTGGAATCTTCAAAAGTTCAAATCTTTATAAGTAAAAAGATTTATTAAAATGAATAACCAAGTGTTTTAATTGACATCAGAAGATGAAAACAATAAACCCTGAGAACATAGAAAAAAGTTAAATAAAGATATGAGCAGAAGTTAATACAACAGAAAACGTATAAAATTCAGATGATTTAGTAAGTCCAAAGAATCTTCTTTGAAAAGATTTAAAAGACACACTTTGATTAAGGAAAACAAAAACATAAGTAAAGAATATACAGAAAGAGTCAGGACAATGTTAGAGCAGAGAATATATGAAATGCCAGTAAATTTGAACATTTCTGTCAAGTGGACCATTTCCTAGCTCCTAAAGTTTACCAAAACTGACACAAGAGGAAATCATTTAAGGTCATCATGTCTGCCCTTGGCATTCTCGGAACGCCCTGGCCTCAGAATGCAGCCTCTGTCGTCCATGGTAACCTGCGGAGAGGGGGCGGGGCTGAGGGAGGTTGGAACACTGCCCTCACTGAGGGAGAGGGTGTGGCCATCTCTGCTGTGACTGAACAAAGGGCAGGGGAGCAGGGGGCCCAGGGAAGGGCCCTCAGAGCCCGGCAGGCCCAGTGGAGTGTCACAAGCATTTAGGCCCAGGACAAAGGGCACTTTCTTTGTCTGCACAGCTGCCCAAACTCTCACCTTTCCACTCAGGCCGCCCTCTTACTTGAAGTGTGTGTGGAACCTGTCTGCGCAGTACACCTCGCTGCACAGCTAAGCATAGGTCTGGGCATCATAGCTTCCTGCCAGGTGACCGAGGCTCACAGGCAGATGGGTCCCTGGGACACACGCGGAGAGGCTCCTGCCCGGGCCACAGGCCGCCCACTGCCCCTGCCCCAGATCGGGGGCCGCAAAGCAGCCCTGTCTGAGTCCCCTGCCTCTAGAGGGAGTATTGGACCAACAGTTGTAGAAAACGGGGTCCTTGCGGGCCACTCATTGGAGGGACACAAATAAATCTTTGCCGACTTTCTGCTGAAACTTACGAGCGTTCACAACTAAGCCTCTTACAAGGTCAGCTGTTTAGCTAAACATGAGCTCATGATCTAAATTTACACAATAATGAAGAAAGCAGCTACAAGGGGAGACAATCAGCCAAAATAATCAATACCAGTATTAGATTCCCAAGGCCATCCATCAGATGTAGGAATAATCGGGTGCAAGGCAGAAAATATACATCAATCTGGAACTGAAACAAGGCACAAGGATGTTTTCAAAGACTGGTAGGATCTCTAAAACATTTTTAAAGGACATGTCATTGATAAAGCTAAATACACAAGGGTTGTGTAATACAACAGTTTAATCATTGAGAAGAGTGAAATTATGCTGTTTTGAAAACTATGGCAGGTCAGATTTACTGCCTAATTATATAAGAAGATTTCTCTAAAAAATACACATTATTTCAAAGCCTTACTGGCTGTGAAATAAGTTAAGGGTATTTCAAATGGCTTGTCTGCAAAGAAAGCTGAGATGTAGGGGATCACAGAAAGTCTAGGGGAAAATAGGTCAATATATACATTGCTATATGGTGAACTAAGCCTTAGGCCAGCAACAATGGAGAGGACCTGACCCTTAGAAACGTACAAGTAAGCTGGAATCTTCAAAAGTTCAAATCTTTATAAGTAAAAAGATTTATTCAAATGAATAACCAAGTGTTTTAATTGACATCAGAAGATGAAAACAATAAACCCTGAGAACATAGAAAAAAGTTAAATAAAGATATGAGCAGAAGTTAATACAACAGAAAACGTATAAAATCCAGGTGATTTAGTAAGTCCAAAGAATCTTCTTTGAAAAGATTTAAAAGACACACTGTGATTAAGGAAAACCAAAACATAAGTAAAGAATATACAGAAAGAGTCAGGACAATGTTAGAGCAGAGAATATATGAAATGCCAGTAAATTTGAACATTTCTGTCAAGTGGACCATTTCCTAGCTCCTAAAGTTTACCAAAACTGACACAAGAGGAAATCATTTAAGGTCATCATGTCTGCCCTTGGTATTTTCGGAACGCCCTGGCCTCAGAATGCAGCCTCTGTAGTCCATAGTAATCTGCGAAGAGGGGGTGGGGCTGAGGGAGGTTGGAACACTGCCCTCACTGAGGGAGTGGGTGTGGCCATCTCTGCTGTGACTGAACAAAGGGCAGGGGAGCAGGCGGCCCAGGGCAGGGCCCTCAGAGCCCGGCAGGCCCAGTGGAGTGTCACAAGCATTTAGGCCAAGGCAAAAGGGCGCTTTCTTTGTCTGCACAGCTGCCCAAACTCTCACCTTTCCACTCAGGCCGCCCTCTTACTTGAAGTGTGTGTGGAACCTGTCCGCGCAGTACACCTCGCTGCACAGCTAACCATAGGTCAGGGCATTGTGGCCTCCTGCCAGGTGACTGAGGCTCACAGGCAGATGGGTCCCTGGGAGACACGCGGAGAGGCTCCTGCCTGGGCCACAGGCCGCCCAATGCCCCTGCCCCAGATCGGGGGCCGCAAAGCAGCCCTGTCTGAATCCCCTGCCTCTAGAGGGAGTATTGGACCAACAGTTGTAGAAAACGGGGTACTTGCGGGCCACTCATTGGAGGGACACAAATAAATCTTTGCCGACTTTCTGCTGAAACTTACGAGCATTCACAACTAAGCCTCTTACAAGGTCAGCTATTTAGCTAAACATGAGCTCATGATCTAAATTTACACAATAATGAAGAAAGCAGCTACAAGGGGAGACAATCAGCCAAAACAATCAATACCAGAATTAGATTCCCAAGGCCATCCATCAGATGTAGGAATAATCGGGTGCAAGGCAGAAAATATACATAAAACTGGAACTGAAACAAGGCACGAGGATGTATTCAAAGACTGGTAGGTTCTCTAAAACATTTTTAAAGGACATGTCATTGATAAAGCTAAATACACAAAGGTTGTGTAATACAACAGATTAATCATTGAGAAGAGTGAAATTATGCTGTTTTGAAAACTATGGCAGGTCAGATTTTCTGCCTAATTATATAAGAAGATTTCTCTAAAAAATAAACATTATTTCAAAGCCTTATTGGCTGTAAAATAAGTTAAGGGTATTTCAAATGGCTTGTCTGCAAAGAAAGGTGAGATGTAGTGGATCACAGAAAGTCGAGGGGAAAATAGGTCAGTATATACATTGCTATATGCTGAACTAAGCCTTAGGCCGGCAACAGTGGAGAGGACCTGACCCTTAGAAACATACAAGTAAGCTGGAATCTTCAAAAGTTCAAATCTTTATAAGTAAAAAGATTTATTAAAATGAATAACCAAGTGTTTTAATTGACATCAGAAGATGAAAACAATAAACCCTGAGAACATAGAAAAAAGTTAAATAAAGATATGAGCAGAAGTTAATACAACAGAAAACGTATAAAATTCAGATGATTTAGTAAGTCCAAAGAATCTTCTTTGAAAAGATTTAAAAGACACACTTTGATTAAGGAAAACAAAAACATAAGTAAAGAATATACAGAAAGAGTCAGGACAATGTTAGAGCAGAGAATATATGAAATGCCAGTAAATTTGAACATTTCTGGAAAGTGGACCATTTCCTAGCTCCTAAAGTTTACCAAAACTGACACAAGAGGAAATCATTTAAGGTCATCATGTCTGCCCTTGGCATTCTCGGAACGCCCTGGCCTCAGAATGCAGCCTCTGTCGTCCATGGTAACCTGCGGAGAGGGGGCGGGGCTGAGGGAGGTTGGAACACTGCCCTCACTGAGGGAGTGGGTGTGGCCATCTCTGCTGTGACTGAACAAAGGGCAGGGGAGCAGGGGGCCCAGGGCAGGGCCCTCAGAGCCCGGCAGGCCCAGTGGAGTGTCACAAGCATTTAGGCCCAGGACAAAGGGCGCTTTCTTTGTCTGCACAGCTGCCCAAACTCTCACCTTTCCACTCAGGCCGCCCTCTTACTTGAAGTGTGTGTGGAACCTGTCTGCGCAGTACACCTCGCTGCACAGCTAAGCATAGGACTGGGCATCATAGCTTCCTGCCAGGTGACCGAGGCTCACAGGCAGATGGGTCCCTGGGACACACGCGGAGAGGCTCCTGCCCGGGCCACAGGCCGCCCACTGCCCCTGCCCCAGATCGGGGGCCGCAAAGCAGCCCTGTCTGAGTCCCCTGCCTCTAGAGGGAGTATTGGACCAACACTTGTAGAAAACGGGGTCCTTGCGGGCCACTCATTGGAGGGACACAAAGAAATCTTTGCCGACTTTCTGCTGAAAGTTACGAGCGTTCACAACTAAGCCTCTTACAAGGTCAGCTGTTTAGCTAAACATGAGCTCATGATCTAAATTTACACAATAATGAAGAAAGCAGCTACAAGGGGAGACAATCAGCCAAAATAATCAATACCAGTATTAGATTCCCAAGGCCATCCATCAGATGTAGGAATAATCGGGTGCAAGGCAGAAAATATACATAAAACTGGAACTGAAACAAGGCACGAGGATGTTTTCAAAGACTGGTAGGATCTCTAAAACATTTTTAAAGGACATGTCATTGATAAAGCTAAATACACAAAGGTTGTGTAATACAACAGTTTAATCATTGAGAAGAGTGAAATTATGCTGTTTTGAAAACTATGGCAGGTCAGATTTTCTGCCTAATTATATAAGAATATTTCTCTAAAAAATACACATTATTTCAAAGCCTTATTGGCTGTGAAATAAGTTAAGTGTATTTCAAATGGCTTGTCTGCAAAGAAAGGTGAGATGTAGTGGATCACAGAAAGTCGAGGGGAAAATAGGTCAATATATACATTGCTATATGGTGAACTAAGCCTTAGGCCAGCAACTGTGGAGAGGACCTGACCCTTAGAAACGTACAAGTAAGCTGGAATCTTCAAAAGTTCAAATCTTTATAAGGAAAAAGATTTATTTAAATGAATAACCAAGTGTTTTAATTGACATCAGAAGATGAAAACAATAAACCCTGATAACATAGAAAAAAGTTAAATAAAGATATGAGCAGAACTTAATACAACAGAAAACGTATAAAATTCAGGTGATTTAGTAAGTCCAAAGAATCTTCTTTGAAAAGATTTAAAAGACACACTTTGATTAAGGAAAACCAAAACATAAGTAAATAATATACAGAAAGAGTCAGGACAATGTTAGAGCAGAGAATATATGAAATGCCAGTAAATTTGAACATTTCTGTCAAGTGGACCATTTCCTAGCTCCTAAAGTTTACCAAAACTGACACAAGAGGAAATCATTTAAGGTCATCATGTCTGCCCTTGGCATTCTCGGAACGCCCTGGCCTCCGAATGCAGCCTCTGTAGTCCATGGTAACCTGCGGAGAGGGGGCGGGGCTGAGGGAGGTTGGAACACTGCCCTCACTGAGGGAGTGGGTGTGGCCATCTCTGCTGAGACTGAACAAAGGGCAGGGTAGCAGGGGGCCCAGGGCAGGGCCCTCAGAGCCCGGCAGGCCCAGTGGAGTGTCACAAGCATTTAGGCCCAGGACAAAGGGCACTTTCTTTGTCTGCACAGCTGCCCAAACCCTCACCTTTCCACACAGGCCGCCCTCTTACTTGAAGTGTGTGTGGAACCTGTCCACGCAGTACACCTCGCTGCACAGCTAAGCATAGGTCTGGGCATCGTAGCTTCCTTCCAGGTGACCGAGGCTCGCAGGCAGATGGGTCCCTGGGACACACGCAGAGAGACTCCTGCCCGGGCCACAGGCCGCCCACTGCCCCTGCCCCAGATCGGGGGCTGCAAAGCAGCCCTGTCTGAGTCCCCTGCCTCTAGAGGGATTATTGGACCAACACTTGTAGAAAACGGGGTACTTGCGGGCCACTCATTGGAGGGACACAAATAAATCTTTGCCGACTTTCTGCTGAAACTTACGAGCATTCACAACTAAGCCTCTTACAAGGTCAGCTGTTTAGCTAAACATGAGCTCATGATCTAAATTTACACAATAATGAAGAAAGCAGCTACAAGGGTAGACAATCAGCCAAAACAATCAATACCAGTATTAGATTCCCAAGGCCATCCATCAGATGTAGGAATAATCGGGTGCAAGGCAGAAAATATACAAAAAACTGGAACTGAAACAAGGCACGAGGATGTTTTCAAAGACTGGTAGGATCTCTAAAACATTTTTAAAGGACATGTCATTGATAAAGCTAAATACTCCAAGGTTGTGTAATACAACAGTTTAATCATTGAGAAGAGTGAAATTATGCTGTTTTGAAAACTATGGCAGGTCAGATTTTCTGCCTAATTATATAAGAAGATTTCTCTAAAAAATACACATTATTTCAAAGCCTTATTGGCTGTGAAATAAGTTAAGTGTATTTCAAATGGCTTGTCTGCAAAGAAAGGTGAGATGTAGTGGATCACAGAAAGTCGAGGGGAAAATAGGTCAATATATACATTGCTATATGGTGAACTAAGCCTTAGGCCGGCAACTGTGGAGAGGACCTGACCCTTAGAAACATACAAGTAAGCTGGAATCTTCAAAAGTTCAAATCTTTATAAGTAAAAAGATTTATTAAAATGAATAACCAAGTGTTTTAATTGACATCAGAAGATGAAAACAATAAACCCTGAGAACATAGAAAAAAGTTAAATAAAGATATGAGCAGAACTTAATACAACAGAAAACGTATAAAATCCAGGTGATTTAGTAAGTCCAAAGAATCTTCTTTGAAAAGATTTAAAAGACACACTTTGATTAAGGAAAACAAAAACATAAGTAAAGAATATACAGAAAGAGTCAGGACAATGTTAGAGCAGAGAATATATGAAATGCCAGTAAATTTGAACATTTCTGTCAAGTGGACCATTTCCTAGCTCCTAAAGTTTACCAAAACTGACACAAGAGGAAATCATTTAAGGTCATCATGTCTGCCCTTGGTATTCTCGGAACGCCCTGGCCTCAGAATGCAGCCTCTGTAGTCCATGGTAACCTGCGGAGAGGGGGCGGGGCTGAGGGAGGTTGGAACACTGCCCTCACTGAGGGAGTGGTTGTGGCCATCTCTGCTGTGACTGAACAAAGGGCAGGGGAGCAGGGGGCCCAGGGCAGGGCCCTCAGATCCCGGCAGGCCCAGTGGAGTGTCACAAGCATTTAGGCCCAGGCCAAAGGGCGCTTTCTTTGTCTGCACAGCTCCCCAAACTCTCACCTTTCCACTCAGGCCGCCCTCTTACTTGAAGTGTGTGTGGAACCTGTCCGCGCAGTACACCTCGCTGCACAGCTAACCATAGGTCAGGGCATTGTGGCCTCCTGCCAGGTGACTGAGGCTCACAGGCAGATGGGTCCCTGGGAGACACGCGGAGAGGCTCCTGCCTGGGCCACAGGCCACCCACTGCCCCTGCCCCAGATCGGGGGCCGCAAAGCAGCCCTGTCTGAATCCCCTGCCTCTAGAGGGAGTATTGGACCAACAGTTGTAGAAAACGGGGTACTTGCGGGCCACTCATTGGAGGGACACAAATAAATCTTTGCCGACTTTCTGCTGAAACTTACGAGCATTCACAACTAAGCCTCTTACAAGGTCAGCTATTTAGCTAAACATGAGCTCATGATCTAAATTTACACAATAATGAAGAAAGCAGCTACAAGGGGAGACAATCAGCCAAAACAATCAATACCAGAATTAGATTCCCAAGGCCATCCATCAGATGTAGGAATAATCGGGTGCAAGGCAGAAAATATACATAAAACTGGAACTGAAACAAGGCACGAGGATGTATTCAAAGACTGGTAGGTTCTCTAAAACAGTTTTAAAGGACATGTCATTGATAAAGCTAAATACACAAAGGTTGTGTAATACAACAGATCAATCATTGAGAAGAGTGAAATTATGCTGTTTTGAAAACTATGGCAGGTCAGATTTTCTGCCTAATTATATAAGAAGATTTCTCTAAAAAATAAACATTATTTCAAAGCCTTATTGGCTGTAAAATAAGTTAAGGGTATTTCAAATGGCTTGTCTGCAAAGAAAGGTGAGATGTAGTGGATCACAGAAAGTCGAGGGGAAAATAGGTCAGTATATACATTGCTATATGCTGAACTAAGCCTTAGGCCGGCAACAGTGGAGAGGACCTGACCCTTAGAAACATACAAGTAAGCTGGAATCTTCAAAAGTTCAAATCTTTATAAGTAAAAAGATTTATTAAAATGAATAACCAAGTGTTTTAATTGACATCAGAAGATGAAAACAATAAACCCTGAGAACATAGAAAAAAGTTAAATAAAGATATGAGCAGAAGTTAATACAACAGAAAACGTATAAAATTCAGATGATTTAGTAAGTCCAAAGAATCTTCTTTGAAAAGATTTAAAAGACACACTTTGATTAAGGAAAACAAAAACATAAGTAAAGAATATACAGAAAGAGTCAGGACAATGTTAGAGCAGAGAATATATGAAATGCCAGTAAATTTGAACATTTCTGTCAAGTGGACCATTTCCTAGCTCCTAAAGTTTACCAAAACTGACACAAGAGGAAATCATTTAAGGTCATCATGTCTGCCCTTGGCATTCTCGGAACGCCCTGGCCTCAGAATGCAGCCTCTGTCGTCCATGGTAACCTGCGGAGAGGGGGCGGGGCTGAGGGAGGTTGGAACACTGCCCTCACTGAGGGAGAGGGTGTGGCCATCTCTGCTGTGACTGAACAAAGGGCAGGGGAGCAGGGGGCCCAGGGAAGGGCCCTCAGAGCCCGGCAGGCCCAGTGGAGTGTCACAAGCATTTAGGCCCAGGACAAAGGGCACTTTCTTTGTCTGCACAGCTGCCCAAACTCTCACCTTTCCACTCAGGCCGCCCTCTTACTTGAAGTGTGTGTGGAACCTGTCTGCGCAGTACACCTCGCTGCACAGCTAAGCATAGGTCTGGGCATCATAGCTTCCTGCCAGGTGACCGAGGCTCACAGGCAGATGGGTCCCTGGGACACACGCGGAGAGGCTCCTGCCCGGGCCACAGGCCGCCCACTGCCCCTGCCCCAGATCGGGGGCCGCAAAGCAGCCCTGTCTGAGTCCCCTGCCTCTAGAGGGAGTATTGGACCAACAGTTGTAGGAAACGGGGTCCTTGCGGGCCACTCATTGGAGGGACACAAATAAATCTTTGCCGACTTTCTGCTGAAACTTACGAGCGTTCACAACTAAGCCTCTTACAAGGTCAGCTGTTTAGCTAAACATGAGCTCATGATCTAAATTTACACAATAATGAAGAAAGCAGCTACAAGGGGAGACAATCAGCCAAAATAATCAATACCAGTATTAGATTCCCAAGGCCATCCATCAGATGTAGGAATAATCGGGTGCAAGGCAGAAAATATACATCAATCTGGAACTGAAACAAGGCACAAGGATGTTTTCAAAGACTGGTAGGATCTCTAAAACATTTTTAAAGGACATGTCATTGATAAAGCTAAATACACAAGGGTTGTGTAATACAACAGTTTAATCATTGAGAAGTGTGAAATTATGCTGTTTTGAAAACTATGGCAGGTCAGATTTACTGCCTAATTATATAAGAAGATTTCTCTAAAAAATACACATTATTTCAAAGCCTTACTGGCTGTGAAATAAGTTAAGGGTATTTCAAATGGCTTGTCTGCAAAGAAAGCTGAGATGTAGGGGATCACAGAAAGTCTAGGGGAAAATAGGTCAATATATACATTGCTATATGGTGAACTAAGCCTTAGGCCAGCAACAATGGAGAGGACCTGACCCTTAGAAACGTACAAGTAAGCTGGAATCTTCAAAAGTTCAAATCTTTATAAGTAAAAAGATTTATTAAAATGAATAACCAAGTGTTTTAATTGACATCAGAAGATGAAAACAATAAACCCTGAGAACATAGAAAAAAGTTAAATAAAGATATGAGCAGAAGTTAATACAACAGAAAACGTATAAAATCCAGGTGATTTAGTAAGTCCAAAGAATCTTCTTTGAAAAGATTTAAAAGACACACTGTGATTAAGGAAAACCAAAACATAAGTAAAGAATATACAGAAAGAGTCAGGACAATGTTAGAGCAGAGAATATATGAAATGCCAGTAAATTTGAACATTTCTGTCAAGTGGACCATTTCCTAGCTCCTAAAGTTTACCAAAACTGACACAAGAGGAAATCATTTAAGGTCATCATGTCTGCCCTTGGTATTTTCGGAACGCCCTGGCCTCAGAATGCAGCCTCTGTAGTCCATGGTAACCTGCGGAGAGGGGGCGGGGCTGAGGGAGGTTGGAACACTGCCCTCACTGAGGGAGTGGTTGTGGCCATCTCTGCTGTGACTGAACAAAGGGCAGGGGAGCAGGGGGCCCAGGGCAGGGCCCTCAGATCCCGGCAGGCCCAGTGGAGTGTCACAAGCATTTAGGCCCAGGCCAAAGGACGCTTTCTTTGTCTGCACAGCTCCCCAAACTCTCACCTTTCCACTCAGGCCGCCCTCTTACTTGAAGTGTGTGTGGAACCTGTCCGCGCAGTACACCTCGCTGCACAGCTAACCATAGGTCAGGGCATTGTGGCCTCCTGCCAGGTGACTGAGGCTCACAGGCAGATGGGTCCCTGGGAGACACGCGGAGAGGCTCCTGCCTGGGCCACAGGCCACCCACTGCCCCTGCCCCAGATCGGGGGCCGCAAAGCAGCCCTGTCTGAATCCCCTGCCTCTAGAGGGAGTATTGGACCAACAGTTGTAGAAAACGGGGTACTTGCGGGCCACTCATTGGAGGGACACAAATAAATCTTTGCCGACTTTCTGCTGAAACTTACGAGCATTCACAACTAAGCCTCTTACAAGGTCAGCTATTTAGCTAAACATGAGCTCATGATCTAAATTTACACAATAATGAAGAAAGCAGCTACAAGGGGAGACAATCAGCCAAAACAATCAATACCAGAATTAGATTCCCAAGGCCATCCATCAGATGTAGGAATAATCGGGTGCAAGGCAGAAAATATACATAAAACTGGAACTGAAACAAGGCACGAGGATGTATTCAAAGACTGGTAGGTTCTCTAAAACATTTTTAAAGGACATGTCATTGATAAAGCTAAATACACAAAGGTTGTGTAATACAACAGATCAATCATTGAGAAGAGTGAAATTATGCTGTTTTGAAAACTATGGCAGGTCAGATTTTCTGCCTAATTATATAAGAAGATTTCTCTAAAAAATAAACATTATTTCAAAGCCTTATTGGCTGTAAAATAAGTTAAGGGTATTTCAAATGGCTTGTCTGCAAAGAAAGGTGAGATGTAGTGGATCACAGAAAGTCGAGGGGAAAATAGGTCAGTATATACATTGCTATATGCTGAACTAAGCCTTAGGCCGGCAACAGTGGAGAGGACCTGACCCTTAGAAACATACAAGTAAGCTGGAATCTTCAAAAGTTCAAATCTTTATAAGTAAAAAGATTTATTAAAATGAATAACCAAGTGTTTTAATTGACATCAGAAGATGAAAACAATAAACCCTGAGAACATAGAAAAAAGTTAAATAAAGATATGAGCAGAAGTTAATACAACAGAAAACGTATAAAATTCAGATGATTTAGTAAGTCCAAAGAATCTTCTTTGAAAAGATTTAAAAGACACACTTTGATTAAGGAAAACAAAAACATAAGTAAAGAATATACAGAAAGAGTCAGGACAATGTTAGAGCAGAGAATATATGAAATGCCAGTAAATTTGAACATTTCTGTCAAGTGGACCATTTCCTAGCTCCTAAAGTTTACCAAAACTGACACAAGAGGAAATCATTTAAGGTCATCATGTCTGCCCTTGGCATTCTCGGAACGCCCTGGCCTCAGAATGCAGCCTCTGTCGTCCATGGTAACCTGCGGAGAGGGGGCGGGGCTGAGGGAGGTTGGAACACTGCCCTCACTGAGGGAGTGGGTGTGGCCATCTCTGCTGTGACTGAACAAAGGGCAGGGGAGCAGGGGGCCCAGGGAAGGGCCCTCAGAGCCCGGCAGGCCCAGTGGAGTGTCACAAGCATTTAGGCCCAGGACAAAGGGCACTTTCTTTGTCTGCACAGCTGCCCAAACTCTCACCTTTCCACTCAGGCCGCCCTCTTACTTGAAGTGTGTGTGGAACCTGTCTGCGCAGTACACCTCGCTGCACAGCTAAGCATAGGTCTGGGCATCATAGCTTCCTGCCAGGTGACCGAGGCTCACAGGCAGATGGGTCCCTGGGACACACGCGGAGAGGCTCCTGCCCGGGCCACAGGCCGCCCACTGCCCCTGCCCCAGATCGGGGGCCGCAAAGCAGCCCTGTCTGAGTCCCCTGCCTCTAGAGGGAGTATTGGACCAACAGTTGTAGAAAACGGGGTCCTTGCGGGCCACTCATTGGAGGGACACAAATAAATCTTTGCCGACTTTCTGCTGAAACTTACGAGCGTTCACAACTAAGCCTCTTACAAGGTCAGCTGTTTAGCTAAACATGAGCTCATGATCTAAATTTACACAATAATGAAGAAAGCAGCTACAAGGGGAGACAATCAGCCAAAATAATCAATACCAGTATTAGATTCCCAAGGCCATCCATCAGATGTAGGAATAATCGGGTGCAAGGCAGAAAATATACATCAATCTGGAACTGAAACAAGGCACAAGGATGTTTTCAAAGACTGGTAGGATCTCTAAAACATTTTTAAAGGACATGTCATTGATAAAGCTAAATACACAAGGGTTGTGTAATACAACAGTTTAATCATTGAGAAGTGTGAAATTATGCTGTTTTGAAAACTATGGCAGGTCAGATTTACTGCCTAATTATATAAGAAGATTTCTCTAAAAAATACACATTATTTCAAAGCCTTACTGGCTGTGAAATAAGTTAAGGGTATTTCAAATGGCTTGTCTGCAAAGAAAGCTGAGATGTAGGGGATCACAGAAAGTCTAGGGGAAAATAGGTCAATATATACATTGCTATATGGTGAACTAAGCCTTAGGCCAGCAACAATGGAGAGGACCTGACCCTTAGAAACGTACAAGTAAGCTGGAATCTTCAAAAGTTCAAATCTTTATAAGTAAAAAGATTTATTAAAATGAATAACCAAGTGTTTTAATTGACATCAGAAGATGAAAACAATAAACCCTGAGAACATAGAAAAAAGTTAAATAAAGATATGAGCAGAATTTAATACAACAGAAAACGTATAAAATCCAGGTGATTTAGTAAGTCCAAAGAATCTTCTTTGAAAAGATTTAAAAGACACACTTTGATTAAGGAAAACCAAAACATAAGTAAAGAATATACAGAAAGAGTCAGGACAATGTTAGAGCAGAGAATATATGAAATGCCAGTAAATTTGAACATTTCTGTCAAGTGGACCATTTCCTAGCTCCTAAAGTTTACCAAAACTGACACAAGAGGAAATCATTTAAGGTCATCATGTCTGCCCTTGGCATTCTCGGAACGCCCTGGCCTCAGAATGCAGCCTCTGTAGTCCATGGTAACCTGCGGAGAGGGGGCGGGGCTGAGGGAGGTTGGAACACTGCCCTCACTGAGGGAGTGGGTGTGGCCATCTCTGCTGTGACTGAACAAAGGGCAGGGGAGCAGGGGCCCCAGGGCAGGGCCCTCAGAGCCCGGCAGGCCCAGTGGAGTGTCACAAGCATTTAGGCCCAGGACAAAGGGCACTTTCTTTGTCTGCACAGCTGCCCAAACCCTCACCTTTCCACTCAGGCCGCCCTCTTACTTGAAGTGTGTGTGGAACCTGTCCGCGCAGTACACCTCGCTGCACAGCTAACCATAGGTCAGGGCATTGTGGCCTCCTGCCAGGTGACTGAGGCTCACAGGCAGATGGGTCCCTGGGAGACACGCGGAGAGGCTCCTGCCTGGGCCACAGGCCGCCCACTGCCCCTGCCCCAGATCGGGGGCCGCAAAGCAGCCCTGTCTGAATCCCCTGCCTCTAGAGGGAGTATTGGACCAACAGTTGTAGAAAACGGGGTACTTGCGGGCCACTCATTGGAGGGACACAAATAAATCTTTGCCGACTTTCTGCTGAAACTTACGAGCAATCACAACTAAGCCTCTTACAAGGTCAGCTATTTAGCTAAACATGAGCTCATGATCTAAATTTACACAATAATGAAGAAAGCAGCTACAAGGGGAGACAATCAGCCAAAACAATCAATACCAGAATTAGATTCCCAAGGCCATCCATCAGATGTAGGAATAATCGGGTGCAAGGCAGAAAATATACATAAAACTGGAACTGAAACAAGGCACGAGGATGTATTCAAAGACTGGTAGGTTCTCTAAAACATTTTTAAAGGACATGTCATTGATAAAGCTAAATACACAAAGGTTGTGTAATACAACAGATTAATCATTGAGAAGAGTGAAATTATGCTGTTTTGAAAACTATGGCAGGTCAGATTTTCTGCCTAATTATATAAGAAGATTTCTCTAAAAAATAAACATTATTTCAAAGCCTTATTGGCTGTAAAATAAGTTAAGGGTATTTCAAATGGCTTGTCTGCAAAGAAAGGTGAGATGTAGTGGATCACAGAAAGTCGAGGGGAAAATAGGTCAGTATATACATTGCTATATGGTGAACTAAGCCTTAGGCCGGCAACAGTGGAGAGGACCTGACCCTTAGAAACGTACAAGTAAGCTGGAATCTTCAAAAGTTCAAATCTTTATAAGGAAAAAGATTTATTAAAATGAATAACCAAGTGTTTTAATTGACATCAGAAGATGAAAACAATAAACCCTGAGAACATAGAAAAAAGTTAAATAAAGATATGAGCAGAACTTAATACAACAGAAAACGTATAAAATTCAGGTGATTTAGCAAGTCCAAAGAATCTTCTTTGAAAAGATTTAAAGACACACTTTGATTAAGGAAAACCAAAACATAAGTAAATAATATACAGAAAGAGTCAGGACAATGTTAGAGCAGAGAATATATGAAATGCCAGTAAATTTGAACATTTCTGTCAAGTGGACCATTTCCTAGCTCCTAAAGTTTACCAAAACTGACACAAGAGGAAATCATCTAAGGTCATCATGTCTGCCCTTGGCATTCTCGGAACGCCCTGGCCTCAGAATGCAGCCTCTGTAGTCCATGGTAACCTGCGGAGAGGGGGCGGGGCTGAGGGAGTTTGGACCACTGCCCTCACTGAGGGAGTGGGTGTGGCCATGTCTGCTGAGACTGAACAAAGGGCAGGGGAGCAGGGGGCCCAGGGCAGGGCCCTCAGAGCCCGGCAGGCCCAGTGGAGTGTCACAAGCATTTAGGCCTAGGACAAAGGGCACTTTCTTTGTCTGCACAGCTGCCCAAACCCTCACCTTTCCACTCAGGCCGCCCTCTTACTTGAAGTGTGTGTGGAACCTGTCCACGCAGTACACCTCGCTGCACAGCTAAGCATAGGTCTGGGCATCGTAGCTTCCTTCCAGGTGACCGAGGCTCGCAGGCAGATGGGTCCCTGGGACACACGCGGAGAGGCTCCTGCCCGGGCCACAGGCCGCCCACTGCCCCTGCCCCAGATCGGGGGCTGCAAAGCAGCCCTGTCTGAGTCCCCTGCCTCTAGAGGGATTATTGGACCAACACTTGTAGAAAACGGGGTCCTTGCGGGCCACTCATTGGAGGGACACAAATAAATCTTTGCCGACTTTCTGCTGAAACTTACGAGCATTCACAACTAAGCCTCTTACAAGGTCAGCTGTTTAGCTAAACATGAGCTCATGATCTAAATTTACACAATAATGAAGAAAGCAGCTACAAGGGTAGACAATCAGCCAAAACAATCAATACCAGTATTAGATTCCCAAGGCCATCCATCAGATGTTGGAATAATCGGGTGCAAGGCAGAAAATATACAAAAAACTGGAACTGAAACAAGGCACGAGGATGTTTTCAAAGACTGGTAGGATCTCTAAAACATTTTTAAAGGACATGTCATTGATAAAGCTAAATACACAAAGGTTGTGTAATACAACAGATCAATCATTGAGAAGAGTGAAATTATGCTGTTTTGAAAACTATGGCAGGTCAGATTTTCTGCCTAATTATATAAGAAGATTTCTCTAAAAAATAAACATTATTTCAAAGCCTTATTGGCTGTAAAATAAGTTAAGGGTATTTCAAATGGCTTGTCTGCAAAGAAAGGTGAGATGTAGTGGATCACAGAAAGTCGAGGGGAAAATAGGTCAGTATATACATTGCTATATGCTGAACTAAGCCTTAGGCCGGCAACAGTGGAGAGGACCTGACCCTTAGAAACATACAAGTAAGCTGGAATCTTCAAAAGTTCAAATCTTTATAAGGAAAAAGATTTATTAAAATGAATAACCAAGTGTTTTAATTGACATCAGAAGATGAAAACAATAAACCCTGAGAACATAGAAAAAAGTTAAATAAAGATATGAGCAGAAGTTAATACAACAGAAAACGTATAAAATTCAGATGATTTAGTAAGTCCAAAGAATCTTCTTTGAAAAGATTTAAAAGACACACTTTGATTAAGGAAAACAAAAACATAAGTAAAGAATATACAGAAAGAGTCAGGACAATGTTAGAGCAGAGAATATATGAAATGCCAGTAAATTTGAACATTTCTGGAAAGTGGACCATTTCCTAGCTCCGAAAGTTTACCAAAACTGACACAAGAGGAAATCATTTAAGGTCATCATGTCTGCCCTTGGCATTCTCGGAACGCCCTGGCCTCAGAATGCAGCCTCTGTAGTCCATGGTAACCTGCGGAGAGGGGGCGGGGCTGAGGGAGGTTGGAACACTGCCCTCACTGAGGGAGTGGGTGTGGCCATCTCTGCTGTGACTGAACAAAGGGCAGGGGAGCAGGGGCCCCAGGGCAGGGCCCTCAGAGCCCGGCAGGCCCAGTGGAGTGTCACAAGCATTTAGGCCCAGGACAAAGGGCACTTTCTTTGTCTGCACAGCTGCCCAAACCCTCACCTTTCCACTCAGGCCGCCCTCTTACTTGAAGTGTGTGTGGAACCTGTCCGCGCAGTACACCTCGCTGCACAGCTAACCATAGGTCAGGGCATTGTGGCCTCCTGCCAGGTGACTGAGGCTCGCAGGCAGATGGGTCCCTGGGACACACGCGGAGAGGCTCCTGCCCGGGCCACAGGCCGCCCACTGCCCCTGCCCCAGATCGGGGGCTGCAAAGCAGCCCTCTCTGAGTCCCCTGCCTCTAGAGGGATTATTGGACCAACACTTGTAGAAAACGGGGTTCTTGCGGGCCACTCATTGGAGGGACACAAATAAATCTTTGCCGACTTTCTGCTGAAACTTACGAGCATTCACAACTAAGCCTCTTACAAGGTCAGCTGTTTAGCTAAACATGAGCTCATGATCTAAATTTACACAATAATGAAGAAAGCAGCTACAAGGGGAGACAATCAGCCAAAACAATCAATACCAGTATTAGATTCCCAAGGCCATCCATCAGATGTAGGAATAATCGGGTGCAAGGCAGAAAATATACATAAAACTGGAACTGAAACAAGGCACGAGGATGTTTTCAAAGACTGGTAGGATCTCTAAAACATTTATAAAGGACATGTCATTGATAAAGCTAAATACACAAAGGTTGTGTAATACAACAGTTTAATCATTGAGAAGAGTGAAATTATGCTGTTTTGAAAACTATGGCAGGTCAGATTTTCTGCCTAATTATATAAGAAGATTTCTCTAAAAAATACACATTATTTCAAAGCCTTATTGGCTGTGAAATAAGTTAAGTGTATTTCAAATGGCTTGTCTGCAAAGAAAGGTTAGATGTAGTGGATCACAGAAAGTCGAGGGGAAAATAGGTCAATATATATATTGCTATATGGTGAACTAAGCCTTAGGCCGGCAACTGTGGAGAGGACCTGACCCTTAGAAACGTACAAGTAAGCTGGAATCTTCAAAAGTTCAAATCTTTATAAGTAAAAAGATTTATTAAAATGAATAACCAAGTGTTTTAATTGACATCAGAAGATGAAAACAATAAACCCTGAGAACATAGAAAAAAGTTAAATAAAGATATGAGCAGAACTTAATACAACAGAAAACGTATAAAATTCAGGTGATTTAGTAAGTCCATAGAATCTTCTTTGAAAAGATTTAAAAGACACACTTTGATTAAGGAAAACCAAAACATAAGTAAAGAATATACAGAAAGATTCAGGACAATGTTAGAGCAGAGAATATATGAAATGCCAGTAAATTTGAACATTTCTGTCAAGTGGAACATTTCCTAGCTCCTAAAGTTTACCAAAACTGACACAAGAGGAAATCATTTAAGGTCATCATGTCTGCCCTTGGCATTCTCGGAACGCCCTGGCCTCAGAATGCAGCCTCTGTAGTCCATGGTAACCTGCGGAGAGGGGGCGGGGCTGAGGGAGTTTGGAACACTGCCCTCACTGAGGGAGTGGGTGTGGCCATCTCTGCTGAGACTGAACAAAGGGCAGGGGAGCAGGGGGCCCAGGGCAGGGCCCTCAGAGCCCGGCAGGCCCAGTGGAGTGTCACAAGCATTTAGGCCCAGGACAAAGGGCACTTTCTTTGTCTGCACAGCTGCCCAAACCCTCACCTTTCCACTCAGGCCGCCCTCTTACTTGAAGTGTGTGTGGAACCTGTCCACGCAGTACACCTCGCTGCACAGCTAAGCATAGGTCTGGGCATCGTAGCTTCCTTCCAGGTGACCGAGGCTCGCAGGCAGATGGGTCCCTGGGACACACGCGGAGAGGCTCCTGCCCGGGCCACAGGCCGCCCACTGCCCCTGCCCCAGATCGGGGGCTGCAAAGCAGCCCTGTCTGAGTCCCCTGCCTCTAGAGGGATTATTGGACCAACACTTGTAGAAAACGGGGTCCTTGCGGGCCACTCATTGGAGGGACACAAATAAATCTTTGCCAACTTTCTGCTGAAACTTACGAGCATTCACAACTAAGCCTCTTACAAGGTCAGCTGTTTAGCTAAACATGAGCTCATGATCTAAATTTACACAATAATGAAGAAAGCAGCTACAAGGGTAGACAATCAGCCAAAACAATCAATACCAGTATTAGATTCCCAAGGCCATCCATCAGATGTAGGAATAATCGGGTGCAAGGCAGAAAATATACATAAAACTGGAACTGAAACAAGGCACGAGGATGTTTTCAAAGACTGGTAGGATCTCTAAAACATTTTTAAAGGACATGTCATTGATAAAGCTAAATACTCCAAGGTTGTGTAATACAACAGTTTAATCATTGAGAAGAGTGAAATTATGCTGTTTTGAAAACTATGGCAGGTCAGATTTTCTGCCTAATTATATAAGAAGATTTCTCTAAAAAATACACATTATTTCAAAGCCTTATTGGCTGTGAAATAAGTTAAGTGTATTTCAAATGGCTTGTCTGCAAAGAAAGGTGAGATGTAGTGGATCACAGAAAGTCGAGGGGAAAATAGGTCAATATATACATTGCTATATGTTGAACTAAGCCTTAGGCCGGCAACTGTGGAGAGGACCTGACCCTTAGAAACGTACAAGTAAGCTGGAATCTTCAAAAGTTCAAATCTTTATAAGTAAAAAGATTTATTAAAATGAATAACCAAGTGTTTTAATTGACATCAGAAGATGAAAACAATAAACCCTGAGAACATAGAAAAAAGTTAAATAAAGATATGAGCAGAACTTAATACAACAGAAAACGTATAAAATTCAGGTGATGTAGTAAGTCCAAAGAATCTTCTTTGAAAAGATTTAAAAGACACACTTTGATTAAGGAAAACCAAAACATAAGTAAAGAATATACAGAAAGAGTCAGGACAATGTTAGAGCAGAGAATATATGAAATGCCAGTAAATTTGAACATTTCTGTCAAGTGGACCATTTCCTAGCTCCTAAAGTTTACCAAAACTGACACAAGAGGAAATCATTTAAGGTCATCATGTCTGCCCTTGGCATTCTCGGAACGCCCTGGCCTCAGAATGCAGCCTCTGTCGTCCATGGTAACCTGCGGAGAGGGGGCGGGGCTGAGGGAGGTTGGAACACTGCCCTCACTGAGGGAGTGGGTGTGGCCATCTCTGCTGTGACTGAACAAAGGGCAGGGGAGCAGGGGGCCCAGGGCAGGGCCCTCAGATCCCGGCAGGCCCAGTGGAGTGTCACAAGCATTTAGGCCCAGGCCAAAGGGCGCTTTCTTTGTCTGCACAGCTGCCCAAACTCTCACCTTTCCACTCAGGCCGCCCTCTTACTTGAAGTGTGTGTGGAACCTGTCCGCGCAGTACACCTCGCTGCACAGCTAACCATAGGTCAGGGCATTGTGGCCTCCTGCCAGGTGACTGAGGCTCACAGGCAGATGGGTCCCTGGGAGACACGCGGAGAGGCTCCTGCCTGGGCCACAGGCCACCCACTGCCCCTGCCCCAGATCGGGGGCCGCAAAGCAGCCCTGTCTGAATCCCCTGCCTCTAGAGGGAGTATTGGACCAACAGTTGTAGAAAACGGGGTACTTGCGGGCCACTCATTGGAGGGACAAAAATAAATCTTTGCCGACTTTCTGCTGAAACTTACGAGCATTCACAACTAAGCCTCTTACAAGGTCAGCTGTTTAGCTAAACATGAGCTCATGATCTAAATTTACACAATAATGAAGAAAGCAGCTACAAGGGGAGACAATCAGCCAAAACAATCAATACCAGAATTAGATTCCCAAGGCCATCCATCAGATGTAGGAATAATCGGGTGCAAGGCAGAAAATATACATAAAACTGGAACTGAAACAAGGCACGAGGATGTATTCAAAGACTGGTAGGTTCTCTAAAACATTTTTAAAGGACATGTCATTGATAAAGCTAAATACACAAAGGTTGTGTAATACAACAGATCAATCATTGAGAAGAGTGAAATTATGCTGTTTTGAAAGCTATGGCAGGTCAGATTTTCTGCCTAATTATATAAGAAGATTTCTCTAAAAAATAAACATTATTTCAAAGCCTTATTGGCTGTAAAATAAGTTAAGGGTATTTCAAATGGCTTGTCTGCAAAGAAAGGTGAGATGTAGTGGATCACAGAAAGTCGAGGGGAAAATAGGTCAGTATATACATTGCTATATGCTGAACTAAGCCTTAGGCCGGCAACAGTGGAGAGGACCTGACCCTTAGAAACATACAAGTAAGCTGGAATCTTCAAAAGTTCAAATCTTTATAAGTAAAAAGATTTATTAAAATGAATAACCATGTGTTTTAATTGACATCAGAAGATGAAAACAATAAACCCTGAGAACATAGAAAAAAGTTAAATAAAGATATGAGCAGAAGTTAATACAACAGAAAACGTATAAAATTCAGATGATTTAGTAAGTCCAAAGAATCTTCTTTGAAAAGATTTAAAAGACACACTTTGATTAAGGAAAACAAAAACATAAGTAAAGAATATACAGAAAGAGTCAGGACAATGTTAGAGCAGAGAATATATGAAATGCCAGTAAATTTGAACATTTCTGGAAAGTGGACCATTTCCTAGCTCCTAAAGTTTACCAAAACTGACACAAGAGGAAATCATTTAAGGTCATCATGTCTGCCCTTGGCATTCTCGGAACGCCCTGGCCTCAGAATGCAGCCTCTGTCGTCCATGGTAACCTGCGGAGAGGGGGCGGGGCTGAGGGAGGTTGGAACACTGCCCTCACTGAGGGAGTGGGTGTGGCCATCTCTGCTGTGACTGAACAAAGGGCAGGGGAGCAGGGGGCCCAGGGAAGGGCCCTCAGAGCCCGGCAGGCCCAGTGGAGTGTCACAAGCATTTAGGCCCAGGACAAAGGGCACTTTCTTTGTCTGCACAGCTGCCCAAACTCTCACCTTTCCACTCAGGCCGCCCTCTTACTTGAAGTGTGTGTGGAACCTGTCTGCGCAGTACACCTCGCTGCACAGCTAAGCATAGGTCTGGGCATCATAGCTTCCTGCCAGGTGACCGAGGCTCACAGGCAGATGGGTCCCTGGGACACACGCGGAGAGGCTCCTGCCCGGGCCACAGGCCGCCCACTGCCCCTGCCCCAGATCGGGGGCCGCAAAGCAGCCCTGTCTGAGTCCCCTGCATCTAGAGGGAGTATTGGACCAACACTTGTAGAAAACGGGGTCCTTGCGGGCCACTCATTGGAGGGACACAAAGAAATCTTTGCCGACTTTCTGCTGAAACTTACGAGCGTTCACACCTAAGCCTCTTACAAGGTCAGCTGTTTAGCTAAACATGAGCTCATGATCTAAATTTACACAATAATGAAGAAAGCAGCTACAAGGGTAGACAATCAGCCAAAACAATCAATACCAGTATTAGATTCCCAAGGCCATCCATCAGATGTTGGAATAATCGGGTGCAAGGCAGAAAATATACAAAAAACTGGAACTGAAACAAGGCACGAGGATGTTTTCAAAGACTGGTAGGATCTCTAAAACATTTTTAAAGGACATGTCATTGATAAAGCTAAATACACAAAGGTTGTGTAATACAACAGATCAATCATTGAGAAGAGTGAAATTATGCTGTTTTGAAAACTATGGCAGGTCAGATTTTCTGCCTAATTATATAAGAAGATTTCTCTAAAAAATAAACATTATTTCAAAGCCTTATTGGCTGTAAAATAAGTTAAGGGTATTTCAAATGGCTTGTCTGCAAAGAAAGGTGAGATGTAGTGGATCACAGAAAGTCGAGGGGAAAATAGGTCAGTATATACATTGCTATATGCTGAACTAAGCCTTAGGCCGGCAACAGTGGAGAGGACCTGACCCTTAGAAACATACAAGTAAGCTGGAATCTTCAAAAGTTAAAATCTTTATAAGTAAAAAGATTTATTAAAATGAATAACCAAGTGTTTTAATTGACATCAGAAGATGAAAACAATAAACCCTGAGAACATAGAAAAAAGTTAAATAAAGATATGAGCAGAAGTTAATACAACAGAAAACGTATAAAATTCAGATGATTTAGTAAGTCCAAAGAATCTTCTTTGAAAAGATTTAAAAGACACACTTTGATTAAGGAAAACAAAAACATAAGTAAAGAATATACAGAAAGAGTCAGGACAATGTTAGAGCAGAGAATATATGAAATGCCAGTAAATTTGAACATTTCTGGAAAGTGGACCATTTCCTAGCTCCTAAAGTTTACCAAAACTGACACAAGAGGAAATCATTTAAGGTCATCATGTCTGCCCTTGGCATTCTCGGAACGCCCTGGCCTCAGAATGCAGCCTCTGTCGTCCATGGTAACCTGCGGAGAGGGGGCGGGGCTGAGGGAGGTTGGAACACTGCCCTCACTGAGGGAGTGGGTGTGGCCATCTCTGCTGTGACTGAACAAAGGGCAGGGGAGCAGGGGGCCCAGGGCAGGGCCCTCAGAGCCCGGCAGGCCCAGTGGAGTGTCACAAGCATTTAGGCCCAGGACAAAGGGCACTTTCTTTGTCTGCACAGCTGCCCAAACCCTCACCTTTCCACTCAGGCCGCCCTCTTACTTGAAGTGTGTGTGGAACCTGTCCACGCAGTACACCTCGCTGCACAGCTAAGCATAGGTCTGGGCATCGTAGCTTCCTGCCAGGTGACCGAGGCTCGCAGGCAGATGGGTCCCTGGGACACACGCGGAGAGGCTCCTGCCCGGGCCACAGGCCGCCCACTGCCCCTGCCCCAGATCGGGGGCTGCAAAGCAGCCCTGTCTGAGTCCCCTGCCTCTAGAGGGATTATTGGACCAACACTTGTAGAAAACGGGGTTCTTGCGGGCCACTCATTGGAGGGACACAAATAAATCTTTGCCGACTTTCTGCTGAAACTTACGAGCATTCACAACTAAGCCTCTTACAAGGTCAGCTGTTTAGCTAAACATGAGCTCATGATCTAAATTTACACAATAATGAAGAAAGCAGCTACAAGGGGAGACAATCAGCCAAAACAATCAATACCAGAATTAGATTCCCAAGGCCATCCATCAGATGTAGGAATAATCGGGTGCAAGGCAGAAAATATACATAAAACTGGAACTGAAACAAGGCACGAGGATGTATTCAAAGACTGGTAGGTTCTCTAAAACATTTTTAAAGGACATGTCATTGATAAAGCTAAATACACAAAGGTTGTGTAATACAACAGATTAATCATTGAGAAGAGTGAAATTATGCTGTTTTGAAAACTATGGCAGGTCAGATTTTCTGCCTAATTATATAAGAAGATTTCTCTAAAAAATAAACATTATTTCAAAGCCTTATTGGCTGTAAAATAAGTTAAGGGTATTTCAAATGGCTTGTCTGCAAAGAAAGGTGAGATGTAGTGGATCACAGAAAGTCGAGGGGAAAATAAGTCAGTATATACATTGCTATATGCTGAACTAAGCCTTAGGCCGGCAACAGTGGAGAGGACCTGACCCTTAGAAACGTACAAGTAAGCTGGAATCTTCAAAAGTTCAAATCTTTATAAGTAAAAAGATTTATTAAAATGAATAACCAAGTGTTTTAATTGACATCAGAAGATGAAAACAATAAACCCTGAGAACATAGAAAAAAGTTAAATAAAGATATGAGCAGAACTTAATACAACAGAAAACGTATAAAATTCAGGTGATTTAGTAAGTCCAAAGAATCTTCTTTGAAAAGATTTAAAAGACACACTTTGATTAAGGAAAACCAAAACATAAGTAAATAATATACAGGAAGAGTCAGGACAATGTTAGAGCAGAGAATATATGAAATGCCAGTAAATTTGAACATTTCTGTCAAGTGGACCATTTCCTAGCTCCTAAAGTTTACCAAAACTGACACAAGAGGAAATCATTTAAGGTCATCATGTCTGCCCTTGGCATTCTCGGAACGCCCTGGCCTCAGAATGCAGCCTCTGTAGTCCATGGTAACCTGCGGAGAGGGGGCGGGGCTGAGGGAGTTTGGAACACTGCCCTCACTGAGGGAGTGGGTGTGGCCATCTCTGCTGAGACTGAACAAAGGGCAGGGGAGCAGGGGGCCCAGGGCAGGGCTCTCAGAGCCCGGCAGGCCCAGTGGAGTGTCACAAGCATTTAGGCCCAGGACAAAGGGCACTTTCTTTGTCTGCACAGCTGCCCAAACCCTCACCTTTCCACTCAGGCCGCCCTCTTACTTGAAGTGTGTGTGGAACCTGTCCACGCAGTACACCTCGCTGCACAGCTAAGCATAGGTCTGGGCATCGTAGCTTCCTTCCAGGTGACCGAGGCTCGCAGGCAGATGGGTCCCTGGGACACACGCGGAGAGGCTCCTGCCCGGGCCACAGGCCGCCCACTGCCCCTGCCCCAGATCGGGGGCTGCAAAGCAGCCCTGTCTGAGTCCCCTGCCTCTAGAGGGATTATTGGACCAACACTTGTAGAAAACGGGGTCCTTGCGGGCCACTCATTGGAGGGACACAAATAAATCTTTGCCAACTTTCTGCTGAAACTTACGAGCATTCACAACTAAGCCTCTTACAAGGTCAGCTGTTTAGCTAAACATGAGCTCATGATCTAAATTTACACAATAATGAAGAAAGCAGCTACAAGGGTAGACAATCAGCCAAAACAATCAATACCAGTATTAGATTCCCAAGGCCATCCATCAGATGTAGGAATAATCGGGTGCAAGGCAGAAAATATACATAAAACTGGAACTGAAACAAGGCACGAGGATGTTTTCAAAGACTGGTAGGATCTCTAAAACATTTTTAAAGGACATGTCATTGATAAAGCTAAATACTCCAAGGTTGTGTAATACAACAGTTTAATCATTGAGAAGAGTGAAATTATGCTGTTTTGAAAACTATGGCAGGTCAGATTTTCTGCCTAATTATATAAGAAGATTTCTCTAAAAAATACACATTATTTCAAAGCCTTATTGGCTGTGAAA
The DNA here is from genome assembly GCF_964341445.2 of Mesoplodon mirus. Classification (NCBI taxonomy): domain Eukaryota; kingdom Metazoa; phylum Chordata; class Mammalia; order Artiodactyla; family Ziphiidae; genus Mesoplodon; species Mesoplodon mirus. The sequence goes on along the minus strand of NC_138976.1, from coordinate 119,442,110 downwards.
TAAGTTAAGTGTATTTCAAATGGCTTGTCTGCAAAGAAAGGTGAGATGTAGTGGATCACAGAAAGTCGAGGGGAAAATAGGTCAATATATACATTGCTATATGGTGAACTAAGCCTTAGGCCGGCAACTGTGGAGAGGACCTGACCCTTAGAAACGTACAAGTAAGCTGGAATCTTCAAAAGTTCAAATCTTTATAAGTAAAAAGATTTATTAAAATGAATAACCAAGTGTTTTAATTGACATCAGAAGATGAAAACAATAAACCCTGAGAACATAGAAAAAAGTTAAATAAAGATATGAGCAGAACTTAATACAACAGAAAACGTATAAAATTCAGGTGATTTAGTAAGTCCAAAGAATCTTCTTTGAAAAGATTTAAAAGACACACTTTGATTAAGGAAAACCAAAACATAAGTAAAGAATATACAGAAAGAGTCAGGACAATGTTAGAGCAGAGAATATATGAAATGCCAGTAAATTTGAACATTTCTGTCAAGTGGACCATTTCCTAGCTCCTAAAGTTTACCAAAACTGACACAAGAGGAAATCATTTAAGGTCATCATGTCTGCCCTTGGCATTCTCGGAACGCCCTGGCCTCAGAATGCAGCCTCTGTCGTCCATGGTAACCTGCGGAGAGGGGGCGGGGCTGAGGGAGGTTGGAACACTGCCCTCACTGAGGGAGTGGGTGTGGCCATCTCTGCTGTGACTGAACAAAGGGCAGGGGAGCAGGGGGCCCAGGGCAGGGCCCTCAGAGCCCGGCAGGCCCAGTGGAGTGTCACAAGCATTTAGGCCCAGGCCAAAGGGTGCTTTCTTTGTCTGCACAGCTGCCCAAACTCTCACCTTTCCACTCAGGCCGCCCTCTTACTTGAAGTGTGTGTGGAACCTGTCTGCGCAGTACACCTCGCTGCACAGCTAAGCATAGGTCTGGGCATCATAGCTTCCTGCCAGGTGACCGAGGCTCGCAGACAGATGGGTCCCTGGGACACACGCGGAGAGGCTCCTGCCCGGGCCACAGGCCGCCCACTTCCCCTGCCCCAGATCGGGGGCCGCAAAGCAGCCCTGTCTGAGTCCCCTGCCTCTAGAGGGAGTATTGGACCAACACTTGTAGAAAACGGGGTCCTTGCGGGCCACTCATTGGAGGGACACAAAGAAATCTTTGCCGACTTTCTGCTGAAACTTACGAGCGTTCACACCTAAGCCTCTTACAAGGTCAGCTGTTTAGCTAAACATGAGCTCATGATCTAAATTTACACAATAATGAAGAAAGCAGCTACAAGGGGAGACAATCAGCCAAAACAATCAATACCAGTATTAGATTCCCAAGGCCATCCATCAGATGTAGGAATAATCGGGTGCAAGGCAGAAAATATACATAAAACTGGAACTGAAACAAGGCACGAGGATGTTTTCAAAGACTGGTAGGATCTCTAAACCATTTTTAAAGGACATGTCATTGATAAAGCTAAATACACAAGGGTTGTGTAATACAACAGTTTAATCATTGAGAAGTGTGAAATTATGCTGTTTTGAAAACTATGGCAGGTCAGATTTACTGCCTAATTATATAAGAAGATTTCTCTAGAAAATACACATTATTTCAAAGCCTTACTGGCTGTGAAATAAGTTAAGGGTATTTCAAATGGCTTGTCTGCAAAGAAAGCTGAGATGTAGGGGATCACAGAAAGTCTAGGGGAAAATAGGTTAATATATACATTGCTATATGGTGAACTAAGCCTTAGGCCAGCAACAATGGAGAGGACCTGACCCTTAGAAACGTACAAGTAAGCTGGAATCTTCAAAAGTTCAAATCTTTATAAGTAAAAAGATTTATTAAAATGAATAACCAAGTGTTTTAATTGACATCAGAAGATGAAAACAATAAACCCTGAGAACATAGAAAAAAGTTAAATAAAGATATGAGCAGAATTTAATACAACAGAAAACGTATAAAATCCAGGTGATTTAGTAAGTCCAAAGAATCTTCTTTGAAAAGATTTAAAAGACACACTTTGATTAAGGAAAACCAAAACATAATTAAAGAATATACAGAAAGAGTCAGGACAATGTTAGAGCAGAGAATATATGAAATGCCAGTAAATTTGAACATTTCTGGAAAGTGGACCGTTTCCTAGCTCCTAAAGTTTACCAAAACTGACACAAGAGGAAATCATTTAAGGTCATCATGTCTGCCCTTGGCATTCTCGGAACGCCCTGGCCTCAGAATGCAGCCTCTGTCGTCCATGGTAACCTGCGGAGAGGGGGCGGGGCTGAGGGAGGTTGGAACACTGCCCTCACTGAGGGAGTGGGTGTGGCCATCTCTGCTGTGACTGAACAAAGGGCAGGGGAGCAGGGGGCCCAGGGCAGGGCCCTCAGAGCCCGGCAGGCCCAGTGGAGTGTCACAAGCATTTAGGCCCAGGACAAAGGGCACTTTCTTTGTCTGCACAGCTGCCCAAACCCTCACCTTTCCACTCAGGCCGCCCTCTTACTTGAAGTGTGTGTGGAACCTGTCCACGCAGTACACCTCGCTGCACAGCTAAGCATAGGTCTGGGCATCGTAGCTTCCTGCCAGGTGACCGAGGCTCGCAGGCAGATGGGTCCCTGGGACACACGCGGAGAGGCTCCTGCCCGGGCCACAGGCCGCCCACTGCCCCTGCCCCAGATCGGGGGCTGCAAAGCAGCCCTGTCTGAGTCCCCTGCCTCTAGAGGGATTATTGGACCAACACTTGTAGAAAACGGGGTTCTTGCGGGCCACTCATTGGAGGGACACAAATAAATCTTTGCCGACTTTCTGCTGAAACTTACGAGCATTCACAACTAAGCCTCTTACAAGGTCAGCTGTTTAGCTAAACATGAGCTCATGATCTAAATTTACACAATAATGAAGAAAGCAGCTACAAGGGGAGACAATCAGCCAAAACAATCAATACCAGAATTAGATTCCCAAGGCCATCCATCAGATGTAGGAATAATCGGGTGCAAGGCAGAAAATATACATAAAACTGGAACTGAAACAAGGCACGAGGATGTATTCAAAGACTGGTAGGTTCTCTAAAACATTTTTAAAGGACATGTCATTGATAAAGCTAAATACACAAAGGTTGTGTAATACAACAGATTAATCATTGAGAAGAGTGAAATTATGCTGTTTTGAAAACTATGGCAGGTCAGATTTTCTGCCTAATTATATAAGAAGATTTCTCTAAAAAATAAACATTATTTCAAAGCCTTATTGGCTGTAAAATAAGTTAAGGGTATTTCAAATGGCTTGTCTGCAAAGAAAGGTGAGATGTAGTGGATCACAGAAAGTCGAGGGGAAAATAAGTCAGTATATACATTGCTATATGCTGAACTAAGCCTTAGGCCGGCAACAGTGGAGAGGACCTGACCCTTAGAAACGTACAAGTAAGCTGGAATCTTCAAAAGTTCAAATCTTTATAAGGAAAAAGATTTATTAAAATGAATAACCAAGTGTTTTAATTGACATCAGAAGATGAAAACAATAAACCCTGAGAACATAGAAAAAAGTTAAATAAAGATATGAGCAGAACTTAATACAACAGAAAACGTATAAAATTCAGGTGATTTAGTAAGTCCAAAGAATCTTCTTTGAAAAGATTTAAAAGACACACTTTGATTAAGGAAAACCAAAACATAAGTAAATAATATACAGAAAGAGTCAGGACAATGTTAGAGCAGAGAATATATGAAATGCCAGTAAATTTGAACATTTCTGTCAAGTGGACCATTTCCTAGCTCCTAAAGTTTACCAAAACTGACACAAGAGGAAATCATTTAAGGTCATCATGTCTGCCCTTGGCATTCTCGGAACGCCCTGGCCTCAGAATGCAGCCTCTGTAGTCCATGGTAACCTGCGGAGAGGGGGCGGGGCTGAGGGAGTTTGGAACACTGCCCTCACTGAGGGAGTGGGTGTGGCCATCTCTGCTGAGACTGAACAAAGGGCAGGGGAGCAGGGGGCCCAGGGCAGGGCTCTCAGAGCCCGGCAGGCCCAGTGGAGTGTCACAAGCATTTAGGCCCAGGACAAAGGGCACTTTCTTTGTCTGCACAGCTGCCCAAACCCTCACCTTTCCACTCAGGCCGCCCTCTTACTTGAAGTGTGTGTGGAACCTGTCCACGCAGTACACCTCGCTGCACAGCTAAGCATAGGTCTGGGCATCGTAGCTTCCTTCCAGGTGACCGAGGCTCGCAGGCAGATGGGTCCCTGGGACACACGCGGAGAGGCTCCTGCCCGGGCCACAGGCCGCCCACTGCCCCTGCCCCAGATCGGGGGCTGCAAAGCAGCCCTGTCTGAGTCCCCTGCCTCTAGAGGGATTATTGGACCAACACTTGTAGAAAACGGGGTCCTTGCGGGCCACTCATTGGAGGGACACAAATAAATCTTTGCCAACTTTCTGCTGAAACTTACGAGCATTCACAACTAAGCCTCTTACAAGGTCAGCTGTTTAGCTAAACATGAGCTCATGATCTAAATTTACACAATAATGAAGAAAGCAGCTACAAGGGTAGACAATCAGCCAAAACAATCAATACCAGTATTAGATTCCCAAGGCCATCCATCAGATGTAGGAATAATCGGGTGCAAGGCAGAAAATATACATAAAACTGGAACTGAAACAAGGCACGAGGATGTTTTCAAAGACTGGTAGGATCTCTAAAACATTTTTAAAGGACATGTCATTGATAAAGCTAAATACTCCAAGGTTGTGTAATACAACAGTTTAATCATTGAGAAGAGTGAAATTATGCTGTTTTGAAAACTATGGCAGGTCAGATTTTCTGCCTAATTATATAAGAAGATTTCTCTAAAAAATACACATTATTTCAAAGCCTTATTGGCTGTGAAATAAGTTAAGTGTATTTCAAATGGCTTGTCTGCAAAGAAAGGTGAGATGTAGTGGATCACAGAAAGTCGAGGGGAAAATAGGTCAATATATACATTGCTATATGGTGAACTAAGCCTTAGGCCGGCAACTGTGGAGAGGACCTGACCCTTAGAAACGTACAAGTAAGCTGGAATCTTCAAAAGTTCAAATCTTTATAAGTAAAAAGATTTATTAAAATGAATAACCAAGTGTTTTAATTGACATCAGAAGATGAAAACAATAAACCCTGAGAACATAGAAAAAAGTTAAATAAAGATATGAGCAGAAGTTAATACAACAGAAAACGTATAAAATTCAGGTGATTTAGTAAGTCCAAAGAATCTTCTTTGAAAAGATTTAAAAGACACACTTTGATTAAGGAAAACCAAAACATAAGTAAAGAATATACAGAAAGAGTCAGGACAATGTTAGAGCAGAGAATATATGAAATGCCAGTAAATTTGAACATTTCTGTCAAGTGGACCATTTCCTAGCTCCTAAAGTTTACCAAAACTGACACAAGAGGAAATCATTTAAGGTCATCATGTCTGCCCTTGGCATTCTCGGAACGCCCTGGCCTCAGAATGCAGCCTCTGTCGTCCATGGTAACCTGCGGAGAGGGGGCGGGGCTGAGGGAGGTTGGAACACTGCCCTCACTGAGGGAGTGGGTGTGGCCATCTCTGCTGTGACTGAACAAAGGGCAGGGGAGCAGGGGGCCCAGGGCAGGGCCCTCAGAGCCCGGCAGGCCCAGTGGAGTGTCACAAGCATTTAGGCCCAGGCCAAAGGGTGCTTTCTTTGTCTGCACAGCTGCCCAAACTCTCACCTTTCCACTCAGGCCGCCCTCTTACTTGAAGTGTGTGTGGAACCTGTCTGCGCAGTACACCTCGCTGCACAGCTAAGCATAGGTCTGGGCATCATAGCTTCCTGCCAGGTGACCGAGGCTCGCAGACAGATGGGTCCCTGGGACACACGCGGAGAGGCTCCTGCCCGGGCCACAGGCCGCCCACTTCCCCTGCCCCAGATCGGGGGCCGCAAAGCAGCCCTGTCTGAGTCCCCTGCCTCTAGAGGGAGTATTGGACCAACACTTGTAGAAAACGGGGTCCTTGCGGGCCACTCATTGGAGGGACACAAAGAAATCTTTGCCGACTTTCTGCTGAAACTTACGAGCGTTCACACCTAAGCCTCTTACAAGGTCAGCTGTTTAGCTAAACATGAGCTCATGATCTAAATTTACACAATAATGAAGAAAGCAGCTACAAGGGGAGACAATCAGCCAAAACAATCAATACCAGTATTAGATTCCCAAGGCCATCCATCAGATGTAGGAATAATCGGGTGCAAGGCAGAAAATATACATAAAACTGGAACTGAAACAAGGCACGAGGATGTTTTCAAAGACTGGTAGGATCTCTAAACCATTTTTAAAGGACATGTCATTGATAAAGCTAAATACACAAGGGTTGTGTAATACAACAGTTTAATCATTGAGAAGTGTGAAATTATGCTGTTTTGAAAACTATGGCAGGTCAGATTTACTGCCTAATTATATAAGAAGATTTCTCTAGAAAATACACATTATTTCAAAGCCTTACTGGCTGTGAAATAAGTTAAGGGTATTTCAAATGGCTTGTCTGCAAAGAAAGCTGAGATGTAGGGGATCACAGAAAGTCTAGGGGAAAATAGGTTAATATATACATTGCTATATGGTGAACTAAGCCTTAGGCCAGCAACAATGGAGAGGACCTGACCCTTAGAAACGTACAAGTAAGCTGGAATCTTCAAAAGTTCAAATCTTTATAAGTAAAAAGATTTATTAAAATGAATAACCAAGTGTTTTAATTGACATCAGAAGATGAAAACAATAAACCCTGAGAACATAGAAAAAAGTTAAATAAAGATATGAGCAGAATTTAATACAACAGAAAACGTATAAAATCCAGGTGATTTAGTAAGTCCAAAGAATCTTCTTTGAAAAGATTTAAAAGACACACTTTGATTAAGGAAAACCAAAACATAATTAAAGAATATACAGAAAGAGTCAGGACAATGTTAGAGCAGAGAATATATGAAATGCCAGTAAATTTGAACATTTCTGGAAAGTGGACCGTTTCCTAGCTCCTAAAGTTTACCAAAACTGACACAAGAGGAAATCATTTAAGGTCATCATGTCTGCCCTTGGCATTCTCGGAACGCCCTGGCCTCAGAATGCAGCCTCTGTCGTCCATGGTAACCTGCGGAGAGGGGGCGGGGCTGAGGGAGGTTGGAACACTGCCCTCACTGAGGGAGTGGGTGTGGCCATCTCTGCTGTGACTGAACAAAGGGCAGGGGAGCAGGGGGCCCAGGGCAGGGCCCTCAGATCCCGGCAGGCCCAGTGGAGTGTCACAAGCATTTAGGCCCAGGCCAAAGGGCGCTTTCTTTGTCTGCACAGCTGCCCAAACTCTCACCTTTCCACTCAGGCCGCCCTCTTACTTGAAGTGTGTGTGGAACTTGTCTGCGCAGTACACCTCGCTGCACAGCTAAGCATAGGTCTGGGCATCATAGCTTTCTGGCAGGTGACCGAGGCTCGCAGGCAGATGGGTCCCTGGGACACACGCGGAGAGGCTCCTGCCCGGGCCACAGGCCGCCCACTTCCCCTGCCCCAGATCGGGGGCCGCAAAGCAGCCCTGTCTGAGTCCCCTGCCTCTAGAGGGAGTATTGGACCAACACTTGTAGAAAACGGGGTCCTTGCGGGCCACTCATTGGAGGGACACAAATAAATCTTTGCCGACTTTCTGCTGAAACTTACGAGCGTTCACACCTAAGCCTCTTACAAGGTCAGCTGTTTAGCTAAACATGAGCTCATGATCTAAATTTACACAATAATGAAGAAAGCAGCTATAAGGGGAAACAATCAGCCAAAACAATCCATACCAGAATTAGATTCCCAAGGCCATCCATCAGATGTAGGAATAATCGGGTGCAAGGCAGAAAATATATATAAAACTGGAACTGAAACAAGGCACGAGGATGTTTTCAAAGATTGGTAGGATCTCTAAAACATTTTTAAAGATCATGTCATTGATAAAGCTAAATACACAAAGGTTGTGTAATACAACATATTAATCATTGAGAAGAGTGAAATTATGCTGTTTTGAAAACTATGGCAGGTCAGATTTTCTGCCTAATTATATAAGAAGATTTCTCTAAAAAATAAACATTATTTCAAAGCCTTATTGGCTGTGAAATAAGTTAAGTGTATTTCAAATGGCTTGTCTGCAAAGAAAGGTGAGATGTAGTGGATCACAGAAAGTCGAGGGGAAAATAGGTCAATATATACATTTTTATATGGTGAACTAAGCCTTAGGCCGGCAACAGTGGAGAGTACCTGAACCTTAGAAACGTACATGTAAGCTGGAATCTTCAAAAGTTCAAATCTTTATAAGTAAAAAGATTTATTAAAATGAATAACCAAGTGTTTTAATTGACATCAGAAGATGAAAACAATAAACCCTGAGAACATAGAAAAAAGTTAAATAAAGATATGAGCAGAACTTAATACAACAGAAAACGGATAAAATTCAGGTGATTTAGTAAGTCCAAAGAATCTTCTTTGAAAAGATTTAAAAGACACACTTTGATTAAGGAAAACCAAAACATAAGTAAAGAATATACAGAAAGAGTCAGGACAATGTTAGAGCAGAGAATATATGAAATGCCAGTAAATTTGAACATTTCTGTCAAGTGGACCATTTCCTAGCTCCTAAAGTTTACCAAAACTGACACAAGAGGAAATCATTTAAGGTCATCATGTCTGCCCTTGGCATTCTCGGAACGCCCTGGCCTCAGAATGCAGCCTCTGTAGTCCATGGTAACCTGCGGAGAGGGGGCGGGGCTGAGGGAGGTTGGAACACTGCCCTCACTGAGGGAGTGGGTGTGGCCATCTCTGCTGTGACTGAACAAAGGGCAGGGGAGCAGGGGGCCCAGGGCAGGGCCCTCAGAGCCCGGCAGGCCCAGTGGAGTGTCACAAGCATTTAGGCCCAGGACAAAGGGCACTTTCTTTGTCTGCACAGCTGCCCAAACACTCACCTTTCCACTCAGGCCGCCCTCTTACTTGAAGTGTGTGTGGAACCTGTCCACGCAGTACACCTCGCTGCACAGCTAAGCATAGGTCTGGGCATCGTAGCTTCCTTCCAGGTGACCGAGGCTCGCAGGCAGATGGGTCCCTGGGACACACGCGGAGAGGCTCCTGCCCGGGCCACAGGCCGCCCACTGCCCCTGCCCCAGATCGGGGGCTGCAAAGCAGCCCTGTCTGAGTCCCCTGCCTCTAGAGGGATTATTGGACCAACACTTGTAGAAAACGGGGTTCTTGCGGGCCACTCATTGGAGGGACACAAATAAATCTTTGCCGACTTTCTGCTGAAACTTACGAGCATTCACAACTAAGCCTCTTACAAGGTCAGCTGTTTAGCTAAACATGAGCTCATGATCTAAATTTACACAATAATGAAGAAAGCAGCTACAAGGGTAGACAATCAGCCAAAACAATCAATACCAGTATTAGATTCCCAAGGCCATCCATCAGATGTAGGAATAATCGGGTGCAAGGCAGAAAATATACATAAAACTGGAACTGAAACAAGGCACGAGGATGTTTTCAAAGACTGGTAGGATCTCTAAAACATTTGTAAAGGACATGTCATTGATAAAGCTAAATACACAAAGGTTGTGTAATACAACAGTTTAATCATTGAGAAGAGTGAAATTATGCTGTTTTGAAAACTATGGCAGGTCAGATTTTCTGCCTAATTATATAAGAAGATTTCTCTAAAAAATACACATTATTTCAAAGCCTTATTGGCTGTGAAATAAGTTAAGTGTATTTCAAATGGCTTGTCTGCAAAGAAAGGTGAGATGTAGTGGATCACAGAAAGTCGAGGGGAAAATAGGTCAATATATACATTGCTATATGGTGAACTAAGCCTTAGGCCGGCAACTGTGGAGAGGACCTGACCCTTAGAAACGTACAAGTAAGCTGGAATCTTCAAAAGTTCAAATCTTTATAAGTAAAAAGATTTATTAAAATGAATAACCAAGTGTTTTAATTGACATCAGAAGATGAAAACAATAAACCCTGAGAACATAGAGAAAAGATAAATAAAGATATGAGCAGAACTTAATACAACAGAAAACGTATTAAATTCAGGTCATTTAGTAAGTCCAAAGAATCTTCTTTGAAAAGATTTAAAAGACACACTTTGATTAAGGAAAACCAAAACATAAGTAAAGAATATACAGAAAGAGTCAGGACAATGTTAGAGCAGAGAATATATGAAATGCCAGTAAATTTGAACATTTCTGTCAAGTGGACCATTTCCTAGCTCCTAAAGTTTACCAAAACTGACACAAGAGGAAATCATTTAAGGTCATCATGTCTGCCCTTGGCATTCTCGGAACGCCGTGGCCTCAGAATGCAGCATCTGTAGTCCATGGTAACCTGCGGAGAGGGGGCGGGGCTGAGGGAGGTTGGAACACTGCCCTCACTGAGGGAGTGGGTGTGGCCATCTCAGCTGTGACTGAACAAAGGGCAGGGGAGCAGGGGGCCCAGGGAAGGGCCCTCAGAGCCCGGCAGGACCAGTGGAGTGTCACAAGCATTTAGGGCCAGGCCAAAGGGCGCTTTCTTTGTCTGCACAGCTGCCCAAACTCTCACCTTTCCACTCAGGCCGCCCTGTTACTTGAAGTGTGTGTGGAACCTGTCCACGCAGTACACCTCGCTGCACAGCTAACCATAGGTCTGGGCATTGTGGCCTCCTGCCAGGTGACTGAGGCTCACAGGCAGATGGGTCCCTGGGAGACACGCGGAGAGGCTCCTGCCCGGGCCACAGGCCGCCCACTGCCCCTGCCCCAGATCGGGGGCCGCAAAGCAGCCCTGTCTGAATCCCCTGCCTCTAGAGGGAGTATTGGACCAACAGTTGTAGAAAACGGGGTACTTGCGGGCCACTCATTGGAGGGACACAAATAAATCTTTGCCGACTTTCTGCTGAAACTTACGAGCATTCACAACTAAGCCTCTTACAAGGTCAGCTATTTAGCTAAACATGAGCTCATGATCTAAATTTACACAATAATGAAGAAAGCAGCTACAAGGGGAGACAATCAGCCAAAACAATCAATACCAGAATTAGATTCCCAAGGCCATCCATCAGATGTAGGAATAATCGGGTGCAAGGCAGAAAATATACATAAAACTGGAACTGACACAAGGCACGAGGATGTATTCAAAGACTGGTAGGTTCTCTAAAACATTTTTAAAGGACATGTCATTGATAAAGCTAAATACACAAAGGTTGTGTAATACAACAGATTAATCATTGAGAAGAGTGAAATTATGCTGTTTTGAAAACTATGGCAGGTCAGATTTTCTGCCTAATTATATAAGAAGATTTCTCTAAAAAATAAACATTATTTCAAAGCCTTATTGGCTGTAAAATAAGTTAAGGGTATTTCAAATGGCTTGTCTGCAAAGAAAGGTGAGATGTAGTGGATCACAGAAAGTCGAGGGGAAAATAGGTCAGTATATACATTGCTATATGCTGAACTAAGCCTTAGGCCGGCAACAGTGGAGAGGACCTGACCCTTAGAAACGTACAAGTAAGCTGGAATCTTCAAAAGTTCAAATCTTTATAAGTAAAAAGATTTATTAAAATGAATAACCAAGTGTTTTAATTGACATCAGAAGATGAAAACAATAAACCCTGAGAACATAGAAAAAAGTTAAATAAAGATATGAGCAGAAGTTAATACAACAGAAAACGTATAAAATTCAGATGATTTAGTAAGTCCAAAGAATCTTCTTTGAAAAGATTTAAAAGACACACTTTGATTAAGGAAAACAAAAACATAAGTAAAGAATATACAGAAAGAGTCAGGACAATGTTAGAGCAGAGAATGTATGAAATGCCAGTAAATTTGAACATTTCTGGAAAGTGGACCATTTCCTAGCTCCTAAAGTTTACCAAAACTGACACAAGAGGAAATCATTTAAGGTCATCATGTCTGCCCTTGGCATTCTCGGAACGCCCTGGCCTCAGAATGCAGCCTCTGTCGTCCATGGTAACCTGCGGAGAGGGGGCGGGGCTGAGGGAGGTTGGAACACTGCCCTCACTGAGGGAGTGGGTGTGGCCATCTCTGCTGTGACTGAACAAAGGGCAGGGGAGCAGAGGGCCCAGGGAAGGGCCCTCAGAGCCCGGCAGGCCCAGTGGAGTGTCACAAGCATTTAGGCCCAGGCCAAAGGGCGCTTTCTTTGTCTGCACAGCTGCCCAAACTCTCACCTTTCCACTCAGGCCGCCCTCTTACTTGAAGTGTGTGTGGAACCTGTCTGCGCAGTACACCTCGCTGCACAGCTAAGCATAGGTCTGGGCATCATAGCTTCCTGCCAGGTGACCGAGGCTCGCAGGCAGATGGGTCCCTGGGACACACGCGGAGAGGCTCCTGCCCGGGCCACAGGCCGCCCACTGCCCCTGCCCCAGATCGGGGGCCGCAAAGCAGCCCTGTCTGAGTCCCCTGCCTCTAGAGGGAGTATTGGACCAACACTTGTAGAAAACAGGGTCCTTGCGGGCCACTCATTGGAGGGACACAAAGAAATCTTTGCCGACTTTCTGCTGAAACTTACGAGCGTTCACACCTAAGCCTCTTACAAGGTCAGCTGTTTAGCTAAACATGAGCTCATGATCTAAATTTACACAATAATGAAGAAAGCAGCTACAAGGGGAGACAATCAGCCAAAATAATCAATACCAGTATTAGATTCCCAAGGCCATCCATCAGATGTAGGAATAATCGGGTGCAAGGCAGAAAATATACATCAAACTGGAACTGAAACAAGGCACAAGGATGTTTTCAAAGACTGGTAGGATCTCTAAAACATTTTTAAAGGACATGTCATTGATAAAGCTAAATACACAAGGGTTGTGTAATACAACAGTTTAATCATTGAGAAGTGTGAAATTATGCTGTTTTGAAAACTATGGCAGGTCAGATTTACTGCCTAATTATATAAGAAGATTTCTCTAAAAAATACACATTATTTCAAAGCCTTACTGGCTGTGAAATAAGTTAAGGGTATTTCAAATGGCTTGTCTGCAAAGAAAGCTGAGATGTAGGGGATCACAGAAAGTCTAGGGGAAAATAGGTCAATATATACATTGCTATATGGTGCACTAAGCCTTAGGCCAGCAACAATGGAGAGGACCTGACCCTTAGAAACGTACAAGTAAGCTGGAATCTTCAAAAGTTCAAATCTTTATAAGTAAAAAGATTTATTAAAATGAATAACCAAGTGTTTTAATTGACATCAGAAGATGAAAACAATAAACCCTGAGAACATAGAAAAAAGTTAAATAAAGATATGAGCAGAATTTAATACAACAGAAAACGTATAAAATCCAGGTGATTTAGTAAGTCCAAAGAATCTTCTTTGAAAAGATTTAAAAGACACACTTTGATTAAGGAAAACCAAAACATAAGTAAAGAATATACAGAAAGAGTCAGGACAATGTTAGAGCAGAGAATATATGAAATGCCAGTAAATTTGAACATTTCTGGAAAGTGGACCATTTCCTAGCTCCTAAAGTTTACCAAAACTGACACAAGAGGAAATCATTTAAGGTCATCATGTCTGCCCTTGGCATTCTCGGAACGCCCTGGCCTCAGAATGCAGCCTCTGTAGTCCATGGTAACCTGCGGAGAGGGGGCAGGGCTGAGGGACGTTGGAACACTGCCCTCACTGAGGGAGTGGGTGTGGCCATGTCTGCTGTGACTGAAAAAAGGGCAGGGGAGCAGGGGGCCCAGGGCAGGGCCCTCAGAGCCCGGCAGGCCCAGTGGAGTGTCACAAGCATTTAGGCCCAGGACAAAGGGCACTTTCTTTGTCTGCACAGCTGCCCAAACCCTCACCTTTCCACTCAGGCCGCCCTCTTACTTGAAATGTGTGTGGAACCTGTCCACGCAGTACACCTCGCTGCACAGCTAAGCATAGGTCTGGGCATCGTAGCTTCCTTCCAGGTGACCGAGGCTCGCAGGCAGATGGGTCCCTGGGACACACGCGGAGAGGCTCCTGCCCGGGCCACAGGCCGCCCACTGCCCCTGCCCCAGATCGGGGGCTGCAAAGCAGCCCTGTCTGAGTCCCCTGCCTCTAGAGGGATTATTGGACCAACACTTGTAGAAAACGGGGTTCTTGCGGGCCACTCATTGGAGGGACACAAATAAATCTTTGCCGACTTTCTGCTGAAACTTACGAGCATTCACAACTAAGCCTCTTACAAGGTCAGCTGTTTAGCTAAACATGAGCTCATGATCTAAATTTACACAATAATGAAGAAAGCAGCTACAAGGGGAGACAATCAGCCAAAACAATCAATACCAGTATTAGATTCCCAAGGCCATCCATCAGATGTAGGAATAATCGGGTGCAAGGCAGAAAATATACATAAAACTGGAACTGAAACAAGGCACGAGGATGTTTTCAAAGACTGGTAGGATCTCTAAAACATTTTTAAAGGACATGTCAGTGATAAAGCTAAATACACAAAGGTTGTGTAATACAAGAGTTTAATCATTGAGAAGAGTGAAATTATGCTGTTTTGAAAACTATGGCAGGTCAGATTTTCTGCCTAATTATATAAGAAGATTTCTCTAAAAAATAAACATTATTTCAAAGCCTTATTGGCTGTGAACTAAGTTAAGTGTATTTCAAATGGCTTGTCTGCAAAGAAAGGTGAGATGTAGTGGATCACAGAAAGTCGAGGGGAAAATAGGTCAATATATACATTGCTATATGGTGAACTAAGCCTTAGGCCGGCAACAGTGGAGAGGACCTGACCCTTAGAAACGTACAAGTAAGCTGGAATCTTCAAAAGTTCAAATCTTTATAAGTAAAAAGATTTATTAAAATGAATAACCAAGTGTTTTAATTGACATCAGAAGATGAAAACAATAAACCCTGAGAACATAGAAAAAAGTTAAATAAAGATATGAGCAGAACTTAATACAACAGAAAACGTATAAAATTCAGGTGATTTAGTAAGTCCAAAGAATCTTCTTTGAAAAGATTTAAAAGACACACTTTGATTAAGGAAAACCAAAACATAAGTAAAGAATATACAGAAAGAGTCAGGACAATGTTAGAGCAGAGAATATATGAAATGCCAGTAAATTTGAACATTTCTGTCAAGTGGACCATTTCCTAGCTCTTAAAGTTTACCAAAACTGACACAAGAGGAAATCATTTAAGGTCATCATGTCTGCCCTTGGCATTCTCGGAACGCCCTGGCCTCAGAATGCAGCCTCTGTAGTCCATGGTAACCTGCGGAGAGGGGGCGGGGCTGAGGGAGGTTGGAACACTGCCCTCACTGAGGGAGTGGGTGTGGCCATCTCTGCTGTGACTGAACAAAGGGCAGGGGAGCAGGGGGCCCAGGGCAGGGCCCTCAGAGCCCGGCAGGACCAGTGGAGTGTCACAAGCATTTAGGCCCAGGCCAAAGGGCGCTTTCTTTGTCTGCACAGCTGCCCAAACTCTCACCTTTCCACTCAGGCCGCCCTCTTACTTGAAGTGTGTGTGGAACCTGTCCGCGCAGTACACCTCGCTGCACAGCTAATCATAGGTCAGGGCATTGTGGCCTCCTGCCAGGTGACTGAGGCTCACAGGCAGATGGGTCCCTGGGAGACACGCGGAGAGGCTCCTGCCTGGGCCACAGGCCGCCCACTGCCCCTGCCCCAGATCGGGGGCCGCAAACAGCCCTGTCTGAATCCCCTGCCTCTAGAGGGAGTATTCGACCAACAGTTGTAGAAAACGGGGTACTTGCGGGCCACTCATTGGAGGGACACAAATAAATCTTTGCCGACTTTCTGCTGAAACTTACGAGCATTCACAACTAAGCCTCTTACAAGGTCAGCTCTTTAGCTAAACATGAGCTCATGATCTAAATTTACACAATAATGAAGAAAGCAGCTACAAGGGGAGACAATCAGCCAAAATAATCAATACCAGTATTAGATTCCCAAGGCCATCCATCAGATGTAGGAATAATCGGGTGCAAGGCAGAAAATATACATAAAACTGGAACTGAAACAAGGCACGAGGATGTTTTCAAAGACTGGTAGGTTCTCTAAAACATTTTTAAAGGACATGTCATTGATAAAGCTAAATACACAAAGGTTGTGTAATACAACAGATTAATCATTGAGAAGAGTGAAATTATGCTGTTTTGAAAACTATGGCAGGTCAGATTTTCTGCCTAATTATATAAGAAGATTTCTCTAAAAAATAAACATTATTTCAAAGCCTTATTGGCTGTAAAATAAGTTAAGGGTATTTCAAATGGCTTGTCTGCAAAGAAAGGTGAGATGTAGTGGATCACAGAAAGTCGAGGGGAAAATAGGTCAGTATATACATTGCTATATGCTGAACTAAGCCTTAGGCCGGCAACAGTGGAGAGGACCTGACCCTTAGAAACGTACAAGTAAGCTGGAATCTTCAAAAGTTCAAATCTTTATAAGTAAAAAGATTTATTAAAATGAATAACCAAGTGTTTTAATTGACATCAGAAGATGAAAACAATAAACCCTGAGAACATAGAAAAAAGTTAAATAAAGATATGAGCAGAAGTTAATACAACAGAAAACGTATAAAATTCAGATGATTTAGTAAGTCCAAAGAATCTTCTTTGAAAAGATTTAAAAGACACACTTTGATTAAGGAAAACAAAAACATAAGTAAAGAATATACAGAAAGAGTCAGGACAATGTTAGAGCAGAGAATGTATGAAATGCCAGTAAATTTGAACATTTCTGGAAAGTGGACCATTTCCTAGCTCCTAAAGTTTACCAAAACTGACACAAGAGGAAATCATTTAAGGTCATCATGTCTGCCCTTGGCATTCTCGGAACGCCCTGGCCTCAGAATGCAGCCTCTGTTGTCCATGGTAACCTGCGGAGAGGGGGCGGGGCTGAGGGAGGTTGGAACACTGCCCTCACTGAGGGAGTGGGTGTGGCCATCTCTGCTGTGACTGAACAAAGGGCAGGGGAGCAGAGGGCCCAGGGAAGGGCCCTCAGAGCCCGGCAGGCCCAGTGGAGTGTCACAAGCATTTAGGCCCAGGCCAAAGGGCGCTTTCTTTGTCTGCACAGCTGCCCAAACTCTCACCTTTCCACTCAGGCCGCCCTCTTACTTGAAGTGTGTGTGGAACCTGTCTGCGCAGTACACCTCGCTGCACAGCTAAGCATAGGTCTGGGCATCATAGCTTCCTGCCAGGTGACCGAGGCTCGCAGGCAGATGGGTCCCTGGGACACACGCGGAGAGGCTCCTGCCCGGGCCACAGGCCGCCCACTGCCCCTGCCCCAGATCGGGGGCCGCAAAGCAGCCCTGTCTGAGTCCCCTGCCTCTAGAGGGAGTATTGGACCAACACTTGTAGAAAACAGGGTCCTTGCGGGCCACTCATTGGAGGGACACAAAGAAATCTTTGCCGACTTTCTGCTGAAACTTACGAGCGTTCACACCTAAGCCTCTTACAAGGTCAGCTGTTTAGCTAAACATGAGCTCATGATCTAAATTTACACAATAATGAAGAAAGCAGCTACAAGGGGAGACAATCAGCCAAAATAATCAATACCAGTATTAGATTCCCAAGGCCATCCATCAGATGTAGGAATAATCGGGTGCAAGGCAGAAAATATACATCAAACTGGAACTGAAACAAGGCACAAGGATGTTTTCAAAGACTGGTAGGATCTCTAAAACATTTTTAAAGGACATGTCATTGATAAAGCTAAATACACAAGGGTTGTGTAATACAACAGTTTAATCATTGAGAAGTGTGAAATTATGCTGTTTTGAAAACTATGGCAGGTCAGATTTACTGCCTAATTATATAAGAAGATTTCTCTAAAAAATACACATTATTTCAAAGCCTTACTGGCTGTGAAATAAGTTAAGGGTATTTCAAATGGCTTGTCTGCAAAGAAAGCTGAGATGTAGGGGATCACAGAAAGTCTAGGGGAAAATAGGTCAATATATACATTGCTATATGGTGAACTAAGCCTTAGGCCAGCAACAATGGAGAGGACCTGACCCTTAGAAACGTACAAGTAAGCTGGAATCTTCAAAAGTTCAAATCTTTATAAGTAAAAAGATTTATTAAAATGAATAACCAAGTGTTTTAATTGACATCAGAAGATGAAAACAATAAACCCTGAGAACATAGAAAAAAGTTAAATAAAGTTATGAGCAGAATTTAATACAACAGAAAACGTATAAAATCCAGGTGATTTAGTAAGTCCAAAGAATCTTCTTTGAAAAGATTTAAAAGACACACTTTGATTAAGGAAAACCAAAACATAAGTAAAGAATATACAGAAAGAGTCAGGACAATGTTAGAGCAGAGAATATATGAAATGCCAGTAAATTTGAACATTTCTGTCAAGTGGACCATTTCCTAGCTCCTAAAGTTTACCAAAACTGACACAAGAGGAAATCATTTAAGGTCATCATGTCTGCCCTTGGCATTCTCGGAACGCCCTGGCCTCAGAATGCAGCCTCTGTAGTCCATGGTAACCTGCGGAGAGGGGGCGGGGCTGAGGGAGGTTGGAACACTGCCCTCACTGAGGGAGTGGGTGTGGCCATGTCTGCTGTGACTGAAAAAAGGGCAGGGGAGCAGGGGGCCCAGGGCAGGGCCCTCAGAGCCCGGCAGGCCCAGTGGAGTGTCACAAGCATTTAGGCCCAGGACAAAGGGCACTTTCTTTGTCTGCACAGCTGCCCAAACCCTCACCTTTCCACTCAGGCCGCCCTCTTACTTGAAGTGTGTGTGGAACCTGTCCACGCAGTACACCTCGCTGCACAGCTAAGCATAGGTCTGGGCATCGTAGCTTCCTTCCAGGTGACCGAGGCTCGCAGGCAGATGGGTCCCTGGGACACACGCGGAGAGGCTCCTGCCCGGGCCACAGGCCGCCCACTGCCCCTGCCCCAGATCGGGGGCTGCAAAGCAGCCCTGTCTGAGTCCCCTGCCTCTAGAGGGATTATTGGACCAACACTTGTAGAAAACGGGGTTCTTGCGGGCCACTCATTGGAGGGACACAAATAAATCTTTGCCGACTTTCTGCTGAAACTTACGAGCATTCACAACTAAGCCTCTTACAAGGTCAGCTGTTTAGCTAAACATGAGCTCATGATCTAAATTTACACAATAATGAAGAAAGCAGCTACAAGGGGAGACAATCAGCCAAAACAATCAATACCAGTATTAGATTCCCAAGGCCATCCATCAGATGTAGGAATAATCGGGTGCAAGGCAGAAAATATACATAAAACTGGAACTGAAACAAGGCACGAGGATGTTTTCAAAGACTGGTAGGTTCTCTAAAACATTTTTAAAGGACATGTCATTGATAAAGCTAAATACACAAAGGTTGTGTAATACAACAGATTAATCATTGAGAAGAGTGAAATTATGCTGTTTTGAAAACTATGGCAGGTCAGATTTTCTGCCTAATTATATAAGAAGATTTCTCTAAAAAATAAACATTATTTCAAAGCCTTATTGGCTGTAAAATAAGTTAAGGGTATTTCAAATGGCTTGTCTGCAAAGAAAGGTGAGATGTAGTGGATCACAGAAAGTCGAGGGGAAAATAGGTCAGTATATACATTGCTATATGCTGAACTAAGCCTTAGGCCGGCAACAGTGGAGAGGACCTGACCCTTAGAAACGTACAAGTAAGCTGGAATCTTCAAAAGCTCAAATCTTTATAAGTAAAAAGATTTATTAAAATGAATAACCAAGTGTTTTAATTGACATCAGAAGATGAAAACAATAAACCCTGAGAACATAGAAAAAAGTTAAATAAAGATATGAGCAGAAGTTAATACAACAGAAAACGTATAAAATTCAGATGATTTAGTAAGTCCAAAGAATCTTCTTTGAAAAGATTTAAAAGACACACTTTGATTAAGGAAAACAAAAACATAAGTAAAGAATATACAGAAAGAGTCAGGACAATGTTAGAGCAGAGAATGTATGAAATGCCAGTAAATTTGAACATTTCTGGAAAGTGGACCATTTCCTAGCTCCTAAAGTTTACCAAAACTGACACAAGAGGAAATCATTTAAGGTCATCATGTCTGCCCTTGGCATTCTCGGAACGCCCTGGCCTCAGAATGCAGCCTCTGTCGTCCATGGTAACCTGCGGAGAGGGGGCGGGGCTGAGGGAGGTTGGAACACTGCCCTCACTGAGGGAGTGGGTGTGGCCATCTCTGCTGTGACTGAACAAAGGGCAGGGGAGCAGAGGGCCCAGGGAAGGGCCCTCAGAGCCCGGCAGGCCCAGTGGAGTGTCACAAGCATTTAGGCCCAGGCCAAAGGGCGCTTTCTTTGTCTGCACAGCTGCCCAAACTCTCACCTTTCCACTCAGGCCGCCCTCTTACTTGAAGTGTGTGTGGAACCTGTCTGCGCAGTACACCTCGCTGCACAGCTAAGCATAGGTCTGGGCATCATAGCTTCCTGCCAGGTGACCGAGGCTCGCAGGCAGATGGGTCCCTGGGACACACGCGGAGAGGCTCCTGCCCGGGCCACAGGCCGCCCACTGCCCCTGCCCCAGATCGGGGGCCGCAAAGCAGCCCTGTCTGAGTCCCCTGCCTCTAGAGGGAGTATTGGACCAACACTTGTAGAAAACAGGGTCCTTGCGGGCCACTCATTGGAGGGACACAAAGAAATCTTTGCCGACTTTCTGCTGAAACTTACGAGCGTTCACACCTAAGCCTCTTACAAGGTCAGCTGTTTAGCTAAACATGAGCTCATGATCTAAATTTACACAATAATGAAGAAAGCAGCTACAAGGGGAGACAATCAGCCAAAATAATCAATACCAGTATTAGATTCCCAAGGCCATCCATCAGATGTAGGAATAATCGGGTGCAAGGCAGAAAATATACATCAAACTGGAACTGAAACAAGGCACAAGGATGTTTTCAAAGACTGGTAGGATCTCTAAAACATTTTTAAAGGACATGTCATTGATAAAGCTAAATACACAAGGGTTGTGTAATACAACAGTTTAATCATTGAGAAGTGTGAAATTATGCTGTTTTGAAAACTATGGCAGGTCAGATTTACTGCCTAATTATATAAGAAGATTTCTCTAAAAAATACACATTATTTCAAAGCCTTACTGGCTGTGAAATAAGTTAAGGGTATTTCAAATGGCTTGTCTGCAAAGAAAGCTGAGATGTAGGGGATCACAGAAAGTCTAGGGGAAAATAGGACAATATATACATTGCTATATGGTGAACTAAGCCTTAGGCCAGCAACAATGGAGAGGACCTGACCCTTAGAAACGTACAAGTAAGCTGGAATCTTCAAAAGTTCAAATCTTTATAAGTAAAAAGATTTATTAAAATGAATAACCAAGTGTTTTAATTGACATCAGAAGATGAAAACAATAAACCCTGAGAACATAGAAAAAAGTTAAATAAAGATATGAGCAGAATTTAATACAACAGAAAACGTATAAAATCCAGGTGATTTAGTAAGTCCAAAGAATCTTCTTTGAAAAGATTTAAAAGACACACTTTGATTAAGGAAAACCAAAACATAAGTAAAGAATATACAGAAAGAGTCAGGACAATGTTAGAGCAGAGAATATATGAAATGCCAGTAAATTTGAACATTTCTGTCAAGTGGACCATTTCCTAGCTCCTAAAGTTTACCAAAACTGACACAAGAGGAAATCATTTAAGGTCATCATGTCTGCCCTTGGCATTCTCGGAACGCCCTGGCCTCAGAATGCAGCCTCTGTAGTCCATGGTAACCTGCGGAGAGGGGGCAGGGCTGAGGGACGTTGGAACACTGCCCTCACTGAGGGAGTGGGTGTGGCCATGTCTGCTGTGACTGAAAAAAGGGCAGGGGAGCAGGGGGCCCAGGGCAGGGCCCTCAGAGCCCGGCAGGCCCAGTGGAGTGTCACAAGCATTTAGGCCCAGGACAAAGGGCACTTTCTTTGTCTGCACAGCTGCCCAAACCCTCACCTTTCCACTCAGGCCGCCCTCTTACTTGAAGTGTGTGTGGAACCTGTCCACGCAGTACACCTCGCTGCACAGCTAAGCATAGGTCTGGGCATCGTAGCTTCCTTCCAGGTGACCGAGGCTCGCAGGCAGATGGGTCCCTGGGACACACGCGGAGAGGCTCCTGCCCGGGCCACAGGCCGCCCACTGCCCCTGCCCCAGATCGGGGGCTGCAAAGCAGCCCTGTCTGAGTCCCCTGCCTCTAGAGGGATTATTGGACCAACACTTGTAGAAAACGGGGTTCTTGCGGGCCACTCATTGGAGGGACACAAATAAATCTTTGCCGACTTTCTGCTGAAACTTACGAGCATTCACAACTAAGCCTCTTACAAGGTCAGCTGTTTAGCTAAACATGAGCTCATGATCTAAATTTACACAATAATGAAGAAAGCAGCTACAAGGGGAGACAATCAGCCAAAACAATCAATACCAGTATTAGATTCCCAAGGCCATCCATCAGATGTAGGAATAATCGGGTGCAAGGCAGAAAATATACATAAAACTGGAACTGAAACAAGGCACGAGGATGTTTTCAAAGACTGGTAGGATCTCTAAAACATTTTTAAAGGACATGTCAGTGATAAAGCTAAATACACAAAGGTTGTGTAATACAACAGTTTAATCATTGAGAAGAGTGAAATTATGCTGTTTTGAAAACTATGGCAGGTCAGATTTTCTGCCTAATTATATAAGAAGATTTCTCTAAAAAATAAACATTATTTCAAAGCCTTATTGGCTGTGAACTAAGTTAAGTGTATTTCAAATGGCTTGTCTGCAAAGAAAGGTGAGATGTAGTGGATCACAGAAAGTCGAGGGGAAAATAGGTCAATATATACATTGCTATATGGTGAACTAAGCCTTAGGCCGGCAACAGTGGAGAGGACCTGACCCTTAGAAACGTACAAGTAAGCTGGAATCTTCAAAAGTTCAAATCTTTATAAGTAAAAAGATTTATTAAAATGAATAACCAAGTGTTTTAATTGACATCAGAAGATGAAAACAATAAACCCTGAGAACATAGAAAAAAGTTAAATAAAGATATGAGCAGAACTTAATACAACAGAAAACGTATAAAATTCAGGTGATTTAGTAAGTCCAAAGAATCTTCTTTGAAAAGATTTAAAAGACACACTTTGATTAAGGAAAACCAAAACATAAGTAAAGAATATACAGAAAGAGTCAGGACAATGTTAGAGCAGAGAATATATGAAATGCCAGTAAATTTGAACATTTCTGTCAAGTGGACCATTTCCTAGCTCTTAAAGTTTACCAAAACTGACACAAGAGGAAATCATTTAAGGTCATCATGTCTGCCCTTGGCATTCTCGGAACGCCCTGGCCTCAGAATGCAGCCTCTGTAGTCCATGGTAACCTGCGGAGAGGGGGCGGGGCTGAGGGAGGTTGGAACACTGCCCTCACTGAGGGAGTGGGTGTGGCCATCTCTGCTGTGACTGAACAAAGGGCAGGGGAGCAGGGGGCCCAGGGCAGGGCCCTCAGAGCCCGGCAGGACCAGTGGAGTGTCACAAGCATTTAGGCCCAGGCCAAAGGGCGCTTTCTTTGTCTGCACAGCTGCCCAAACTCTCACCTTTCCACTCAGGCCGCCCTCTTACTTGAAGTGTGTGTGGAACCTGTCCGCGCAGTACACCTCGCTGCACAGCTAACCATAGGTCAGGGCATTGTGGCCTCCTGCCAGGTGACTGAGGCTCACAGGCAGATGGGTCCCTGGGAGACACGCGGAGAGGCTCCTGCCTGGGCCACAGGCCGCCCACTGCCCCTGCCCCAGATCGGGGGCCGCAAACAGCCCTGTCTGAATCCCCTGCCTCTAGAGGGAGTATTCGACCAACAGTTGTAGAAAACGGGGTACTTGCGGGCCACTCATTGGAGGGACACAAATAAATCTTTGCCGACTTTCTGCTGAAACTTACGAGCATTCACAACTAAGCCTCTTACAAGGTCAGCTATTTAGCTAAACATGAGCTCATGATCTAAATTTACACAATAATGAAGAAAGCAGCTACAAGGGGAGACAATCAGCCAAAACAATCAATACCAGAATTAGATTCCCAAGGCCATCCATCAGATGTAGGAATAATCGGGTGCAAGGCAGAAAATATACATAAAACTGGAACTGAAACAAGGCACGAGGATGTATTCAAAGACTGGTAGGATCTCTAAAACATTTTTAAAGGACATGTCATTGATAAAGCTAAATACACAAGGGTTGTGTAATACAACAGTTTAATCATTGAGAAGTGTGAAATTATGCTGTTTTGAAAACTATGGCAGGTCAGATTTACTGCCTAATTATAGAAGAAGATTTCTCTAGAAAATACACATTATTTCAAAGCCTTACTGGCTGTGAAATAATTTAAGGGTATTTCAAATGGCTTGTCTGCAAAGAAAGCTGAGATGTAGGGGATCACAGAAAGTCTAGGGGAAAATAGGTTAATATATACATTGCTATATGGTGAACTAAGCCTTAGGCCAGCAACAATGGAGAGGACCTGACCCTTAGAAACGTACAAGTAAGCTGGAATCTTCAAAAGTTCAAATCTTTATAAGTAAAAAGATTTATTAAAATGAATAACCAAGTGTTTTAATTGACATCAGAAGATGAAAACAATAAACCATGAGAACATAGAAAAAAGTTAAATAAAGATATGAGCAGAATTTAATACAACAGAAAACGTATAAAATCCAGGTGATTTAGTAAGTCCAAAGAATCTTCTTTGAAAAGATTTAAAAGACACACTTTGATTAAGGAAAACCAAAACATAAGTAAAGAATATACAGAAAGAGTCAGGACAATGTTAGAGCAGAGAATATATGAAATGCCAGTAAATTTGAACATTTCTGTCAATTGGACCATTTCCTAGCTCCTAAAGTTTACCAAAACTGACACAAGAGGAAATCATTTAAGGTCATCATGTCTGCCCTTGGCATTCTCGGAAAGCCCTTGCCTCAGAATGCAGCCTCTGTAGTCCTTGGTAACCTGCGGAGAGGGGGCGGGGCTGAGGGAGGTTGGAACACTGCCCTCACTGAGGGAGTGGGTGTGGCCATCTCTGCTGTGACTGAACAAAGGGCAGGGGAGCAGGGGGCCCAGGGCAGGGCCCTCAGAGCCCGGCAGGCCCAGTGGAGTGTCACAAGCATTTAGGCCCAGGCCAAAGGGCGCTTTCTTTGTCTGCACAACTGCCCAAACTCTCACCTTTCCACTCAGGCCGCCCTCTTACATGAAGTGTGTGTGGAACCTGTCGGCGCAGTACACCTCGCGGCACAGCTAAGCATAGGTCTGGGCATCGTAGCTTTCTGGCAGGTGACCGAGGCTCGCAGGGAGATGTGTCCCTGGGACACACGCGGAGAGGCTCCTGCCCGGGCCACAGGCCCCCAATGCCCCTGCCCCAGATCGGGGGCCGCAAAGCAGCCCTGTCTGAGTCCCCTGCCTCTAGAGGGAGTATTGGACCAACACTTGTAGAAAACGGGGCCCTTGTGGGCCACTCATTGGAGGACACAAATAAATCTTTGCCGACTCTCTGCTGAAACTTACGAGCATTCACAACTAAGCCTCTTACAAGGTCAGCTGTTTAGCTAAACATGAGCTCATGATCTAAATTTACACAATAATGAAGAAAGCAGCTACAAGGGGAGACAATCAGCCAAAACAATCAATACCAGTATTAGATTCCCAAGGCCATCCATCAGATGTAGGAATAATCGGGTGCAAGGCAGAAAATATACATAAAACTGGAACTGAAACAAGGCACGAGGATGTTTTCAAAGACTGGTAGGATCTCTAAAACATTTTTAAAGGACATGTCATTGATAAAGCTAAATACACAAAGGTTGTGTAATACAACAGATTAATCATTGAGAAGAGTGAAATTATGCTGTTTTGAAAACTATGGCAGGTCAGATTTTCTGCCTAATTATATAAGAAGATTTCTCTAAAAAATAAACCTTATTTCAAAGCCTTATTGGCTGTGAAATAAGTTAAGGGTATTTCAAATGGCTTGTCTGCAGAGAATGGTGAGATGTAGTGGATCACAGAAAGTCGAGGGGAAAATAGGTCAGTATATACATTGCTATATGGTGAACTAAGCCTTAGGCCGGCAACAGTGGAGAGGACCTGACCCTTAGAAACGTACAAGTAAGCTGGAATCTTCAAAAGTTCAAATCTTTATAAGTAAAAAGATTTATTAAAATGAATAACCAAGTGTTTTAATTGACATCAGAAGATGAAAACAATAAACCCTGAGAACATAGAAAAAAGTTAAATAAAGATATGAGCAGAAGTTAATACAACAGAAAACGTATAAAATTCAGATGATTTAGTAAGTCCAAAGAATCTTCTTTGAAAAGATTTAAAAGACACACTTTGATTAAGGAAAACAAAAACATAAGTAAAGAATATACAGAAAGAGTCAGGACAATGTTAGAGCAGAGAATATATGAAATGCCAGTAAATTTGAACATTTGTGGAAAGTGGACCATTTCCTAGCTCCTAAAGTTTACCAAAACTGACACAAGAGGAAATCATTTAAGGTCATCATGTCTGCCCTTGGCATTCTCGGAACGCCCTGGCCTCAGAATGCAGCCTCTGTCGTCCATGGTAACCTGCGGAGAGGGGGCGGGGCTGAGGGAGGTTGGAACACTGCCCTCACTGAGGGAGTGTGTGTGGCCATCTCTGCTGTGACTGAACAAAGGGCAGGGGAGCAGGGGGCCCAGGTCAGGGCCCTCAGAGCCCGGCAGGCCCAGTGGAGTGTCACAAGCATTTAGTCCCAGGCCAAAGGGCGCTTTCTTTGTCTGCACAACTGCCCAAACTCTCACCTTTCCACTCAGGCCGCCCTCTTACATGAAGTGTGTGTGGAACCTGTCGGCGCAGTACACCTCGCGGCACAGATAACCATAGGTCTGGGCATCGTAGCTTTCTGGCAGGTGACCGAGGCTCGCAGGCAGATGTGTCCCTGGGACACACGCGGAGAGGCTCCTGCCCGGGCCACAGGCCGCCCACTTCCCCTGCCCCACATCGGGGGCCGCAAAGCAGCCCTGTCTGAGTACCCTGCCTCTAGAGGGAGTATTGGACCAACACTTGTAGAAAACGGGGTCCTTGCGGGCCACTCATTGGAGGGACACAAAGAAATCTTTGCCGACTTTCTGCTGAAACTTACAAGCGTTCACACCTAAGCCTCTTACAAGGTCAGCTGTTTAGCTAAACATGAGCTCATGATCTAAATTTACACATTAATGAAGAAAGCAGCTATAAGGGGAAACAATCAGCCAAAACAATCCATACCAGAATTAGATTCCCAAGGCCATCCATCAGATGTAGGAATAATCGGGTGCAAGGCAGAAAATATATATAAAACTGGAACTGAAACAAGGCACGAGGATGTTTTCAAAGATTGGTAGGATCTCTAAAACATTTTTAAGGATCATGTCATTGATAAAGCTAAATACACAAAGGTTGTGTAATACAACAGATTAATCATTGAGAAGAGTGAAATTATGCTGTTTTGAAAACTATGGCAGGTCAGATTTTCTGCCTACTTATATAAGAAGATTTCTCTAAAAAATAAACATTATTTCAAAGCCTTATTGGCTGTGAAATAAGTTAAGTGTATTTCAAATGGCTTGTCTGCAAAGAAAGGTGAGATGTAGTAGATCACAGAAAGTCGAGGGGAAAATAGGTCAATATATACATTTTTATATGGTGAACTAAGCCTTAGGCCAGCAACAATGGAGAGGACCTGACCCTTAGAAACGTACAAGTAAGCTGGAATCTTCAAAAGTTCAAATCTTTATAAGTAAAAAGATTTATTAAAATGAATAACCAAGTGTTTTAATTGACATCAGAAGATGAAAACAATAAACCCTGAGAACATAGAAAAAAGTTAAATAAAGATATGAGCAGAACTTAATACAACAGAAAACGGATAAAATTCAGGTGATTTAGTAAGTCCAAAGAATCTTCTTTGAAAAGATTTAAAAGACACACTTTGATTAAGGAAAACCAAAACCTAAGTAAAGAATATACAGAAAGAGTCAGGACAATGTTAGAGCAGAGAATATATGAAATGCCAGTAAATTTGAACATTTCTGTCAAGTGGACCATTTCCTAGCTCCTAAAGTTTACCAAAACTGACACAAGAGGAAATCATTTAAGGTCATCATGTCTGCCCTTGGCATTCTCGGAACGCCCTGGCCTCAGAATGCAGCCTCTGTAGTCCATGGTAACCTGCGGAGAGGGGGCGGGGCTGAGGGAGGTTGGAACACTGCCCTCACTGAGGGAGTGGGTGTGGCCATCTCTGCTGTGACTGAACAAAGGGCAGGGGAGCAGGGGGCCCAGGGCAGGGCCCTCAGAGCCCGGCAGGCCCAGTGGAGTGTCACAAGCATTTAGGCCCAGGCCAAAGGGCACTTTCTTTGTCTGCACAGCTGCCCAAACACTCACCTTTCCACTCAGGCCGCCCTCTTACTTGAAGTGTGTGTGGAACCTGTCCACGCAGTACACCTCGCTGCACAGCTAAGCATAGGTCTGGGCATCGTAGCTTCCTTCCAGGTGACCGAGGCTCACAGGCAGATGGGTCCCTGGGACACACGCGGAGAGGCTCCTGCCCGGGCCACAGGCCGCCCACTGCCCCTGCCCCAGATCGGGGGCTGCAAAGCAGCCCTGTCTGAGTCCCCTGCCTCTAGAGGGATTATTGGACCAACACTTGTAGAAAACGGGGTCCTTGCGGGCCACTCATTGGAGGGACACAAATAAATCTTTGCCGACTTTCTGCTGAAACTTACGAGCATTCACAACTAAGCCTCTTACAAGGTCAGCTGTTTAGCTAAACATGAGCTCATGATCTAAATTTACACAATAATGAAGAAAGCAGCTACAAGGGGAGACAATCAGCCAAAACAATCAATACCAGTATTAGATTCCCAAGGCCATCCATCAGATGTAGGAATAATCGGGTGCAAGGCAGAAAATATACATAAAACTGGAACTGAAACAAGGCACGAGGATGTTTTCAAAGACTGGTAGGATCTCTAAAACATTTTTAAAGGACATGTCATTGATAAAGCTAAATACACAAAGGTTGTGTAATACAACAGTTTAATCATTGAGAAGAGTGAAATTATGCTGTTTTGAAAACTATGGCAGGTCAGATTTTCTGCCTAATTATATAAGAAGATTTCTCTAAAAAATACACATTATTTCAAAGCCTTATTGGCTGTGAAATAAGTTAAGGGTATTTCAAATGGCTTGTCTGCAAAGAAAGGTGAGATGTAGTGGATCACAGAAAGTCGAGGGGAAAATAGGTCAATATATACATTGCTATATGGTGAACTAAGCCTTAGGCCGGCAACTGTGGATAGGACCTGACCCTTAGAAACGTACAAGTAAGCTGGAATCTTCAAAAGTTCAAATCTTTATAAGTAAAAAGATTTATTAAAATGAATAACCAAGTGTTTTAATTGACATCAGAAGATGAAAACAATAAACCCTGAGAACATAGAGAAAAGATAAATAAAGATATGAGCAGAACTTAACACAACAGAAAACGTATAAAATTCAGGTCATTTAGTAAGTCCAAAGAATCTTCTTTGAAAAGATTTAAAAGACACACTTTGATTAAGGAAAACCAAAACATAAGTAAAGAATATACAGAAAGAGTCAGGACAATGTTAGAGCAGAGAATATATGAAATGCCAGTAAATTTGAACATTTCTGTCAAGTGGACCATTTCCTAGCTCCTAAAGTTTACCAAAACTGACACAAGAGGAAATCATTTAAGGTCATCATGTCTGCCCTTGGCATTCTCGGAACGCCGTGGCCTCAGAATGCAGCCTCTGTAGTCCA
The DNA here is from genome assembly GCF_964341445.2 of Mesoplodon mirus. Classification (NCBI taxonomy): domain Eukaryota; kingdom Metazoa; phylum Chordata; class Mammalia; order Artiodactyla; family Ziphiidae; genus Mesoplodon; species Mesoplodon mirus. The sequence continues at coordinate 119,412,315 of NC_138976.1, read as the reverse complement.
TGGTAACCTGCGGAGAGGGGGCGGGGCTGAGGGAGGTTGGAACACTGCCCTCACTGAGGGAGTGGGTGTGGCCATCTCTGCTGTGACTGAACAAAGGGCAGGGGAGCAGGGGGCCCAGGGCAGGGCCCTCAGAGCCCGGCAGGACCAGTGGAGTGTCACAAGCATTTAGGCCCAGGCCAAAGGGCGCTTTCTTTGTCTGCACAGCTGCCCAAACTCTCACCTTTCCACTCAGGCCGCCCTCTTACTTGAAGTGTGTGTGGAACCTGTCCGCGCAGTACACCTCGCTGCACAGCTAACCATAGGTCAGGGCATTGTGGCCTCCTGCCAGGTGACTGAGGCTCACAGGCAGATGGGTCCCTGGGAGACACGCGGAGAGGCTCCTGCCTGGGCCACAGGCCGCCCACTGCCCCTGCCCCAGATCGGGGGCCGCAAAGCAGCCCTGTCTGAATCCCCTGCCTCTAGAGGGAGTATTGGACCAACAGTTGTAGAAAACGGGGTACTTGCGGGCCACTCATTGGAGGGACACAAATAAATCTTTGCCGACTCTCTGCTGAAACTTACGAGCATTCACAACTAAGCCTCTTACAAGGTCAGCTATTTAGCTAAACATGAGCTCATGATCTAAATTTACACAATAATGAAGAAAGCAGCTACAAGGGGAGACAATCAGCCAAAACAATCAATACCAGAATTAGATTCCCAAGGCCATCCATCAGATGTAGGAATAATCGGGTGCAAGGCAGAAAATATACATAAAACTGGAACTGAAACAAGGCACGAGGATGTATTCAAAGACTGGTAGGTTCTCTAAAACATTTTTAAAGGACATGTCATTGATAAAGCTAAATACACAAAGGTTGTGTAATACAACAGATTAATCATTGAGAAGAGTGAAATTTTGCTGTTTTGAAAACTATGGCAGGTCAGATTTTCTGCCTAATTATATAAGAAGATTTCTCTAAAAAATAAACATTATTTCAAAGCCTTATTGGCTGTAAAATAAGTTAAGGGTATTTCAAATGGCTTGTCTGCAAAGAAAGGTGAGATGTAGTGGATCACAGAAAGTCGAGGGGAAAATAGGTCAGTATATACATTGCTATATGCTGAACTAAGCCTTAGGCCGGCAACAGTGGAGAGGACCTGACCCTTAGAAACGTACAAGTAAGCTGGAATCTTCAAAAGTTCAAATCTTTATAAGTAAAAAGATTTATTAAAATGAATAACCAAGTGTTTTAATTGACATCAGAAGATGAAAACAATAAACCCTGAGAACATAGAAAAAAGTTAAATAAAGATATGAGCAGAAGTTAATACAACAGAAAACGTATAAAATTCAGATGATTTAGTAAGTCCAAAGAATCTTCTTTGAAAAGATTTAAAAGACACACTTTGATTAAGGAAAACAAAAACATAAGTAAAGAATATACAGAAAGAGTCAGGACAATGTTAGAGCAGAGAATGTATGAAATGCCAGTAAATTTGAACATTTCTGGAAAGTGGACCATTTCCTAGCTCCTAAAGTTTACCAAAACTGACACAAGAGGAAATCATTTAAGGTCATCATGTCTGCCCTTGGCATTCTCGGAACGCCCTGGCCTCAGAATGCAGCCTCTGTCGTCCATGGTAACCTGCGGAGATGGGGCGGGGCTGAGGGAGGTTGGAACACTGCCCTCACTGAGGGAGTGGGTGTGGCCATCTCTGCTGTGACTGAACAAAGGGCAGGGGAGCAGAGGTCCCAGGGAAGGGCCCTCAGAGCCCGGCAGGCCCAGTGGAGTGTCACAAGCATTTAGGCCCAGGCCAAAGGGCGCTTTCTTTGTCTGCACAGCTGCCCAAACTCTCACCTTTCCACTCAGGCCGCCCTCTTACTTGAAGTGTGTGTGGAACCTGTCTGCGCAGTACACCTCGCTGCACAGCTAAGCATAGGTCTGGGCATCATAGCTTCCTGCCAGGTGACCGAGGCTCGCAGGCAGATGGGTCCCTGGGACACACGTGGAGAGGCTCCTGCCCGGGCCACAGGCCGCCCACTGCCCCTGCCCCAGATCGGGGGCCGCAAAGCAGCCCTGTCTGAGTCCCCTGCCTCTAGAGGGAGTATTGGACCAACACTTGTAGAAAACGGGGTCCTTGCGGGCCACTCATTGGAGGGACACAAATAAATCTTTGCCGACTTTCTGCTGAAACTTACGAGCGTTCACACCTAAGCCTCTTACAAGGTCAGCTGTTTAGCTAAACATGAGCTCATGATCTAAATTTACACAATAATGAAGAAAGCAGCTACAAGGGGAGGCCATCAGCCAAAATAATCAATACCAGTATTAGATTCCCAAGGCCATCCATCAGATGTAGGAATAATCGGGTGCAAGGCAGAAAATATACATCAAACTGGAACTGAAACAAGGCACAAGGATGTTTTCAAAGACTGGTAGGATCTCTAAAACATTTTTAAAGGACATGTCATTGATAAAGCTAAATACACAAGGGTTGTGTAATACAACAGTTTAATCATTGAGAAGTGTGAAATTATGCTGTTTTGAAAACTATGGCAGGTCAGATTTACTGCCTAATTATATAAGAAGATTTCTCTAAAAAATACACATTATTTCAAAGCCTTACTGGCTGTGAAATAAGTTAAGGGTATTTCAAATGGCTTGTCTGCAAAGAAAGCTGAGATGTAGTGGATCACAGAAAGTCGAGGGGAAAATAGGTCAGTATATACATTGCTATATGCTGAACTAAGCCTTAGGCCGGCAACAGTGGAGAGGACCTGACCCTTAGAAACGTACAAGTAAGCTGGAATCTTCAAAAGTTCAAATCTTTATAAGTAAAAAGATTTATTAAAATGAATAACCAAGTGTTTTAATTGACATCAGAAGATGAAAACAATAAACCCTGAGAACATAGAAAAAAGTTAAATAAAGATATGAGCAGAAGTTAATACAACAGAAAACGTATAAAATTCAGATGATTTAGTAAGTCCAAAGAATCTTCTTTGAAAAGATTTAAAAGACACACTTTGATTAAGGAAAACAAAAACATAAGTAAAGAATATACAGAAAGAGTCAGGACAATGTTAGAGCAGAGAATGTATGAAATGCCAGTAAATTTGAACATTTCTGGAAAGTGGACCATTTCCTAGCTCCTAAAGTTTACCAAACTGACACAAGAGGAAATCATTTAAGGTCATCATGTCTGCCCTTGGCATTCTCGGAACGCCCTGGCCTCAGAATGCAGCCTCTGTCGTCCATGGTAACCTGCGGAGATGGGGCGGGGCTGAGGGAGGTTGGAACACTGCCCTCACTGAGGGAGTGGGTGTGGCCATCTCTGCTGTGACTGAACAAAGGGCAGGGGAGCAGAGGTCCCAGGGAAGGGCCCTCAGAGCCCGGCAGGCCCAGTGGAGTGTCACAAGCATTTAGGCCCAGGCCAAAGGGCGCTTTCTTTGTCTGCACAGCTGCCCAAACTCTCACCTTTCCACTCAGGCCGCCCTCTTACTTGAAGTGTGTGTGGAACCTGTCTGCGCAGTACACCTCGCTGCACAGCTAAGCATAGGTCTGGGCATCATAGCTTCCTGCCAGGTGACCGAGGCTCGCAGGCAGATGGGTCCCTGGGACACACGTGGAGAGGCTCCTGCCCGGGCCACAGGCCGCCCACTGCCCCTGCCCCAGATCGGGGGCCGCAAAGCAGCCCTGTCTGAGTCCCCTGCCTCTAGAGGGAGTATTGGACCAACACTTGTAGAAAACGGGGTCCTTGCGGGCCACTCATTGGAGGGACACAAATAAATCTTTGCCGACTTTCTGCTGAAACTTACGAGCGTTCACACCTAAGCCTCTTACAAGGTCAGCTGTTTAGCTAAACATGAGCTCATGATCTAAATTTACACAATAATGAAGAAAGCAGCTACAAGGGGAGGCCATCAGCCAAAATAATCAATACCAGTATTAGATTCCCAAGGCCATCCATCAGATGTAGGAATAATCGGGTGCAAGGCAGAAAATATACATCAAACTGGAACTGAAACAAGGCACAAGGATGTTTTCAAAGACTGGTAGGATCTCTAAAACATTTTTAAAGGACATGTCATTGATAAAGCTAAATACACAAGGGTTGTGTAATACAACAGTTTAATCATTGAGAAGTGTGAAATTATGCTGTTTTGAAAACTATGGCAGGTCAGATTTACTGCCTAATTATATAAGAAGATTTCTCTAAAAAATACACATTATTTCAAAGCCTTACTGGCTGTGAAATAAGTTAAGGGTATTTCAAATGGCTTGTCTGCAAAGAAAGCTGAGATGTAGTGGATCACAGAAAGTCGAGGGGAAAATAGGTCAGTATATACATTGCTATATGCTGAACTAAGCCTTAGGCCGGCAACAGTGGAGAGGACTTGACCCTTAGAAACGTACAAGTAAGCTGGAATCTTCAAAAGTTCAAATCTTTATAAGTAAAAAGATTTATTAAAATGAATAACCAAGTGTTTTAATTGACATCAGAAGATGAAAACAATAAACCCTGAGAACATAGAAAAAAGTTAAATAAAGATATGAGCAGAAGTTAATACAACAGAAAACGTATAAAATTCAGATGATTTAGTAAGTCCAAAGAATCTTCTTTGAAAAGATTTAAAAGACACACTTTGATTAAGGAAAACAAAAACATAAGTAAAGAATATACAGAAAGAGTCAGGACAATGTTAGAGCAGAGAATGTATGAAATGCCAGTAAATTTGAACATTTCTGGAAAGTGGACCATTTCCTAGCTCCTAAAGTTTACCAAAACTGACACAAGAGGAAATCATTTAAGGTCATCATGTCTGCCCTTGGCATTCTCGGAACGCCCTGGCCTCAGAATGCAGCCTCTGTCGTCCATGGTAACCTGCGGAGATGGGGCGGGGCTGAGGGAGGTTGGAACACTGCCCTCACTGAGGGAGTGGGTGTGGCCATCTCTGCTGTGACTGAACAAAGGGCAGGGGAGCAGAGGTCCCAGGGAAGGGCCCTCAGAGCCCGGCAGGCCCAGTGGAGTGTCACAAGCATTTAGGCCCAGGCCAAAGGGCGCTTTCTTTGTCTGCACAGCTGCCCAAACTCTCACCTTTCCACTCAGGCCGCCCTCTTACTTGAAGTGTGTGTGGAACCTGTCTGCGCAGTACACCTCGCTGCACAGCTAAGCATAGGTCTGGGCATCATAGCTTCCTGCCAGGTGACCGAGGCTCGCAGGCAGATGGGTCCCTGGGACACACGTGGAGAGGCTCCTGCCCGGGCCACAGGCCGCCCACTGCCCCTGCCCCAGATCGGGGGCCGCAAAGCAGCCCTGTCTGAGTCCCCTGCCTCTAGAGGGAGTATTGGACCAACACTTGTAGAAAACGGGGTCCTTGCGGGCCACTCATTGGAGGGACACAAATAAATCTTTGCCGACTTTCTGCTGAAACTTACGAGCGTTCACACCTAAGCCTCTTACAAGGTCAGCTGTTTAGCTAAACATGAGCTCATGATCTAAATTTACACAATAATGAAGAAAGCAGCTACAAGGGGAGGCCATCAGCCAAAATAATCAATACCAGTATTAGATTCCCAAGGCCATCCATCAGATGTAGGAATAATCTGGTGCAAGGCAGAAAATATACATCAAACTGGAACTGAAACAAGGCACAAGGATGTTTTCAAAGACTGGTAGGATCTCTAAAACATTTTTAAAGGACATGTCATTGATAAAGCTAAATACACAAGGGTTGTGTAATACAACAGTTTAATCATTGAGAAGTGTGAAATTATGCTGTTTTGAAAACTATGGCAGGTCAGATTTACTGCCTAATTATATAAGAAGATTTCTCTAAAAAATACACATTATTTCAAAGCCTTACTGGCTGTGAAATAAGTTAAGGGTATTTCAAATGGCTTGTCTGCAAAGAAAGCTGAGATGTAGTGGATCACAGAAAGTCTAGGGGAAAATAGGTCAATATATACATTGCTATATGGTGAACTAAGCCTTAGGCCAGCAACAATGGAGAGGACCTGACCCTTAGAAACGTACAAGTAAGCTGGAATCTTCAAAAGTTCAAATCTTTATAAGTAAAAAGATTTATTAAAATGAATAACCAAGTGTTTTAATTGACATCAGAAGATGAAAACAATAAACCCTGAGAACATAGAAAAAAGTTAAATAAAGATATGAGCAGAATTTAATACAACAGAAAACGTATAAAATCCAGGTGATTTAGTAAGTCCAAAGAATCTTCTTTGAAAAGATTTAAAAGACACACTTTGATTAAGGAAAACCAAAACATAAGTAAAGAATATACAGAAAGAGTCAGGACAATGTTAGAGCAGAGAATATATGAAATGCCAGTAAATTTGAACATTTCTGTCAATTGGACCATTTCCTAGCTCCTAAAGTTTACCAAAACTGACACAAGAGGAAATCATTTAAGGTCATCATGTCTGCCCTTGGCATTCTCGGAAAGCACTTGCCTCAGATTGCAGCCTCTGTAGTCCATGGTAACCTGCGGAGAGGGGGCGGGGCTGAGGGAGGTTGGAACACTGCCCTCACTGAGGGAGTGGGTGTGGCCATCTCTGCTGTGACTGAACAAAGGGCAGGGGAGCAGGGGGCCCAGGGAAGGGCCCTCAGAGCCCGGCAGGCCCAGTGGAGTGTCACAAGCATTTAGGCCCAGGACAAAGGGCGCTTTCTTTGTCTGCACAACTGCCCAAACTCTCACCTTTCCACTCAGGCCGCCCTCTTACTTGAAGTGTGTGTGGAACCTGTCCGCGCAGTACACCTCGCTGCACAGCTAACCATAGGTCAGGGCATTGTGGCCTCCTGCCAGGTGACTGAGGCTCACAGGCAGATGGGTCCCTGGGAGACATGCGGAGAGGCTCCTGCCTGGGCCACAGGCCGCCCACTGCCCCTGCCCCAGATCGGGGGCCGCAAAGCAGCCCTGTCTGAATCCCCTGCCTCTAGAGGGAGTATTGGACCAACAGTTGTAGAAAACGGGGTACTTGCGGGCCACTCATTGGAGGGACACAAATAAATCTTTGCCGACTTTCTGCTGAAACTTACGAGCATTCACAACTAAGCCTCTTACAAGGTCAGCTATTTAGCTAAACATGAGCTCATGATCTAAATTTACACAATAATGAAGAAAGCAGCTACAAGGGGAGACAATCAGCCAAAACAATCAATACCAGAATTAGATTCCCAAGGCCATCCATCAGATGTAGGAATAATCGGGTGCAAGGCAGAAAATATACATAAAACTGGAACTGAAACAAGGCACGAGGATGTATTCAAAGACTGGTAGGATCTCTAAAACATTTTTAAAGGACATGTCATTGATAAAGCTAAATACACAAAGGTTGTGTAATACAACAGTTTAATCATTGAGAAGAGTGAAATTATGCTGTTTTGAAAACTATGGCAGGTCAGATTTTCTGCCTAATTATATAAGAAGATTTCTCTAAAAAATACACATTATTTCAAAGCCTTATTGGCTGTGAAATAAGTTAAGGGTATTTCAAATGGCTTGTCTGCAAAGAAAGGTGAGATGTAGTGGATCACAGAAAGTCGAGGGGAAAATAGGTCAGTATATACATTGCTATATGCTGAACTAAGCCTTAGGCCGGCAACAGTGGAGAGGACCTGACCCTTAGAAACGTACAAGTAAGCTGGAATCTTCAAAAGTTCAAATCTTTATAAGTAAAAAGATTTATTAAAATGAATAACCAAGTGTTTTAATTGACATCAGAAGATGAAAACAATAAACCCTGAGAACATAGAAAAAAGTTAAATAAAGATATGAGCAGAACTTAATACAACAGAAAACGTATAAAATTCAGGTGATTTAGTAAGTCCAAAGAATCTTCTTTGAAAAGATTTAAAAGACACACTTTGATTAAGGAAAACCAAAACATAAGTAAAGAATATACAGAAAGAGTCAGGACAATGTTAGAGCAGAGAATATATGAAATGCCAGTAAATTTGAACATTTCTGTCAAGTGGACCATTTCCTAGCTCCTAAAGTTTACCAAAACTGACACAAGAGGAAATCATTTAAGGTCATCATGTCTGCCCTTGGCATTCTCGGAACGCCCTGGCCTCAGAATGCAGCCTCTGTAGTCCATGGTAACCTGCGGAGAGGGGGCGGGGCTGAGGGAGGTTGGAACACTGCCCTCACTGAGGGAGTGGGTGTGGCCATCTCTGCTGTGACTGAACAAAGGGCAGGGGAGCAGGGGGCCCAGGGCAGGGCCCTCAGATCCCGGCAGGCCCAGTGGAGTGTCACAAGCATTTAGGCCCAGGCCAAAGGGCACTTTCTTTGTCTGCACAGCTGCCCAAACTCTCACCTTTCCACTCAGGCCGCCCTCTTACTTGAAGTGTGTGTGGAACCTGTCCGCGCAGTACACCTCGCTGCACAGCTAACCATAGGTCAGGGCATTGTGGCCTCCTGCCAGGTGACTGAGGCTCACAGGCAGATGGGTCCCTGGGAGACACGCGGAGAGGCTCCTGCCTGGGCCACAGGCCGCCCACTGCCCCTGCCCCAGATCGGGGGCCGCAAAGCAGCCCTGTCTGAATCCCCTGCCTCTAGAGGGAGTATTGGACCAACAGTTGTAGAAAACGGGGTACTTGCGGGCCACTCATTGGAGGGACACAAATAAATCTTTGCCGACTTTCTGCTGAAACTTACGAGCATTCACAACTAAGCCTCTTACAAGGTCAGCTATTTAGCTAAACATGAGCTCATGATCTAAATTTACACAATAATGAAGAAAGCAGCTACAAGGGGAGACAATCAGCCAAAACAATCAATACCAGAATTAGATTCCCAAGGCCATCAATCAGATGTAGGAATAATCGGGTGCAAGGCAGAAAATATACATAAAACTGGAACTGAAACAAGGCACGAGGATGTATTCAAAGACTGGTAGGATCTCTAAAACATTTTTAAAGGACATGTCATTGATAAAGGTAAATACACAAAGGTTGTGTAATACAACAGATTAATCATTGAGAAGAGTGAAATTATGCTGTTTTGAAAACTATGGCAGGTCAGATTTTCTGCCTAATTATATAAGAAGATTTCTCTAAAAAATAAACATTATTTCAAAGCCTTATTGGCTGTGAAATAAGTTAAGGGTATTTCAAATGGCTTGTCTGCAAAGAAAGGTGAGATGTAGTGGATCACAGAAAGTCGAGGGGAAAATAGGTCAGTATATACATTGCTATATGCTGAACTAAGCCTTAGGCCGGCAACAGTGGAGAGGACCTGACCCTTAGAAACGTACAAGTAAGCTGGAATCTTCAAAAGTTCAAATCTTTATAAGTAAAAAGATTTATTAAAATGAATAACCAAGTGTTTTAATTGACATCAGAAGATGAAAACAATAAACCCTGAGAACATAGAAAAAAGTTAAATAAAGATATGAGCAGAACTTAATACAACAGAAAACGTATAAAATTCAGGTGATTTAGTAAGTCCAAAGAATCTTCTTTGAAAAGATTTAAAAGACACACTTTGATTAAGGAAAACCAAAACATAAGTAAAGAATATACAGAAAGAGTCAGGACAATGTTAGAGCAGAGAATATATGAAATGCCAGTAAATTTGAACATTTCTGTCAAGTGGACCATTTCCTAGCTCCTAAAGTTTACCAAAACTGACACAAGAGGAAATCATTTAAGGTCATCATGTCTGCCCTTGGCATTCTCGGAACGCCCTGGCCTCAGAATGCAGCCTCTGTAGTCCATGGTAACCTGCGGAGAGGGGGCGGGGCTGAGGGAGGTTGGAACACTGCCCTCACTGAGGGAGTGGGTGTGGCCATCTCTGCTGTGACTGAACAAAGGGCAGGGGAGCAGGGGGCCCAGGGCAGGGCCCTCAGAGCCCGGCAGGCCCAGTGGAGTGTCACAAGCATTTAGGCCCAGGCCAAAGGGCGCTTTCTTTGTCTGCACAGCTGCCCAAACTCTCACCTTTCCACTCAGGCCGCCCTCTTACTTGAAGTGTGTGTGGAACCTGTCCGCGCAGTACACCTCGCTGCACAGCTAACCATAGGTCAGGGCATTGTGGCCTCCTGCCAGGTGACTGAGGCTCACAGGCAGATGGGTCCCTGGGAGACACGCGGAGAGGCTCCTGCCTGGGCCACAGGCCGCCCACTGCCCCTGCCCCAGATCGGGGGCTGCAAAGCAGCCCGGTCTGAGTCCCCTGCCTCTAGAGGGAGTATTGGACCAACACTTGTAGAAAACGGGGTACTTGTGGGCCACTCATTGGAGGGACACAAAGAAATCTTTGCCGACTTTCTGCTGAAACTTACGAGCGTTCACACCTAAGCCTCTTACAAGGTCAGCTGTTTAGCTAAACATGAGCTCATGATCTAAATTTACACAATAATGAAGAAAGCAGCTACAAGGGGAGACAATCAGCCAAAACAATCAATACCAGTATTAGATTCCCAAGGCCATCCATCAGATGTAGGAATAATCGGGTGCAAGGCAGAAAATATACATCAAACTGGAACTGAAACAAGGCACAAGGATGTTTTCAAAGACCGGTAGGATCTCTAAAACATTTTTAAAGGACATGTCATTGATAAAGCTAAATACACAAGGGTTGTGTAATACAACAGTTTAATCATTGAGAAGTGTGAAATTATGCTGTTTTGAAAACTATGGCAGGTCAGATTTACTGCCTAATTATATAAGAAGATTTCTCTAAAAAATACACATTATTTCAAAGCCTTACTGGCTGTGAAATAAGTTAAGGGTATTTCAAATGGCTTGTCTGCAAAGAAAGCTGAGATGTAGGGGATCACAGAAAGCCTAGGGGAAAATAGGTCAATATATACATTGCTATATGGTGAACTAAGCCTTAGGCCAGCAACAATGGAGAGGACCTGACCCTTAGAAACGTACAAGTAAGCTGGAATCTTCAAAAGTTCAAATCTTTATAAGTAAAAAGATTTATTAAAATGAATAACCAAGTGTTTTAATTGACATCAGAAGATGAAAACAATAAACCCTTAGAACATAGAAAAAAGTTAAATAAAGATATGAGCAGAATTTAATACAACAGAAAACGTATAAAATCCAAGTGATTTAGTAAGTCCAAAGAATCTTCTTTGAAAAGATTTAAAAGACACACTTTGATTAAGGAAAACCAAAACATAAGTAAAGAATATACAGAAAGAGTCAGGACAAGGTTAGAGCAGAGAATATATGAAATGCCAGTAAATTTGAACATTTCTGTCAATTGGACCATTTCCTAGCTCCTAAAGTTTACCAAAACTGACACAAGAGGAAATCATTTAAGGTCATCATGTCTGCCCTTGGCATTCTCGGAAAGCCCTTGCCTCAGAATGCAGCGTCTGTAGTCCATGGTAACCTGCGGAGAGGGGGCGGGGCTGAGGGAGGTTGGAACACTGCCCTCACTGAGGGAGTGGGTGTGGCCATCTCTGCTGTGACTGAACAAAGGGCAGGGGAGCAGGGGGCCCAGGGCAGGGCCCTCAGAGCCCGGCAGGCCCAGTGGAGTGTCACAAGCATTTAGGCCCAGGCCAAAGGGCGCTTTCTTTGTCTGCACAACTGCCCAAACTCTCACCTTTCCACTCAGGCCGCCCTCTTACATGAAGTGTGTGTGGAACCTGTTGGCGCAGTACACCTCGCGGCACAGCTAAGCATAGGTCTGGGCATCGTAGCTTTCTGGCAGGTGACCGAGGCTCGCAGGCAGATGTGTCCCTGGGACACACGCGGAGAGGCTCCTGCCCGGGCCACAGGCCCCCCACTGCCCCTGCCCCAGATCGGGGGCCGCAAAGCAGCCCTGTCTGAGTCCCCTGCCTCTAGAGGGAGTATTGGACCAACACTTGTAGAAAACGGGGTCCTTGTGGGCCACTCATTGGAGGGACACAAATAAATCTTTGCCGATTTTCTGCTGAAACTTACGAGCGTTCACACCTAAGCCTCTTACAAGGTCAGCTGTTTAGCTACACATGAGCTCATGATCTAAATTTACACAATAATGAAGAAAGCAGCTACAAGGGGAGACAATCAGCCAAAACCATCAATACCAGTATTAGATTCCCAAGGCCATCCATCAGATGTAGGAATAATCGGGTGCAAGGCAGAAAATATACATCAAACTGGAACTGAATCAAGGCACAAGGATGTTTTCAAAGACTGGTAGGATCTCTAAAACATTTTTAAAGGACATGTCATTGATAAAGCTAAATACACAAGGGTTGTGTAATACAACAGTTTAATCATTGAGAAGTGTGAAATTATGCTGTTTTGAAAACTATGGCAGGTCAGATTTACTGCCTAATTATATAAGAAGATTTCTCTAAAAAATACACATTATTTCAAAGCCTTACTGGTTGTAAAATAAGTTAAGGGTATTTCAAATGGCTTGTCTGCAAAGAAAGCTGAGATGTAGGGGATCACAGAAAGTCTAGGGGAAAATAGGTCAATATATACATTGCTATATGGTGAACTAAGCCTTAGGCCGGCAACAATGGAGAGGACCTGACCCTTAGAAACGTACAAGTAAGCTGGAATCTTCAAAAGTTCAAATCTTTATAAGTAAAAAGATTTATTAAAATGAATAACCAAGTGTTTTAATTGACATCAGAAGATGAAAACAATAAACCCTGAGAACATAGAAAAAAGTTAAATAAAGATATGAGCTGAATTTAATACAACAGAAAACGTATAAAATCCAGGTGATTTAGTAAGTCCAAAGAATCTTCTTTGAAAAGATTTAAAAGACACACTTTGATTAAGGAAAACCAAAACATAAGTAAAGAATATACAGAAAGAGTCAGGACAATGTTAGAGCAGAGAATATATGAAATGCCAGTAAATTTGAACATTTCTGTCAATTGGACCATTTCCTAGCTCCTAAAGTTTACCAAAACTGACACAAGAGGAAATCATTTAAGGTCATCATGTCTGCCCTTGGCATTCTCGGAACGCCCTGGCCTCAGAATGCAGCCTCTGTCGTCCATGGGAACCTGCGGAGAGGGGGCGGGGCTGAGGGAGTTTGGAACACTGCCCTCACTGAGGGAGTGGGTGTGGCCATCTCTGCTGTGACTGAACAAAGGGCAGGGGAGCAGGGGGCCCAGGGCAGGGCCCTCAGAGCCCGGCAGGCCCAGTGGAGTGTCACAAGCATTTAGGCCCAGGCCAAAGGGCGCTTTCTTTGTCTGCACAGCTGCCCAAACTCTCACCTTTCCACTCAGGCCGCCCTCTTACTTGAAGTGTGTGTGGAACCTGTCTGCGCAGTACACCTCGCTGCACAGCTAAGCATAGGTCTGGGCATCATAGCTTCCTGCCAGGTGACCGAGGCTCGCAGGCAGGTGGGTCCCTGGGACACACGCGGAGAGGCTCCTGCCCGGGCCACAGGCCGCCCACTTCCCCTGCCCCAGATCGGGGAGCGCAAAGCTGCCCTGTCTGAGTCCCCTGCCTCTAGAGGGAGTATTGGACCAACACTTGTAGAAAACGGGGTCCTTGCGGGCCACTCATTGGAGGGACACAAAGAAATCTTTGCCGACTTTCTGCTGAAAGTTACGAGCGTTCACACCTAAGCCTCTTACAAGGTCAGCTGTTTAGCTAAACATGAGCTCATGATCTAAATTTACACAATAATGAAGAAAGCAGCTACAAGGGGAGACAGTCAGCCAAAACAATCAATACCAGAATTAGATTCCCAAGGCCATCCATCAGATGTAGGAATAATCAGGTGCAAGGCAGAAAATATACATAAAACTGGAACTGAAACAAGGCACAAGGATGTTTTCAAAGACTGGTAGGATCTCTAAAACATTTTTAAAGGACATGCCATTGATAAAGCTAAATACACAAAGGTTGTGTAATACAACAGTTTACTCATTGAGAAATGTGAAATTATGCTGTTTTGAAAACTATGGCAGGTCAGATTTTCTGCCTAATTATATAAGAAGATGTCTCTAAAAAATACACATTATTTCAAAGCCTTATTGGCTGTGAAATAAGTTAAGTGTATTTCAAATGGCTTGTCTGCAAAGAAAGGTGAGATGTAGGGGATCACAGAAAGTCTAGGGGAAAATAGGTCAATATATACATTGCTATATGGTGAACTAAGCATTAGGCCGGCAACAATGGAGAGGACCTGACCCTTAGAAACATACAAGTAAGCTGGAATCTTCAAAAGTTCAAATCTTTATAAGTAAAAAGATTTATTAAAATGAATAACCAAGTGTTTTAATTGACATCAGAAGATGAAAACAATAAACCCTGAGAACATAGAAAAAAGTTAAATAAAGATATGAGCAGAATTTAATACAACAGAAAACGTATAAAATCCAGGTGATTTAGTAAGGCCAAAGAATCTTCTTTGAAAAGATTTAAAAGACACACTTTGATTAAGGAAAACCAAAACATAAGTAAAGAATATACAGAAAGAGTCAGGACAATGTTAGAGCAGAGAATATATGAAATGCCAGTAAATTTGAACATTTCTGTCAAGTGGACCATTTCCTAGCTCCTAAAGTTTACCAAAACTGACACAAGAGGAAATCATTTAAGGTCATCATGTCTGCCCTTGGCATTCTCGGAACGCCCTGGCCTCAGAATGCAGCCTCTGTAGTCCATGGTAACCTGCGGAGAGGGGGCGGGGCTGAGGGAGGTTGGAACACTGCCCTCACTGAGGGAGTGGGTGTGGCCATCTCTGCTGAGACTGAACAAAGGGCAGGGGAGCAGGGGGCCCAGGGCAGGGCCCTCAGAGCCCGGCAGGCCCAGTGGAGTGTCACAAGCATTTAGGCCCAGGCCAAAGGGCACTTTCTTTGTCTGCACAGCTGCCCAAACCCTCACTTTTCCACTCAGGCCGCCCTCTTACTTGAAGTGTGTGTGGAACCTGTCCACGCAGTACACCTCGCTGCACTGCTAAGCATAGGTCTGGGCGTTGTAGCTTCCTTCCAGGTGACCGAGGCTCGCAGGCAGATGGGTCCCTGGGACACACGCGGAGAGGCTCCTGCCCGGGCCACAGGCCGCCCACTGCCCCTGCCCCAGATCGGGGGCTGCAAAGCAGCCCTGTCTGAGTCCCCTACCTCTACAGGGATTATTGGACCAACACTTGTAGAAAACGGGGTTCTTGCGGGCCACTCATTGGAGGGACACAAATAAATCTTTGCCGACTTTCTGCTGAAACTTACGAGCATTCACAACTAAGCCTCTTACAAGGTCAGCTATTTAGCTAAACATGAGCTCATGATCTAAATTTACACAATAATGAAGAAAGCAGCTACAAGGGGAGACAATCAGCCAAAGCAATCAATACCAGAATTAGATTCCCAAGGCCATCCATCAGATGTAGGAATAATCGGGTGCAAGGCAGAAAATATACATAAAACTGGAACTGAAACAAGGCACGAGGATGTATTCAAAGACTGGTAGGATCTCTAAAACATTTTTAAAGGACATGTCATTGATAAAGGTAAATACACAAAGGTTGTGTAATACAACAGATTAATCATTGAGAAGAGTGAAATTATGCTGTTTTGAAAACTATGGCAGGTCAGATTTTCTGCCTAATTATATAAGAAGATTTCTCTAAAAAATAAACATTATTTCAAAGCCTTATTGCCTGTGAAATAAGTTAAGGGTATTTCAAATGGCTTGTCTGCAAAGAAAGGTGAGATGTAGTGGATCACAGAAAGTCGAGGGGAAAATAGGTCAGTATATACATTGCTATATGGTGAACTAAGCCTTAGGCCGGCAACAGTGGAGAGGACCTGACCCTTAGAAACGTACAAGTAAGCTGGAATCTTCAAAAGTTCAAATCTTTATAAGTAAAAAGATTTATTAAAATGAATAACCAAGAGTTTTAATTGACATCAGAAGATGAAAACAATAAACCCTGAGAACATAGAAAAAAGTTAAATAAAGATATGAGCAGAAGTTAATACAACAGAAAACGTATAAAATTCAGATGATTTAGTAAGTCCAAAGAATCTTCTTTGAAAAGATTGAAAAGACACACTTTGATTAAGGAAAACAAAAACATAAGTAAAGAATATACAGAAAGAGTCAGGACAATGTTAGCACAGAGAATATATGAAATGCCAGTAAATTTGAACATTTCTGGAAAGTGGACCTTTTCCTAGCTCCTAAAGTTTACCAAAACTGACACAAGAGGAAATCATTTAAGGTCATCATGTCTGCCCTTGGCATTCTCGGAACGCCCTGGCCTCAGAATGCAGCCTCTGTCGTCCGTGGTAACCTGCGGAGAGGGGGCGGGGCTGAGGGAGGTTGGAACACTGCCCTCACTGAGGAGTGGGTGTGGCCATCTCTGCTGTGACTGAACAAAGGTCAGGGGAGCAGGGGGCCCAGGGCAGGGCCCTCAGAGCCCGGCAGGCCCAGTGGAGTGTCACAAGCATTTAGGCCCAGGCCAAAGGGCGCTTTCTTTGTCTGCACAGCTGCCCAAACTCTCACCTTTCCACTCAGGCCGCCCTCTAACTTGAAGTGTGTGTGGAACCTGTCTGCGCAGTACACCTCGCTGCACAGCTAAGCATAGGTCTGGGCATCATAGCTTCCTTCCAGGTGACCGAGGCTCGCAGGCAGATGGGTCCCTGGGACACACGCGGAGAGGCTCCTGCCCGGGCCACAGGCCGCCCACTTCCCCTGCCCCAGATCGGGGGCCGCAAAGCAGCCCTGTCTGAGTACCCTGCCTCTAGAGGGAGTATTGGACCAACACTTGTAGAAAACGGGGTCCTTGCGGGCCACTCATTGTAGGGACACAAAGAAATCTTTGCCGACTTTCTGCTGAAACTTACGAGCGTTCACACCTAAGCCTCTTACAAGGTCAGCTGTTTAGCTAAACATGAGCTCATGATCTAAATTTACACAATAATGAAGAAAGCAGCTACAAGGGGAGACAGTCAGCCAAAACAATCAATACCAGAATTAGATTCCCAAGGCCATCCATCAGATGTAGGAATAATCAGGTGCAAGGCAGAAAATATACATAAAACTGGAACTGAAACAAGGCACAAGGATGTTTTCAAAGACTGGTAGGATCTCTAAAACATTTTTAAAGGACATGCCATTGATAAAGCTAAATACACAAAGGTTGTGTAATACAACAGTTTACTCATTGAGAAATGTGAAATTATGCTGTTTTGAAAACTATGGCAGGTCAGATTTTCTGCCTAATTATATAAGAAGATGTCTCTAAAAAATACACATTATTTCAAAGCCTTATTGGCTGTGAAATAAGTTAAGTGTATTTCAAATGGCTTGTCTGCAAAGAAAGGTGAGATGTAGGGGATCACAGAAAGTCTAGGGGAAAATAGGTCAATATATACATTGCTATATGGTGAACTAAGCATTAGGCCGGCAACAATGGAGAGGACCTGACCCTTAGAAACATACAAGTAAGCTGGAATCTTCAAAAGTTCAAATCTTTATAAGTAAAAAGATTTATTAAAATGAATAACCAAGTGTTTTAATTGACATCAGAAGATGAAAACAATAAACCCTGAGAACATAGAAAAAAGTTAAATAAAGATATGAGCAGAATTTAATACAACAGAAAACGTATAAAATCCAGGTGATTTAGTAAGGCCAAAGAATCTTCTTTGAAAAGATTTAAAAGACACACTTTGATTAAGGAAAACCAAAACATAAGTAAAGAATATACAGAAAGAGTCAGGACAATGTTAGAGCAGAGAATATATGAAATGCCAGTAAATTTGAACATTTCTGTCAAGTGGACCATTTCCTAGCTCCTAAAGATTACCAAAACTGACACAAGAGGAAATCATTTAAGGTCATCATGTCTGCCCTTGGCATTCTCGGAACGCCCTGGCCTCAGAATGCAGCCTCTGTAGTCCATGGTAACCTGCGGAGAGGGGGCGGGGCTGAGGGAGGTTGGAACACTGCCCTCACTGAGGGAGTGGGTGTGGCCATCTCTGCTGTGACTGAACAAAGGGCAGGGGAGCAGGGGGCCCAGGGCAGGGCCCTCAGAGCCCGGCAGGCCCAGTGGAGTGTCACAAGCATTTAGGCCCAGGCCAAAGGGCACTTTCTTTGTCTGCACAGCTGCCCAAACCCTCACCTTTCCACTCAGGCCGCCCTCTTACTTGAAGTGTGTGTGGAACCTGTCCACGCAGTACACCTCGCTGCACTGCTAAGCATAGGTCTGGGCGTTGTAGCTTCCTTCCAGGTGACCGAGGCTCGCAGGCAGATGGGTCCCTGGGACACACGCGGAGAGGCTCCTGCCCGGGCCACAGGCCGCCCACTGCCCCTGCCCCAGATCGGGGGCTGCAAAGCAGCCCTGTCTGAGTCCCCTACCTCTACAGGGATTATTGGACCAACACTTGTAGAAAACGGGGTTCTTGCGGGCCACTCATTGGAGGGACACAAATAAATCTTTGCCGACTTTCTGCTGAAACTTACGAGCATTCACAACTAAGCCTCTTACAAGGTCAGCTATTTAGCTAAACATGAGCTCATGATCTAAATTTACACAATAATGAAGAAAGCAGCTACAAGGGGAGACAATCAGCCAAAGCAATCAATACCAGAATTAGATTCCCAAGGCCATCCATCAGATGTAGGAATAATCGGGTGCAAGGCAGAAAATATACATAAAACTGGAACTGAAACAAGGCACGAGGATGTATTCAAAGACTGGTAGGATCTCTAAAACATTTTTAAAGGACATGTCATTGATAAAGGTAAATACACAAAGGTTGTGTAATACAACAGATTAATCATTGAGAAGAGTGAAATTATGCTGTTTTGAAAACTATGGCAGGTAAGATTTTCTGCCTAATTATATAAGAAGATTTCTCTAAAAAATAAACATTATTTCAAAGCCTTATTGCCTGTGAAATAAGTTAAGGGTATTTCAAATGGCTTGTCTGCAAAGAAAGGTGAGATGTAGTGGATCACAGAAAGTCGAGGGGAAAATAGGTCAGTATATACATTGCTATATGGTGAACTAAGCCTTAGGCCGGCAACAGTGGAGAGGACCTGACCCTTAGAAACGTACAAGTAAGCTGGAATCTTCAAAAGTTCAAATCTTTATAAGTAAAAAGATTTATTAAAATGAATAACCAAGAGTTTTAATTGACATCAGAAGATGAAAACAATAAACCCTGAGAACATAGAAAAAAGTTAAATAAAGATATGAGCAGAAGTTAATACAACAGAAAACGTATAAAATTCAGATGATTTAGTAAGTCCAAAGAATCTTCTTTGAAAAGATTGAAAAGACACACTTTGATTAAGGAAAACAAAAACATAAGTAAAGAATATACAGAAAGAGTCAGGACAATGTTAGCACAGAGAATATATGAAATGCCAGTAAATTTGAACATTTCTGGAAAGTGGACCTTTTCCTAGCTCCTAAAGTTTACCAAAACTGACACAAGAGGAAATCATTTAAGGTCATCATGTCTGCCCTTGGCATTCTCGGAACGCCCTGGCCTCAGAATGCAGCCTCTGTCGTCCGTGGTAACCTGCGGAGAGGGGGCGGGGCTGAGGGAGGTTGGAACACTGCCCTCACTGAGGAGTGGGTGTGGCCATCTCTGCTGTGACTGAACAAAGGTCAGGGGAGCAGGGGGCCCAGGGCAGGGCCCTCAGATCCCGGCAGGCCCAGTGGAGTGTCACAAGCATTTAGGCCCAGGCCAAAGGGCGCTTTCTTTGTCTGCACAGCTGCCCAAACTCTCACCTTTCCACTCAGGCCGCCCTCTTACTTGAAGTGTGTGTGGAACCTGTCCGCGCAGTACACCTCGCTGCACAGCTAACCATAGGTCAGGGCATTGTGGCCTCCTGCCAGGTGACTGAGGCTCACAGGCAGATGGGTCCCTGGGAGACACGCGGAGAGGCTCCTGCCTGGGCCACAGGCCGCCCACTGCCCCTGCCCCAGATCGGGGGCCGCAAAGCAGCCCTGTCTGAATCCCCTGCCTCTAGAGGGAGTATTGGACCAACAGTTGTAGAAAACGGGGTACTTTCGGGCCACTCATTGGAGGGACACAAAGAAATCTTTGCCGACTTTCTGCTGAAACTTACGAGCGTTCACACCTAAGCCTCTTACAAGGTCAGCTGTTTAGCTAAACATGAGCTCATGATCTAAATTTACACAATAATGAAGAAAGCAGCTACAAGGGGAGACAATCAGACAAAACCATCAATACCAGTATTAGATTCCCAAGGCCATCCATCAGATGTAGGAATAATCGGGTGCAAGGCAGAAAATATACATCAAACTGGAACTGAAACAAGGCACAAGGATGTTTTCAAAGACCGGTAGGATCTCTAAAACATTTTTAAAGGACATGTCATTGATAAAGCTAAATACACAAGGGTTGTGTAATACAACAGTTTAATCATTGAGAAGTGTGAAATTATGCTGTTTTGAAAACTATGGCAGGTCAGATTTACTGCCTAATTATATAAGAAGATTTCTCTAAAAAATACACATTATTTCAAAGCCTTACTGGCTGTGAAATAAGTTAAGGGTATTTCAAATGGCTTGTCTGCAAAGAAAGCTGAGATGTAGGGGATCACAGAAAGCCTAGGGGAAAATAGGTCAATATATACATTGCTATATGGTGAACTAAGCCTTAGGCCAGCAACAATGGAGAGGACCTGACCCTTAGAAACGTACAAGTAAGCTGGAATCTTCAAAAGTTCAAATCTTTATAAGTAAAAAGATTTATTAAAATGAATAACCAAGTGTTTTAATTGACATCAGAAGATGAAAACAATAAACCCTTAGAACATAGAAAAAAGTTAAATAAAGATATGAGCAGAATTTAATACAACAGAAAACGTATAAAATCCAAGTGATTTAGTAAGTCCAAAGAATCTTCTTTGAAAAGATTTAAAAGACACACTTTGATTAAGGAAAACCAAAACATAAGTAAAGAATATACAGAAAGAGTCAGGACAAGGTTAGAGCAGAGAATATATGAAATGCCAGTAAATTTGAACATTTCTGTCAATTGGACCATTTCCTACCTCCTAAAGTTTACCAAAACTGACACAAGAGGAAATCATTTAAGGTCATCATGTCTGCCCTTGGCATTCTCGGAAAGCCCTTGCCTCAGAATGCAGCGTCTGTAGTCCATGGTAACCTGCGGAGAGGGGGCGGGGCTGAGGGAGGTTGGAACACTGCCCTCACTGAGGGAGTGGGTGTGGCCATCTCTGCTGTGACTGAACAAAGGGCAGGGGAGCAGGGGGCCCAGGGCAGGGCCCTCAGAGCCCGGCAGGCCCAGTGGAGTGTCACAAGCATTTAGGCCCAGGCCAAAGGGCGCTTTCTTTGTCTGCACAACTGCCCAAACTCTCACCTTTCCACTCAGGCCGCCCTCTTACATGAAGTGTGTGTGGAACCTGTCGGCGCAGTACACCTCGCGGCACAGCTAAGCATAGGTCTGGGCATCGTAGCTTTCTGGCAGGTGACCGAGGCTCGCAGGCAGATGTGTCCCTGGGACACACGCGGAGAGGCTCCTGCCCGGGCCACAGGCCCCCCACTGCCCCTGCCCCAGATCGGGGGCCGCAAAGCAGCCCTGTCTGAGTCCCCTGCCTCTAGAGGGAGTATTGGACCAACACTTGTAGAAAACGGGGTCCTTGTGGGCCACTCATTGGAGGGACACAAATAAATCTTTGCCGATTTTCTGCTGAAACTTACGAGCGTTCACACCTAAGCCTCTTACAAGGTCAGCTGTTTAGCTACACATGAGCTCATGATCTAAATTTACACAATAATGAAGAAAGCAGCTACAAGGGGAGACAATCAGCCAAAACCATCAATACCAGTATTAGATTCCCAAGGCCATCCATCAGATGTAGGAATAATCGGGTGCAAGGCAGAAAATATACATCAAACTGGAACTGAATCAAGGCACAAGGATGTTTTCAAAGACTGGTAGGATCTCTAAAACATTTTTAAAGGACATGTCATTGATAAAGCTAAATACACAAGGGTTGTGTAATACAAGAGTTTAATCATTGAGAAGTGTGAAATTATGCTGTTTTGAAAACTATGGCAGGTCAGATTTACTGCCTAATTATATAAGAAGATTTCTCTAAAAAATACACATTATTTCAAAGCCTTACTGGTTGTAAAATAAGTTAAGGGTATTTCAAATGGCTTGTCTGCAAAGAAAGCTGAGATGTAGGGGATCACAGAAAGTCTAGGGGAAAATAGGTCAATATATACATTGCTATATGGTGAACTAAGCCTTAGGCCGGCAACAATGGAGAGGACCTGACCCTTAGAAACGTACAAGTAAGCTGGAATCTTCAAAAGTTCAAATCTTTATAAGTAAAAAGATTTATTAAAATGAATAACCAAGTGTTTTAATTGACATCAGAAGATGAAAACAATAAACCCTGAGAACATAGAAAAAAGTTAAATAAAGATATGAGCTGAATTTAATACAACAGAAAACGTATAAAATCCAGGTGATTTAGTAAGTCCAAAGAATCTTCTTTGAAAAGATTTAAAAGACACACTTTGATTAAGGAAAACCAAAACATAAGTAAAGAATATACAGAAAGAGTCAGGACAATGTTAGAGCAGAGAATATATGAAATGCCAGTAAATTTGAACATTTCTGTCAATTGGACCATTTCCTAGCTCCTAAAGTTTACCAAAACTGACACAAGAGGAAATCATTTAAGGTCATCATGTCTGCCCTTGGCATTCTCGGAACGCCCTGGCCTCAGAATGCAGCCTCTGTCGTCCATGGGAACCTGCGGAGAGGGGGCGGGGCTGAGGGAGTTTGGAACACTGCCCTCACTGAGGGAGTGGGTGTGGCCATCTCTGCTGTGACTGAACAAAGGGCAGGGGAGCAGGGGGCCCAGGGCAGGGCCCTCAGAGCCCGGCAGGCCCAGTGGAGTGTCACAAGCATTTAGGCCGAGGCCAAAGGGCGCTTTCTTTGTCTGCACAGCTGCCCAAACTCTCACCTTTCCACTCAGGCCGCCCTCTTACTTGAAGTGTGTGTGGAACCTGTCTGCGCAGTACACCTCGCTGCACAGCTAAGCATAGGTCTGGGCATCATAGCTTCCTGCCAGGTGACCGAGGCTCGCAGGCAGGTGGGTCCCTGGGACACACGCGGAGAGGCTCCTGCCCGGGCCACAGGCCGCCCACTTCCCCTGCCCCAGATCGGGGGCCGCAAAGCTGCCCTGTCTGAGTCCCCTGCCTCTAGAGGGAGTATTGGACCAACACTTGTAGAAAACGGGGTCCTTGCGGGCCACTCATTGGAGGGACACAAATAAATCTTTGCCGACTTTCTGCTGAAAGTTACGAGCGTTCACACCTAAGCCTCTTACAAGGTCAGCTGTTTAGCTAAACATGAGCTCATGATCTAAATTTACACAATAATGAAGAAAGCAGCTACAAGGGGAGACAGTCAGCCAAAACAATCAATACCAGAATTAGATTCCCAAGGCCATCCATCAGATGTAGGAATAATCAGGTGCAAGGCAGAAAATATACATAAAACTGGAACTGAAACAAGGCACAAGGATGTTTTCAAAGACTGGTAGGATCTCTAAAACATTTTTAAAGGACATGCCATTGATAAAGCTAAATACACAAAGGTTGTGTAATACAACAGTTTACTCATTGAGAAATGTGAAATTATGCTGTTTTGAAAACTATGGCAGGTCAGATTTTCTGCCTAATTATATAAGAAGATGTCTCTAAAAAATACACATTATTTCAAAGCCTTATTGGCTGTGAAATAAGTTAAGTGTATTTCAAATGGCTTGTCTGCAAAGAAAGGTGAGATGTAGGGGATCACAGAAAGTCTAGGGGAAAATAGGTCAATATATACATTGCTATATGGTGAACTAAGCATTAGGCCGGCAACAATGGAGAGGACCTGACCCTTAGAAACATACAAGTAAGCTGGAATCTTCAAAAGTTCAAATCTTTATAAGTAAAAAGATTTATTAAAATGAATAACCAAGTGTTTTAATTGACATCAGAAGATGAAAACAATAAACCCTGAGAACATAGAAAAAAGTTAAATAAAGATATGAGCAGAATTTAATACAACAGAAAACGTATAAAATCCAGGTGATTTAGTAAGGCCAAAGAATCTTCTTTGAAAAGATTTAAAAGACACACTTTGATTAAGGAAAACCAAAACATAAGTAAAGAATATACAGAAAGAGTCAGGACAATGTTAGAGCAGAGAATATATGAAATGCCAGTAAATTTGAACATTTCTGTCAAGTGGACCATTTCCTAGCTCCTAAAGTTTACCAAAACTGACACAAGAGGAAATCATTTAAGGTCATCATGTCTGCCCTTGGCATTCTCGGAACGCCCTGGCCTCAGAATGCAGCCTCTGTAGTCCATGGTAACCTGCGGAGAGGGGGCGGGGCTGAGGGAGGTTGGAACACTGCCCTCACTGAGGGAGTGGGTGTGGCCATCTCTGCTGAGACTGAACAAAGGGCAGGGGAGCAGGGGGCCCAGGGCAGGGCCCTCAGAGCCCGGCAGGCCCAGTGGAGTGTCACAAGCATTTAGGCCCAGGCCAAAGGGCACTTTCTTTGTCTGCACAGCTGCCCAAACCCTCACTTTTCCACTCAGGCCGCCCTCTTACTTGAAGTGTGTGTGGAACCTGTCCACGCAGTACACCTCGCTGCACTGCTAAGCATAGGTCTGGGCGTTGTAGCTTCCTTCCAGGTGACCGAGGCTCGCAGGCAGATGGGTCCCTGGGACACACGCGGAGAGGCTCCTGCCCGGGCCACAGGCCGCCCACTGCCCCTGCCCCAGATCGGGGGCTGCAAAGCAGCCCTGTCTGAGTCCCCTACCTCTACAGGGATTATTGGACCAACACTTGTAGAAAACGGGGTTCTTGCGGGCCACTCATTGGAGGGACACAAATAAATCTTTGCCGACTTTCTGCTGAAACTTACGAGCATTCACAACTAAGCCTCTTACAAGGTCAGCTATTTAGCTAAACATGAGCTCATGATCTAAATTTACACAATAATGAAGAAAGCAGCTACAAGGGGAGACAATCAGCCAAAGCAATCAATACCAGAATTAGATTCCCAAGGCCATCCATCAGATGTAGGAATAATCGGGTGCAAGGCAGAAAATATACATAAAACTGGAACTGAAACAAGGCACGAGGATGTATTCAAAGACTGGTAGGATCTCTAAAACATTTTTAAAGGACATGTCATTGATAAAGGTAAATACACAAAGGTTGTGTAATACAACAGATTAATCATTGAGAAGAGTGAAATTATGCTGTTTTGAAAACTATGGCAGGTCAGATTTTCTGCCTAATTATATAAGAAGATTTCTCTAAAAAATAAACATTATTTCAAAGCCTTATTGCCTGTGAAATAAGTTAAGGGTATTTCAAATGGCTTGTCTGCAAAGAAAGGTGAGATGTAGTGGATCACAGAAAGTCGAGGGGAAAATAGGTCAGTATATACATTGCTATATGGTGAACTAAGCCTTAGGCCGGCAACAGTGGAGAGGACCTGACCCTTAGAAACGTACAAGTAAGCTGGAATCTTCAAAAGTTCAAATCTTTATAAGTAAAAAGATTTATTAAAATGAATAACCAAGAGTTTTAATTGACATCAGAAGATGAAAACAATAAACCCTGAGAACATAGAAAAAAGTTAAATAAAGATATGAGCAGAAGTTAATACAACAGAAAACGTATAAAATTCAGATGATTTAGTAAGTCCAAAGAATCTTCTTTGAAAAGATTGAAAAGACACACTTTGATTAAGGAAAACAAAAACATAAGTAAAGAATATACAGAAAGAGTCAGGACAATGTTAGCACAGAGAATATATGAAATGCCAGTAAATTTGAACATTTCTGGAAAGTGGACCTTTTCCTAGCTCCTAAAGTTTACCAAAACTGACACAAGAGGAAATCATTTAAGGTCATCATGTCTGCCCTTGGCATTCTCGGAACGCCCTGGCCTCAGAATGCAGCCTCTGTCGTCCTTGGTAACCTGCGGAGAGGGGGCGGGGCTGAGGGAGGTTGGAACACTGCCCTCACTGAGGAGTGGGTGTGGCCATCTCTGCTGTGACTGAACAAAGGTCAGGGGAGCAGGGGGCCCAGGGCAGGGCCCTCAGAGCCCGGCAGGCCCAGTGGAGTGTCACAAGCATTTAGGCCCAGGCCAAAGGGCGCTTTCTTTGTCTGCACAGCTGCCCAAACTCTCACCTTTCCACTCAGGCCGCCCTCTAACTTGAAGTGTGTGTGGAACCTGTCTGCGCAGTACACCTCGCTGCACAGCTAAGCATAGGTCTGGGCATCATAGCTTCCTTCCATGTGACCGAGGCTCGCAGGCAGATGGGTCCCTGGGACACACGCGGAGAGGCTCCTGCCCGGGCCACAGGCCGCCCACTTCCCCTGCCCCAGATCGGGGGCCGCAAAGCAGCCCTGTCTGAGTACCCTGCCTCTAGAGGGAGTATTGGACCAACACTTGTAGAAAACGGGGTCCTTGCGGGCCACTCATTGGAGGGACACAAAGAAATCTTTGCCGACTTTCTGCTGAAACTTACGAGCGTTCACACCTAAGCCTCTTACAAGGTCAGCTGTTTAGCTAAACATGAGCTCATGATCTAAATTTACACAATAATGAAGAAAGCAGCTACAAGGGGAGACAGTCAGCCAAAACAATCAATACCAGAATTAGATTCCCAAGGCCATCCATCAGATGTAGGAATAATCAGGTGCAAGGCAGAAAATATACATAAAACTGGAACTGAAACAAGGCACAAGGATGTTTTCAAAGACTGGTAGGATCTCTAAAACATTTTTAAAGGACATGCCATTGATAAAGCTAAATACACAAAGGTTGTGTAATACAACAGTTTACTCATTGAGAAATGTGAAATTATGCTGTTTTGAAAACTATGGCAGGTCAGATTTTCTGCCTAATTATATAAGAAGATGTCTCTAAAAAATACACATTATTTCAAAGCCTTATTGGCTGTGAAATAAGTTAAGTGTATTTCAAATGGCTTGTCTGCAAAGAAAGGTGAGATGTAGGGGATCACAGAAAGTCTAGGGGAAAATAGGTCAATATATACATTGCTATATGGTGAACTAAGCATTAGGCCGGCAACAATGGAGAGGACCTGACCCTTAGAAACATACAAGTAAGCTGGAATCTTCAAAAGTTCAAATCTTTATAAGTAAAAAGATTTATTAAAATGAATAACCAAGTGTTTTAATTGACATCAGAAGATGAAAACAATAAACCCTGAGAACATAGAAAAAAGTTAAATAAAGATATGAGCAGAATTTAATACAACAGAAAACGTATAAAATCCAGGTGATTTAGTAAGGCCAAAGAATCTTCTTTGAAAAGATTTAAAAGACACACTTTGATTAAGGAAAACCAAAACATAAGTAAAGAATATACAGAAAGAGTCAGGACAATGTTAGAGCAGAGAATATATGAAATGCCAGTAAATTTGAACATTTCTGTCAAGTGGACCATTTCCTAGCTCCTAAAGATTACCAAAACTGACACAAGAGGAAATCATTTAAGGTCATCATGTCTGCCCTTGGCATTCTCGGAACGCCCTGGCCTCAGAATGCAGCCTCTGTAGTCCATGGTAACCTGCGGAGAGGGGGCGGGGCTGAGGGAGGTTGGAACACTGCCCTCACTGAGGGAGTGGGTGTGGCCATCTCTGCTGTGACTGAACAAAGGGCAGGGGAGCAGGGGGCCCAGGGCAGGGCCCTCAGAGCCCGGCAGGCCCAGTGGAGTGTCACAAGCATTTAGGCCCAGGCCAAAGGGCACTTTCTTTGTCTGCACAGCTGCCCAAACCCTCACCTTTCCACTCAGGCCGCCCTCTTACTTGAAGTGTGTGTGGAACCTGTCCACGCAGTACACCTCGCTGCACTGCTAAGCATAGGTCTGGGCGTTGTAGCTTCCTTCCAGGTGACCGAGGCTCGCAGGCAGATGGGTCCCTGGGACACACGCGGAGAGGCTCCTGCCCGGGCCACAGGCCGCCCACTGCCCCTGCCCCAGATCGGGAGCTGCAAAGCAGCCCTGTCTGAGTCCCCTACCTCTACAGGGATTATTGGACCAACACTTGTAGAAAACGGGGTTCTTGCGGGCCACTCATTGGAGGGACACAAATAAATCTTTGCCGACTTTCTGCTGAAACTTACGAGCATTCACAACTAAGCCTCTTACAAGGTCAGCTATTTAGCTAAACATGAGCTCATGATCTAAATTTACACAATAATGAAGAAAGCAGCTACAAGGGGAGACAATCAGCCAAAGCAATCAATACCAGAATTAGATTCCCAAGGCCATCCATCAGATGTAGGAATAATCGGGTGCAAGGCAGAAAATATACATAAAACTGGAACTGAAACAAGGCACGAGGATGTATTCAAAGACTGGTAGGATCTCTAAAACATTTTTAAAGGACATGTCATTGATAAAGGTAAATACACAAAGGTTGTGTAATACAACAGATTAATCATTGAGAAGAGTGAAATTATGCTGTTTTGAAAACTATGGCAGGTCAGATTTTCTGCCTAATTATATAAGAAGATTTCTCTAAAAAATAAACATTATTTCAAAGCCTTATTGCCTGTGAAATAAGTTAAGGGTATTTCAAATGGCTTGTCTGCAAAGAAAGGTGAGATGTAGTGGATCACAGAAAGTCGAGGGGAAAATAGGTCAGTATATACATTGCTATATGGTGAACTAAGCCTTAGGCCGGCAACAGTGGAGAGGACCTGACCCTTAGAAACGTACAAGTAAGCTGGAATCTTCAAAAGTTCAAATCTTTATAAGTAAAAAGATTTATTAAAATGAATAACCAAGAGTTTTAATTGACATCAGAAGATGAAAACAATAAACCCTGAGAACATAGAAAAAAGTTAAATAAAGATATGAGCAGAAGTTAATACAACAGAAAACGTATAAAATTCAGATGATTTAGTAAGTCCAAAGAATCTTCTTTGAAAAGATTGAAAAGACACACTTTGATTAAGGAAAACAAAAACATAAGTAAAGAATATACAGAAAGAGTCAGGACAATGTTAGCACAGAGAATATATGAAATGCCAGTAAATTTGAACATTTCTGGAAAGTGGACCTTTTCCTAGCTCCTAAAGTTTACCAAAACTGACACAAGAGGAAATCATTTAAGGTCATCATGTCTGCCCTTGGCATTCTCGGAACGCCCTGGCCTCAGAATGCAGCCTCTGTCGTCCGTGGTAACCTGCGGAGAGGGGGCGGGGCTGAGGGAGGTTGGAACACTGCCCTCACTGAGGAGTGGGTGTGGCCAACTCTGCTGTGACTGAACAAAGGTCAGGGGAGCAGGGGTCCCAGGGCAGGGCCCTCAGAGCCCGGCAGGCCCAGTGGAGTGTCACAAGCATTTAGGCCCAGGCCAAAGGGCGCTTTCTTTGTCTGCACAGCTGCCCAAACTCTCACCTTTCCACTCAGGCCGCCCTCTAACTTGAAGTGTGTGTGGAACCTGTCTGCGCAGTACACCTCGCTGCACA
This sequence comes from Mesoplodon mirus, assembly GCF_964341445.2. Lineage (NCBI taxonomy): Eukaryota > Metazoa > Chordata > Mammalia > Artiodactyla > Ziphiidae > Mesoplodon > Mesoplodon mirus. Next base: position 119,382,851 of record NC_138976.1, on the reverse strand, counting down.
GCTAAGCATAGGTCTGGGCATCATAGCTTCCTTCCAGGTGACCGAGGCTCGCAGGCAGATGGGTCCCTGGGACACACGCGGAGAGGCTCCTGCCCGGGCCACAGGCCGCCCACTTCCCCTGCCCCAGATCGGGGGCCGCAAAGCAGCCCTGTCTGAGTACCCTGCCTCTAGAGGGAGTATTGGACCAACACTTGTAGAAAACGGGGTCCTTGCGGGCCACTCATTGGAGGGACACAAAGAAATCTTTGCCGACTTTCTGCTGAAACTTACGAGCGTTCACACCTAAGCCTCTTACAAGGTCAGCTGTTTAGCTAAACATGAGCTCATGATCTAAATTTACACAATAATGAAGAAAGCAGCTACAAGGGGAGACAATCAGCCAAAACCATCAATACCAGTATTAGATTCCCAAGGCCATCCATCAGATGTAGGAATAATCGGGTGCAAGGCAGAAAATATACATCAAACTGGAACTGAATCAAGGCACAAGGATGTTTTCAAAGACTGGTAGGATCTCTAAAACATTTTTAAAGGACATGTCATTGATAAAGCTAAATACACAAGGGTTGTGTAATACAACAGTTTAATCATTGAGAAGTGTGAAATTATGCTGTTTTGAAAACTATGGCAGGTCAGATTTACTGCCTAATTATATAAGAAGATTTCTCTAAAAAATACACATTATTTCAAAGCCTTACTGGCTGTGAAATAAGTTAAGTGTATTTCAAATGGCTTGTCTGCAAAGAAAGCTGAGATGTAGGGGATCACAGAAAGTCTAGGGGAAAATAGGTCAATATATACATTGCTATATGGTGAACTAAGCCTTAGGCCGGCAACAATGGAGAGGACCTGACCCTTAGAAACGTACAAGTAAGCTGGAATCTTCAAAAGTTCAAATCTTTATAAGTAAAAAGATTTATTAAAATGAATAACCAAGTGTTTTAATTGACATCAGAAGATGAAAACAATAAACCCTGAGAACATAGAAAAAAGTTAAATAAAGATATGAGCTGAATTTAATACAACAGAAAACGTATAAAATCCAGGTGATTTAGTAAGTCCAAAGAATCTTCTTTGAAAAGATTTAAAAGACACACTTTGATTAAGGAAAACCAAAACATAAGTAAAGAATATACAGAAAGAGTCAGGACAATGTTAGAGCAGAGAATATATGAAATGCCAGTAAATTTGAACATTTCTGTCAATTGGACCATTTCCTAGCTCCTAAAGTTTACCAAAACTGACACAAGAGGAAATCATTTAAGGTCATCATGTCTGCCCTTGGCATTCTCGGAAAGCCCTTGCCTCAGAATGCAGCCTCTGTAGTCCATGGTAACCTGCGGAGAGGGGGCGGGGCTGAGGGAGGTTGGAACACTGCCCTCACTGAGGGAGTGGGTGTGGCCATCTCTGCTGTGACTGAACAAAGGGCAGGGGAGCAGGGGGCCCAGGGCAGGGCCCTCAGAGCCCGGCAGGCCCAGTGGAGTGTCACAAGCATTTAGGCCCAGGCCAAAGGGCGCTTTCTTTGTCTGCACAACTGCCCAAACTCTCACCTTTCCACTCAGGCCGCCCTCTTACGTGAAGTGTGTGTGGAACCTGTCCGCGTGGTACACCTCGCGGCACAGCTAAGCATAGGTCTGGGCATCGTAGCTTTCTGGCAGGTGACCTAGGCTCGCAGGCAGATGTGTCCCTGGGACAAACGCGGAGAGGCTCCTGCCCGGGCCACAGGCCACCCACTGCCCCTGCCCCAGATCGGGGGCAGCAAAGCAGCCCTGTCTGAGTCCCCTGCCTCTAGAGGGAGTATTGGACCAACACTTGTAGAAAATGGGGTCCTTGCGGGCCACTCATTGGAGGGACACAAATAAATCTTTGCCGACTTTCTGCTGAAACTTACGAGCGTTCACACCTAAGCCTCTTACAAGGTCAGCTGTTTAGCTAAACATGAGCTCATGATCTAAATTTACACAATAATGAAGAAAGCAGCTACAAGGGGAGACAATCAGCCAAAACAATCAATACAACTATTAGATTCCCAAGGCCATCCATCAGATGTAGGAATAATCGGGTGCAAGGCAGAAAATATACATAAAACTGGAACTGAAACAAGGCACGAGGATGTTTTCAAAGACTGGTAGGATCTCTAAAACATTTTTAAAGGACATGTCATTGATAAAGCTAAATACACAAAGGTTGTGTAATACAACAGATTAATCATTGAGAAGAGTGAAATTATGCTGTTTTGAAAACTATGGCAGGTCAGATTTTCTGCCTAATTATATAAGAAGATTTCTCTAAAAAATAAACATTATTTCAAAGCCTTATTGGCTGTGAAATAAGTTAAGGGTATTTCAAATGGCTTGTCTGCAGAGAAAGGTGAGATGTAGTGGATCACAGAAAGTCGAGGGGAAAATAGGTCAGTATATACATTGCTATATGGTGAACTAAGCCTTAGGCCGGCAATAGTGGAGAGGACCTGACCCTTAGAAACGTACAAGTAAGCTGGAATCTTCAAAAGTTCAAATCTTTATAAGTAAAAAGATTTATTAAAATGAATAACCAAGTGTTTTAATTGACATCAGAAGATGAAAACAATAAACCCTGAGAACATAGAAAAAAGTTAAATAAAGATATGAGCAGAAGTTAATACAACAGAAAACGTATAAAATTCAGATGATTTAGTAAGTCCAAAGAATCTTCTTTGAAAAGATTTAAAAGACACACTTTGATTAAGGAAAACAAAAACATAAGTAAAGAATATACAGAAAGAGTCAGGACAATGTTAGAGCAGAGAATATATGAAATGCCAGTAAATTTGAACATTTCTGGAAAGTGGACCATTTCCTAGCTCCTAAAGTTTACCAAAACTGACACAAGAGGAAATCATTTAAGGTCATCATGTCTGCCCTTGGCATTCTCGGAACGCCCTGGCCTCAGAATGCAGCCTCTGTCGTCCATGGTAAACTGCGGAGAGGGGGCGGGGCTGAGGGAGGTTGGAACACTGCCCTCACTGAGGGAGTGGGTGTGACCATCTCTGCTGTGACTGAACAAAGGGCAGGGGAGCAGGGGGCCCAGGGCAGGGCCCTCAGAGCCCGGCAGGCCCAGTGGAGTGTCACAAGCATTTAGGCCCAGGCCAAAGGGCACTTTCTTTGTCTGCACAGCTGCCCAAACTCTCACCTTTCCACTCAGGCCGCCCTCTTACTTGAAGTGTGTGTGGAACCTGTCCGCGCAGTACACCTCGCTGCACAGCTAAGCATAGGTCTGGGCATTGTAGCTTCCTTCCAGGTGACCGAGGCTCGCAGGCAGATGGGTCCCTGGGACACACGCGGAGAGGTTTCTGCCCGGGCCACAGGCCGCCCACTGCCCCTGCCCCAGATCGGGGGCGGCAAAGCAGCCCTGTCTGAGTCCCCTGCCTCTAGAGGTAGTATTGGACCAACACTTGTAGAAAACGGGGTCCCTGCGGGCCACTCATTGGAGGGACACAAATAAATCTTTGCCGACTTTCTGCTGAAACTTACGATCATTCACAACTAAGCCTCTTACAAGGTCAGCTGTTTAGCTAAACATGAGCTCATGATCTAAATTTACACAATAATGAAGAAAGCAGCTACAAGGGGAGACAATCAGCCAAAACAATCAATAGCAGGATTAGATTCCCAAGGCCATCCATCAGATGTAGGAATAATCGGGTGCAAGGCAGAAAATATACATAAAACTGGAACTGAAACAAGGCACAAAGATGTCTTCAAAGACTGGTAGGATCTCTAAAACATTTTTAAAGAACATGTCATTGATAAAGCTAAATACACAAAGGTTGTGTAATACAACAGATTAATCATTGAGAAGAGTGAAATTATGCTGTTTTGAAAACTATGGCATGTCAGATTTTCTGCCTAATTATATAAGAAGATTTCTCTAAAAAATACACATTATTTCAAAGACTTTTTAGCTGTGAAATAAGTTAAGGGTATTTCAAATGGCTTGTCTGCAAAGAAAGGTGAGATGTAGGGGATCACAGAAAGTCTAGGGGAAAATAGGTCAATATATACATTGCTATATGGTGAACTAAGCCTCAGGCCAGCAACAATGGAGAGGACCTGACCCTTAGAAACGTACAAGTAAGCTGGAATCTTCAAAAGTTCAAATCTTTATAAGTAAAAAGATTTATTAAAATGAATAACCAAGTGTTTTAATTGACATCAGAAGATGAAAACAATAAACCCTGAGAACATAGAAAAAAGTTAAATAAAGATATGAGCAGAATTTAATACAACAGAAAACGTATAAAATTCAGGTGATTTATTAAGTCCAAAGAATCTTCTTTGAAAATATTTAAAAGACACACTTTGATTAAGGAAAACAAAAACATAAGTAAAGAATATACAGAAAGAGTCAGGACAATGTTAGAGCAGAGAATATATGAAATGCCAGTAAATTTGAACATTTCTGGAAAGTGGATCATTTCCTAGCTCCTAAAGTTTACCAAAACTGACACAAGAGGCAATCATTTAAGGTCATCATGTCTGCCCTTGGCATTCTCGGAACGCCCTGGCCTCAGAATGCAGCCTCTGTAGTCCATGGTAAGCTGCGGAGAGGGGGCGGGGCTGAGGGAGGTTGGAACACTGCCCTCACTGAGGGAGTGGGTGTGGCCATCTCTGCTGTGACTGAACAAAGGGCAGGGGAGCAGGGGGCCCAGGGCAGGGCCCTCAGAGCCCGGCAGGCCCAGTGGAGTGTCACAAGCATTTAGGCCCAGGCCAAAGGGCGCTTTCTTTGTCTGCACAGCTGCCCAAACTCTCACCTTTCCACTCAGGCCGCCCTCTTTCTGGAAGTGTGTGTGGAACCTGTCCGTGCAGTACACCTCGCTGCACAGCTAAGCATAGGTCTGGGCATCGTAGCTTCCTGCCAGGTGACCGAGGCTCGCAGGGAGATGGGTCCCTGGGACACACGCGGAGAGGCTCCTGCCCGGGCCACAGGCCGCCCACTGCCCCTGCCCCAGATCGGGCGCCGCAAAGCAGCCCTGTCTGAGTCCCCTGCCTCTAGAGGGAGTATTGTACCAACACTTGTAGAAAACGGGGTCCTTGCGGGCCACTCATTGGAGGGACACAAATAAATCTTTGCCGACATTCTGCTGAAACTTACGAGCATTCACAACTAAGCCTCTTACAAGGTCAGCTGTTTACCTAAACATGAGCACATGATGTAAATTTACACAATGATGAAGAAACCAGCTACAAGGGGAGACAATCAGCCAAAATAATCAATGCCAGAATTAGATTCCCAAGGCCATCCATCAGATGTAGGATTAATCGGGTGCAAGGCAGAAAATATACATAAAACTGGAACTGAAACAAGGCACGAGGATGTTTTCAAAGACTGGTAGGATCTCTAAAACATTTTTAAAGGACATGTCATTGATAAAGCTAAATACACAAAGGTTATGTAATACAACAGATTAATCATTGAGAAGAGTGAAATTATGCTGTTTTGAAAACTATGGCAGGTCAGATTTTCTGCCTAATTATATAAGAAGATTTCTCTAAAAAATACACATTATTTCAAAGACTTTTTGGCTGTGAAATAAGTTAAGGGTATTTCAAATGGCTTGTCTGCAAAGAAAGGTGAGATGTAGGGGATCACAGAAAGTCTAGGGGAAAATAGGTCAATATATACATTGCTATATGGTGAACTAAGCCTCAGGCCAGCAACAATGGAGAGGACCTGACCCTTAGAAACGTACAAGTAAGCTGGAATCTTCAAAAGTTCAAATCTTTATAAGTAAAAAGATTTATTAAAATGAATAACCAAGTGTTTTAATTGACATCAGAAGATGAAAACAATAAACCCTGAGAACATAGAAAAAAGTTAAATAAAGATATGAGCAGAATTTAATACAACAGAAAACGTATAAAATTCAGGAGATTTATTAAGTCCAAAGAATCTTCTTTGAAAAGATTTAAAAGACACACTTTGATTAAGGAAAACAAAAACATAAGTAAAGAATATACAGAAAGAGTCAGGACAATGTTAGAGCAGAGAATATATGAAATGCCAGTAAATTTGAACATTTCTGGAAAGTGGATCATTTCCTAGCTCCTAAAGTTTACCAAAACTGACACAAGAGGCAATCATTTAAGGTCATCATGTCTGCCCTTGGCATTCTCGGAACGCCCTGGCCTCAGAATGCAGCCTCTGTAGTCCATGGTAAGCTGCGGAGAGGGGGCGGGGCTGAGGGAGGTTGGAACACTGCCCTCACTGAGGGAGTGGGTGTGGCCATCTCTGCTGTGACTGAACAAAGGGCAGGGGAGCAGGGGGCCCAGGGCAGGGCCCTCAGAGCCCGGCAGGCCCAGTGGAGTGTCACAAGCATTTAGGCCCAGGCCAAAGGGCGCTTTCTTTGTCTGCACAGCTGCCCAAACTCTCACCTTTCCACTCAGGCCGCCCTCTTTCTGGAAGTGTGTGTGGAACCTGTCCGTGCAGTACACCTCGCTGCACAGCTAAGCATAGGTCTGGGCATCGTAGCTTCCTGCCAGGTGACCGAGGCTCGCAGGGAGATGGGTCCCTGGGACACACGCGGAGAGGCTCCTGCCCGGGCCACAGGCCGCCCACTGCCCCTGCCCCAGATCGGGCGCCGCAAAGCAGCCCTGTCTGAGTCCCCTGCCTCTAGAGGGAGTATTGTACCAACACTTGTAGAAAACGGGGTCCTTGCGGGCCACTCATTGGAGGGACACAAATAAATCTTTGCCGACATTCTGCTGAAACTTACGAGCATTCACAACTAAGCCTCTTACAAGGTCAGCTGTTTACCTAAACATGAGCACATGATGTAAATTTACACAATGATGAAGAAACCAGCTACAAGGGGAGACAATCAGCCAAAATAATCAATGCCAGAATTAGATTCCCAAGGCCATCCATCTGATGTAGGATTAATCGGGTGCAAGGCAGAAAATATACATAAAACTGGAACTGAAACAAGGCACGAGGATGTTTTCAAAGACTGGTAGGATCTCTAAAACATTTTTAAAGGACATGTCATTGATAAAGCTAAATACACAAAGGTTATGTAATACAACAGATTAATCATTGAGAAGAGTGAAATTATGCTGTTTTGAAAACTATGGCAGGTCAGATTTTCTGCCTAATTATATAAGAAGATTTCTCTAAAAAATACACATTATTTCAAAGACTTTTTGGCTGTGAAATAAGTTAAGGGTATTTCAAATGGCTTGTCTGCAAAGAAAGGTGAGATGTAGGGGATCACAGAAAGTCTAGGGGAAAATAGGTCAATATATACATTGCTATATGGTGAACTAAGCCTCAGGCCAGCAACAATGGAGAGGACCTGACCCTTAGAAACGTACAAGTAAGCTGGAATCTTCAAAAGTTCAAATCTTTATAAGTAAAAAGATTTATTAAAATGAATAAACAAGTGTTTTAATTGACATCAGAAGATGAAAACAATAAACCCTGAGAACATAGAAAAAAGTTAAAAAAAGATATGAGCAGAATTTAATACAACAGAAAACGTATAAAATTCAGGTGATTTAGTAAGTCCAAAGAATCTTCTTTGAAAAGATTTAAAAGACACACTTTGATTAAGGAAAACAAAAACATAAGTAAAGAATATACAGAAAGAGTCAGGACAATGTTAGAGCAGAGAATATATGAAATGCCAGGAAGTTTGAACATTTCTGTCAAGTGGACCATTTCCTAGCTCCTAAAGTTTACCAAAACTGACACAAGAGGAAATCATTTAAGGTCATCATGTCTGCCCTTGGCATTCTCGGAACGCCCTGGCCTCAGAATGCAGCCTCTGTAGTCCATGGTAACCTGCGGAGAGGGGGCGGGGCTGAGGGAGTTTGGAACACTGCCCTCACTGAGGGAGTGGGTGTGGCCATCTCTGCTGTGACTGAACAAAGGGCAGGGGAGCAGGGGGCCCAGGGCAGGGCCCTCAGAGCCCGGCAGGCCCAGTGGAGTGTCACAAGCATTTAGGCCCAGGCCAAAGGGCACTTTCTTTGTCTGCACAGCTGCCCAAACCCTCACCTTTCCACTCAGGCCGCCCTCTTAGTTGAAGTGTGTGTGGAACCTGTCCACGCAGTACACCTCGCTGCACAGCTAAGCATAGGTCTGGGCATCGTAGCTTCCTTCCAGGTGACCGAGGCTCGCAGGCAGATGGGTCCCTGGGACACACGCGGAGAGGATCCTGCCCGGGCCACAGGCCGCCCACTTCCCCTGCCCCAGATCGGGGGACGCAAAGCAGCCCTGTCTGAGTCCCCTGCCTCTAGAGGGATTATTGGACCAACACTTGTAGAAAACGGGGTCCTTGCGGGCCACTCATTGGAGGGACACAAATAAATCTTTGCCGACTTTCTGCTGAAACTTACGAGCATTCACAACTAAGCCTCTTACAAGGTCAGCTGTTTAGCTAAACATGAGCTCATGATCTAAATTTACACAATAATGAAGAAAGCAGCTACAAGGGTAGACAATCAGCCAAAACAATCCATACCAGTATTAGATTCCGAAGGCCATCCATCAGATGTAGGAATAATCGGGTGCAAGGCAGAAAATATACATAAAACTGGAACTGAAACAAGGCACGAGGATGTTTTCAAAGATTGGTAGGATCTCTAAAACATTTTTAAAGATCATGTCATTGATAAAGCTAAATACACAAAGGTTGTGTAATACAACAGATTAATCATTGAGAAGAGTGAAATTATGCTGTTTTGAAAACTATGGCAGGTCAGATTTTCTGCCTAATTATATAAGAAGATTTCTCTAAAAAATACACATTATTTCAAAGCCTTATTGGCTGTGAAATAAGTTAAGGGTATTTCAAATGGCTTGTCTGCAAAGAAAGGTGAGATGTAGGGGATCACAGAAAGTCGAGGGGAAAATAGGTCAATATATACATTGCTATATGGTGAACTAAGCCTTAGGCCGGCAACAATGGAGAGGACCTGACCCTTAGAAACGTACAAGTAAGCTGGAATCTTCAAAAGTTCAAATCTTTATAAGTAAAAAGATTTATTAAAATGAATAACCAAGTGTTTTAATTGACATCAGAAGATGAAAACAATAAACCCTGAGAACATAGAAAAAAGTTAAATAAAGATATGAGCAGAATTTAATACAACAGAAAACGTATAAAATCCAGGTGATTTAGTAAGTCCAAAGAATCTTCTTTGAAAAGATTTAAAAGACACACTTTGATTAAGGAAAACAAAAACATAAGTAAAGAATATACAGAAAGAGTCAGGACAATGTTAGAGCAGAGAATATATGAAATGCCAGTAAATTTGAACATTTCTGGAAAGTGGACCATTTCCTAGCTCCTAAAGTTTACCAAAACTGACACAAGAGGAAATCATTTAAGGTCATCATGTCTGCCCTTGGCATTCTCGGAACGCCCTGGCCTCAGAATGCAGCCTCTGTAGTCCATGGTAACCTGCGGAGAGGGGGCGGGGCTGAGGGAGGTTGGAACACTGCCCTCACTGAGGGAGTGGGTGTGGCCATCTCTGCTGTGACTGAACAAAGGGCAGGGGAGCAGGGGGCCCAGGGAAGGGCCCTCAGAGCCCGGCAGGCTCAGTGGAGTGTCACAAGCATTTAGGCCCAGGCCAAAGGGCGCTTTCTTTGTCTGCACAGCTGCCCAAACTCTCACCTTTCCACTCAGGCCGCCCTCTTACTTGAAGTGTGTGTGGAACCTGTCCGCGCAGTACACCTCGCTGCACAGCTATGCATAGGTCTGGGCATCGTAGCTTCCTGCCAGGTGACCGAGGCTCGCAGGCAGATGGGTCCCTGGGACACATGCGGAGAGGCTCCTGCCCGGGCCACAGGCCGCCCACTGCCCCTGCCCCAGATCGGGGGCCGCAAAGCAGCCCTGTCTGAATCCCCTGCCTCTAGAGGGAGTATTGGACCAACACTTGTAGAAAACGGGGTCCTTGAGGGCCACTCATTGGAGGGACACAAATAAATCTTTGCCGACTTTCTGCTGAAACTTACGAGCATTCATAACTAAGCCTCTTACAATGTCAGCTATTTAGCTAAACATGAGCTCATGATCTAAATTTACACAATAATGAAGAAAGCAGCTACAAGGGGAGACAATCAGCCAAAACAATCAATACCAGTATTAGATTCCCAAGGCCATCCATCAGATGTAGGAATAATCGGGTGCAAGGCAGAAAATATACATAAAACTGGAACTGAAACAAGGCACAAGGATGTTTTCAAAGACTGGTAGGATCTCTAAAACATATTTAAAGGACATGTCATTGATAAAGCTAAATACACAAAGGTTGTGTAATACAACAGTTTAATCATTGAGAAGTGTGAAATTATGCTGTTTTGAAAACTATGGCAGGTTAGATTTTCTGCCTAATTATATAAGAAGATGTCTCTAAAAAATACACATTATTTCAAAGCCTTATTGGCTGTGAAATAAGTTAAGTGTATTTCAAACGGCTTGTCTGCAAAGAAAGGTGAGATATAGGGGATCACAGAAAGTCTAGGGGAAAATAGGTCAATATATACATTGCTATATGGTGAACTAAGCATTAGGCCGGCAACAATGCAGAGGACCTGACCCTTAGAAACATACAAGTAAGCTGGAATCTTCAAAAGTTCAAATCTTTATAAGTAAAAATATTTATTAAAATGAATAACCAAGTGTTTTAATTGACATCAGAAGATGAAAACAATAAACCCTGAGAACATAGAAAAAAGTTAAATAAAGATATGAGCAGAATTTAATACAACAGAAAACGTATAAAATCCAGGTGATTTAGTAAGTCCAAAGAATCTTCTTTGAAAAGATTTAATAGACACACTTTGATTAAGGAAAACCAAAACATAAGTAAAGAATATACAGAAAGAGTCAGGACAATGTTAGAGCAGAGAATATATGAAATGCCAGTAAATTTGAACATTTCTGTCAAGTGGACCATTTCCTAGCTCCTAAAGTTTACCAAAACTGACACAAGAGGAAATCATTTAAGGTCATCATGTCTGCCCTTGGCATTCTCAGAAAGCCCTTGCCTCAGAATGCAGCCTCTGTAGTCCATGGTAACCTGCGGAGAGGGGGCGGGGCTGAGGGAGGTTGGAACACTGCCCTCACTGAGGGAGTGGGTGTGGCCATCTCTGCTGTGACTGAACAAAGGGCAGGGGAGCAGGGGGCCCAGGTCAGGGCCCTCAGAGCCCGGCAGGCCCAGTGGAGTGTCACAAGCATTTAGTCCCAGGCCAAAGGGCGCTTTCTTTTTCTGCACAACTGCCCAAACTCTCACCTTTCCACTCAGGCCGCCCTCTTACATGAAGTGTGTGTGGAACCTGTCGGCGCAGTACACCTCGCGGCACAGATAACCATAGGTCTGGGCATCGTAGCTTTCTGGCAGGTGACCGAGGCTCGCAGGCAGATGTGTCCCTGGGACACACGCGGAGAGGCTCCTGCCCGGGCCACAGGCCGCCCACTTCCCCTGCCCCAGATCGGGGGCCGCAAAGCAGCCCTGTCTGAATCCCCTGCCTCTAGAGGGAGTATTGGACCAACACTTGTAGAAAACGGGGTCCTTGAGGGCCACTCATTGGAGGGACACAAATAAATCTTTGCCGACTTTCTGCTGAAACTTACGAGCATTCATAACTAAGCCTCTTACAAGGTCAGCTATTTAGCTAAACATGAGCTCATGATCTAAATTTACACAATAATGAAGAAAGCAGCTACAAGGGGAGACAATCAGCCAAAACAATCAATACCAGTATTAGATTCCCAAGGCCATCCATCAGATGTAGGAATAATCGGGTGCAAGGCAGAAAATATACATAAAACTGGAACTGAAACAAGGCACAAGGATGTTTTCAAAGACTGGTAGGATCTCTAAAACATATTTAAAGGACATGTCATTGATAAAGCTAAATACACAAAGGTTGTGTAATACAACAGTTTAATCATTGAGAAGTGTGAAATTATGCTGTTTTGAAAACTATGGCAGGTTAGATTTTCTGCCTAATTATATAAGAAGATGTCTCTAAAAAATACACATTATTTCAAAGCCTTATTGGCTGTGAAATAAGTTAAGTGTATTTCAAACGGCTTGTCTGCAAAGAAAGGTGAGATATAGGGGATCACAGAAAGTCTAGGGGAAAATAGGTCAATATATACATTGCTATATGGTGAACTAAGCATTAGGCCGGCAACAATGCAGAGGACCTGACCCTTAGAAACATACAAGTAAGCTGGAATCTTCAAAAGTTCAAATCTTTATAAGTAAAAATATTTATTAAAATGAATAACCAAGTGTTTTAATTGACATCAGAAGATGAAAACAATAAACCCTGAGAACATAGAAAAAAGTTAAATAAAGATATGAGCAGAATTTAATACAACAGAAAACGTATAAAATCCAGGTGATTTAGTAAGTCCAAAGAATCTTCTTTGAAAAGATTTAATAGACACACTTTGATTAAGGAAAACCAAAACATAAGTAAAGAATATACAGAAAGAGTCAGGACAATGTTAGAGCAGAGAATATATGAAATGCCAGTAAATTTGAACATTTCTGTCAAGTGGACCATTTCCTAGCTCCTAAAGTTTACCAAAACTGACACAAGAGGAAATCATTTAAGGTCATCATGTCTGCCCTTGGCATTCTCAGAAAGCCCTTGCCTCAGAATGCAGCCTCTGTAGTCCATGGTAACCTGCGGAGAGGGGGCGGGGCTGAGGGAGGTTGGAACACTGCCCTCACTGAGGGAGTGGGTGTGGCCATCTCTGCTGTGACTGAACAAAGGGCAGGGGAGCAGGGGGCCCAGGTCAGGGCCCTCAGAGCCCGGCAGGCCCAGTGGAGTGTCACAAGCATTTAGTCCCAGGCCAAAGGGCGCTTTCTTTTTCTGCACAACTGCCCAAACTCTCACCTTTCCACTCAGGCCGCCCTCTTACATGAAGTGTGTGTGGAACCTGTCGGCGCAGTACACCTCGCGGCACAGATAACCATAGGTCTGGGCATCGTAGCTTTCTGGCAGGTGACCGAGGCTCGCAGGCAGATGTGTCCCTGGGACACACGCGGAGAGGCTCCTGCCCGGGCCACAGGCCGCCCACTTCCCCTGCCCCAGATCGGGGGCCGCAAAGCAGCCCTGTCTGAATCCCCTGCCTCTAGAGGGAGTATTGGACCAACACTTGTAGAAAACGGGGTCCTTGCGGGCCACTCATTGGAGGGACACAAAGAAATCTTTGCCGACTTTCTGCTGAAACTTACGAGCGTTCACACCTAAGCCTCTTACAAGGTCAGCTGTTTAGCTAAACATGAGCTCATGATCTAAATTTACACAATAATGAAGAAAGCAGCTATAAGGGGAAATAATCAGCCAAAACAATCCATACCAGAATTAGATTCCCAAGGCCATCCATCAGATGTAGGAATAATCGGGTGCAAGGCAGAAAATATATATAAAACTGGAACTGAAACAAGGCACGAGGATGTTTTCAAAGATTGGTAGGATCTCTAAAACATTTTTAAAGATCATGTCATTGATAAAGCTAAATACACAAAGGTTGTGTAATACAACAGATTAATCATTGAGAAGAGTGAAATTATGCTGTTTTGAAAACTATGGCAGGTCAGATTTTCTGCCTAATTATATAAGAAGATGTCTCTAAAAAATACACATTATTTCAAAGCCTTATTGGCTGTGAAATAAGTTAAGTGTATTTCAAATGGCTTGTCTGCAAAGAAAGGTGAGATGTAGTGGATCACAGAAAGTCGAGGGGAAAATAGGTCAATATATACATTTTTATATGGTGAACTAAGCCTTAGGCCGGCAACAGTGGAGAGGACCTGAACCTTAGAAACGTACATGTAAGCTGGAATCTTCAAAAGTTCAAATCTTTATAAGTAAAAAGATTTATTAAAATGAATAACCAAGTGTTTTAATTGACATCAGAAGATGAAAACAATAAACCCTGAGAACATAGAAAAAAGTTAAATAAAGATAGGAGCAGAACTTAATACAACAGAAAACGGATAAAATTCAGGTGATTTAGTAAGTCCAAAGAATCTTCTTTGAAAAGATTTAAAAGACACACTTTGATTAAGGAAAACCAAAACATAAGTAAAGAATATACAGAAAGAGTCAGGACAATGTTAGAGCATAGAATATATGAAATGCCAGTAAATTTGAACATTTCTGTCAAGTGGACCATTTCCTAGCTCCTAAAGTTTACCAAAACTGACACAAGAGGAAATCATTTAAGGTCATCATGTCTGCCCTTGGCATTCTCGGAACGCCCTGGCCTCAGAATGCAGCCTCTGTAGTCCATGGTAACCTGCGGAGAGGGGGCGGGGCTGAGGGAGGTTGGAACACTGCCCTCACTGAGGGAGTGGGTGTGGCCATCTCTGCTGTGACTGAACAAAGGGCAGGGGAGCAGGGGGCCCAGGGCAGGGCCCTCAGAGCCCGGCAGGCCCAGTGGAGTGTCACAAGCATTTAGGCCCAGGCCAAAGGGCACTTTCTTTGTCTGCACAGCTGCCCAAACCCTCACTTTTCCACTCAGGCCGCCCTCTTACTTGAAGTGTGTGTGGAACCTGTCCACGCAGTACACCTCGCTGCACAGCTAAGCATAGGTCTGGGCATCGTAGCTTCCTTCCAGGTGACCGAGGCTCGCAGGCAGATGGGTCCCTGGGACACACGCGGAGAGGCTCCTGCCCGGGCCACAGGCCGCCCACTTCCCCTGCCCCAGATCGGGGGCCGCAAAGCAGCCCTGTCTGAGTCCCCTGCCTCTAGAGGGATTATTGGACCAACACTTGTAGAATACGGGTTCCTTGCGGGCCACTCATTGGAGGGACACAAATAAATCTTTGCCGACTTTCTGCTGAAACTTACGAGCATTCACAACTAAGCCTCTTACAAGGTCAGCTGTTTAGCTAAACATGAGCTCATGATCTAAATTTACACAATAATGAAGAAAGCAGCTACAAGGGTAGACAATCAGCCAAAACAATCAATACCAGTATTAGATTCCCAAGGCCATCCATCAGATGTAGGAATAATCGGGTGCAAGGCAGAAAATATACATAAAACTGGAACTGATAAAAGGCACGAGGATGTTTTCAAAGACTGGTAGGATCTCTAAAACATTTTTAAAGGACATGTCATTGATAAAGCTAAATACACAAAGGTTGTGTAATACAACAGATTAATCATTGAGAAGAGTGAAATTATGCTGTTTTGAAAACTATGGCAGGTCAGATTTTCTGCCTAATTATATAAGAAGATTTCTCTAAAAAATACAGATTATTTCAAAGCCTTATTGGCTGTGAAATAAGTTAAGGGTTTTTCAAATGGCTTGTCTGCAAAGAAAGGTGAGATGTAGGGGATCACAGAAAGTCGAGGGGAAAATAGGTCAAAATATACATTGCTATATGGTGAACTAATCCTTAGGCCGGCAACAATGGAGCGGACCTGACCCTTAGAAACGTACAAGTAAGCTGGAATCTTCAAAAGTTCAAATCTTTATAAGTAAAAAATTTATTAAAATGAATAACCAAGTGTTTTAATTGACATCAGAAGATGAAAACAATAAACCCTGAGAACATAGAAAAAAGTTAAATAAAGATATGAGAAGAATTTAATGCAACAGAAAACGTATAAAATCCAGGTGATTTAGTAAGTCCAAAGAATCTTCTTTGAAAAGATTTAAAAGACACACTTTGATTAAGGAAAACCAAAACATAAGTAAAGAATATACAGAAAGAGTCAGGACAATGTTAGAGCAGAGAATATATGAAATGCCAGTAAATTTGAACATTTCTGTCAAGTGGACCATTTCCTAGCTCCTAAAGTTTACCAAAACTGACACAAGAGGAAATCATTTAAGGTCATCATGTCTGCCCTTGGCATTCTCGGAACGCCCTGGCCTCAGAATGCAGCCTCTGTAGTCCATGGTAACCTGCGGAGAGGGGGCGGGGCTGAGGGAGGTTGGAACACTGCCCTCACTGAGGGAGTGGGTGTGGCCATCTCTGCTGTGACTGAACAAAGGGCAGGGGAGCAGGGGGCCCAGGGAAGGGCCCTCAGAGCCCGGCAGACTCAGTGGAGTGTCACAGGCATTTAGGCCCAGGCCAAAGGGCGCTTTCTTTGTCTGCACAGCTGCCCAAACTCTCACCTTTCCACTCAGGCCGCCCTCTTACTTGAAGTGTGTGTGGAACCTGTCCGCGCAGTACACCTCGCTGCACAGCTATGCATAGGTCTGGGCATCGTAGCTTCCTGCCAGGTGACCGAGGCTCGCAGGCAGATGGGTCCCTGGGACACATGCGGAGAGGCTCCTGCCCGGGCCACAGGCCGCCCACTGCCCCTGCCCCAGATCGGGGGCCGCAAAGCAGCCCTGTCTGAGTCCCCTGCCTCTAGAGGGAGTATTGGACCAACACTTGTAGAAAACGGGGTCCTTGCGGGCCACTCATTGGAGGGACACAAATAAATCTTTGCCGACTTTCTGCTGAAACTTACGAGCATTCATAACTAAGCCTCTTACAAGGTCAGCTATTTAGCTAAACATGAGCTCATGATCTAAATTTACACAATAATGAAGAAAGCAGCTACAAGGGGAGACAATCAGCCAAAACAATCAATACCAGTATTAGATTCCCAAGGCCATCCATCAGATGTAGGAATAATCGGGTGCAAGGCAGAAAATATACATAAAACTGTAACTGAAACAAGGCACAAGGATGTTTTCAAAGACTGGTAGGATCTCTAAAACATATTTAAAGGACATGTCATTGATAAAGCTAAATACACAAAGGTTGTGTAATACAACAGTTTAATCATTGAGAAGTGTGAAATTATGCTGTTTTGAAAACTATGGCAGGTTAGATTTTCTGCCTAATTATATAAGAAGATGTCTCTAAAAAATACACATTATTTCAAAGCCTTATTGGCTGTGAAATAAGTTAAGTGTATTTCAAACGTCTTGTCTGCAAAGAAAGGTGAGATATAGGGGATCACAGAAAGTCTAGGGGAAAATAGGTCAATATATACATTGCTATATGGTGAACTAAGCATTAGGCCGGCAACAATGCAGAGGACCTGACCCTTAGAAACATACAAGTAAGCTGGAATCTTCAAAAGTTCAAATCTTTATTAGTAAAAATATTTATTAAAATGAATAACCAAGTGTTTTAATTGACATCAGAAGATGAAAACAATAAACCCTGAGAACATAGAAAAAAGTTAAATAAAGATATGAGCAGAATTTAATACAACAGAAAATGTATAAAATCCAGGTGATTTAGTAAGTCCAAAGAATCTTCTTTGAAAAGATTTAAAAGACACACTTTGATTAAGGAAAACCAAAACATAAGTAAAGAATATACAGAAAGAGTCAGGACAATGTTAGAGCAGAGAATATATGAAATGCCAGTAAATTTGAACATTTCTGGAAAGTGGACCATTTCCTAGCTCCTAAAGTTTACCAAAACTGACACAAGAGGAAATCATTTAAGGTCATCATGTCTGCCCTTGGCATTCTCGGAACGCCCTGGCCTCAGAATGCAGCCTCTGTGGTCCATGGTAACCTGCGGAGAGGGGGCGGGGCTGAGGGAGGTTGGAACACTGCCCTCACTGAGGGAGTGGGTGTGGCCATCTCTGCTGTGACTGAACAAAGGGCAGGGGAGCAGGGGGCCCAGGGAAGAGCCCTCAGAGCCCGGCAGGCCCAGTGGAGTGTCACAAGCATTTAGGCCCAGGCCAAAGGGCGCTTTCTTTGTCTGCACAACTGCCCAAACTCTCACCTTTCCACTCAGGCCGCCCTCTTACATGAAGTGTGTGTGGAACCTGTCGGCGCAGTAAACCTCGCGGCACAGGTAAGCATAGGTCTGGGCATCGTAGCTTTCTGGCAGGTGACCGAGGCTCGCAGGCAGATGTGTCCCTGGGACACACGCGGAGAGGCTCCTGCCCGGGCCACAGGCCCCCCACTGCCCCTGCCCCAGATCGGGGGCCGCAAAGCAGCCCTGTCTGAGTCCCCTGCCTCTAGAGGGAGTATTGGACCAACACTTGTAGAAAACGGGGTCCTTGTGGGCCACTCATTGGAGGGACACAAAGAAATCTTTGCCGACTTTCTGCTGAAACTTACGAGCGTTCACACCTAAGCCTCTTACAAGGTCAGCTGTTTAGCTAAACATGAGCTCATGATCTAAATTTACACAATAATGAAGAAAGCAGCTACAAGGGGAGACAATCAGCCAAAACAATCAATACCAGTATTAGATTCCCAAGGCCATCCATCAGATGTAGGAATAATCGGGTGCAAGGCAGAAAATATACATAAAACTGGAACTGAAACAAGGCACGAGGATGTTTTCAAAGACTGGTAGGATCTCTAAAACATTTTTAAAGGACATGTCATTGATAAAGCTAAATACACAAAGGTTGTGTAATACAACAGTTTAATCATTGAGAAGAGTGAAATTATGCTGTTTTGAAAACTATGGCAGGTCAGATTTTCTGCCTAATTATATAAGAAGATTTCTCTAAAAAATACACATTATTTCAAAGCCTTATTGGCTGTGAAATAAGTTAAGTGTATTTCAAATGGCTTGTCTGCAAAGAAAGGTGAGATGTAGTGGATCACAGAAAGTCGAGGGGAAAATAGGTCAATATATACATTGCTATATGGTGAACTAAGCCTTAGGCCGGCAACAGTGGAGAGGACCTGACCCTTAGAAACGTACAAGTAAGCTGGAATCTTCAAAAGTTCAAATCTTTATAAGTAAAAAGATTTATTAAAATGAATAACCAAGTGTTTTAATTGACATCAGAAGATGAAAACAATAAACCCTGAGAACATAGAAAAAAGTTAAATAAAGATATGAGCAGAACTTAATACAACAGAAAACGGATAAAATTCAGGTGATTTAGTAAGTCCAAAGAATCTTCTTTGAAAAGATTTAAAAGACACACTTTGATTAAGGAAAACCAAAACATAAGTAAAGAATATACAGAAAGAGTCAGGACAATGTTAGAGCAGAGAATATATGAAATGCCAGTAAATTTGAACATTTCTGTCAAGTGGACCATTTCCTAGCTCCTAAAGTTTACCAAAACTGACACAAGAGGAAATCATTTAAGGTCATCATGTCTGCCCTTGGCATTCTCGGAACGCCCTGGCCTCAGAATGCAGCCTCTGTAGTCCATGGTAACCTGCGGAGAGGGGGCGGGGCTGAGGGAGGTTGGAACACTGCCCTCACTGAGGGAGTGGGTGTGGCCATCTCTGCTGTGACTGAACAAAGGGCAGGGGAGCAGGGGGCCCAGGGCAGGGCCCTCAGAGCCCGGCAGGCCCAGTGGAGTGTCACAAGCATTTAGGCCCAGGCCAAAGGGCGCTTTCTTTGTCTGCACAACTGCCCAAACTCTCACCTTTCCACTCAGGCCGCCCTCTTACTTGAAGTGTGTGTGGAACCTGTCCGCGCAGTACACCTCGCTGCACAGCTATCCATAGGTCAGGGCATTGTGGCCTCCTGCCAGGTGACTGAGGCTCACAGGCAGATGGGTCCCTGGGAGACACGCGGAGAGGCTCCTGCCTGGGCCACAGGCCGCCCACTGCCCCTGCCCCAGATCGGGGGCCGCAAAGCAGCCCTGTCTG
Organism: Mesoplodon mirus; assembly: GCF_964341445.2. NCBI lineage: Eukaryota > Metazoa > Chordata > Mammalia > Artiodactyla > Ziphiidae > Mesoplodon > Mesoplodon mirus. The sequence goes on along the minus strand of NC_138976.1, from coordinate 119,363,245 downwards.
AATCCCCTGCCTCTAGAGGGAGTATTGGACCAACAGTTGTAGAAAACGGGGTACTTGCGGGCCACTCATTGGAGGGACACAAATAAATCTTTGCCGACTTTCTGCTGAAACTTACGAGCATTCACAACTAAGCCTCTTACAAGGTCAGCTATTTAGCTAAACATGAGCTCATGATCTAAATTTACACAATAATGAAGAAAGCAGCTACAAGGGGAGACAATCAGCCAAAACAATCAATACCAGAATTAGATTCCCAAGGCCATCCATCAGATGTAGGAATAATCGGGTGCAAGGCAGAAAATATACATAAAACTGGAACTGAAACAAGGCACGAGGATGTATTCAAAGACTGGTAGGATCTCTAAAACATTTTTAAAGGACATGTCATTGATAAAGGTAAATACACAAAGGTTGTGTAATACAACAGATTAATCATTGAGAAGAGTGAAATTATGCTGTTTTGAAAACTATGGCAGGTCAGATTTTCTGCCTAATTATATAAGAAGATTTCTCTAAACAATAAACATTATTTCAAAGCCTTATTGGCTGTAAAATAAGTTAAGGGTATTTCAAATGGCTTGTCTGCAAAGAAAGGTGAGATGTAGTGGATCACAGAAAGTCGAGGGGAAAATAGGTCAGTATATACATTGCTATATGCTGAACTAAGCCTTAGGCCGGCAACAGTGGAGAGGACCTGACCCTTAGAAACGTACAAGTAAGCTGGAATCTTCAAAAGTTCAAATCTTTATAAGTAAAAAGATTTATTAAAATGAATAACTAAGTGTTTTAATTGACATCAGAAGATGAAAACAATAAACCCTGAGAACATAGAAAAAAGTTAAATAAAGATATGAGCAGAAGTTAATACAACAGAAAACGTATAAAATTCAGATGATTTAGTAAGTCCAAAGAATCTTCTTTGAAAAGATTTAAAAGACACACTTTGATTAAGGAAAACAAAAACATAAGTAAAGAATATACAGAAAGAGTCAGGACAATGTTAGAGCAGAGAATATATGAAATGCCAGTAAATTTGAACATTTCTGGAAAGTGGACCATTTCCTAGCTCCTAAAGTTTACCAAAACTGACACAAGAGGAAATCATTTAAGGTCATCATGTCTGCCCTTGGCATTCTCGGAACGCCCTGGCCTCAGAATGCAGCCTCTGTCGTCCATGGTAACCTGTGGAGAGGGGGCGGGGCTGAGGGAGGTTGGAACACTGCCCTCACTGAGGGAGTGGGTGTGGCCATCTCTGCTGTGACTGAACAAAGGGCAGGGGAGCAGGGGGCCCAGGGAAGGGCCCTCAGAGCCCGGCAGGCCCAGTGGAGTGTCACAAGCATTTAGGCCCAGGCCAAAGGGCGCTTTCTTTGTCTGCACAGCTGCCCAAACTCTCACATTTCCACTCAGGCCGCCCTCTTACTTGAAGTGTGTGTGGAACCTGTCTGCGCAGTACACCTCGCTGCACAGCTAAGCATAGGTCTGGGCATCATAGCTTCCTGCCAGGTGACCGAGGCTCGCAGGCAGATGGGTCCCTGGGACACTCGCGGAGAGGCTCCTGCCCGGGCCACAGGCCGCCCACTGCCCCTGCCCCAGATCGGGGGCCGCAAAGCAGCCCTGTCTGAGTCCCCTGCCCCTAGAGTGAGTATTGGACCAACACTTGTAGAAAACGGGGTCCTTGCGGGCCACTCATTGGAGGGACACAAAGAAATCTTTGCCGACTTTCTGCTGAAACTTACGAGCGTTCACACCTAAGCCTCTTACAAGGTCAGCTGTTTAGCTAAACATGAGCTCATGATCTAAATTTACACAATAATGAAGAAAGCAGCTACAAGGGGAGACAATCAGCCAAAACAATCAATACCAGTATTAGATTCCCAAGGCCATCCATCAGATGTAGGAATAATCGGGTGCAAGGCAGAAAATATACATCAAACTGGAAATGAAACAAGGCACAAGGATGTCTTCAAAGACTGGTAGGATCTCTAAAACATTTTTAAAGGACATGTCATTGATAAAGCTAAATACACAAAGGTTGTGTAATACAACAGATTAATCATTGAGAAGAGTGAAATTATGCTGTTTTGAAAACTATGGCAGGTCAGATTTTCTGCCTAATTATATAAGAAGATTTCTCTAAAAAATACACATTATTTCAAAGCCTTATTGGCTGTGAAATAAGTTAAGTGTATTTCAAATGGCTTGTCTGCAAAGAAAGGTGAGATGTAGTGGATCACAGAAAGTCGAGGGGAAAATAGGTCAATATATACATTTTTATATGGTGAACTAAGCCTTAGGCCGGCAACAGTGGAGAGGACCTGAACCTTAGAAACGTACATGTAAGCTGGAATCTTCAAAAGTTCAAATCTTTATAAGTAAAATGATTTATTAAAATGAATAACCAAGTGTTTTAATTGACATCAGAAGATGAAAACAATAAACCCTGAGAACATAGAAAAAAGTTAAATAAAGATATGAGCAGAACTTAATACAACAGAAAACGGATAAAATTCAGGTGATTTAGTAATTCCAAAGAATCTTCTTTGAAAATATTGAAAAGACACACTTTGATTAAGGAAAACCAAAACATAAGTAAAGAATATACAGAAAGAGTCAGGACAATGTTAGAGCAGAGAATATATGAAATGCCAGTAAATTTGAACATTTCTGTCAAGTGGACCATTTCCTAGCTCCTAAAGTTTACCAAAACTGACACAAGAGGAAATCATTTAAGGTCATCATGTCTGCCCTTGGCATTCTTGGTACGCCCTGGCCTCAGAATGCAGCCTCTGTAGTCCATGGTAACCTGCGGAGAGGGGGCGGGGCTGAGGGAGGTTGGAACACTGCCCTCACTGAGGGAGTGGGTGTGGCCATCTCTGCTGTGACTGAACAAAGGGCAGGGGAGCAGGGCGCCCAGGGCAGGGCCCTCAGAGCCCGGCAGGCCCAGTGGAGTGTCACAAGCATTTAGGCCCAGGCCAAAGGGCGCTTTCTTTGTCTGCACAGCTGCCCAAACTCTCACATTTCCACTCAGGCCTCCCTCTTACTTGAAGTGTGTGTGGAACCTGTCCACGCAGTACACCTCGCTGCACAGCTAAGCATAGGTCTGGGCATCGTAGCTTCCTTCCAGGTGACCGAGGCTCGCAGGCAGATGGGTCCCTGGGACACACGCGGAGAGGCTCCTGCCCGGGCCACAGGCCGCCCACTGCCCCTGCCCCAGATCGGGGGCCGCAAAGCAGCCCTGTCTGAGTCCCCTGCCTCTAGAGGGAGTATTGGACCAACACTTGTAGAAAACGGGGTCCTTGCGGGCCACTCATTGTAGGGACACAAATAAATCTTTGCCGACTTTCTGCTGAAACTTACGAGCGTTCACACCTAAGCCTCTTACAAGGTCAGCTGTTTAGCTAAACATGAGCTCATGATCTAAATTTATACAATAATGAAGAAAGCAGCTACAAGGGGAGACAATCAGCCAAAATAATCAATACCAGTATTAGATTCCCAAAGCCATCCATCAGATGTAGGAATAATCGGGTGCAAGGCAGAAAATATACATCAATCTGGAACTGAAACAAGGCACAAGGATGTTTTCAAAGACTGGTAGGATCTCTAAAACATTTTTAAAGGACATGTCATTGATAAAGCTAAATACACAAGGGTTGTGTAATACAACAGTTTAATCATTGAGAAGTGTGAAATTATGCTGTTTTGAAAACTATGGCAGGTCAGATTTACTGCCTAATTATATAAGAAGATTTCTCTAAAAAATACACATTATTTCAAAGCCTTACTGGCTGTGAAATAAGTTAAGGGTATTTCAAATGGCTTGTCTGCAAAGAAAGCTGAGATGTAGGGGATCACAGAAAGTCGAGGGGAAAATAGGTCAATATATACATTGCTATATGGTGAACTAAGCCTTAGGCCAGCAACAATGGAGAGGACCTGACCCTTAGAAACGTACAAGTAAGCTGGAATCTTCAAAAGTTCAAATCTTTATAAGTAAAAAGATTTATTAAAATGAATAACCAAGTGTTTTAATTGACATCAGAAGATGAAAACAATAAACCCTGAGAACATAGAAAAAAGTTAAATAAAGATATGAGCAGAATTTAATACAACAGAAAACGTATAAAATCCAGGTGATTTAGTAAGTCCAAAGAATCTTCTTTGAAAAGATTTAAAAGACACACTTTGATTAAGGAAAACCAAAACATAAGTAAAGAATATACAGAAAGAGTCAGGACAATGTTAGAGCAGAGAATATATGAAATGCCAGTAAATTTGAACATTTCTGTCAATTGGACCATTTCCTAGCTCCTAAAGTTTACCAAAACTGACACAAGAGGAAATCATTTAAGGTCATCATGTCTGCCCTTGGCATTCTCGGAAAGCCCTTGCCTCAGAATGCAGCCTCTGTAGTCCATGGTAACCTGCGGAGAGGGGGCGGGGCTGAGGGAGGTTAGAACACTGCCCTCACTGAGGGAGTGGGTGTGGCCATCTCTGCTGTGATTGAACAAAGGGCAGGGGAGCAGGGGGCCCAGGGCAGGACCCTCAGAGCCCGGCAGGCCCAGTGGAGTGTCACAAGCATTTAGGCCCAGGCCAAAGGGCGCTTTCTTTGTCTGCACAACTGCCCAAACTCTCACCTTTCCACTCAGGCCGCCCTCTTACATGAAGTGTGTGTGGAACCTGTCGGCGCAGTACACCTCGCTGCACAGCTAAGCATAGGTCTGGGCATCATAGCTTCCTGCCAGGTGACCGAGGCTCGCAGGCAGATGGGTCCCTGGGACACACGCGGAGAGGCTCCTGCCCGGGCCACAGGCCGCCCACTTCCCCTGCCCCAGATCGGGGGCCGCAAAGCAGCCCTGTCTGAGTCCCCTGCCTCTAGAGGGAGTATTGGACCAACACTTGTAGAAAACGGGGTCCTTGCGGGCCACTCATTGGAGGGACACAAATAAATCTTTGCCGACTTTCTGCTGAAACTTACGAGCGTTCACACCTAAGCCTCTTACAAGGTCAGCTGTTTAGCTAAACATGAGCTCATGATCTAAATTTACACAATAATGAAGAAAGCAGCTATAAGGGGAAACAATCAGCCAAAACAATCCATACCAGAATTAGATTCCCAAGGCCATCCATCAGATGTAGGAATAATCGGGTGCAAGGCAGAAAATATATATAAAACTGGAACTGAAACAAGGCACGAGGATGTTTTCAAAGATTGGTAGGATCTCTAAAACATTTTTAAAGATCATGTCATTGATAAAGCTAAATACACAAAGGTTGTGTAATACAACAGATTAATCACTGAGAAGAGTGAAATTATGCTGTTTTGAAAACTATGGCAGGTCAGATTTTCTGCCTAATTATATAAGAAGATTTCTCTAAAAAATACACATTATTTCAAAGCCTTATTGGCTGTGAAATAAGTTAAGGGTATTTCAAATGGCTTGTCTGCAAAGAAAGGTGAGATGTAGGGGATCACAGAAAGTCGAGGGGAAAATAGGTCAATATATACATTGCTATATGGTGAACTAAGCCTTAGGCCGGCAACAATGGAGAGGACCTGACCCTTAGAAACGTACAAGTAAGCTGGAATCTTCAAAAGTTCAAATCTTTATAAGTAAAAAATTTATTAAAATGAATAACCAAGTGTTTTAATTGACATCAGAAGATGAAAACAATAAACCCTGAGAACATAGAAAAAAGTTAAATAAAGATATGAGCAGAAGTTAATACAACAGAAAACGTATAAAATCCAGGTGATTTAGTAAGTCCAAAGAATCTTCTTTGAAAAGATTTAAAAGACACACTTTGATTAAGGAAAACAAAAACATAAGTAAAGAATATACAGAAAGAGTCAGGACAATGTTAGAGCAGAGAATATATGAAATGCCAGTAAATTTGAACATTTCTGGAAAGTGGACCATTTCCTAGCTCCTAAAGTTTACCAAAACTGACACAAGAGGAAATCATTTAAGGTCATCATGTCTGCCCTTGGCATTCTCGGAACGCCCTGGCCTCAGAATGCAGCCTCTGTAGTCCATGGTAACCTGCGGAGAGGGGGCGGGGCTGAGGGAGGTTGGAACACTGCCCTCACTGAGGGAGTGGGTGTGGCCATCTCTGCTGTGACTGAACAAAGGGCAGGGGAGCAGGGGGCCCAGGGCAGGGCCCTCAGAGCCCGGCAGGCCCAGTGGAGTGTCACAAGCATTTAGGCCCAGGACAAAGGGCACTTTCTTTGTCTGCACAGCTGCCCAAACCCTCACCTTTCCACTCAGGCCGCCCTCTTACTTGAAGTGTGTGTGGAACCTGTCCACGCAGTACACCTCGCTGCACAGCTAAGCATAGGTCTGGGCATCGTAGCTTCCTTCCAGGTGACCGAGGCTCGCAGGCAGATGGGTCCCTGGGACACACGCGGAGAGGCTCCTGCCCGGGCCACAGGCCGCCCACTGCCCCTGCCCCAGATCGGGGGCTGCAAAGCAGCCCTGTCTGAGTCCCCTGCCTCTAGAGGGATTATTGGACCAACACTTGTAGAAAACGGGGTTCTTGCGGTCCACTCATTGGAGGGACACAAATAAAACTTTGCCGACTTTCTGCTGAAACTTACGAGCATTCACAACTAAGCCTCTTACAAGGTCAGCTGTTTAGCTAAACATGAGCTCATGATCTAAATTTACACAATAATGAAGAAAGCAGCTACAAGGGGAGACAATCAGCCAAAACAATCAATACCAGTATTAGATTCCCAAGGCCATCCATCAGATGTAGGAATAATCGGGTGCAAGGCAGAAAATATACATAAAACTGGAACTGAAACAAGGCACGAGGATGTTTTCAAAGACTGGTAGGATCTCTAAAACATTTTTAAAGGACATGTCATTGATAAAGCTAAATACACAAAGGTTGTGTAATACAACAGTTTAATCATTGAGAAGAGTGAAATTATGCTGTTTTGAAAACTATGGCAGGTCAGATTTTCTGCCTAATTATATAAGAAGATTTCTCTAAAAAATACACATTATTTCAAAGCCTTATTGGCTGTGAAATAAGTTAAGTGTATTTCAAATGGCTTGTCTGCAAAGAAAGGTGAGATGTAGGGGATCACAGAAAGTCGAGGGGAAAATAGGTCAATATATACATTGCTATATGGTGAACTAAGCCTTAGGCCGGCAACAGTGGAGAGGACCTGACCCTTAGAAACGTACAAGTAAGCTGGAATCTTCAAAAGTTCAAATCTTTATAAGTAAAAAGATTTATTAAAATGAATAACCAAGTGTTTTAATTGACATCAGAAGATGAAAACAATAAACCCTGAGAACATAGAAAAAAGTTAAATAAAGATATGAGCAGAACTTAATACAACAGAAAACGTATAAAATTCAGGTGATTTAGTAAGTCCAAAGAATCTTCTTTGAAAAGATTTAAAAGACACACTTTGATTAAGGAAAACCAAAACATAAGTAAAGAATATACAGAAAGAGTCAGGACAATGTTAGAGCAGAGAATATATGAAATGCCAGTAAATTTGAACATTTCTGTCAAGTGGACCATTTCCTAGCTCCTAAAGTTTACCAAAACTGACACAAGAGGAAATCATTTAAGGTCATCATGTCTGCCCTTGGCATTCTCGGAACGCCCTGGCCTCAGAATGCAGCCTCTGTAGTCCATGGTAACCTGCGGAGAGGGGGCGGGGCTGAGGGAGGTTGGAACACTGCCCTCACTGAGGGAGTGGGTGTGGCCATCTCTGCTGTGACTGAACAAAGGGCAGGGGAGCAGGGGGCCCAGGGCAGGGCCCTCAGAGCCCGGCAGGCCCAGTGGAGTGTCACAAGCATTTAGGCCCAGGCCAAAGGGCGCTTTCTTTGTCTGCACAGCTGCCCAAATTCTCACCTTTCCACTCAGGCCGCCCTCTTACTTGAAGTGTGTGTGGAACCTGTCTGCGCAGTACACCTCCCTGCACAGCTAAGCATAGGTCTGGGCATCATAGCTTCCTGCCAGGTGACCGAGGCTCGCAGGCAGATGGGTCCCTGGGAGACACGCGGAGAGGCTCCTGCCCGGGCCACAGGCCGCCCACTTCCCCTGCCCCAGATCGGGGGCCGCAAAGCAGCCCTGTCTGAGTCCCCTGCCTCTAGAGGGAGTATTGGACCAACACTTGTAGAAAACGGGGTCCTTGCGGGCCACTCATTGGAGGGACACAAAGAAATCTTTGCCGACTTTCTGCTGAAACTTACGAGCGTTCACACCTAAGCCTCTTACAAGGTCAGCTGTTTAGCTAAACATGAGCTCATGATCTAAATTTACACAATAATGAAGAAAGCAGCTACAAGGGGAGACAATCAGCCAAAACAATCAATACCAGTATTAGATTCCCAAGGCCATCCATCAGATGTAGGAATAATCGGGTGCAAGGCAGAAAATATACATCAAACTGGAAATGAAACAAGGCACAAGGATGTTTTCAAAGACTGGTAGGATCTCTAAAACATTTTTAAAGGACATGTCATTGATAAAGCTAAATACACAAGGGTTGTGTAATACAACAGTTTAATCATTGAGAAGTGTGAAATTATGCTGTTTTGAAAACTATGGCAGGTCAGATTTACTGCCTAATTATATAAGAAGATTTCTCTAGAAAATACACATTATTTCAAAGCCTTACTGGCTGTGAAATAAGTTAAGGGTATTTCAAATGGCTTGTCTGCAAAGAAAGCTGAGATGTAGGGGATCACAGAAAGTCTAGGGGAAAATAGGTTAATATATACATTGCTATATGGTGAACTAAGCCTTAGGCCAGCAACAATGGAGAGGACCTGACCCTTAGAAACGTACAAGTAAGCTGGAATCTTCAAAAGTTCAAATCTTTATAAGTAAAAAGATTTATTAAAATGAATAACCGAGTGTTTTAATTGACATCAGAAGATGAAAACAATAAACCCTGAGAACATAGAAAAAAGTTAAATAAAGATATGAGCAGAATTTAATACAACAGAAAACGTATAAAATCCAGGTGATTTAGTAAGTCCAAAGAATCTTCTTTGAAAAGATTTAAAAGACACACTTTGATTAAGGAAAACCAAAACATAAGTAAAGAATATACAGAAAGAGTCAGGACAATGTTAGAGCAGAGAATATATGAAATGCCAGTAAATTTGAACATTTCTGTCAATTGGACCATTTCCTAGCTCCTAAAGTTTACCAAAACTGACACAAGAGGAAATCATTTAAGGTCATCATGTCTGCCCTTGGCATTCTCGGAAAGCCCTTGCCTCAGAATGCAGCCTCTGTAGTCCTTGGTAACCTGCGGAGAGGGGGCGGGGCTGAGGTAGGTTGGAACACTGCCCTCACTGAGGGAGTGGGTGTGGCCATCTCTGCTGTGACTGAACAAAGGGCAGGGGAGCAGGGGGCCCAGGGCAGGGCCCTCAGAGCCCGGCAGGCACAGTGGAGTGTCACAAGCATTTAGGCCCAGGCCAAAGGGCGCTTTCTTTGTCTGCACAACTGCCCAAACTCTCACCTTTCCACTCAGGCCGCCCTCTTACATGAAGTGTGTGTGGAACCTGTCGGCGCAGTACACCTCGCGGCACAGCTAAGCATATGTCTGGGCATCGTAGCTTTCTGGCAGGTGACCGAGGCTCGCAGGCAGATGTGTCCCTGGGACACACGCGGAGAGGCTCCTGCCCGGGCCACAGGCCCCCCACTGCCCCTGCCCCAGATCGGGGGCCGCAAAGCAGCCCTGTCTGAGTCCCCTGCCTCTAGAGGGAGTATTGGACCAACACTTGTAGAAAACGGGGTCCTTGTGGGCCACTCATTGGAGGGACACAAATAAATCTTTGCCGACTTTCTGCTGAAACTTACGAGCGTTCACACCTAAGCCTCTTAAAAGGTCAGCTGTTTAGCTAAACATGAGCTCATGATCTAAATTTACACAATAATGAAGAAAGCAGCTACAAGGGGAGACAATCAGCCAAAACAATCAATACCAGTATTAGATTCCCAAGGCCATCCATCAGATGTAGGAATAATCGGGTGCAAGGCAGAAAATATACATCAAACTGGAACTGAAACAAGGCACGAGGATGTTTTCAAAGACTGGTAGGATCTCTAAAACATTTTTAAAGGACATGTCATTGATAAAGCTTAATACACAAAGGTTGTGTAATACAACAGATTAATCATTGAGAAGAGTGAAATTATGCTGTTTTGAAAACTATGGCAGGTCAGATTTTCTGCCTAATTATATAAGAAGATTTCTCTAAAAAATAAACATTATTTCAAAGCCTTATTGGCTGTGAAATAAGTTAAGTGTATTTCAAATGGCTTGTCTGCAGAGAAAGGTGAGATGTAGTGGATCACAGAAAGTCGAGGGGAAAATAGGTCAGTATATACATTGCTATATGGTGAACTAAGCCTTAGGCCGGCAACAGTGGAGAGGACCTGACCCTTAGAAACGTACAAGTAATCTGGAATCTTCAAAAGTTCAAATCTTTATAAGTAAAAAGATTTATTAAAATGAATAACCAAGTGTTTTAATTGACATCAGAAGATGAAAACAATAAACCCTGAGAACATAGAAAAAAGTTAAATAAAGATATGAGCAGAAGTTAATACAACAGAAAACGTATAAAATTCAGATGATTTAGTAATTCCAAAGAATCTTCTTTGAAAAGATTTAAAAGACACACTTTGATTAAGGAAAACCAAAACATAAGTAAAGAATATACAGAAAGAGTCAGGACAATGTTAGAGCAGAGAATATATGAAATGCCAGTAAATTTGAACATTTCTGGAAAGTGGACCATTTCCTAGCTCCTAAAGTTTACCAAAGCTGACACAAGAGGAAATCATTTAAGGTCATCATGTCTGCCCTTGGCATTCTCGGAACGCCCTGGCCTCAGAATGCAGCCTCTGTCGTCCATGGTAACCTGCGGAGAGGGGGCGGGGCTGAGGGAGGTTGGAACACTGCCCTCACTGAGGGAGTGGGTGTGGCCATCTCTGCTGTGACTGAACAAAGGGCAGGGGAGCAGGGGGCCCAGGGCAGGGCCCTCAGAGCCCGGCAGGCCCAGTGGAGTGTCACAAGCATTTAGGCCCAGGCCAAAGGGCGCTTTCTTTGTCTGCACAGCTGCCCAAACTCTCACCTTTCCACTCAGGCCGCCCTCTTACTTGAAGTGTGTGTGGAACCTGTCTGCGCAGTACACCTCGCTGCACAGCTAAGCATAGGTCTGGGCATCATAGCTTCCTGCCAGGTGACCGAGGCTCGCAGGCAGATGGGTCCCTGGGACACACGCGGAGAGGCTCCTGCCCGGGCCACAGGCCGCCCACTGCCCCTGCCCCAGATCGGGGGCCGCAAAGCAGCCCTGTCTGAGTCCCCTGCCTCTAGAGGGAGTATTGGACCAACACTTGTAGAAAACGGGGTCCTTGCGGGCCACTCATTGGAGGGACACAAAGAAATCTTTGCCGACTTTCTGCTGAAACTTACGAGCGTTCACACCTAAGCCTCTTACAAGGTCAGCTGTTTAGCTAAACATGAGCTCATGATCTAAATTTACACAATAATGAAGAAAGCAGCTACAAGGGGAGACAATCAGCCAAAACCATCAATACCAGGATTAGATTCCACAGGCCATCCATCAGATGAAGGAATAATCGGGTGCAAGGCAGAAAATATACCTAAAACTGGAACTGAAACAAGGCACAAGGATGTTTTCAAAGACTGGTAGGATCTCTAAAACATTTTTCAAGGACATGTCATTGATAAAGCTAAATACTCCAAGGTGGTGTAATACAACAGATTAATCATTGAGAAGAGTGAAATTATGCTGTTTTGAAAACTATGGCAGGTCAGATTTTCTGCCTCATTATATAAGAAGATTTCTCTAAAAAAAAAACATTATTTCAAAGACTTATTGGCTGTGAAATAAGTTAAGGGTATTTCAAACGGCTTGTCTGCAAAGAAAGGTGAGATGTAGGGAATCACAGAAAGTCTAGGGGAAAATAGGTCAATATATACATTGCTGTATGGTGAACTAAGCCTTAGGCCAGCAACAATGGAGAGGACCTGACCCTTAGACACGTACAAGTAAGCTGGAATCTTCAAAAGTTCAAATCTTTATAAGTAAAAAGATTTATTAAAATGAATAACCAAGTGTTTTAATTGACATCAGAAGATGAAAACAATAAACCCTGAGAACATAGAGAAAAGATAAATAAAGATATGAGCAGAACTTAATACAACAGAAAACGTATAAAATTGAGGTGATTTAGTAAGTCCAAAGAATCTTCTTTGAAAAGATTTAAAAGACACACTTTGATTAAGGAAAACCAAAACATAAGTAAAGAATATACAGAAAGAGTCAGGACAATGTTAGAGCAGAGAATATATGAAATGCCAGTAAATTTGAACATTTCTGTCAAGTGGACCATTTCCTAGCTCCTAAAGTTTACCAACACTGACACAAGAGGAAATCATTTAAGGTCATCATGTCTTCCCTTGGTATCCTTGGAACGCCCTGGCCTCAGAATGCAGCCTCTGTAGTCCATGGTAACCTGCGGAGTGGGGGCAGGGCTGAGGGAGGTTAGAACACTGCCCTCACTGAGGGAGTGGGTGTGGCAATCTCTGCTGTGACTGAACAAAGGGCAGGGGAGCAGGGGGCCCAGGGCAGGGCCCTCAGAGCCCGGCAGGCCCAGTGGAGTGTCACAAGCTTTTAGGCCCAGGCCAAAGGGCGCCTTCTTTGTCTGCACAGCTGCCCAAACTCTCACCTTTCCACTCAGGCCGCCCTCTTACTTGAAGTGTGTGTGGAACGTGTCCGTGCAGTAAACCGCGCTGCACAGCTAAGCATAGGTCTGGGCATCGTAGCTTCCTGCCAGGTGCCCAAAGTTCGCAGGCAGATGGGTCCCTGGGACACCCGCGGAGAGGCTTCTTCCCGGGCCACAGGCCGCCCACTGCCCCTGCCCCAGATCGGGGGCCGCAAAGCAGCCCTGTCTGAGTCCCTTGCCTCTAGAGGGAGTATTGGACCAACACTTGTAGAAAATGGGGTCCTTGCGGGCCACTCATTGGAGGGACACAAATAAATCTTTGCCGACTTTCTGCTGAAACTTACGAGCGTTCACACCTAAGCCTCTTACAAGGTCAGCTGTTTAGCTAAACATGAGCTCATGATCTAAATTTACACAATATTGAAGAAAGCAGCTACAAGGGGAGACAATCAGCCAAAACCATCAATACCAGAATTAGATTCCCAAGGCCATCCATCAGATGAAGGAATAATCGGGTGCAAGGCAGAAAATATACATAAAACTGGAACTGAAACAAGGCACAAGGATGTTTTCAAAGACTGGTAGGATCTCTAAAACATTTTTCAAGGACATGTCATTGATAAAGCTAAATACTCCAAGGTTGTGTAATACAACAGTTTATTCATTGAGAAAAGTGAAATTATGCTGTTTTGAAAACTATGGCAGGTCAGATTTTCTGCCTAATTATATAAGAAGATTTCTCTAAAAAATACACATTATTTCAAAGACTTATTGGCTGTGAAATAAGTTAAGGGTATTTCAAATGGCTTGTCTGCAAAGAAAGGTGAGATGTAGGGAATCACAGAAAGTCGAGGGGAAAATTGGTCAATATATACATTGCTGTATGGTGAACTAAGCCTTAGGCCAGCAACAATGGAGAGGACCTGACCCTTAGACACGTACAAGTAAGCTGGAATCTTCAAAAGTTCAAATCTTTATAAGTAAAAAGATTTATTAAAATGAATAACCAAGTGTTTTAATTGACATCAGAAGATGAAAACAATAAACCCTGAGAACATAGAGAAAAGATAAATAAAGATATGAGCAGAACTTAATACAACAGAAAACGTATAAAATGAGGTGATTTAGTAAGTCCAAAGAATCTTCTTTGAAAAGATTTAAAAGACACACTTTGATTAAGGAAAACCAAAACATAAGTAAAGAATATACAGAAAGAGTCAGGACAATGTTACAGCAGACAATATATGAAATGCCAGTAAATTTGAACATTTCTGTAAAGTGGACCATTTCCTAGCTCCTATAGTTTACCAACACTGACACAAGAGGAAATCATTTAAGGTCATCATGTCTGCCCTTGGCATTCTCGGAACGCCCTGGCCTCAGAATGCAGCCTCTGTAGTCCATGGTAACCTGCGGAGAGGGGGCGGGGCTGAGCGAGGTTGGAACACTGCCCTCACTGAGGGAGTGGGTGTGGCCATCTCTGCTGTGACTGAACAAAGGGCAGGGGAGCATGGGGCCCAGGGCAGGGCCCTCAGAGCCCGGCAGGCCCAGTGGAGTGTCACAAGTTTTTAGGCCCAGGCCAAAAGGCGACTTCTTTGTCTCCACAGCTGCCCAAACTCTCACCTTTCAACTCAGGCCGCCCTCATACTTGAAGTGTGTGTGGAACGTGTCCGTGCAGTACACCGCGCTGCACAGCTAAGCATAGTTCTGGGCATCGTAGCTTCCTGCCAGGTGACCGAAGTTCGCAGGCAGATGGGTCCCTGGGACACACGCGGAGGGGCTCCTGCCCGGGTCACAGGCCGCCCACTGACCCTGCCCCAGACCGGGGGCCGCAAAGCAGCCCTGTCTGAGTCCACTGCCTCTAGAGGGAGTATTGGACCAACACTTGTAGAGAACGGGGTCCTTGCGGGCCACTCATTGGAGTGACACAAATAAATCTTTGCCGACTTTCTGCTGAAACTTACAAGCGTTCACACCTAAGCCTCTTACATGGTCAGCTGTTTAGCTAAACATGAGCTCATGATCTAAATTTACAAATAATGAAGAAAGCAGCTACAATGGGAGACAATCAGCCAAAACCATCAATACCTGAATTAGATTCCCAAGGCCATCCATCAGATGAAGGAATAATCGGGTGCAAGGCAGAAAATATACATAAAACTGGAACTGAAACAAGGCACAAGGATGTTTTCAAAGACTGGTAGGATCTCTAAAACATTTTTCAAGGACATGTCATTGATAAAGCTAAATACTCCAAGGTTGTGTAATACAACAGATTAATCATTGAGAAGAGTGAAATTATGCTGTTTTGAAAACTATGGCAGGTCAGATTTTCTGCCTAATTATATAAGAAGATTTCTCTAAAAAATACACATTATTTCAAAGACTTATTGGCTGTGAAATAAGTTAAGGGTATTTCAAATGGCTTGTCTGCAAAGAAAGGTGAGATGTAGGGAATCACAGAAAGTCGAGGGGAAAATAGGTCAATATATACATTGCTGCATGGTGAACTAAGCCTTAGGCCAGCAACATTGGAGAGGACCTGACCCTTAGACACGTACAAGTAAGCTGAAATCTTCAAAACTTCAAATCTTTATAAGTAAAAAGTTTTATTAAAATGAATAACCAAGTGTTTTAATTGACATCAGAAGATGAAAACAATAAACCCTGAGAACATAGAGAAAAGATAAATAAAGATATGAGCAGAACTTAATACAACAGAAAACGTATAAAATTCAGGTGATTTAGTAAGTCCAAAGAATCTTCTTTGAAAAGATTTAAAAGACACACTTTGATTAAGGAAAACCAAAACATAAGTAAAGAATATACAGAAAGAGTCAGGACAATGTTAGAGCAGAGAATATATGAAATGCCAGTAAATTTGAACATTTCTGGAAAGTGGACCATTTCCTAGCTCCTCAAGTTTACCAACACTGACACAAGAGGAAATCATTTAAGGTCATCATGTCTGCCCTTGGCATTCTCGGAACGCCCTGGCCTCATAATGCAGCCTCTGTAGTCCATGGTTACCTGCGGAGAGTGGGCGGGGCTGAGGAAGGTTGGAACACTGCCCTCACTGAGGGAGTGGGTGTGGCCATCTCTGCTGTGACTGAACAAAGGGCAGGGGAGCAGGGGGCCAGGGAAGGGCTCTCAGAGCCCGGCAGGCCAAGTGGACTGTCACAAGCATTTAGGCCCAGGCCAAAGGGCGCCTTATTTGTCTGCACAGCTGCCCAAACTCTCACCTTTCCACACAGGCCGCCCTCTTACTTGAAGTGTGTGTGGAATATGTCCACGCAGTACACCGTGCTGTACAGCTAAGCATAGGTCTGGCCATCGTAGCTTCCTGCCAGGTGACCGAAGTTCGCCGGCAGATGGGTCCCAGGGACACACGCGGAGAGGCTCCTGCCCGGGTCACAGGCCGCCCACTGCCCCTGCCCCAGATCGGGGGCCGCAAAGCTGCCCTGTCTGAGTCCCCTGCCTCTAGAGGGAGTATTGGACCAACACTTGTAGAAAACGGGGTCCTTGCGGGCCACTCATTGGAGGGACACAAATAAATCTTTGCCGACTTTCTGCTGAAACTTACGAGCGTTCACACCTAAGCCTCTTACAAGGTCAGCTGTTTATCTAAACATGAGCTCATGATCTAAATTTACACAATAATGAAGAAAGAAGCTACAAGGGGAGACAATCAGCCAAAACCATCAATACCAGAATTAGATTCCCAAGGCCATCCATCAGATGTAGGAATAATCGGGTGCAAGGCAGAAAATATACATAAAACTGGAACTGAAACAAGGCACAAGGATGTTTTCAAAGACTGGTAGGATCTCTAAAACATTTTTCAAGGACATGTCATTGATAAAGCTAAATACTGCAAGGTTGTGTAATACAACAGATTAATCATTGAGAAGAGTGAAATTATGCTGTTTTGTAAACTATGGCAGGTCAGATTTTCTGCCTAATTATATAAGAAGATTTCTCTAAAAAATACACATTATTTCAAAGACTTCTTGGCTGTGAAATAAGTTAAGGGTATTTCAAATGGCTTGTCTGCAAAGAAAGGTGAGATGTAGGGAATCACAGAAAGTCGAGGGGAAAATAGGTCAATATATACATTGCTGTATGGTGTACTAAGCCTTAGGCCAGCAACAATGGAGAGGACCTGACCCTTAGACACGTACAAGTAAGCTGGAATCTTCAAAAGTTCAAATCTTTATAAAAAAAAGATTTATTAAAATGAATAACCAAGTGTTTTAATTGACATCAGAAGATGAAAACAATAAACCCTGAGAATATAGAGAAAAGATAAATAAAGATATGAGCAGAACTTAATACAACAGAAAACGTATAAAATTGAGGTGATTTAGTGAGTCCAAAGAATCTTCTTTGAAAAGATTTAAAAGACACACTTTGATTAAGGAAAACCAATACATAAGTAAAGAATATACAGAAAGAGTCAGGACAATGTTAGAGCAGAGAATATATGAAATGCCAGTAAATTTGAACATTTCTGGAAAGTGGACCATTTCCTAGATCCTAAAGTTTACCAACACTGACACAAGAGGAAATCATTTAAGGTCATTATGTCTGCCCTTGGCATTCTCGGAACGCCCTGGCCTCAGAATGCAGCCTCTGTAGTCCATGGTAACCTGCGGAGAGGGGACGGGGCTGAGCGAGGTTGGAACACTGCCCACACTGAGGGAGTGGGTATGGCCATCTCTGCTGTGACTGAACAAAGGGCAGGGGAGCAGGGGGCCCAGGGCAGGGCCCTCAGAGCCCGGCAGGCCCAGTGGAGTGTCACAAGCTTTTAGGCCCAGGCCAAAGGCCGCCTTCTTTGTCTGCACAGCTGCCCAAACTCTCACCTTTCCACTCAGGCCGCCCTCTTACTTGAAGAGTGTGTGGAACGTGTCCGTGCAGTATACCGCGCTGCACAGCTAAGCATAAGTCTGGGCATCGTAGCTTCCTGCCAGGTGACCGAAGTTTGCAGGCAGATGGGTCCCTGGGACACACGCGGAGGGGCTCCTGCCCGGGTCACACGCCGCCCACTGCCCCTGCCCCATATCGGGGGCCGCAAAGCAGCCCTGTCTGAGTACCCTGCCTCTAGAGGGAGTATTGGACCAACACTTGTAGAAAACAGGGTCCTTGCGGGACACTCATTGGAGGGACACAAATAAATCTTTGCCGTCTTTCTGCTGAAACTTACGAGCGTTCACACCTAAGCCTCTTACAAGGTCAGCTGTTTAGCTAAACATGAGCTCATGATCTAAATTTACACAATATTGAAGAAAGCAGCTATAAGGGGAGACAATCAGCCAAAACCATCAATACCAGAATTAGATTCCCAAGGCCATCCATCAGATGTAGGAATAATCGGGTGCAAGGCAGAAAATGTACATAAAACTGGAACTGAAACAAGGCACAAGGTTGTTTTCAAAGACTGGTAGGATCTCTAAAACATTTTTCAAGGACATGTCATTGATAAAGCTAAATACTCCAAGGTGGTGTAATACAACAGATTAATCATTGAGAAGAGTGAAATTATGCTGTTTTGAAAACTATGGCAGGTCAGATTTTCTGCCTAATTATATAAGAAGATTTCTCTAAAAAATACACATTATTTCAAAGACTTATTGGCTGTGAAATAAGTTAAGGGTATTTCAAATGGCTTGTCTGCAAAGAAAGGTGAGATGTAGGGAATCACAGAAAGTCGAGGGGAAAATAGGTCAATATATACATTGCTGTATGGTGAACTAAGCCTTAGGCCAGCAACAATGGAGAGGACCTGACCCTTAGACACGTACAAGTAAGCTGGAATCTTCAAAAGTTCAAATCTTTATAAGTAAAAAGATTTACTAAAATGAATAACCAAGTGTTTTAATTGACATCAGAAGATGAAAACAATAAACCCTGAGAACATAGAGAAAAGATAAATAAAGATATGAGCAGAACTTAATACAACAGAAAACGTATAAAATTCAGGTGATTTAGTAAGTCCAAAGAATTTTCTTTGAAAAGATTTAAAAGACACACTTTGATTAAGGAAAACCAAAACATAAGTAAAGAATATACAGAAAGAGTCAGGACAATGTTACAGCAGAGAATATAAGAAATGCCAGTAAATTTGAACATTTCTGTCAAGTGGACCATTTCCTAGCTCCTAAAGTTTACCAACACTGACACAAGAGGAAATCATTTAAGGTCATCATGTCTGCCCTTGGCATTCTCGGAACGCCCTGGCCTCAAAATGCAGCCTCTGTAGTCCATGGTAACCTGCGGAGAGGGGGCGGGGCTGAGGGAAGTTGGAACACTGCCCTCACTGAGGGAGTGGGTGTGGCCATCTCTGCTGTGACTGAACAAAGGGCAGGGGAGCAGGGGGCCCAGGGCAGGGCCCTCAGAGCCCGGCAGGCCCAGTGGAGTGTCACAAGTTTTTAGGCCCAGGCCAAAGGTCGCCTTCTTTGTCTGCACAGCTGCACAAACTCTCACCTTTCCACTCAGGCCGCCCTCTTACTTGAAGTGTGTGTGGAACCTGTCCGCGCAGTACACCGCGCTGCACAGCTAAGCATAGTTCTGGGCATCGTAGCTTCCTGCCAGGTGACCGAAGTTCGCAGGGAGATGGGTCCCTGGGACACACGCGGAGGGGCTCCTGCCCGGGTCACAGGTCGCCCACTGCCCCTGCCCCAGATCGGGGGCCACAAAGCAGCCCTGTCTGAGTCCCCTGCCTCTAGAGGGAGTATTGGACCAACACTTGTAGAAAACGGGGTCCTTGAGGGCCACTCATTGTAGGGACACAAATAAATCTTTGCCGACTTTCTGCTGAAACTTACGAGCGTTCACACCTAAGCCTTTTACAAGGTCAGCTGTTTAGCTAAACATGAGCTCATGATCTAAATTTACACAATAATGAAGAAAGCAGCTACAAGGGGAGACAATCAGCCAAAACCATCAATACCAGGATTAGATTCCACAGGCCATCCATCAGATGAAGTAATAATCGGGTGCAAGGCAGAAAATATACATAAAACTGGAACTGAAACAAGGCACAAGGATGTTTTCAAAGACTGGTAGGATCTCTAAACATTTTTCAAGGACATGTCATTGATAAAGCTAAATATTCCAAGGTGGTGTAATACAACAGATTAATCATTGAGAAGAGTGAAATTATGCTGTTTTGAAAACTATGCCAGGTCAGATTTTCTGCCTCATTATATAAGAAGATTTCTCTAAAAAAAACACATTATTTCAAAGACTTATTGGCTGTGAAATAAGTTAAGGGTATTTCAAACGGCTTGTCTGCAAAGAAAGATGAGATGTAGGGAATCACAGAAAGTCGAGGGGAAAATAGGTCAATATATACATTGCTGTATGGTGAACTAAGCCTTAGGCCAGCAACAATGGAGAGGACCTGACCCTTAGACACGTACAAGTAAGCTGGAATCTTCAAAAGTTCAAATCTTTATAAGTAATAAGATTTATTAAAATGAATAACCAAGTGTTTTAATTGACATCAGAAGATGAAAACAATAAACCCTGAGAACATAGAGAAAAGATAAATAAAGATATGAGCAGAACTTAATACAACAGAAAACGTATAAAATTCAGGTGATTTAGTAAGTCCAAAGAAGCTTCTTTGAAAAGATTTAAAAGACACACTTTGATTAAGGAAAACCAAAACATAAGTAAAGAATATACAGAAAGAGTCAGGACAATGTTAGAGCAGAGAATATATGAAATGCCAGTAAATTTGAACATTTCTGTAAAGTGGACCATTTCCTAGCTCCTAAAGTTTACCAACACTGACACAAGAGGAAATCATTTAAGGTCATCATGTCTTACCTTGGTATCCTTGGAACGCCCTGGCCTCAGAATGCAGCCTCTGTAGTCCATGGTAACCTGCGGAGTGGGGGCAGGGCTGAGGGAGGTTAGAACACTGCCCTCACTGAGGGAGTGGGTGTGGCCATCTCTGCTGTGACTGAACAAAGGGCAGGGGAGCAGGGGGCCCAAGGCAGGGCCCTCAGAGCCCGGCAGGCCCAGTGGAGTGTCACAAGCTTTTAGGCCCAGGCCAAAGGGCGCCTTCTTTGTCTGCACAGCTGCCCAAACTCTCACCTTGCCACTCAGGACGCCCTCTTACTTGAAGTGTGTGTGGAACGTGTCCGCTCAGTATACCGCGCTGCACAGCTAAGCATAGGTCTGGGCATCGTAGCTTCCTGAAATGTGACCGAAGTTCGCAGGCAGATGGGTCCCTGGGACACCCGCGGAGAGGCTTCTTCCCGGGCCACAGGCTGCCCACTGCCCCTGGCCCAGATCGGGGGCCGCAAAGCAGCCCTGTCTGAGTCCCTTGCCTCTAGAGGGAGTATTGGACCAACACTTGTAGAAAATGGGGTCCTTGCGGGCCACTCATTGGAGGGACACAAATAAATCTTTGCCGACTTTCTGCTGAAACTTACGAGCGTTCACACCTAAGCCTCTTACAAGGTCAGCTGTTTAGCTAAACATGAGCTCATGATCTAAATTTACACAATATTGAAGAAAGCAGCTACAAGGGGAGACAATCAGCCAAAACCATCAATACTAGAATTAGATTCCCAAGGCCATCCATCAGATGAAGGAATAATCGGGTGCAAGGCAGAAAATATACATAAAACTGGAACTGAAACAAGGCACAAGGATGTTTTCAAAGACTGGTAGGATCTCTAAAACATTTTTCAAGGACATGTCATTGATAAATCTAAATACTCCAAGGTTGTGTAATACAACAGTTTATTCATTGAGAAGAGTGAAATTATGCTGTTTTGAAAACTATGGCAGGTCAGATTTTCTGCCTAATTATATAAGAAGATTTCTCTAAAAAATACACATTATTTCAAAGACTTATTGGCTGTGAAATAAGTTAAGGGTATTTCAAATGGCTTGTCTGCAAAGAAAGGTGAGATGTAGGGAATCACAGAAAGTCGAGGGGAAAATTGGTCAATATATACATTGCTGTATGGTGAACTAAGCCTTAGGCCAGCAACAATGGAGAGGACCTGACCCTTAGACACGTACAAGTAAGCTGGAATCTTCAAAAGTTCAAATCTTTATAAGTAAAAAGATTTATTAAAATGAATAACCAAGTGTTTTAATTGACATCAGAAGATGAAAACAATAAACCCTGAGAACATAGAGAAAAGATAAATAAAGATATGAGCAGAACTTAATACAACAGAAAACGTATAAAATGAGGTGATTTAGTAAGTCCAAAGAATCTTCTTTGAAAAGATTTAAAAGACACACTTTGATTAATGAAAACCAAAACATAAGTAAAGAATATACAGAAAGAGTCAGGACAATGTTACAGCAGACAATATATGAAATGCCAGTAAATTTGAACATTTCTGTAAAGTGGACCATTTCCTAGCTCCTATAGTTTACCAACACTGACACAAGAGGAAATCATTTAAGGTCATCATGTCTGCCCTTGGCATTCTCGGAACGCCCTGGCCTCAGAATGCAGCCTCTGTAGTCCATGGTAACCTGCGGAGAGGGGGCAGGCCTGAGGGAGGTTGGAACACTGCCCTCACTGAGGGAGTGGGTGTGGCCATCTCTGCTGTGACTGAACAAAGGGCAGGGGAGCATGGGGCCCAGGGCAGGGCCCTCAGAGCCCGGCAGGCCCAGTGGAGTGTCACAAGTTTTTAGGCCCAGGCCAAAAGGCGCCTTCTTTGTCTCCACAGCTGCCCAAACTCTCACCTTTCCACTCAGGCCGCCCTCTTACTTGAAGTGTGTGTGGAACGTGTCCGTGCAGTACACCGCGCTGCACAGCTAAGCATAGGTCTGGGCATCGTAGCTTCCTGCCAGGTGACCGAAGTTCGCCGGCAGATGGGTCCCAGGGACACACGCGGAGAGGCTCCTGCCCGGGTCACAGGCCGCCCACTGCCCCTGCCCCAGATCGGGGGCCGCAAAGCTGCCCTGTCTGAGTCCCCTGCCTCTAGAGGGAGTATTGGACCAACACTTGTAGAAAACGGGGTCCTTGCGGGCCACTCATTGGAGGGACACAAATAAATCTTTGCCGACTTTCTGCTGAAACTTACGAGCGTTCACACCTAAGCCTCTTACAAGGTCAGCTGTTTATCTAAACATGAGCTCATGATCTAAATTTACACAATAATGAAGAAAGAAGCTACAAGGGGAGACAATCAGCCAAAACCATCAATACCAGAATTAGATTCCCAAGGCCATCCATCAGATGTAGGAATAATCGGGTGCAAGGCAGAAAATATACATAAAACTGGAACTGAAACAAGGCACAAGGATGTTTTCAAAGACTGATAGGATCTCTAAAACATTTTTCAAGGACATGTCATTGATAAAGCTAAATACTCCAAGGTTGTGTAATACAACAGATTAATCATTGAGAAGAGTGAAATTATGCTGTTTTGTAAACTATGGCAGGTCAGATTTTCTGCCTAATTATATAAGAAGATTTCTCTAAAAAATACACATTATTTCAAAGACTTATTGGCTGTGAAATAAGTTAAGGGTATTTCAAATGGCTTGTCTGCAAAGAAAGGTGAGATGTAGGGAATCACAGAAAGTCGAGGGGAAAATAGGTCAATATATACATTGCTGTATGGTGTACTAAGCCTTAGGCCAGCAACAATGGAGAGGACCTGACCCTTAGACACGTACAAGTAAGCTGGAATCTTCAAATGTTCAAATCTTTATAAGAAAAAATATTTATTAAAATGAATAACCAAGTGTTTTAATTGACATCAGAAGATGAAAACAATAAACCCTGAGAATATAGAGAAAAGATAAATAAAGATATGAGCAGAACTTAATACAACAGAAAACGTATAAAATTGAGGTGATTTAGTGAGTCCAAAGAATCTTCTTTGAAAAGATTTAAAAGACACACTTTGATTAAGGAAAACCAAAACATAAGTAAAGAATATACAGAAAGAGTCAGGACAATGTTAGAGCAGAGAATATATGAAATGCCAGTAAATTTGAACATTTCTGGAAAGTGGACCATTTCCTAGATCCTAAAGTTTACCAACACTGACACAAGAGGAAATCATTTAAGGTCATCATGTCTGCCCTTGGCATTCTCGGAACGCCCTGGCCTCAGAATGCAGCCTCTGTAGTCCATGGTAACCTGCGGAGAGGGGGCGGGGCTGAGGGAGGTTGGAACACTGCCCACACTGAGGGAGTGGGTATGGCCATCTCTGCTGTGACTGAACAAAGGGCAGGGGAGCAGGGGGCCCAGGGCTGGGCCCTCAGAGCCCGGCAGGCCCAGTGGAGTGTCACAAGCTTTTAGGCCCAGGCCAAAAGGCGCCTTCTTTGTCTCCACAGCTGCCCAAACTCTCACCTTTCCACTCAGGCCGCCCTCTTACTTGAAGTGTGTGTGGAACGTGTCCGTGCAGTACACCGCGCTGCACAGCTAAGCATAGTTCTGGGCATCGTAGCTTCCTGCCAGGTGACCGAAGTTCGCAGGCAGATGGGTCCCTGGGACACACGCGGAGGGGCTCCTGCCCGGGTCACAGGCCGCCCACTGACCCTGCCCCAGACCGGGGGCCGCAAAGCAGCCCTGTCTCAGTCCCCTGCCTCTAGAGGGAGTATTGGACCAACACTTGTAGAAAACGGGGTCCTTGCGGGCCACTCATTGGAGTGACACAAATAAATCTTTGCCGACTTTCTGCTGAAACTTACAAGCGTTCACACCTAAGCCTCTTACAAGGTCAGCTGTTTAGCTAAACATGAGCTCATGATCTAAATTTACACAATAATGAAGAAAGCAGCTACAAGGGGAGACAATCAGCCAAAACCATCAATACCTGAATTAGATACCCAAGGCCATCCATCAGATGAAGGAATAATCGGGTGCTAGGCAGAAAATATACATAAAACTGGAACTGAAACAAGGCACAAGGATGTTTTCAAAGACTGGTAGGATCTCTAAAACATTTTTCAAGGACATGTCATTGATAAAGCTAAATACTCCAAGGTTGTGTAATACAACAGATTAATCATTGAGAAGAGTGAAATTATGCTGTTTTGAAAACTATGGCAGGTCAGATTTTCTGCCTAATTATATAAGAAGATTTCTCTAAAAAATACACATTATTTCAAAGACTTATTGGCTGTGAAATAAGTTAAGGGTATTTCAATTGGCTTGTCTGCAAAGAAAGGTGAGATGTAGGGAATCACAGAAAGTCGAGGGGAAAATAGGTCAATATATACATTGCTGCATGGTGAACTAAGCCTTAGGCCAGCAACATTGGAGAGGACCTGACCCTTAGACACGTACAAGTAAGCTGGAATCTTCAAAAGTTCAAATCTTTATAAGTAAAAAGTTTTATTAAAATGAATAACCAAGTGTTTTAATTGACATCAGAAGATGAAAACAATAAACCCTGAGAACATAGAGAAAAGATAAATAAAGATATGATCAGAACTTAATACAACAGAAAACGTATAAAATTCAGGTGATTTAGTAAGTCCAAAGAATCTTCTTTGAAAAGATTTAAAAGACACACTTTGATTAAGGAAAACCAAAACATAAGTAAAGAATATACAGAAAGAGTCAGGACAATGTTAGAGCAGAGAATATATGAAATGCCAGTAAATTTGAACATTTCTGTCAAGTGGACCATTTCCTAGCTCCTAAAGTTTACCAACACTGACACAAGAGGAAATCATTTAAGGTCATCATGTCTGCCCTTGGCATTCTCGGAACGCCCTGGCCTCATAATGCAGCCTCTGTAGTCCATGGTTACCTGCGGAGAGTGGGCGGGGCTGAGGAAGGTTGGAACACTGCCCTCACTGAGGGAGTGGGTGTGGCCATCTCTGCTGTGACTGAACAAAGGGCAGGGGAGCAGGGGGCCAGGGTAGGGCTCTCAGAGCCCGGCAGGCCAAGTGGACTGTCACAAGCATTTAGGCCCAGGCCAAAGGGCGCCTTATTTGTCTGCACAGCTGCCCAAACTCTCACCTTTCCACTCAGGCCGCCCTCTTACTTGAAGTGTGTGTGGAATATGTCCACGCAGTACACCGTGCTGTACAGCTAAGCATAGGTCTGGGCATCGTAGCTTCCTGCCAGGTGACCGAAGTTCGCCGGCAGATGGGTCCCAGGGACACACGCGGAGAGGCTCCTGCCCGGGTCACAGGCCGCCCACTGCCCCTGCCCCAGATCGGGGGCCGCAAAGCTGCCCTGTCTGAGTCCCCTGCCTCTAGAGGGAGTATTGGACCAACACTTGTAGAAAACGGGGTCCTTGCGGGCCACTCATTGGAGGGACACAAATAAATCTTTGCCGACTTTCTGCTGAAACTTACGAGCGTTCACACCTAAGCCTCTTACAAGGTCAGCTGTTTATCTAAACATGAGCTCATGATCTAAATTTACACAATAATGAAGAAAGAAGCTACAAGGGGAGACAATCAGCCAAAACCATCAATACCAGAATTAGATTCCCAAGGCCATCCATCAGATGTAGGAATAATCGGGTGCAAGGCAGAAAATATACATAAAACTGGAACTGAAACAAGGCACAAGGATGTTTTCAAAGACTGATAGGATCTCTAAAACATTTTTCAAGGACATGTCATTGATAAAGCTAAATACTCCAAGGTTGTGTAATACAACAGATTAATCATTGAGAAGAGTGAAATTATGCTGTTTTGTAAACTATGGCAGGTCAGATTTTCTGCCTAATTATATAAGAAGATTTCTCTAAAAAATACACATTATTTCAAAGACTTATTGGCTGTGAAATAAGTTAAGGGTATTTCAAATGGCTTGTCTGCAAAGAAAGGTGAGATGTAGGGAATCACAGAAAGTCGAGGGGAAAATAGGTCAATATATACATTGCTGTATGGTGTACTAAGCCTTAGGCCAGCAACAATGGAGAGGACCTGACCCTTAGACACGTACAAGTAAGCTGGAATCTTCAAATGTTCAAATCTTTATAAGAAAAAAGATTTATTAAAATGAATAACCAAGTGTTTTAATTGACATCAGAAGATGAAAACAATAAACCCTGAGAATATAGAGAAAAGATAAATAAAGATATGAGCAGAACTTAATACAACAGAAAACGTATAAAATTGAGGTGATTTAGTGAGTCCAAAGAATCTTCTTTGAAAAGATTTAAAAGACACACTTTGATTAAGGAAAACCAAAACATAAGTAAAGAATATACAGAAAGAGTCAGGACAATGTTAGAGCAGAGAATATATGAAATGCCAGTAAATTTGAACATTTCTGGAAAGTGGACCATTTCCTAGATCCTAAAGTTTACCAACACTGACACAAGAGGAAATCATTTAAGGTCATCATGTCTGCCCTTGGCATTCTCGGAACGCCCTGGCCTCAGAATGCAGCCTCTGTAGTCCATGGTAACCTGCGGAGAGGGGGCGGGGCTGAGGGAGGTTGGAACACTGCCCACACTGAGGGAGTGGGTATGGCCATCTCTGCTGTGACTGAACAAAGGGCAGGGGAGCAGGGGGCCCAGGGCTGGGCCCTCAGAGCCCGGCAGGCCCAGTGGAGTGTCACAAGCTTTTAGGCCCAGGCCAAAAGGCGCCTTCTTTGTCTCCACAGCTGCCCAAACTCTCACCTTTCCACTCAGGCCGCCCTCTTACTTGAAGTGTGTGTGGAACGTGTCCGTGCAGTACACCGCGCTGCACAGCTAAGCATAGTTCTGGGCATCGTAGCTTCCTGCCAGGTGACCGAAGTTCGCAGGCAGATGGGTCCCTGGGACACACGCGGAGGGGCTCCTGCCCGGGTCACAGGCCGCCCACTGACCCTGCCCCAGACCGGGGGCCGCAAAGCAGCCCTGTCTGAGTCCCCTGCCTCTAGAGGGAGTATTGGACCAACACTTGTAGAAAACGGGGTCCTTGCGGGCCACTCATTGGAGTGACACAAATAAATCTTTGCCGACTTTCTGCTGAAACTTACAAGCGTTCACACCTAAGCCTCTTACAAGGTCAGCTGTTTAGCTAAACATGAGCTCATGATCTAAATTTACAAATAATGAAGAAAGCAGCTACAAGGGGAGACAATCAGCCAAAACCATCAATACCTGAATTAGATACCCAAGGCCATCCATCAGATGAAGGAATAATCGGGTGCTAGGCAGAAAATATACATAAAACTGGAACTGAAACAAGGCACAAGGATGTTTTCAAAGACTGGTAGGATCTCTAAAACATTTTTCAAGGACATGTCATTGATAAAGCTAAATACTCCAAGGTTGTGTAATACAACAGATTAATCATTGAGAAGAGTGAAATTATGCTGTTTTGAAAACTATGGCAGGTCAGATTTTCTGCCTAATTATATAAGAAGATTTCTCTAAAAAATACACATTATTTCAAAGACTTATTGGCTGTGAAATAAGTTAAGGGTATTTCAAATGGCTTGTCTGCAAAGAAAGGTGAGATGTAGGGAATCACAGAAAGTCGAGGGGAAAATAGGTCAATATATACATTGCTGCATGGTGAACTAAGCCTTAGGCCAGCAACATTGGAGAGGACCTGACCCTTAGACACGTACAAGTAAGCTGGAATCTTCAAAAGTTCAAATCTTTATAAGTAAAAAGATTTATTAAAATGAATAACCAAGTGTTTTAATTGACATCAGAAGATGAAAACAATAAACCCTGAGAACATAGAGAAAAGATAAATAAAGATATGATCAGAACTTAATACAACAGAAAACGTATAAAATTCAGGTGATTTAGTAAGTCCAAAGAATCTTCTTTGAAAAGATTTAAAAGACACACTTTGATTAAGGAAAACCAAAACATAAGTAAAGAATATACAGAAAGAGTCAGGAAAATGTTAGAGCAGAGAATATATGAAATGCCAGTAAATTTGAACATTTCTGTCAAGTGGACCATTTCCTAGCTCCTAAAGTTTACCAACACTGACACAAGAGGAAATCATTTAAGGTCATCATGTCTGCCCTTGGCATTCTCGGAACGCCCTGGCCTCATAATGCAGCCTCTGTAGTCCATGGTTACCTGCGGAGAGTGGGCGGGGCTGAGGAAGGTTGGAACACTGCCCTCACTGAGGGAGTGGGTGTGGCCATCTCTGCTGTGACTGAACAAAGGGCAGGGGAGCAGGGGGCCAGGGAAGGGCTCTCAGAGCCCGGCAGGCCAAGTGGACTGTCACAAGCATTTAGGCCCAGGCCAAAGGGCGCCTTATTTGTCTGCACAGCTGCCCAAACTCTCACCTTTCCACTCAGGCCGCCCTCTTACTTGAAGTGTGTGTGGAATATGTCCACGCAGTACACCGTGCTGTACAGCTAAGCATAGGTCTGGGCATCGTAGCTTCCTGCCAGGTGACCGAAGTTCGCCGGCAGATGGGTCCCAGGGACACACGCGGAGAGGCTCCTGCCCGGGTCACAGGCCGCCCACTGCCCCTGCCCCAGATCGGGGGCCGCAAAGCTGCCCTGTCTGAGTCCCCTGCCTCTAGAGGGAGTATTGGACCAACACTTGTAGAAAACGGGGTCCTTGCGGGCCACTCATTGGAGGGACACAAATAAATCTTTGCCGACTTTCTGCTGAAACTTACGAGCGTTCACACCTAAGCCTCTTACAAGGTCAGCTGTTTATCTAAACATGAGCTCATGATCTAAATTTACACAATAATGAAGAAAGAAGCTACAAGGGGAGACAATCAGCCAAAACCATCAATACCAGAATTAGATTCCCAAGGCCATCCATCAGATGTAGGAATAATCGGGTGCAAGGCAGAAAATATACATAAAACTGGAACTGAAACAAGGCACAAGGATGTTTTCAAAGACTGATAGGATCTCTAAAACATTTTTCAAGGACATGTCATTGATAAAGCTAAATACTCCAAGGTTGTGTAATACAACAGATTAATCATTGAGAAGAGTGAAATTATGCTGTTTTGTAAACTATGGCAGGTCAGATTTTCTGCCTAATTATATAAGAAGATTTCTCTAAAAAATACACATTATTTCAAAGACTTATTGGCTGTGAAATAAGTTAAGGGTATTTCAAATGGCTTGTCTGCAAAGAAAGGTGAGATGTAGGGAATCACAGAAAGTCGAGGGGAAAATAGGTCAATATATACATTGCTGTATGGTGTACTAAGCCTTAGGCCAGCAACAATGGAGAGGACCTGACCCTTAGACACGTACAAGTAAGCTGGAATCTTCAAATGTTCAAATCTTTATAAGAAAAAAGATTTATTAAAATGAATAACCAAGTGTTTTAATTGACATCAGAAGATGAAAACAATAAACCCTGAGAATATAGAGAAAAGATAAATAAAGATATGAGCAGAACTTAATACAACAGAAAACGTATAAAATTGAGGTGATTTAGTGAGTCCAAAGAATCTTCTTTGAAAAGATTTAAAAGACACACTTTGATTAAGGAAAACCAAAACATAAGTAAAGAATATACAGAAAGAGTCAGGACAATGTTAGAGCAGAGAATATATGAAATGCCAGTAAATTTGAACATTTCTGTCAAGTGGACCATTTCCTAGATCCTAAAGTTTACCAACACTGACACAAGAGGAAATCATTTAAGGTCATCATGTCTGCCCTTGGCATTCTCGGAACGCCCTGGCCTCAGAATGCAGCCTCTGTAGTCCATGGTAACCTGCGGAGAGGGGGCGGGGCTGAGGGAGGTTGGAACACTGCCCTCACTGAGGGAGTGGGTGTGGCCATCTCTGCTGTGACTGAACAAAGGGCAGGGGAGCAGGGGGCCCAGGGCAGGGCCCTCAGAGCCCGGCAGGCCCAGTGGAGTGTCACAAGTTTTTAGGCCCAGGCCAAAGGTCGCCTTCTTTGTCTGCACAGCTGCACAAACTCTCACCTTTCCACTCAGGCCGCCCTCTTACTTGAAGTGTGTGTGGAACCTGTCCGCGCAGTACACCGCGCTGCACAGCTAAGCATAGTTCTGGGCATCGTAGTTTCCTGCCAGGTGACCGAAGTTCGCAGGGAGATGGGTCCCTGGGACACACGCGGAGGGGCTCCTGCCCGGGTCACAGGTCGCCCACTGCCCCTGCCCCAGATCGGGGGCCGCAAAGCAGCCCTGTCTGAGTCCCCTGCCTCTAGAGGGAGTATTGGACCAACACTTGTAGAAAACGGGGTCCTTGAGGGCCACTCATTGGAGGGACACAAATAAATCTTTGCCGACTTTCTGCTGAAACTTACGAGCGTTCACACCTAAGCCTCTTACAAGGTCAGCTGTTTAGCTAAACATGAGCTCATGATCTAAATTTACACAATAATGAAGAAAGCAGCTACAAGGGGAGACAATCAGCCAAAACCATCAATACCAGGATTAGATTCCACAGGCCATCCATCAGATGAAGGAATAATCGGGTGCAAGGCAGAAAATATACATAAAACTGGAACTGAAACAAGGCACAAGGATGTTTTCAAAGACTGGTAGGATCTCTAAAACATTTTTCAAGGACATGTCATTGATAAAGCTAAATACTCCAAGGTTTTGTAATACAACAGATTAATCATTGAGAAGAGTGAAATTATGCTGTTTTGAAAACTATGGCAGGTCAGATTTTCTGCCTAATTATATAAGAAGATTTCTCTAAAAAATACACATTATTTCAAAGACTTATTGGCTGTGAAATAAGTTAAGGGTATTTCAAATGGCTTGTCTGCAAAGAAAGGTGAGATGTAGGGAATCACAGAAATTCGAGGGGAAAATAGGTCAATATATACATTGCTGCATGGTGAACTAAGCCTTAGGCCAGCAACATTGGAGAGGACCTGACCCTTAGACACGTACAAGTAAGCTGGAATCGTCAAAAGTTCAAATCTTTATAAGTAAAAATATTTATTAAAATGAATAACCAAGTGTTTTAATTGACATCAGAAGATGAAAACAATAAACCCTGAGAACATAGAGAAAAGATAAATAAAGATATGAGCAGAACTTAATACAACAGAAAACGTATAAAATTCAGGTGATTTAGTAAGTCCAAAGAAGCTTCTTTGAAAAGATTTAAAAGACACACTTTGATTAAGGAAAACCAAAACATAAGTAAAGAATATACAGAAAGAGTCAGGACAATGTTAGAGCAGAGAATATATGAAATGCCAGTAAATTTGAACATTTCTGTCAAGTGGACCATTTCCTAGCTCCTAAAGTTTACCAACACTGACACAAGAGGAAATCATTTAAGGTCATCATGTCTTCCCTTGGTATCCTTGGAACGCCCTGGCCTCAGAATGCAGCCTCTGTAGTCCATGGTAACCTGCGGAGTGGGGGCAGGGCTGAGGGAGGTTAGAACACTGCCCTCACTGAGGGAGTGGGTGTGGCAATCTCTGCTGTGACTGAACAAAGGGCAGGGGAGCAGGGGGCCCAAGGCAGGGCCCTCAGAGCCCGGCAGGCCCAGTGGAGTGTCACAAGCTTTTAGGCCAAGGCCAAAGGGCGCCTTCTTTGTCTGCACAGCTGCCCAAACTCTCACCTTTCCACTCAGGCCGCCCTCTTACTTGAAGTGTGTGTGGAACGTGTCCGCTCAGTATACCGCGCTGCACAGCTAAGCATAGGTCTGGGCATCGTAGCTTCCTGAAATGTGACCGAAGTTCGCAGGCAGATGGGTCCCTGGGACACCCGCGGAGAGGCTTCTTCCCGGGCCACAGGCTGCCCACTGCCCCTGGCCCAGATCGGGGGCCGCAAAGCAGCCCTGTCTGAGTCCCTTGCCTCTAGAGGGAGTATTGGACCAACACTTGTAGAAAATGGGGTCCTTGCGGGCCACTCATTGGAGGGACACAAATAAATCTTTGCCGACTTTCTGCTGAAACTTACGAGCGTTCACACCTAAGCCTCTTACAAGGTCAGCTGTTTAGCTAAACATGAGCTCATGATCTAAATTTACACAATATTGAAGAAAGCAGCTACAAGGGGAGACAATCAGCCAAAACCATCAATACCAGAATTAGATTCCCAAGGCCATCCATCAGATGAAGGAATAATCGGGTGCAAGGCAGAAAATATACATAAAACTGGAACTGAAACAAGGCACAAGGATGTTTTCAAAGACTGGTAGGATCTCTAAAACATTTTTCAAGGACATGTCATTGATAAAGCTAAATACTCCAAGGTTGTGTAATACAACAGATTAATCATTGAGAAGAGTGAAATTATGCTGTTTTGAAAACTATGGCAGGTCAGATTTTCTGCCTAATTATATAAGAAGATTTCTCTAAAAAATACACATTATTTCAAAGACTTATTGGCTGTGAAATAAGTTAAGGGTATTTCATATGGCTTGTCTGCAAAGAAAGGTGAGATGTAGGGAATCACAGAAAGTCGAGGGGAAAATAGGTCAATATATACATTGCTGTATGGTGAACTAAGCCTTAGGCCAGCAACAATGGAGAGGACCTGACCCTTAGACACGTACAAGTAAGCTGGAATCTTCAAAAGTTCAAATCTTTATAAGTAAAAAGATTTATTAAAATGAATAACCAAGTGTTTTAATTGACATCAGAAGATGAAAACAATAAACCCTGAGAACATAGAGAAAAGATAAATAAAGATATGATCAGAACTTAATACAACAGAAAACGTATAAAATTCAGGTGATTTAGTAAGTCCAAAGAATCTTCTTTGAAAAGATTTAAAAGACACACTTTGATTAAGGAAAACCAAAACATAAGTAAAGAATATACAGAAAGAGTCAGGACAATGTTAGAGCAGAGAATATATGAAATGCCAGTAAATTTGAACATTTCTGGAAAGTGGACCATTTCCTAGCTCCTAAAGTTTACCAACACTGACACAAGAGGAAATCATTTAAGGTCATCATGTCTGCCCTTGGCATTCTCGGAACGCCCTGGCCTCAGAATGCAGCCTCTGTAGTCCATGGTAACCTGCGGAGAGGGGGCAGGCCTGAGGGAGGTTGGAACACTGCCCTCACTGAGGGAGTGGGTGTGGCCATCTCTGCTGTGACTGAACAAAGGGCAGGGGAGCATGGGGCCCAGGGCAGGGCCCTCAGAGCCCGTCAGGCCCAGTGGAGTGTCACAAGTTTTTAGGCCCAGGCCAAAAGGCGCCTTCTTTGTCTCCACAGCTGCCCAAACTCTCACCTTTCCACTCAGGCCGCCCTCTTACTTAAAGTGTGTGTGGAACGTGTCCGTGCAGTACACCGCGCTGCACAGCTAAGCATAGTTCTGGGCATCGTAGCTTCCTGCCAGGTGACCGAAGTTCGCAGGCAGATGGGTCCCTGGGACACACGCGGAGGGGCTCCTGCCCGGGTCACATGCCGCCCACTGACCCTGCCCCAGACCGGGGGCCGCAAAGCAGCCCTGTCTGAGTCCCCTGCCTCTAGAGGGAGTATTGGACCAACACTTGTAGAAAACGGGGTCCTTGCGGGCCACTCATTGGAGTGACACAAATAAATCTTTGCCGACTTTCTGCTGAAACTTACAAGCGTTCACACCTAAGCCTCTTACAAGGTCAGCTGTTTAGCTAAACATGAGCTCATGATCTAAATTTACAAATAATGAAGAAAGCAGCTACAAGGGGAGACAATCAGCCAAAACCATCAATACCTGAATTAGATACCCAAGGCCATCCATCAGATGAAGGAATAATCGGGTGCTAGGCTGAAAATATACATAAAACTGGAACTGAAACAAGGCACAAGGATGTTTTCAAAGACTGGTAGGATCTCTAAAACATTTTTCAAGGACATGTCATTGATAAAGCTAAATACTCCAAGGTTGTGTAATACAACAGATTAATCATTGAGAAGAGTGAAATTATGCTGTTTTGAAAACTATGGCAGGTCAGATTTTCTGCCTAATTATATAAGAAGATTTCTCTAAAAAATACACATTATTTCAAAGACTTATTGGCTGTGAAATAAGTTAAGGGTATTTCAAATGGCTTGTCTGCAAAGAAAGGTGAGATGTAGGGAATCACAGAAAGTCGAGGGGAAAATAGGTCAATATATACATTGCTGCATGGTGAACTAAGCCTTAGGCCAGCAACATTGGAGAGGACCTGACCCTTAGACACGTACAAGTAAGCTGGAATCTTCAAAAGTTCAAATCTTTATAAGTAAAAAGTTTTATTAAAATGAATAACCAAGTGTTTTAATTGACATCAGAAGATGAAAACAATAAACCCTGAGAACATAGAGAAAAGATAAATAAAGATATGATCAGAACTTAATACAACAGAAAACGTATAAAATTCAGGTGATTTAGTAAGTCCAAAGAATCTTCTTTGAAAAGATTTAAAAGACACACTTTGATTAAGGAAAACCAAAACATAAGTAAAGAATATACAGAAAGAGTCAGGACAATGTTAGAGCAGAGAATATATGAAATGCCAGTAAATTTGAACATTTCTGTCAAGTGGACCATTTCCTAGCTCCTAAAGTTTACCAACACTGACACAAGAGGAAATCATTTAAGGTCATCATGTCTGCCCTTGGCATTCTCGGAACGCCCTGGCCTCATAATGCAGCCTCTGTAGTCCATGGTTACCTGCGGAGAGTGGGCGGGGCTGAGGAAGGTTGGAACACTGCCCTCACTGAGGGAGTGGGTGTGGCCATCTCTGCTGTGACTGAACAAAGGGCAGGGGAGCAGGGGGCCAGGGTAGGGCTCTCAGAGCCCGGCAGGCCAAGTGGACTGTCACAAGCATTTAGGCCCAGGCCAAAGGGCGCCTTATTTGTCTGCACAGCTGCCCAAACTCTCACATTTCCACTCAGGCCGCCCTCTTACTTGAAGTGTGTGTGGAATATGTCCACGCAGTACACCGTGCTGTACAGCTAAGCATAGGTCTGGGCATCGTAGCTTCCTGCCAGGTGACCGAAGTTCGCCGGCAGATGGGTCCCAGGGACACACGCGGAGAGGCTCCTGCCCGGGTCACAGGCCGCCCACTGCCCCTGCCCCAGATCGGGGGCCGCAAAGCTGCCCTGTCTGAGTCCCCTGCCTCTAGAGGGAGTATTGGACCAACACTTGTAGAAAACGGGGTCCTTGCGGGCCACTCATTGGAGGGACACAAATAAATCTTTGCCGACTTTCTGCTGAAACTTACGAGCGTTCACACCTAAGCCTCTTACAAGGTCAGCTGTTTATCTAAACATGAGCTCATGATCTAAATTTACACAATAATGAAGAAAGAAGCTACAAGGGGAGACAATCAGCCAAAACCATCAATACCAGAATTAGATTCCCAAGGCCATCCATCAGATGTAGGAATAATCGGGTGCAAGGCAGAAAATATACATAAAACTGGAACTGAAACAAGGCACAAGGATGTTTTCAAAGACTGATAGGATCTCTAAAACATTTTTCAAGGACATGTCATTGATAAAGCTAAATACTCCAAGGTTGTGTAATACAACAGATTAATCATTGAGAAGAGTGAAATTATGCTGTTTTGTAAACTATGGCAGGTCAGATTTTCTGCCTAATTATATAAGAAGATTTCTCTAAAAAATACACATTATTTCAAAGACTTATTGGCTGTGAAATAAGTTAAGGGTATTTCAAATGGCTTGTCTGCAAAGAAAGGTGAGATGTAGGGAATCACAGAAAGTCGAGGGGAAAATAGGTCAATATATACATTGCTGTATGGTGTACTAAGCCTTAGGCCAGCAACAATGGAGAGGACCTGACCCTTAGACACGTACAAGTAAGCTGGAATCTTCAAATGTTCAAATCTTTATAAGAAAAAATATTTATTAAAATGAATAACCAAGTGTTTTAATTGACATCAGAAGATGAAAACAATAAACCCTGAGAATATAGAGAAAAGATAAATAAAGATATGAGCAGAACTTAATACAACAGAAAACGTATAAAATTGAGGTGATTTAGTGAGTCCAAAGAATCTTCTTTGAAAAGATTTAAAAGACACACTTTGATTAAGGAAAACCAAAACATAAGTAAAGAATATACAGAAAGAGTCAGGACAATGTTAGAGCAGAGAATATATGAAATGCCAGTAAATTTGAACATTTCTGGAAAGTGGACCATTTCCTAGATCCTAAAGTTTACCAACACTGACACAAGAGGAAATCATTTAAGGTCATCATGTCTGCCCTTGGCATTCTCGGAACGCCCTGGCCTCAGAATGCAGCCTCTGTAGTCCATGGTAACCTGCGGAGAGGGGGCGGGGCTGAGGGAGGTTGGAACACTGCCCACACTGAGGGAGTGGGTATGGCCATCTCTGCTGTGACTGAACAAAGGGCAGGGGAGCAGGGGGCCCAGGGCTGGGCCCTCAGAGCCCGGCAGGCCCAGTGGAGTGTCACAAGCTTTTAGGCCCAGGCCAAAAGGCGCCTTCTTTGTCTCCACAGCTGCCCAAACTCTCACCTTTCCACTCAGGCCGCCCTCTTACTTGAAGTGTGTGTGGAACGTGTCCGTGCAGTACACCGCGCTGCACAGCTAAGCATAGTTCTGGGCATCGTAGCTTCCTGCCAGGTGACCGAAGTTCGCAGGCAGATGGGTCCCTGGGACACACGCGGAGGGGCTCCTGCCCGGGTCACAGGCCGCCCACTGACCCTGCCCCAGACCGGGGGCCGCAAAGCAGCCCTGTCTGAGTCCCCTGCCTCTAGAGGGAGTATTGGACCAACACTTGTAGAAAACGGGGTCCTTGCGGGCCACTCATTGGAGTGACACAAATAAATCTTTGCCGACTTTCTGCTGAAACTTACAAGCGTTCACACCTAAGCCTCTTACAAGGTCAGCTGTTTAGCTAAACATGAGCTCATGATCTAAATTTACAAATAATGAAGAAAGCAGCTACAAGGGGAGACAATCAGCCAAAACCATCAATACCTGAATTAGATACCCAAGGCCATCCATCAGATGAAGGAATAATCGGGTGCTAGGCAGAAAATATACATAAAACTGGAACTGAAACAAGGCACAAGGATGTTTTCGAAGACTGGTAGGATCTCTAAAACATTTTTCAAGGACATGTCATTGATAAAGCTAAATACTCCAAGGTTGTGTAATACAACAGATTAATCATTGAGAAGAGTGAAATTATGCTGTTTTGAAAACTATGGCAGGTCAGATTTTCTGCCTAATTATATAAGAAGATTTCTCTAAAAAATACACATTATTTCAAAGACTTATTGGCTGTGAAATAAGTTAAGGGTATTTCAAATGGCTTGTCTGCAAAGAAAGGTGAGATGTAGGGAATCACAGAAAGTCGAGGGGAAAATAGGTCAATATATACATTGCTGCATGGTGAACTAAGCCTTAGGCCAGCAACATTGGAGAGGACCTGACCCTTAGACACGTACAAGTAAGCTGGAATCTTCAAAAGTTCAAATCTTTATAAGTAAAAAGATTTATTAAAATGAATAACCAAGTGTTTTAATTGACATCAGAAGATGAAAACAATAAACCCTGAGAACATAGAGAAAAGATAAATAAAGATATGATCAGAACTTAATACAACAGAAAACGTATAAAATTCAGGTGATTTAGTAAGTCCAAAGAATCTTCTTTGAAAAGATTTAAAAGACACACTTTGATTAAGGAAAACCAAAACATAAGTAAAGAATATACAGAAAGAGTCAGGACAATGTTAGAGCAGAGAATATATGAAATGCCAGTAAATTTGAACATTTCTGTCAAGTGGACCATTTCCTAGCTCCTAAAGTTTACCAACACTGACACAAGAGGAAATCATTTAAGGTCATCATGTCTGCCCTTGGCATTCTCGGAACGCCCTGGCCTCATAATGCAGCCTCTGTAGTCCATGGTTACCTGCGGAGAGTGGGCGGGGCTGAGGAAGGTTGGAACACTGCCCTCACTGAGGGAGTGGGTGTGGCCATCTCTGCTGTGACTGAACAAAGGGCAGGGGAGCAGGGGGCCAGGGAAGGGCTCTCAGAGCCCGGCAGGCCAAGTGGACTGTCACAAGCATTTAGGCCCAGGCCAAAGGGCGCCTTATTTGTCTGCACAGCTGCCCAAACTCTCACCTTTCCACTCAGGCCGCCCTCTTACTTGAAGTGTGTGTGGAATATGTCCACGCAGTACACCGTGCTGTACAGCTAAGCATAGGTCTGGGCATCGTAGCTTCCTGCCAGGTGACCGAAGTTTGCCGGCAGATGGGTCCCAGGGACACACGCGGAGAGGCTCCTGCCCGGGTCACAGGCCGCCCACTGCCCCTGCCCCAGATCGGGGGCCGCAAAGCTGCCCTGTCTGAGTCCCCTGCCTCTAGAGGGAGTATTGGACCAACACTTGTAGAAAACGGGGTCCTTGCGGGCCACTCATTGGAGGGACACAAATAAATCTTTGCCGACTTTCTGCTGAAACTTACGAGCGTTCACACCTAAGCCTCTTACAAGGTCAGCTGTTTATCTAAACATGAGCTCATGATCTAAATTTACACAATAATGAAGAAAGAAGCTACAAGGGGAGACAATCAGCCAAAACCATCAATACCAGAATTAGATTCCCAAGGCCATCCATCAGATGTAGGAATAATCGGGTGCAAGGCAGAAAATATACATAAAACTGGAACTGAAACAAGGCACAAGGATGTTTTCAAAGACTGATAGGATCTCTAAAACATTTTTCAAGGACATGTCATTGATAAAGCTAAATACTCCAAGGTTGTGTAATACAACAGATTAATCATTGAGAAGAGTGAAATTATGCTGTTTTGTAAACTATGGCAGGTCAGATTTTCTGCCTAATTATATAAGAAGATTTCTCTAAAAAATACACATTATTTCAAAGACTTATTGGCTGTGAAATAAGTTAAGGGTATTTCAAATGGCTTGTCTGCAAAGAAAGGTGAGATGTAGGGAATCACAGAAAGTCGAGGGGAAAATAGGTCAATATATACATTGCTGTATGGTGTACTAAGCCTTAGGCCAGCAACAATGGAGAGGACCTGACCCTTAGACACGTACAAGTAAGCTGGAATCTTCAAATGTTCAAATCTTTATAAGAAAAAAGATTTATTAAAATGAATAACCAAGTGTTTTAATTGACATCAGAAGATGAAAACAATAAACCCTGAGAATATAGAGAAAAGATAAATAAAGATATGAGCAGAACTTAATACAACAGAAAACGTATAAAATTGAGGTGATTTAGTGAGTCCAAAGAATCTTCTTTGAAAAGATTTAAAAGACACACTTTGATTAAGGAAAACCAAAACATAAGTAAAGAATATACAGAAAGAGTCAGGACAATGTTAGAGCAGAGAATATATGAAATGCCAGTAAATTTGAACATTTCTGTCAAGTGGACCATTTCCTAGATCCTAAAGTTTACCAACACTGACACAAGAGGAAATCATTTAAGGTCATCATGTCTGCCCTTGGCATTCTCGGAACGCCCTGGCCTCAGAATGCAGCCTCTGTAGTCCATGGTAACCTGCGGAGAGGGGGCGGGGCTGAGGGAGGTTGGAACACTGCCCTCACTGAGGGAGTGGGTGTGGCCATCTCTGCTGTGACTGAACAAAGGGCAGGGGAGCAGGGGGCCCAGGGCAGGGCCCTCAGAGCCCGGCAGGCCCAGTGGAGTGTCACAAGTTTTTAGGCCCAGGCCAAAGGTCGCCTTCTTTGTCTGCACAGCTGCACAAACTCTCACCTTTCCACTCAGGCCGCCCTCTTACTTGAAGTGTGTGTGGAACCTGTCCGCGCAGTACACCGCGCTGCACAGCTAAGCATAGTTCTGGGCATCGTAGTTTCCTGCCAGGTGACCGAAGTTCGCAGGGAGATGGGTCCCTGGGACACACGCGGAGGGGCTCCTGCCCGGGTCACAGGTCGCCCACTGCCCCTGCCCCAGATCGGGGGCCGCAAAGCAGCCCTGTCTGAGTCCCCTGCCTCTAGAGGGAGTATTGGACCAACACTTGTAGAAAACGGGGTCCTTGAGGGCCACTCATTGGAGGGACACAAATAAATCTTTGCCGACTTTCTGCTGAAACTTACGAGCGTTCACACCTAAGCCTCTTACAAGGTCAGCTGTTTAGCTAAACATGAGCTCATGATCTAAATTTACACAATAATGAAGAAAGCAGCTACAAGGGGAGACAATCAGCCAAAACCATCAATACCAGGATTAGATTCCACAGGCCATCCATCAGATGAAGGAATAATCGGGTGCAAGGCAGAAAATATACATAAAACTGGAACTGAAACAAGGCACAAGGATGTTTTCAAAGACTGGTAGGATCTCTAAAACATTTTTCAAGGACATGTCATTGATAAAGCTAAATACTCCAAGGTTTTGTAATACAACAGATTAATCATTGAGAAGAGTGAAATTATGCTGTTTTGAAAACTATGGCAGGTCAGATTTTCTGCCTAATTATATAAGAAGATTTCTCTAAAAAATAAACATTATTTCAAAGACTTATTGGCTGTGAAATAAGTTAAGGGTATTTCAAATGGCTTGTCTGCAAAGAAAGGTGAGATGTAGGGAATCACAGAAAGTCGAGGGGAAAATAGGTCAATATATACATTGCTGCATGGTGAACTAAGCCTTAGGCCAGCAACATTGGAGAGGACCTGACCCTTAGACACGTACAAGTAAGCTGGAATCGTCAAAAGTTCAAATCTTTATAAGTAAAAATATTTATTAAAATGAATAACCAAGTGTTTTAATTGACATCAGAAGATGAAAACAATAAACCCTGAGAACATAGAGAAAAGATAAATAAAGATATGAGCAGAACTTAATACAACAGAAAACGTATAAAATTCAGGTGATTTAGTAAGTCCAAAGAAGCTTCTTTGAAAAGATTTAAAAGACACACTTTGATTAAGGAAAACCAAAACATAAGTAAAGAATATACAGAAAGAGTCAGGACAATGTTAGAGCAGAGAATATATGAAATGCCAGTAAATTTGAACATTTCTGTAAAGTGGACCATTTCCTAGCTCCTAAAGTTTACCAACACTGACACAAGAGGAAATCATTTAAGGTCATCATGTCTTCCCTTGGTATCCTTGGAACGCCCTGGCCTCAGAATGCAGCCTCTGTAGTCCATGGTAACCTGCGGAGTGGGGGCAGGGCTGAGGGAGGTTAGAACACTGCCCTCACTGAGGGAGTGGGTGTGGCAATCTCTGCTGTGACTGAACAAAGGGCAGGGGAGCAGGGGGCCCAAGGCAGGGCCCTCAGAGCCCGGCAGGCCCAGTGGAGTGTCACAAGCTTTTAGGCCAAGGCCAAAGGGCGCCTTCTTTGTCTGCACAGCTGCCCAAACTCTCACCTTTCCACTCAGGCCGCCCTCTTACTTGAAGTGTGTGTGGAACGTGTCCGCTCAGTATACCGCGCTGCACAGCTAAGCATAGGTCTGGGCATCGTAGCTTCCTGAAATGTGACCGAAGTTCGCAGGCAGATGGGTCCCTGGGACACCCGCGGAGAGGCTTCTTCCCGGGCCACAGGCTGCCCACTGCCCCTGGCCCAGATCGGGGGCCGCAAAGCAGCCCTGTCTGAGTCCCTTGCCTCTAGAGGGAGTATTGGACCAACACTTGTAGAAAATGGGGTCCTTGCGGGCCACTCATTGGAGGGCCACAAATAAATCTTTGCCGACTTTCTGCTGAAACTTACGAGCGTTCACACCTAAGCCTCTTACAAGGTCAGCTGTTTAGCTAAACATGAGCTCATGATCTAAATTTACACAATATTGAAGAAAGCAGCTACAAGGGGAGACAATCAGCCAAAACCATCAATACCAGAATTAGATTCCCAAGGCCAACCATCAGATGAAGGAATAATCGGGTGCAAGGCAGAAAATATACATAAAACTGGAACTGAAACAAGGCACAAGGATGTTTTCAAAGACTGGTAGGATCTCTAAAACATTTTTCAAGGACATGTCATTGATAAAGCTAAATACTCCAAGGTTGTGTAATACAACAGATTAATCATTGAGAAGAGTGAAATTATGCTGTTTTGAAAACTATGGCAGGTCAGATTTTCTGCCTAATTATATAAGAAGATTTCTCTAAAAAATACACATTATTTCAAAGACTTATTGGCTGTGAAATAAGTTAAGGGTATTTCAAATGGCTTGTCTGCAAAGAAAGGTGAGATGTAGGGAATCACAGAAAGTCGAGGGGAAAATAGGTCAATATATACATTGCTGTATGGTGAACTAAGCCTTAGGCCAGCAACAATGGAGAGGACCTGACCCTTAGACACGTACAAGTAAGCTGGAATCTTCAAAAGTTCAAATCTTTATAAGTAAAAAGATTTATTAAAATGAATAACCAAGTGTTTTAATTGACATCAGAAGATGAAAACAATAAACCCTGAGAACATAGAGAAAAGATAAATAAAGATATGATCAGAACTTAATACAACAGAAAACGTATAAAATTCAGGTGATTTAGTAAGTCCAAAGAATCTTCTTTGAAAAGATTTAAAAGACACACTTTGATTAAGGAAAACCAAAACATAAGTAAAGAATATACAGAAAGAGTCAGGACAATGTTAGAGCAGAGAATATATGAAATGCCAGTAAATTTGAACATTTCTGGAAAGTGGACCATTTCCTAGCTCCTAAAGTTTACCAACACTGACACAAGAGGAAATCATTTAAGGTCATCATGTCTGCCCTTGGCATTCTCGGAACGCCCTGGCCTCAGAATGCAGCCTCTGTAGTCCATGGTAACCTGCGGAGAGGGGGCAGGCCTGAGGGAGGTTGGAACACTGCCCTCACTGAGGGAGTGGGTGTGGCCATCTCTGCTGTGACTGAACAAAGGGCAGGGGAGCATGGGGCCCAGGGCAGGGCCCTCAGAGCCCGTCAGGCCCAGTGGAGTGTCACAAGTTTTTAGGCCCAGGCCAAAAGGCGCCTTCTTTGTCTCCACAGCTGCCCAAACTCTCACCTTTCCACTCAGGCCGCCCTCTTACTTAAAGTGTGTGTGGAACGTGTCCGTGCAGTACACCGCGCTGCACAGCTAAGCATAGTTCTGGGCATCGTAGCTTCCTGCCAGGTGACCGAAGTTCGCAGGCAGATGGGTCCCTGGGACACACGCGGAGGGGCTCCTGCCCGGGTCACATGCCGCCCACTGACCCTGCCCCAGACCGGGGGCCGCAAAGCAGCCCTGTCTGAGTCCCCTGCCTCTAGAGGGAGTATTGGACCAACACTTGTAGAAAACGGGGTCCTTGCGGGCCACTCATTGGAGTGACACAAATAAATCTTTGCCGACTTTCTGCTGAAACTTACAAGCGTTCACACCTAAGCCTCTTACAAGGTCAGCTGTTTAGCTAAACATGAGCTCATGATCTAAATTTACAAATAATGAAGAAAGCAGCTACAAGGGGAGACAATCAGCCAAAACCATCAATACCTGAATTAGATACCCAAGGCCATCCATCAGATGAAGGAATAATCGGGTGCTAGGCTGAAAATATACATAAAACTGGAACTGAAACAAGGCACAAGGATGTTTTCAAAGACTGGTAGGATCTCTAAAACATTTTTCAAGGACATGTCATTGATAAAGCTAAATACTCCAAGG
This sequence comes from Mesoplodon mirus, assembly GCF_964341445.2. Classification (NCBI taxonomy): domain Eukaryota; kingdom Metazoa; phylum Chordata; class Mammalia; order Artiodactyla; family Ziphiidae; genus Mesoplodon; species Mesoplodon mirus. The sequence continues at coordinate 119,319,082 of NC_138976.1, read as the reverse complement.
TTGTGTAATACAACAGATTAATCATTGAGAAGAGTGAAATTATGCTGTTTTGAAAACTATGGCAGGTCAGATTTTCTGCCTAATTATATAAGAAGATTTCTCTAAAAAATACACATTATTTCAAAGACTTATTGGCTGTGAAATAAGTTAAGGGTATTTCAAATGGCTTGTCTGCAAAGAAAGGTGAGATGTAGGGAATCACAGAAAGTCGAGGGGAAAATAGGTCAATATATACATTGCTGCATGGTGAACTAAGCCTTAGGCCAGCAACATTGGAGAGGACCTGACCCTTAGACACGTACAAGTAAGCTGGAATCTTCAAAAGTTCAAATCTTTATAAGTAAAAAGTTTTATTAAAATGAATAACCAAGTGTTTTAATTGACATCAGAAGATGAAAACAATAAACCCTGAGAACATAGAGAAAAGATAAATAAAGATATGATCAGAACTTAATACAACAGAAAACGTATAAAATTCAGGTGATTTAGTAAGTCCAAAGAATCTTCTTTGAAAAGATTTAAAAGACACACTTTGATTAAGGAAAACCAAAACATAAGTAAAGAATATACAGAAAGAGTCAGGACAATGTTAGAGCAGAGAATATATGAAATGCCAGTAAATTTGAACATTTCTGTCAAGTGGACCATTTCCTAGCTCCTAAAGTTTACCAACACTGACACAAGAGGAAATCATTTAAGGTCATCATGTCTGCCCTTGGCATTCTCGGAACGCCCTGGCCTCATAATGCAGCCTCTGTAGTCCATGGTTACCTGCGGAGAGTGGGCGGGGCTGAGGAAGGTTGGAACACTGCCCTCACTGAGGGAGTGGGTGTGGCCATCTCTGCTGTGACTGAACAAAGGGCAGGGGAGCAGGGGGCCAGGGTAGGGCTCTCAGAGCCCGGCAGGCCAAGTGGACTGTCACAAGCATTTAGGCCCAGGCCAAAGGGCGCCTTATTTGTCTGCACAGCTGCCCAAACTCTCACATTTCCACTCAGGCCGCCCTCTTACTTGAAGTGTGTGTGGAATATGTCCACGCAGTACACCGTGCTGTACAGCTAAGCATAGGTCTGGGCATCGTAGCTTCCTGCCAGGTGACCGAAGTTCGCCGGCAGATGGGTCCCAGGGACACACGCGGAGAGGCTCCTGCCCGGGTCACAGGCCGCCCACTGCCCCTGCCCCAGATCGGGGGCCGCAAAGCTGCCCTGTCTGAGTCCCCTGCCTCTAGAGGGAGTATTGGACCAACACTTGTAGAAAACGGGGTCCTTGCGGGCCACTCATTGGAGGGACACAAATAAATCTTTGCCGACTTTCTGCTGAAACTTACGAGCGTTCACACCTAAGCCTCTTACAAGGTCAGCTGTTTATCTAAACATGAGCTCATGATCTAAATTTACACAATAATGAAGAAAGAAGCTACAAGGGGAGACAATCAGCCAAAACCATCAATACCAGAATTAGATTCCCAAGGCCATCCATCAGATGTAGGAATAATCGGGTGCAAGGCAGAAAATATACATAAAACTGGAACTGAAACAAGGCACAAGGATGTTTTCAAAGACTGATAGGATCTCTAAAACATTTTTCAAGGACATGTCATTGATAAAGCTAAATACTCCAAGGTTGTGTAATACAACAGATTAATCATTGAGAAGAGTGAAATTATGCTGTTTTGTAAACTATGGCAGGTCAGATTTTCTGCCTAATTATATAAGAAGATTTCTCTAAAAAATACACATTATTTCAAAGACTTATTGGCTGTGAAATAAGTTAAGGGTATTTCAAATGGCTTGTCTGCAAAGAAAGGTGAGATGTAGGGAATCACAGAAAGTCGAGGGGAAAATAGGTCAATATATACATTGCTGTATGGTGTACTAAGCCTTAGGCCAGCAACAATGGAGAGGACCTGACCCTTAGACACGTACAAGTAAGCTGGAATCTTCAAATGTTCAAATCTTTATAAGAAAAAAGATTTATTAAAATGAATAACCAAGTGTTTTAATTGACATCAGAAGATGAAAACAATAAACCCTGAGAATATAGAGAAAAGATAAATAAAGATATGAGCAGAACTTAATACAACAGAAAACGTATAAAATTGAGGTGATTTAGTGAGTCCAAAGAATCTTCTTTGAAAAGATTTAAAAGACACACTTTGATTAAGGAAAACCAAAACATAAGTAAAGAATATACAGAAAGAGTCAGGACAATGTTAGAGCAGAGAATATATGAAATGCCAGTAAATTTGAACATTTCTGGAAAGTGGACCATTTCCTAGATCCTAAAGTTTACCAACACTGACACAAGAGGAAATCATTTAAGGTCATCATGTCTGCCCTTGGCATTCTCGGAACGCCCTGGCCTCAGAATGCAGCCTCTGTAGTCCATGGTAACCTGCGGAGAGGGGGCGGGGCTGAGGGAGGTTGGAACACTGCCCACACTGAGGGAGTGGGTATGGCCATCTCTGCTGTGACTGAACAAAGGGCAGGGGAGCAGGGGGCCCAGGGCTGGGCCCTCAGAGCCCGGCAGGCCCAGTGGAGTATCACAAGCTTTTAGGCCCAGGCCAAAAGGCGCCTTCTTTGTCTCCACAGCTGCCCAAACTCTCACCTTTCCACTCAGGCCGCCCTCTTACTTGAAGTGTGTGTGGAACGTGTCCGTGCAGTACACCGCGCTGCACAGCTAAGCATAGTTCTGGGCATCGTAGCTTCCTGCCAGGTGACCGAAGTTCGCAGGCAGATGGGTCCCTGGGACACACGCGGAGGGGCTCCTGCCCGGGTCACAGGCCGCCCACTGACCCTGCCCCAGACCGGGGGCCGCAAAGCAGCCCTGTCTGAGTCCCCTGCCTCTAGAGGGAGTATTGGACCAACACTTGTAGAAAACGGGGTCCTTGCGGGCCACTCATTGGAGTGACACAAATAAATCTTTGCCGACTTTCTGCTGAAACTTACAAGCGTTCACACCTAAGCCTCTTACAAGGTCAGCTGTTTAGCTAAACATGAGCTCATGATCTAAATTTACAAATAATGAAGAAAGCAGCTACAAGGGGAGACAATCAGCCAAAACCATCAATACCTGAATTAGATACCCAAGGCCATCCATCAGATGAAGGAATAATCGGGTGCTAGGCAGAAAATATACATAAAACTGGAACTGAAACAAGGCACAAGGATGTTTTCGAAGACTGGTAGGATCTCTAAAACATTTTTCAAGGACATGTCATTGATAAAGCTAAATACTCCAAGGTTGTGTAATACAACAGATTAATCATTGAGAAGAGTGAAATTATGCTGTTTTGAAAACTATGGCAGGTCAGATTTTCTGCCTAATTATATAAGAAGATTTCTCTAAAAAATACACATTATTTCAAAGACTTATTGGCTGTGAAATAAGTTAAGGGTATTTCAAATGGCTTGTCTGCAAAGAAAGGTGAGATGTAGGGAATCACAGAAAGTCGAGGGGAAAATAGGTCAATATATACATTGCTGCATGGTGAACTAAGCCTTAGGCCAGCAACATTGGAGAGGACCTGACCCTTAGACACGTACAAGTAAGCTGGAATCTTCAAAAGTTCAAATCTTTATAAGTAAAAAGATTTATTAAAATGAATAACCAAGTGTTTTAATTGACATCAGAAGATGAAAACAATAAACCCTGAGAACATAGAGAAAAGATAAATAAAGATATGATCAGAACTTAATACAACAGAAAACGTATAAAATTCAGGTGATTTAGTAAGTCCAAAGAATCTTCTTTGAAAAGATTTAAAAGACACACTTTGATTAAGGAAAACCAAAACATAAGTAAAGAATATACAGAAAGAGTCAGGACAATGTTAGAGCAGAGAATATATGAAATGCCAGTAAATTTGAACATTTCTGTCAAGTGGACCATTTCCTAGCTCCTAAAGTTTACCAACACTGACACAAGAGGAAATCATTTAAGGTCATCATGTCTGCCCTTGGCATTCTCGGAACGCCCTGGCCTCATAATGCAGCCTCTGTAGTCCATGGTTACCTGCGGAGAGTGGGCGGGGCTGAGGAAGGTTGGAACACTGCCCTCACTGAGGGAGTGGGTGTGGCCATCTCTGCTGTGACTGAACAAAGGGCAGGGGAGCAGGGGGCCAGGGAAGGGCTCTCAGAGCCCGGCAGGCCAAGTGGACTGTCACAAGCATTTAGGCCCAGGCCAAAGGGCGCCTTATTTGTCTGCACAGCTGCCCAAACTCTCACCTTTCCACTCAGGCCGCCCTCTTACTTGAAGTGTGTGTGGAATATGTCCACGCAGTACACCGTGCTGTACAGCTAAGCATAGGTCTGGGCATCGTAGCTTCCTGCCAGGTGACCGAAGTTTGCCGGCAGATGGGTCCCAGGGACACACGCGGAGAGGCTCCTGCCCGGGTCACAGGCCGCCCACTGCCCCTGCCCCAGATCGGGGGCCGCAAAGCTGCCCTGTCTGAGTCCCCTGCCTCTAGAGGGAGTATTGGACCAACACTTGTAGAAAACGGGGTCCTTGCGGGCCACTCATTGGAGGGACACAAATAAATCTTTGCCGACTTTCTGCTGAAACTTACGAGCGTTCACACCTAAGCCTCTTACAAGGTCAGCTGTTTATCTAAACATGAGCTCATGATCTAAATTTACACAATAATGAAGAAAGAAGCTACAAGGGGAGACAATCAGCCAAAACCATCAATACCAGAATTAGATTCCCAAGGCCATCCATCAGATGTAGGAATAATCGGGTGCAAGGCAGAAAATATACATAAAACTGGAACTGAAACAAGGCACAAGGATGTTTTCAAAGACTGATAGGATCTCTAAAACATTTTTCAAGGACATGTCATTGATAAAGCTAAATACTCCAAGGTTGTGTAATACAACAGATTAATCATTGAGAAGAGTGAAATTATGCTGTTTTGTAAACTATGGCAGGTCAGATTTTCTGCCTAATTATATAAGAAGATTTCTCTAAAAAATACACATTATTTCAAAGACTTATTGGCTGTGAAATAAGTTAAGGGTATTTCAAATGGCTTGTCTGCAAAGAAAGGTGAGATGTAGGGAATCACAGAAAGTCGAGGGGAAAATAGGTCAATATATACATTGCTGTATGGTGTACTAAGCCTTAGGCCAGCAACAATGGAGAGGACCTGACCCTTAGACACGTACAAGTAAGCTGGAATCTTCAAATGTTCAAATCTTTATAAGAAAAAAGATTTATTAAAATGAATAACCAAGTGTTTTAATTGACATCAGAAGATGAAAACAATAAACCCTGAGAATATAGAGAAAAGATAAATAAAGATATGAGCAGAACTTAATACAACAGAAAACGTATAAAATTGAGGTGATTTAGTGAGTCCAAAGAATCTTCTTTGAAAAGATTTAAAAGACACACTTTGATTAAGGAAAACCAAAACATAAGTAAAGAATATACAGAAAGAGTCAGGACAATGTTAGAGCAGAGAATATATGAAATGCCAGTAAATTTGAACATTTCTGTCAAGTGGACCATTTCCTAGATCCTAAAGTTTACCAACACTGACACAAGAGGAAATCATTTAAGGTCATCATGTCTGCCCTTGGCATTCTCGGAACGCCCTGGCCTCAGAATGCAGCCTCTGTAGTCCATGGTAACCTGCGGAGAGGGGGCGGGGCTGAGGGAGGTTGGAACACTGCCCTCACTGAGGGAGTGGGTGTGGCCATCTCTGCTGTGACTGAACAAAGGGCAGGGGAGCAGGGGGCCCAGGGCAGGGCCCTCAGAGCCCGGCAGGCCCAGTGGAGTGTCACAAGTTTTTAGGCCCAGGCCAAAGGTCGCCTTCTTTGTCTGCACAGCTGCACAAACTCTCACCTTTCCACTCAGGCCGCCCTCTTACTTGAAGTGTGTGTGGAACCTGTCCGCGCAGTACACCGCGCTGCACAGCTAAGCATAGTTCTGGGCATCGTAGTTTCCTGCCAGGTGACCGAAGTTCGCAGGGAGATGGGTCCCTGGGACACACGCGGAGGGGCTCCTGCCCGGGTCACAGGTCGCCCACTGCCCCTGCCCCAGATCGGGGGCCGCAAAGCAGCCCTGTCTGAGTCCCCTGCCTCTAGAGGGAGTATTGGACCAACACTTGTAGAAAACGGGGTCCTTGAGGGCCACTCATTGGAGGGACACAAATAAATCTTTGCCGACTTTCTGCTGAAACTTACGAGCGTTCACACCTAAGCCTCTTACAAGGTCAGCTGTTTAGCTAAACATGAGCTCATGATCTAAATTTACACAATAATGAAGAAAGCAGCTACAAGGGGAGACAATCAGCCAAAACCATCAATACCAGGATTAGATTCCACAGGCCATCCATCAGATGAAGGAATAATCGGGTGCAAGGCAGAAAATATACATAAAACTGGAACTGAAACAAGGCACAAGGATGTTTTCAAAGACTGGTAGGATCTCTAAAACATTTTTCAAGGACATGTCATTGATAAAGCTAAATACTCCAAGGTTTTGTAATACAACAGATTAATCATTGAGAAGAGTGAAATTATGCTGTTTTGAAAACTATGGCAGGTCAGATTTTCTGCCTAATTATATAAGAAGATTTCTCTAAAAAATAAACATTATTTCAAAGACTTATTGGCTGTGAAATAAGTTAAGGGTATTTCAAATGGCTTGTCTGCAAAGAAAGGTGAGATGTAGGGAATCACAGAAAGTCGAGGGGAAAATAGGTCAATATATACATTGCTGCATGGTGAACTAAGCCTTAGGCCAGCAACATTGGAGAGGACCTGACCCTTAGACACGTACAAGTAAGCTGGAATCGTCAAAAGTTCAAATCTTTATAAGTAAAAATATTTATTAAAATGAATAACCAAGTGTTTTAATTGACATCAGAAGATGAAAACAATAAACCCTGAGAACATAGAGAAAAGATAAATAAAGATATGAGCAGAACTTAATACAACAGAAAACGTATAAAATTCAGGTGATTTAGTAAGTCCAAAGAAGCTTCTTTGAAAAGATTTAAAAGACACACTTTGATTAAGGAAAACCAAAACATAAGTAAAGAATATACAGAAAGAGTCAGGACAATGTTAGAGCAGAGAATATATGAAATGCCAGTAAATTTGAACATTTCTGTAAAGTGGACCATTTCCTAGCTCCTAAAGTTTACCAACACTGACACAAGAGGAAATCATTTAAGGTCATCATGTCTTCCCTTGGTATCCTTGGAACGCCCTGGCCTCAGAATGCAGCCTCTGTAGTCCATGGTAACCTGCGGAGTGGGGGCAGGGCTGAGGGAGGTTAGAACACTGCCCTCACTGAGGGAGTGGGTGTGGCAATCTCTGCTGTGACTGAACAAAGGGCAGGGGAGCAGGGGGCCCAAGGCAGGGCCCTCAGAGCCCGGCAGGCCCAGTGGAGTGTCACAAGCTTTTAGGCCAAGGCCAAAGGGCGCCTTCTTTGTCTGCACAGCTGCCCAAACTCTCACCTTTCCACTCAGGCCGCCCTCTTACTTGAAGTGTGTGTGGAACGTGTCCGCTCAGTATACCGCGCTGCACAGCTAAGCATAGGTCTGGGCATCGTAGCTTCCTGAAATGTGACCGAAGTTCGCAGGCAGATGGGTCCCTGGGACACCCGCGGAGAGGCTTCTTCCCGGGCCACAGGCTGCCCACTGCCCCTGGCCCAGATCGGGGGCCGCAAAGCAGCCCTGTCTGAGTCCCTTGCCTCTAGAGGGAGTATTGGACCAACACTTGTAGAAAATGGGGTCCTTGCGGGCCACTCATTGGAGGGCCACAAATAAATCTTTGCCGACTTTCTGCTGAAACTTACGAGCGTTCACACCTAAGCCTCTTACAAGGTCAGCTGTTTAGCTAAACATGAGCTCATGATCTAAATTTACACAATATTGAAGAAAGCAGCTACAAGGGGAGACAATCAGCCAAAACCATCAATACCAGAATTAGATTCCCAAGGCCAACCATCAGATGAAGGAATAATCGGGTGCAAGGCAGAAAATATACATAAAACTGGAACTGAAACAAGGCACAAGGATGTTTTCAAAGACTGGTAGGATCTCTAAAACATTTTTCAAGGACATGTCATTGATAAAGCTAAATACTCCAAGGTTGTGTAATACAACAGATTAATCATTGAGAAGAGTGAAATTATGCTGTTTTGAAAACTATGGCAGGTCAGATTTTCTGCCTAATTATATAAGAAGATTTCTCTAAAAAATACACATTATTTCAAAGACTTATTGGCTGTGAAATAAGTTAAGGGTATTTCAAATGGCTTGTCTGCAAAGAAAGGTGAGATGTAGGGAATCACAGAAAGTCGAGGGGAAAATAGGTCAATATATACATTGCTGCATGGTGAACTAAGCCTTAGGCCAGCAACATTGGAGAGGACCTGACCCTTAGACACGTACAAGTAAGCTGGAATCGTCAAAAGTTCAAATCTTTATAAGTAAAAATATTTATTAAAATGAATAACCAAGTGTTTTAATTGACATCAGAAGATGAAAACAATAAACCCTGAGAACATAGAGAAAAGATAAATAAAGATATGAGCAGAACTTAATACAACAGAAAACGTATAAAATTCAGGTGATTTAGTAAGTCCAAAGAAGCTTCTTTGAAAAGATTTAAAAGACACACTTTGATTAAGGAAAACCAAAACATAAGTAAAGAATATACAGAAAGAGTCAGGACAATGTTAGAGCAGAGAATATATGAAATGCCAGTAAATTTGAACATTTCTGTAAAGTGGACCATTTCCTAGCTCCTAAAGTTTACCAACACTGACACAAGAGGAAATCATTTAAGGTCATCATGTCTTCCCTTGGTATCCTTGGAACGCCCTGGCCTCAGAATGCAGCCTCTGTAGTCCATGGTAACCTGCGGAGTGGGGGCAGGGCTGAGGGAGGTTAGAACACTGCCCTCACTGAGGGAGTGGGTGTGGCAATCTCTGCTGTGACTGAACAAAGGGCAGGGGAGCAGGGGGCCCAAGGCAGGGCCCTCAGAGCCCGGCAGGCCCAGTGGAGTGTCACAAGCTTTTAGGCCAAGGCCAAAGGGCGCCTTCTTTGTCTGCACAGCTGCCCAAACTCTCACCTTTCCACTCAGGACGCCCTCTTACTTGAAGTGTGTGTGGAACGTGTCCGCTCAGTATACCGCGCTGCACAGCTAAGCATAGGTCTGGGCATCGTAGCTTCCTGAAATGTGACCGAAGTTCGCAGGCAGATGGGTCCCTGGGACACCCGCGGAGAGGCTTCTTCCCGGGCCACAGGCTGCCCACTGCCCCTGGCCCAGATCGGGGGCCGCAAAGCAGCCCTGTCTGAGTCCCTTGCCTCTAGAGGGAGTATTGGACCAACACTTGTAGAAAATGGGGTCCTTGCGGGCCACTCATTGGAGGGCCACAAATAAATCTTTGCCGACTTTCTGCTGAAACTTACGAGCGTTCACACCTAAGCCTCTTACAAGGTCAGCTGTTTAGCTAAACATGAGCTCATGATCTAAATTTACACAATATTGAAGAAAGCAGCTACAAGGGGAGACAATCAGCCAAAACCATCAATACCAGAATTAGATTCCCAAGGCCAACCATCAGATGAAGGAATAATCGGGTGCAAGGCAGAAAATATACATAAAACTGGAACTGAAACAAGGCACAAGGATGTTTTCAAAGACTGGTAGGATCTCTAAAACATTTTTCAAGGACATGTCATTGATAAAGCTAAATACTCCAAGGTTGTGTAATACAACAGATTAATCATTGAGAAGAGTGAAATTATGCTGTTTTGAAAACTATGGCAGGTCAGATTTTCTGCCTAATTATATAAGAAGATTTCTCTAAAAAATACACATTATTTCAAAGACTTATTGGCTGTGAAATAAGTTAAGGGTATTTCAAATGGCTTGTCTGCAAAGAAAGGTGAGATGTAGGGAATCACAGAAAGTCGAGGGGAAAATAGGTCAATATATACATTGCTGCATGGTGAACTAAGCCTTAGGCCAGCAACATTGGAGAGGACCTGACCCTTAGACACGTACAAGTAAGCTGGAATCTTCAAAAGTTCAAATCTTTATAAGTAAAAAGATTTATTAAAATGAATAACCAAGTGTTTTAATTGACATCAGAAGATGAAAACAATAAACCCTGAGAACATAGAGAAAAGATAAATAAAGATATGATCAGAACTTAATACAACAGAAAACGTATAAAATTCAGGTGATTTAGTAAGTCCAAAGAATCTTCTTTGAAAAGATTTAAAAGACACACTTTGATTAAGGAAAACCAAAACATAAGTAAAGAATATACAGAAAGAGTCAGGACAATGTTAGAGCAGAGAATATATGAAATGCCAGTAAATTTGAACATTTCTGGAAAGTGGACCATTTCCTAGCTCCTAAAGTTTACCAACACTGACACAAGAGGAAATCATTTAAGGTCGTCATGTCTGCCCTTGGCATTCTCGGAACGCCCTGGCCTCATAATGCAGCCTCTGTAGTCCATGGTAACCTGCGGAGAGGGGGCAGGCCTGAGGGAGGTTGGAACACTGCCCTCACTGAGGGAGTGGGTGTGGCCATCTCTGCTGTGACTGAACAAAGGGCAGGGGAGCATGGGGCCCAGGGCAGGGCCCTCAGAGCCCGGCAGGCCCAGTGGAGTGTCACAAGTTTTTAGGCCCAGGCCAAAAGGCGCCTTCTTTGTCTCCACAGCTGCCCAAACTCTCACCTTTCCACTCAGGCCGCCCTCTTACTTGAAGTGTGTGTGGAACGTGTCCGTGCAGTACACCGCGCTGCACAGCTAAGCATAGTTCTGGGCATCGTAGCTTCCTGCCAGGTGACCGAAGTTCGCAGGCAGATGGGTCCCTGGGACACACGCGGAGGGGCTCCTGCCCGGGTCACAGGCCGCCCACTGACCCTGCCCCAGACCGGGGGCCGCAAAGCAGCCCTGTCTGAGTCCCCTGCCTCTAGAGGGAGTATTGGACCAACACTTGTAGAAAACGGGGTCCTTGCGGGCCACTCATTGGAGTGACACAAATAAATCTTTGCCGACTTTCTGCTGAAACTTACAAGCGTTCACACCTAAGCCTCTTACAAGGTCAGCTGTTTAGCTAAACATGAGCTCATGATCTAAATTTACAAATAATGAAGAAAGCAGCTACAAGGGGAGACAATCAGCCAAAACCATCAATACCTGAATTAGATACCCAAGGCCATCCATCAGATGAAGGAATAATCGGGTGCTAGGCAGAAAATATACATAAAACTGGAACTGAAACAAGGCACAAGGATGTTTTCAAAGACTGGTAGGATCTCTAAAACATTTTTCAAGGACATGTCATTGATAAAGCTAAATACTCCAAGGTTGTGTAATACAACAGATTAATCATTGAGAAGAGTGAAATTATGCTGTTTTGAAAACTATGGCAGGTCAGATTTTCTGCCTAATTATATAAGAAGATTTCTCTAAAAAATACACATTATTTCAAAGACTTATTGGCTGTGAAATAAGTTAAGGGTATTTCAAATGGCTTGTCTGCAAAGAAAGGTGAGATGTAGGGAATCACAGAAAGTCGAGGGGAAAATAGGTCAATATATACATTGCTGCATGGTGAACTAAGCCTTAGGCCAGCAACATTGGAGAGGACCTGACCCTTAGACACGTACAAGTAAGCTGGAATCTTCAAAAGTTCAAATCTTTATAAGTAAAAAGTTTTATTAAAATGAATAACCAAGTGTTTTAATTGACATCAGAAGATGAAAACAATAAACCCTGAGAACATAGAGAAAAGATAAATAAAGATATGATCAGAACTTAATACAACAGAAAACGTATAAAATTCAGGTGATTTAGTAAGTCCAAAGAATCTTCTTTGAAAATATTTAAAAGACACACTTTGATTAAGGAAAACCAAAACATAAGTAAAGAATATACAGAAAGAGTCAGGACAATGTTAGAGCAGAGAATATATGAAATGCCAGTAAATTTGAACATTTCTGTCAAGTGGACCATTTCCTAGCTCCTAAAGTTTACCAACACTGACACAAGAGGAAATCATTTAAGGTCATCATGTCTGCCCTTGGCATTCTCGGAACGCCCTGGCCTCATAATGCAGCCTCTGTAGTCCATGGTTACCTGCGGAGAGTGGGCGGGGCTGAGGAAGGTTGGAACACTGCCCTCACTGAGGGAGTGGGTGTGGCCATCTCTGCTGTGACTGAACAAAGGGCAGGGGAGCAGGGGGCCAGGGTAGGGCTCTCAGAGCCCGGCAGGCCAAGTGGACTGTCACAAGCATTTAGGCCCAGGCCAAAGGGCGCCTTATTTGTCTGCACAGCTGCCCAAACTCTCACATTTCCACTCAGGCCGCCCTCTTACTTGAAGTGTGTGTGGAATATGTCCACGCAGTACACCGTGCTGTACAGCTAAGAATAGGTCTGGGCATCGTAGCTTCCTGCCAGGTGACCGAAGTTCGCCGGCAGATGGGTCCCAGGGACACACGCAGAGAGGCTCCTGCCCGGGTCACAGGCCGCCCACTGCCCCTGCCCCAGATCGGGGGCCGCAAAGCTGCCCTGTCTGAGTCCCCTGCCTCTAGAGGGAGTATTGGACCAACACTTGTAGAAAACGGGGTCCTTGCGGGCCACTCATTGGAGGGACACAAATAAATCTTTGCCGACTTTCTGCTGAAACTTACGAGCGTTCACACCTAAGCCTCTTACAAGGTCAGCTGTTTATCTAAACATGAGCTCATGATCTAAATTTACACAATAATGAAGAAAGAAGCTACAAGGGGAGACAATCAGCCAAAACCATCAATACCAGAATTAGATTCCCAAGGCCATCCATCAGATGTAGGAATAATCGGGTGCAAGGCAGAAAATATACATAAAACTGGAACTGAAACAAGGCACAAGGATGTTTTCAAAGACTGATAGGATCTCTAAAACATTTTTCAAGGACATGTCATTGATAAAGCTAAATACTCCAAGGTTGTGTAATACAACAGATTAATCATTGAGAAGAGTGAAATTATGCTGTTTTGTAAACTATGGCAGGTCAGATTTTCTGCCTAATTATATAAGAAGATTTCTCTAAAAAATACACATTATTTCAAAGACTTATTGGCTGTGAAATAAGTTAAGGGTATTTCAAATGGCTTGTCTGCAAAGAAAGGTGAGATGTAGGGAATCACAGAAAGTCGAGGGGAAAATAGGTCAATATATACATTGCTGTATGGTGTACTAAGCCTTAGGCCAGCAACAATGGAGAGGACCTGACCCTTAGACACGTACAAGTAAGCTGGAATCTTCAAATGTTCAAATCTTTATAAGAAAAAAGATTTATTAAAATGAATAACCAAGTGTTTTAATTGACATCAGAAGATGAAAACAATAAACCCTGAGAATATAGAGAAAAGATAAATAAAGATATGAGCAGAACTTAATACAACAGAAAACGTATAAAATTGAGGTGATTTAGTGAGTCCAAAGAATCTTCTTTGAAAAGATTTAAAAGACACACTTTGATTAAGGAAAACCAAAACATAAGTAAAGAATATACAGAAAGAGTCAGGACAATGTTAGAGCAGAGAATATATGAAATGCCAGTAAATTTGAACATTTCTGGAAAGTGGACCATTTCCTAGATCCTAAAGTTTACCAACACTGACACAAGAGGAAATCATTTAAGGTCATCATGTCTGCCCTTGGCATACTCGGAACGCCCTGGCCTCAGAATGCAGCCTCTGTAGTCCATGGTAACCTGCGGAGAGGGGGCGGGGCTGAGGGAGGTTGGAACACTGCCCACACTGAGGGAGTGGGTATGGCCATCTCTGCTGTGACTGAACAAAGGGCAGGGGAGCAGGGGGCCCAGGGCTGGGCCCTCAGAGCCCGGCAGGCCCAGTGGAGTGTCACAAGCTTTTAGGCCCAGGCCAAAAGGCGCCTTCTTTGTCTCCACAGCTGCCCAAACTCTCACCTTTCCACTCAGGCCGCCCTCTTACTTGAAGTGTGTGTGGAACGTGTCCGTGCAGTACACCGCGCTGCACAGCTAAGCATAGTTCTGGGCATCGTAGCTTCCTGCCAGGTGACCGAAGTTCGCAGGCAGATGGGTCCCTGGGACACACGCGGAGGGGCTCCTGCCCGGGTCACAGGCCGCCCACTGACCCTGCCCCAGACCGGGGGCCGCAAAGCAGCCCTGTCTGAGTCCCCTGCCTCTAGAGGGAGTATTGGACCAACACTTGTAGAAAACGGGGTCCTTGCGGGCCACTCATTGGAGTGACACAAATAAATCTTTGCCGACTTTCTGCTGAAACTTACAAGCGTTCACACCTAAGCCTCTTACAAGGTCAGCTGTTTAGCTAAACATGAGCTCATGATCTAAATTTACAAATAATGAAGAAAGCAGCTACAAGGGGAGACAATCAGCCAAAACCATCAATACCTGAATTAGATACCCAAGGCCATCCATCAGATGAAGGAATAATCGGGTGCTAGGCAGAAAATATACATAAAACTGGAACTGAAACAAGGCACAAGGATGTTTTCGAAGACTGGTAGGATCTCTAAAACATTTTTCAAGGACATGTCATTGATAAAGCTAAATACTCCAAGGTTGTGTAATACAACAGATTAATCATTGAGAAGAGTGAAATTATGCTGTTTTGAAAACTATGGCAGGTCAGATTTTCTGCCTAATTATATAAGAAGATTTCTCTAAAAAATACACATTATTTCAAAGACTTATTGGCTGTGAAATAAGTTAAGGGTATTTCAAATGGCTTGTCTGCAAAGAAAGGTGAGATGTAGGGAATCACAGAAAGTCGAGGGGAAAATAGGTCAATATATACATTGCTGCATGGTGAACTAAGCCTTAGGCCAGCAACATTGGAGAGGACCTGACCCTTAGACACGTACAAGTAAGCTGGAATCTTCAAAAGTTCAAATCTTTATAAGTAAAAAGATTTATTAAAATGAATAACCAAGTGTTTTAATTGACATCAGAAGATGAAAACAATAAACCCTGAGAACATAGAGAAAAGATAAATAAAGATATGATCAGAACTTAATACAACAGAAAACGTATAAAATTCAGGTGATTTAGTAAGTCCAAAGAATCTTCTTTGAAAAGATTTAAAAGACACACTTTGATTAAGGAAAACCAAAACATAAGTAAAGAATATACAGAAAGAGTCAGGACAATGTTAGAGCAGAGAATATATGAAATGCCAGTAAATTTGAACATTTCTGTCAAGTGGACCATTTCCTAGCTCCTAAAGTTTACCAACACTGACACAAGAGGAAATCATTTAAGGTCATCATGTCTGCCCTTGGCATTCTCGGAACGCCCTGGCCTCATAATGCAGCCTCTGTAGTCCATGGTTACCTGCGGAGAGTGGGCGGGGCTGAGGAAGGTTGGAACACTGCCCTCACTGAGGGAGTGGGTGTGGCCATCTCTGCTGTGACTGAACAAAGGGCAGGGGAGCAGGGGGCCAGGGAAGGGCTCTCAGAGCCCGGCAGGCCAAGTGGACTGTCACAAGCATTTAGGCCCAGGCCAAAGGGCGCCTTATTTGTCTGCACAGCTGCCCAAACTCTCACCTTTCCACTCAGGCCGCCCTCTTACTTGAAGTGTGTGTGGAATATGTCCACGCAGTACACCGTGCTGTACAGCTAAGCATAGGTCTGGGCATCGTAGCTTCCTGCCAGGTGACCGAAGTTTGCCGGCAGATGGGTCCCAGGGACACACGCGGAGAGGCTCCTGCCCGGGTCACAGGCCGCCCACTGCCCCTGCCCCAGATCGGGGGCCGCAAAGCTGCCCTGTCTGAGTCCCCTGCCTCTAGAGGGAGTATTGGACCAACACTTGTAGAAAACGGGGTCCTTGCGGGCCACTCATTGGAGGGACACAAATAAATCTTTGCCGACTTTCTGCTGAAACTTACGAGCGTTCACACCTAAGCCTCTTACAAGGTCAGCTGTTTATCTAAACATGAGCTCATGATCTAAATTTACACAATAATGAAGAAAGAAGCTACAAGGGGAGACAATCAGCCAAAACCATCAATACCAGAATTAGATTCCCAAGGCCATCCATCAGATGTAGGAATAATCGGGTGCAAGGCAGAAAATATACATAAAACTGGAACTGAAACAAGGCACAAGGATGTTTTCAAAGACTGATAGGATCTCTAAAACATTTTTCAAGGACATGTCATTGATAAAGCTAAATACTCCAAGGTTGTGTAATACAACAGATTAATCATTGAGAAGAGTGAAATTATGCTGTTTTGTAAACTATGGCAGGTCAGATTTTCTGCCTAATTATATAAGAAGATTTCTCTAAAAAATACACATTATTTCAAAGACTTATTGGCTGTGAAATAAGTTAAGGGTATTTCAAATGGCTTGTCTGCAAAGAAAGGTGAGATGTAGGGAATCACAGAAAGTCGAGGGGAAAATAGGTCAATATATACATTGCTGTATGGTGTACTAAGCCTTAGGCCAGCAACAATGGAGAGGACCTGACCCTTAGACACGTACAAGTAAGCTGGAATCTTCAAATGTTCAAATCTTTATAAGAAAAAAGATTTATTAAAATGAATAACCAAGTGTTTTAATTGACATCAGAAGATGAAAACAATAAACCCTGAGAATATAGAGAAAAGATAAATAAAGATATGAGCAGAACTTAATACAACAGAAAACGTATAAAATTGAGGTGATTTAGTGAGTCCAAAGAATCTTCTTTGAAAAGATTTAAAAGACACACTTTGATTAAGGAAAACCAAAACATAAGTAAAGAATATACAGAAAGAGTCAGGACAATGTTAGAGCAGAGAATATATGAAATGCCAGTAAATTTGAACATTTCTGTCAAGTGGACCATTTCCTAGATCCTAAAGTTTACCAACACTGACACAAGAGGAAATCATTTAAGGTCATCATGTCTGCCCTTGGCATTCTCGGAACGCCCTGGCCTCAGAATGCAGCCTCTGTAGTCCATGGTAACCTGCGGAGAGGGGGCGGGGCTGAGGGAGGTTGGAACACTGCCCTCACTGAGGGAGTGGGTGTGGCCATCTCTGCTGTGACTGAACAAAGGGCAGGGGAGCAGGGGGCCCAGGGCAGGGCCCTCAGAGCCCGGCAGGCCCAGTGGAGTGTCACAAGTTTTTAGGCCCAGGCCAAAGGTCGCCTTCTTTGTCTGCACAGCTGCACAAACTCTCACCTTTCCACTCAGGCCGCCCTCTTACTTGAAGTGTGTGTGGAACCTGTCCGCGCAGTACACCGCGCTGCACAGCTAAGCATAGTTCTGGGCATCGTAGTTTCCTGCCAGGTGACCGAAGTTCGCAGGGAGATGGGTCCCTGGGACACACGCGGAGGGGCTCCTGCCCGGGTCACAGGTCGCCCACTGCCCCTGCCCCAGATCGGGGGCCGCAAAGCAGCCCTGTCTGAGTCCCCTGCCTCTAGAGGGAGTATTGGACCAACACTTGTAGAAAACGGGGTCCTTGAGGGCCACTCATTGGAGGGACACAAATAAATCTTTGCCGACTTTCTGCTGAAACTTACGAGCGTTCACACCTAAGCCTCTTACAAGGTCAGCTGTTTAGCTAAACATGAGCTCATGATCTAAATTTACACAATAATGAAGAAAGCAGCTACAAGGGGAGACAATCAGCCAAAACCATCAATACCAGGATTAGATTCCACAGGCCATCCATCAGATGAAGGAATAATCGGGTGCAAGGCAGAAAATATACATAAAACTGGAACTGAAACAAGGCACAAGGATGTTTTCAAAGACTGGTAGGATCTCTAAAACATTTTTCAAGGACATGTCATTGATAAAGCTAAATACTCCAAGGTTTTGTAATACAACAGATTAATCATTGAGAAGAGTGAAATTATGCTGTTTTGAAAACTATGGCAGGTCAGATTTTCTGCCTAATTATATAAGAAGATTTCTCTAAAAAATAAACATTATTTCAAAGACTTATTGGCTGTGAAATAAGTTAAGGGTATTTCAAATGGCTTGTCTGCAAAGAAAGGTGAGATGTAGGGAATCACAGAAAGTCGAGGGGAAAATAGGTCAATATATACATTGCTGCATGGTGAACTAAGCCTTAGGCCAGCAACATTGGAGAGGACCTGACCCTTAGACACGTACAAGTAAGCTGGAATCGTCAAAAGTTCAAATCTTTATAAGTAAAAATATTTATTAAAATGAATAACCAAGTGTTTTAATTGACATCAGAAGATGAAAACAATAAACCCTGAGAACATAGAGAAAAGATAAATAAAGATATGAGCAGAACTTAATACAACAGAAAACGTATAAAATTCAGGTGATTTAGTAAGTCCAAAGAAGCTTCTTTGAAAAGATTTAAAAGACACACTTTGATTAAGGAAAACCAAAACATAAGTAAAGAATATACAGAAAGAGTCAGGACAATGTTAGAGCAGAGAATATATGAAATGCCAGTAAATTTGAACATTTCTGTAAAGTGGACCATTTCCTAGCTCCTAAAGTTTACCAACACTGACACAAGAGGAAATCATTTAAGGTCATCATGTCTTCCCTTGGTATCCTTGGAACGCCCTGGCCTCAGAATGCAGCCTCTGTAGTCCATGGTAACCTGCGGAGTGGGGGCAGGGCTGAGGGAGGTTAGAACACTGCCCTCACTGAGGGAGTGGGTGTGGCAATCTCTGCTGTGACTGAACAAAGGGCAGGGGAGCAGGGGGCCCAAGGCAGGGCCCTCAGAGCCCGGCAGGCCCAGTGGAGTGTCACAAGCTTTTAGGCCAAGGCCAAAGGGCGCCTTCTTTGTCTGCACAGCTGCCCAAACTCTCACCTTTCCACTCAGGACGCCCTCTTACTTGAAGTGTGTGTGGAACGTGTCCGCTCAGTATACCGCGCTGCACAGCTAAGCATAGGTCTGGGCATCGTAGCTTCCTGAAATGTGACCGAAGTTCGCAGGCAGATGGGTCCCTGGGACACCCGCGGAGAGGCTTCTTCCCGGGCCACAGGCTGCCCACTGCCCCTGGCCCAGATCGGGGGCCGCAAAGCAGCCCTGTCTGAGTCCCTTGCCTCTAGAGGGAGTATTGGACCAACACTTGTAGAAAATGGGGTCCTTGCGGGCCACTCATTGGAGGGCCACAAATAAATCTTTGCCGACTTTCTGCTGAAACTTACGAGCGTTCACACCTAAGCCTCTTACAAGGTCAGCTGTTTAGCTAAACATGAGCTCATGATCTAAATTTACACAATATTGAAGAAAGCAGCTACAAGGGGAGACAATCAGCCAAAACCATCAATACCAGAATTAGATTCCCAAGGCCAACCATCAGATGAAGGAATAATCGGGTGCAAGGCAGAAAATATACATAAAACTGGAACTGAAACAAGGCACAAGGATGTTTTCAAAGACTGGTAGGATCTCTAAAACATTTTTCAAGGACATGTCATTGATAAAGCTAAATACTCCAAGGTTGTGTAATACAACAGATTAATCATTGAGAAGAGTGAAATTATGCTGTTTTGAAAACTATGGCAGGTCAGATTTTCTGCCTAATTATATAAGAAGATTTCTCTAAAAAATACACATTATTTCAAAGACTTATTGGCTGTGAAATAAGTTAAGGGTATTTCAAATGGCTTGTCTGCAAAGAAAGGTGAGATGTAGGGAATCACAGAAAGTCGAGGGGAAAATAGGTCAATATATACATTGCTGCATGGTGAACTAAGCCTTAGGCCAGCAACATTGGAGAGGACCTGACCCTTAGACACGTACAAGTAAGCTGGAATCGTCAAAAGTTCAAATCTTTATAAGTAAAAATATTTATTAAAATGAATAACCAAGTGTTTTAATTGACATCAGAAGATGAAAACAATAAACCCTGAGAACATAGAGAAAAGATAAATAAAGATATGAGCAGAACTTAATACAACAGAAAACGTATAAAATTCAGGTGATTTAGTAAGTCCAAAGAAGCTTCTTTGAAAAGATTTAAAAGACACACTTTGATTAAGGAAAACCAAAACATAAGTAAAGAATATACAGAAAGAGTCAGGACAATGTTAGAGCAGAGAATATATGAAATGCCAGTAAATTTGAACATTTCTGTAAAGTGGACCATTTCCTAGCTCCTAAAGTTTACCAACACTGACACAAGAGGAAATCATTTAAGGTCATCATGTCTTCCCTTGGTATCCTTGGAACGCCCTGGCCTCAGAATGCAGCCTCTGTAGTCCATGGTAACCTGCGGAGTGGGGGCAGGGCTGAGGGAGGTTAGAACACTGCCCTCACTGAGGGAGTGGGTGTGGCAATCTCTGCTGTGACTGAACAAAGGGCAGGGGAGCAGGGGGCCCAAGGCAGGGCCCTCAGAGCCCGGCAGGCCCAGTGGAGTGTCACAAGCTTTTAGGCCAAGGCCAAAGGGCGCCTTCTTTGTCTGCACAGCTGCCCAAACTCTCACCTTTCCACTCAGGACGCCCTCTTACTTGAAGTGTGTGTGGAACGTGTCCGCTCAGTATACCGCGCTGCACAGCTAAGCATAGGTCTGGGCATCGTAGCTTCCTGAAATGTGACCGAAGTTCGCAGGCAGATGGGTCCCTGGGACACCCGCGGAGAGGCTTCTTCCCGGGCCACAGGCTGCCCACTGCCCCTGGCCCAGATCGGGGGCCGCAAAGCAGCCCTGTCTGAGTCCCTTGCCTCTAGAGGGAGTATTGGACCAACACTTGTAGAAAATGGGGTCCTTGCGGGCCACTCATTGGAGGGCCACAAATAAATCTTTGCCGACTTTCTGCTGAAACTTACGAGCGTTCACACCTAAGCCTCTTACAAGGTCAGCTGTTTAGCTAAACATGAGCTCATGATCTAAATTTACACAATATTGAAGAAAGCAGCTACAAGGGGAGACAATCAGCCAAAACCATCAATACCAGAATTAGATTCCCAAGGCCAACCATCAGATGAAGGAATAATCGGGTGCAAGGCAGAAAATATACATAAAACTGGAACTGAAACAAGGCACAAGGATGTTTTCAAAGACTGGTAGGATCTCTAAAACATTTTTCAAGGACATGTCATTGATAAAGCTAAATACTCCAAGGTTGTGTAATACAACAGATTAATCATTGAGAAGAGTGAAATTATGCTGTTTTGAAAACTATGGCAGGTCAGATTTTCTGCCTAATTATATAAGAAGATTTCTCTAAAAAATACACATTATTTCAAAGACTTATTGGCTGTGAAATAAGTTAAGGGTATTTCAAATGGCTTGTCTGCAAAGAAAGGTGAGATGTAGGGAATCACAGAAAGTCGAGGGGAAAATAGGTCAATATATACATTGCTGCATGGTGAACTAAGCCTTAGGCCAGCAACATTGGAGAGGACCTGACCCTTAGACACGTACAAGTAAGCTGGAATCGTCAAAAGTTCAAATCTTTATAAGTAAAAAGATTTATTAAAATGAATAACCAAGTGTTTTAATTGACATCAGAAGATGAAAACAATAAACCCTGAGAACATAGAGAAAAGATAAATAAAGATATGATCAGAACTTAATACAACAGAAAACGTATAAAATTCAGGTGATTTAGTAAGTCCAAAGAATCTTCTTTGAAAAGATTTAAAAGACACACTTTGATTAAGGAAAACCAAAACATAAGTAAAGAATATACAGAAAGAGTCAGGACAATGTTAGAGCAGAGAATATATGAAATGCCAGTAAATTTGAACATTTCTGGAAAGTGGACCATTTCCTAGCTCCTAAAGTTTACCAACACTGACACAAGAGGAAATCATTTAAGGTCATCATGTCTGCCCTTGGCATTCTCGGAACGCCCTGGCCTCATAATGCAGCCTCTGTAGTCCATGGTAACCTGCGGAGAGGGGGCAGGCCTGAGGGAGGTTGGAACACTGCCCTCACTGAGGGAGTGGGTGTGGCCATCTCTGCTGTGACTGAACAAAGGGCAGGGGAGCATGGGGCCCAGGGCAGGGCCCTCAGAGCCCGGCAGGCCCAGTGGAGTGTCACAAGTTTTTAGGCCCAGGCCAAAAGGCGCCTTCTTTGTCTCCACAGCTGCCCAAACTCTCACCTTTCCACTCAGGCCGCCCTCTTACTTGAAGTGTGTGTGGAACGTGTCCGTGCAGTACACCGCGCTGCACAGCTAAGCATAGTTCTGGGCATCGTAGCTTCCTGCCAGGTGACCGAAGTTCGCAGGCAGATGGGTCCCTGGGACACACGCGGAGGGGCTCCTGCCCGGGTCACAGGCCGCCCACTGACCCTGCCCCAGACCGGGGGCCGCAAAGCAGCCCTGTCTGAGTCCCCTGCCTCTAGAGGGAGTATTGGACCAACACTTGTAGAAAACGGGGTCCTTGCGGGCCACTCATTGGAGTGACACAAATAAATCTTTGCCGACTTTCTGCTGAAACTTACAAGCGTTCACACCTAAGCCTCTTACAAGGTCAGCTGTTTAGCTAAACATGAGCTCATGATCTAAATTTACAAATAATGAAGAAAGCAGCTACAAGGGGAGACAATCAGCCAAAACCATCAATACCTGAATTAGATACCCAAGGCCATCCATCAGATGAAGGAATAATCGGGTGCTAGGCAGAAAATATACATAAAACTGGAACTGAAACAAGGCACAAGGATGTTTTCAAAGACTGGTAGGATCTCTAAAACATTTTTCAAGGACATGTCATTGATAAAGCTAAATACTCCAAGGTTGTGTAATACAACAGATTAATCATTGAGAAGAGTGAAATTATGCTGTTTTGAAAACTATGGCAGGTCAGATTTTCTGCCTAATTATATAAGAAGATTTCTCTAAAAAATACACATTATTTCAAAGACTTATTGGCTGTGAAATAAGTTAAGGGTATTTCAAATGGCTTGTCTGCAAAGAAAGGTGAGATGTAGGGAATCACAGAAAGTCGAGGGGAAAATAGGTCAATATATACATTGCTGCATGGTGAACTAAGCCTTAGGCCAGCAACATTGGAGAGGACCTGACCCTTAGACACGTACAAGTAAGCTGGAATCTTCAAAAGTTCAAATCTTTATAAGTAAAAAGTTTTATTAAAATGAATAACCAAGTGTTTTAATTGACATCAGAAGATGAAAACAATAAACCCTGAGAACATAGAGAAAAGATAAATAAAGATATGATCAGAACTTAATACAACAGAAAACGTATAAAATTCAGGTGATTTAGTAAGTCCAAAGAATCTTCTTTGAAAATATTTAAAAGACACACTTTGATTAAGGAAAACCAAAACATAAGTAAAGAATATACAGAAAGAGTCAGGACAATGTTAGAGCAGAGAATATATGAAATGCCAGTAAATTTGAACATTTCTGTCAAGTGGACCATTTCCTAGCTCCTAAAGTTTACCAACACTGACACAAGAGGAAATCATTTAAGGTCATCATGTCTGCCCTTGGCATTCTCGGAACGCCCTGGCCTCATAATGCAGCCTCTGTAGTCCATGGTTACCTGCGGAGAGTGGGCGGGGCTGAGGAAGGTTGGAACACTGCCCTCACTGAGGGAGTGGGTGTGGCCATCTCTGCTGTGACTGAACAAAGGGCAGGGGAGCAGGGGGCCAGGGTAGGGCTCTCAGAGCCCGGCAGGCCAAGTGGACTGTCACAAGCATTTAGGCCCAGGCCAAAGGGCGCCTTATTTGTCTGCACAGCTGCCCAAACTCTCACATTTCCACTCAGGCCGCCCTCTTACTTGAAGTGTGTGTGGAATATGTCCACGCAGTACACCGTGCTGTACAGCTAAGAATAGGTCTGGGCATCGTAGCTTCCTGCCAGGTGACCGAAGTTCGCCGGCAGATGGGTCCCAGGGACACACGCAGAGAGGCTCCTGCCCGGGTCACAGGCCGCCCACTGCCCCTGCCCCAGATCGGGGGCCGCAAAGCTGCCCTGTCTGAGTCCCCTGCCTCTAGAGGGAGTATTGGACCAACACTTGTAGAAAACGGGGTCCTTGCGGGCCACTCATTGGAGGGACACAAATAAATCTTTGCCGACTTTCTGCTGAAACTTACGAGCGTTCACACCTAAGCCTCTTACAAGGTCAGCTGTTTATCTAAACATGAGCTCATGATCTAAATTTACACAATAATGAAGAAAGAAGCTACAAGGGGAGACAATCAGCCAAAACCATCAATACCAGAATTAGATTCCCAAGGCCATCCATCAGATGTAGGAATAATCGGGTGCAAGGCAGAAAATATACATAAAACTGGAACTGAAACAAGGCACAAGGATGTTTTCAAAGACTGATAGGATCTCTAAAACATTTTTCAAGGACATGTCATTAATAAAGCTAAATACTCCAAGGTTGTGTAATACAACAGATTAATCATTGAGAAGAGTGAAATTATGCTGTTTTGTAAACTATGGCAGGTCAGATTTTCTGCCTAATTATATAAGAAGATTTCTCTAAAAAATACACATTATTTCAAAGACTTATTGGCTGTGAAATAAGTTAAGGGTATTTCAAATGGCTTGTCTGCAAAGAAAGGTGAGATGTAGGGAATCACAGAAAGTCGAGGGGAAAATAGGTCAATATATACATTGCTGTATGGTGTACTAAGCCTTAGGCCAGCAACAATGGAGAGGACCTGACCCTTAGACACGTACAAGTAAGCTGGAATCTTCAAATGTTCAAATCTTTATAAGAAAAAAGATTTATTAAAATGAATAACCAAGTGTTTTAATTGACATCAGAAGATGAAAACAATAAACCCTGAGAATATAGAGAAAAGATAAATAAAGATATGAGCAGAACTTAATACAACAGAAAACGTATAAAATTGAGGTGATTTAGTGAGTCCAAAGAATCTTCTTTGAAAAGATTTAAAAGACACACTTTGATTAAGGAAAACCAAAACATAAGTAAAGAATATACAGAAAGAGTCAGGACAATGTTAGAGCAGAGAATATATGAAATGCCAGTAAATTTGAACATTTCTGGAAAGTGGACCATTTCCTAGATCCTAAAGTTTACCAACACTGACACAAGAGGAAATCATTTAAGGTCATCATGTCTGCCCTTGGCATTCTCGGAACGCCCTGGCCTCAGAATGCAGCCTCTGTAGTCCATGGTAACCTGCGGAGAGGGGGCGGGGCTGAGGGAGGTTGGAACACTGCCCACACTGAGGGAGTGGGTATGGCCATCTCTGCTGTGACTGAACAAAGGGCAGGGGAGCAGGGGGCCCAGGGCAGGGCCCTCAGAGCCCGGCAGGCCCAGTGGAGTGTCACAAGTTTTTAGGCCCAGGCCAAAAGGCGCCTTCTTTGTCTCCACAGCTGCCCAAACTCTCACCTTTCCACTCAGGCCGCCCTCTTACTTGAAGTTTGTGTGGAACGTGTCCGTGCAGTACACCGCGCTGCACAGCTAAGCATAGTTCTGGGCATCGTAGCTTCCTGCCAGGTGACCGAAGTTCGCAGGCAGATGGGTCCCTGGGACACACGCGGAGGGGCTCCTGCCCGGGTCACAGGCCGCCCACTGACCCTGCCCCAGACCGGGGGCCGCAAAGCAGCCCTGTCTGAGTCCCCTGCCTCTAGAGGGAGTATTGGACCAACACTTGTAGAAAACGGGGTCCTTGCGGGCCACTCATTGGAGTGACACAAATAAATCTTTGCCGACTTTCTGCTGAAACTTACAAGCGTTCACACCTAAGCCTCTTACAAGGTCAGCTGTTTAGCTAAACATGAGCTCATGATCTAAATTTACAAATAATGAAGAAAGCAGCTACAAGGGGAGACAATCAGCCAAAACCATCAATACCTGAATTAGATACCCAAGGCCATCCATCAGATGAAGGAATAATCGGGTGCTAGGCAGAAAATATACATAAAACTGGAACTGAAACAAGGCACAAGGATGTTTTCAAAGACTGGTAGGATCTCTAAAACATTTTTCAAGGACATGTCATTGATAAAGCTAAATACTCCAAGGTTGTGTAATACAACAGATTAATCATTGAGAAGAGTGAAATTATGCTGTTTTGAAAACTATGGCAGGTCAGATTTTCTGCCTAATTATATAAGAAGATTTCTCTAAAAAATACACATTATTTCAAAGACTTATTGGCTGTGAAATAAGTTAAGGGTATTTCAAATGGCTTGTCTGCAAAGAAAGGTGAGATGTAGGGAATCACAGAAAGTCGAGGGGAAAATAGGTCAATATATACATTGCTGCATGGTGAACTAAGCCTTAGGCCAGCAACATTGGAGAGGACCTGACCCTTAGACACGTACAAGTAAGCTGGAATCGCCAAAAGTTCAAATCTTTATAAGTAAAAATATTTATTAAAATGAATAACCAAGTGTTTTAATTGACATCAGAAGATGAAAACAATAAACCCTGAGAACATAGAGAAAAGATAAATAAAGATATGAGCAGAACTTAATACAACAGAAAACGTATAAAATTCAGGTGATTTAGTAAGTCCAAAGAATCTTCTTTGAAAAGATTTAAAAGACACACTTTGATTAAGGAAAACCAAAACATAAGTAAAGAATATACAGAAAGAGTCAGGACAATGTTAGAGCAGAGAATATATGAAATGCCAGTAAATTTGAACATTTCTGTCAAGTGGACCATTTCCTAGCTCCTAAAGTTTACCAACACTGACACAAGAGGAAATCATTTAAGGTCATCATGTCTGCCCTTGGCATTCTCGGAACGCCCTGGCCTCATAATGCAGCCTCTGTAGTCCATGGTTACCTGCGGAGAGTGGGCGGGGCTGAGGAAGGTTGGAACACTGCCCTCACTGAGGGAGTGGGTGTGGCCATCTCTGCTGTGACTGAACAAAGGGCAGGGGAGCAGGGGGCCAGGGAAGGGCTCTCAGAGCCCGGCAGGCCAAGTGGACTATCACAAGCATTTAGGCCCAGGCCAAAGGGCGCCTTATTTGTCTGCACAGCTGCCCAAACTCTCACCTTTCCACTCAGGCCGCCCTCTTACTTGAAGTGTGTGTGGAATATGTCCACGCAGTACACCGTGCTGTACAGCTAAGCATAGGTCTGGGCATCGTAGCTTCCTGCCAGGTGACCGAAGTTCGCCGGCAGATGGGTCCCAGGGACACACGCGGAGAGGCTCCTGCCCGGGTCACAGGCCGCCCACTGCCCCTGCCCCAGATCGGGGGCCGCAAAGCTGCCCTGTCTGAGTCCCCTGCCTCTAGAGGGAGTATTGGACCAACACTTGTAGAAAACGGGGTCCTTGCGGGCCACTCATTGGAGGGACACAAATAAATCTTTGCCGACTTTCTGCTGAAACTTACGAGCGTTCACACCTAAGCCTCTTACAAGGTCAGCTGTTTATCTAAACATGAGCTCATGATCTAAATTTACACAATAATGAAGAAAGAAGCTACAAGGGGAGACAATCAGCCAAAACCATCAATACCAGAATTAGATTCCCAAGGCCATCCATCAGATGTAGGAATAATCGGGTGCAAGGCAGAAAATATACATAAAACTGGAACTGAAACAAGGCACAAGGATGTTTTCAAAGACTGATAGGATCTCTAAAACATTTTTCAAGGACATGTCATTGATAAAGCTAAATACTCCAAGGTTGTGTAATACAACAGATTAATCATTGAGAAGAGTGAAATTATGCTGTTTTGTAAACTATGGCAGGTCAGATTTTCTGCCTAATTATATAAGAAGATTTCTCTAAAAAATACACATTATTTCAAAGACTTATTGGCTGTGAAATAAGTTAAGGGTATTTCAAATGGCTTGTCTGCAAAGAAAGGTGAGATGTAGGGAATCACAGAAAGTCGAGGGGAAAATAGGTCAATATATACATTGCTGTATGGTGTACTAAGCCTTAGGCCAGCAACAATGGAGAGGACCTGACCCTTAGACACGTACAAGTAAGCTGGAATCTTCAAATGTACAAATCTTTATAAGAAAAAAGATTTATTAAAATGAATAACCAAGTGTTTTAATTGACATCAGAAGATGAAAACAATAAACCCTGAGAATATAGAGAAAAGATAAATAAAGATATGAGCAGAACTTAATACAACAGAAAACGTATAAAATTGAGGTGATTTAGTGAGTCCAAAGAATCTTCTTTGAAAAGATTTAAAAGACACACTTTGATTAAGGAAAACCAAAACATAAGTAAAGAATATACAGAAAGAGTCAGGACAATGTTAGAGCAGAGAATATATGAAATGCCAGTAAATTTGAACATTTCTGGAAAGTGGACCATTTCCTAGATCCTAAAGTTTACCAACACTGACACAAGAGGAAATCATTTAAGGTCATCATGTCTGCCCTTGGCATTCTCGGAACGCCCTGGCCTCAGAATGCAGCCTCTGTAGTCCATGGTAACCTGCGGAGAGGGGGCGGGGCTGAGGGAGGTTGGAACACTGCCCACACTGAGGGAGTGGGTATGGCCATCTCTGCTGTGACTGAACAAAGGGCAGGGGAGAAGGGGGCCCAGGGCAGGGCCCTCAGAGCCCGGCAGGCCCAGTGGAGTGTCACAAGCTTTTAGGCCCAGGCCAAAGGCCGCCTTCATTGTCTGCACAGCTGCCCAAACTCTCACCTTTCCACTCAGGCCGCCCTCTTACTTGAAGAGTGTGTGGAACGTGTCCGTGCAGTATACCGCGCTGCACAGCTAAACATAAGTCTGGGCATCGTAGCTTCCTGCCAGGTGACCGAAGTTTGCAGGCAGATGGGTCCCTGGGACACACGCGGAGGGGCTCCTGCCCGGGTCACACGCCGCCCACTGCCCCTGCCCCAGATCGGGGGTCGCAAAGCAGCCCTGCCTGAGTACCCTGCCTCTAGAGGGAGTATTGGACCAACACTTGTAGAAAACAGGGTCCTTGCGGGACACTCATTGGAGGGACACAAATAAATCTTTGCCGACTTTCTGCTGAAACTTATGAGCGTTCACACCTAAGCCTGTTACAAGGTCAGCTGTTTAGCTAAACATGAGCTCATGATCTAAATTTGCACAATATTGAAGAAAGCAGCTACAAGGGGAGACAATCAGCCAAAACCATCAATACCAGAATTAGATTCCCAAGGCCATCCATCAGATGTAGGAATAATCGGGTGCAAGGCAGAAAATATACATAAAACTGGAACTGAAACAAGACACAAGGATGTTTTCAATGACTGGTAGGATCTCTAAAACATTTTTCAAGGACATGTGATTGATAAAGCTAAATACTCCAAGGTCGTGTAATACAACAGATTAATCATTGAGAAGAGTGAAATTATGCTGTTTTGAAAACTATGGCAGGTCAGATTTTCTGCCTAATTATATAAGAAGATTTCTCTAAAAAATACACATTATTTCAAAGACTTATTGGCTGTGAAATAAGTTAAGGGTATTTCAAATGGCTTGTCTGCAAAGAAAGGTGAGATGTAGGGAATCACAGAAAGTCGAGGGGAAAATAGGTCAATATATACATTGCTGTATGGTGAACTAAGCCTTAGGCCAGCAACAATGGACAGGACCTGTCCCTTAGACACGTACAAGTAAGCTGGAATCTTCAAAAGTTCAAATCTTTATAAGTAAAAAGATTTACTAAAATCAATAACCAAGTGTTTTAATTGACATCAGAAGATGAAAACAATAAACCCTGAGAACATGGATAAAAGATAAATAAAGATATGAGCAGAACTTAATACAACAGAAAACGTATAAAATTCAGGTGATTTAGTAAGTCCAAAGAATCTTCTTTGAAAAGATTTAAAAGACACACTTTGATTAAGGAAAACCAAAACATAAGTAAAGAATATACAGAAAGAGTCAGGACAATGTTAGAGCAGAGAATATATGAAATGCCAGTAAATTTGAACATTTCTGTCAAGTGGACCATTTCCTAGCTCCTAAAGTTTACCAACACTGACACAAGAGGAAATCATTTAAGGTCATCATGTCTGCCCTTGGCATTCTCGGAACGCCCTGGCCTCATAATGCAGCCTCTGTAGTCCATGGTTACCTGCGGAGAGTGGGCGGGGCTGAGGAAGGTTGGAACACTGCCCTCACTGAGGGAGTGGGTGTGGCCATCTCTGCTGTGACTGAACAAAGGGCAGGGGAGCAGGGGGCCAGGGAAGGGCTCTCAGAGCCCGGCAGGCCAAGTGGACTATCACAAGCATTTAGGCCCAGGCCAAAGGGCGCCTTATTTGTCTGCACAGCTGCCCAAACTCTCACCTTTCCACTCAGGCCGCCCTCTTACTTGAAGTGTGTGTGGAATATGTCCACGCAGTACACCGTGCTGTACAGCTAAGCATAGGTCTGGGCATCGTAGCTTCCTGCCAGGTGACCGAAGTTCGCCGGCAGATGGGTCCCAGGGACACACGCGGAGAGGCTCCTGCCCGGGTCACAGGCCGCCCACTGCCCCTGCCCCAGATCGGGGGCCGCAAAGCTGCCCTGTCTGAGTCCCCTGCCTCTAGAGGGAGTATTGGACCAACACTTGTAGAAAACGGGGTCCTTGCGGGCCACTCATTGGAGGGACACAAATAAATCTTTGCCGACTTTCTGCTGAAACTTACGAGCGTTCACACCTAAGCCTCTTACAAGGTCAGCTGTTTATCTAAACATGAGCTCATGATCTAAATTTACACAATAATGAAGAAAGAAGCTACAAGGGGAGACAATCAGCCAAAACCATCAATACCAGAATTAGATTCCCAAGGCCATCCATCAGATGTAGGAATAATCGGGTGCAAGGCAGAAAATATACATAAAACTGGAACTGAAACAAGGCACAAGGATGTTTTCAAAGACTGATAGGATCTCTAAAACATTTTTCAAGGACATGTCATTGATAAAGCTAAATACTCCAAGGTTGTGTAATACAACAGATTAATCATTGAGAAGAGTGAAATTATGCTGTTTTGTAAACTATGGCAGGTCAGATTTTCTGCCTAATTATATAAGAAGATTTCTCTAAAAAATACACATTATTTCAAAGACTTATTGGCTGTGAAATAAGTTAAGGGTATTTCAAATGGCTTGTCTGCAAAGAAAGGTGAGATGTAGGGAATCACAGAAAGTCGAGGGGAAAATAGGTCAATATATACATTGCTGTATGGTGTACTAAGCCTTAGGCCAGCAACAATGGAGAGGACCTGACCCTTAGACACGTACAAGTAAGCTGGAATCTTCAAATGTACAAATCTTTATAAGAAAAAATATTTATTAAAATGAATAACCAAGTGTTTTAATTGACATCAGAAGATGAAAACAATAAACCCTGAGAATATAGAGAAAAGATAAATAAAGATATGAGCAGAACTTAATACAACAGAAAACGTATAAAATTGAGGTGATTTAGTGAGTCCAAAGAATCTTCTTTGAAAAGATTTAAAAGACACACTTTGATTAAGGAAAACCAAAACATAAGTAAAGAATATACAGAAAGAGTCAGGACAATGTTAGAGCAGAGAATATATGAAATGCCAGTAAATTTGAACATTTCTGGAAAGTGGACCATTTCCTAGATCCTAAAGTTTACCAACACTGACACAAGAGGAAATCATTTAAGGTCATCATGTCTGCCCTTGGCATTCTCGGAACGCCCTGGCCTCAGAATGCAGCCTCTGTAGTCCATGGTAACCTGCGGAGAGGGGGCGGGGCTGAGGGAGGTTGGAACACTGCCCACACTGAGGGAGTGGGTATGGCCATCTCTGCTGTGACTGAACAAAGGGCAGGGGAGCAGGGGGCCCAGGGCAGGGCCCTCAGAGCCCGGCAGGCCCAGTGGAGTGTCACAAGCTTTTAGGCCCAGGCCAAAGGCCGCCTTCATTGTCTGCACAGCTGCCCAAACTCTCACCTTTCCACTCAGGCCGCCCTCTTACTTGAAGAGTGTGTGGAACGTGTCCGTGCAGTATACCGCGCTGCACAGCTAAACATAAGTCTGGGCATCGTAGCTTCCTGCCAGGTGACCGAAGTTTGCAGGCAGATGGGTCCCTGGGACACACGCGGAGGGGCTCCTGCCCGGGTCACACGCCGCCCACTGCCCCTGCCCCAGATCGGGGGTCGCAAAGCAGCCCTGCCTGAGTACCCTGCCTCTAGAGGGAGTATTGGACCAACACTTGTAGAAAACAGGGTCCTTGCGGGACACTCATTGGAGGGACACAAATAAATCTTTGCCGACTTTCTGCTGAAACTTATGAGCGTTCACACCTAAGCCTGTTACAAGGTCAGCTGTTTAGCTAAACATGAGCTCATGATCTAAATTTGCACAATATTGAAGAAAGCAGCTACAAGGGGAGACAATCAGCCAAAACCATCAATACCAGAATTAGATTCCCAAGGCCATCCATCAGATGTAGGAATAATCGGGTGCAAGGCAGAAAATATACATAAAACTGGAACTGAAACAAGACACAAGGATGTTTTCAATGACTGGTAGGATCTCTAAAACATTTTTCAAGGACATGTGATTGATAAAGCTAAATACTCCAAGGTCGTGTAATACAACAGATTAATCATTGAGAAGAGTGAAATTATGCTGTTTTGAAAACTATGGCAGGTCAGATTTTCTGCCTAATTATATAAGAAGATTTCTCTAAAAAATACACATTATTTCAAAGACTTATTGGCTGTGAAATAAGTTAAGGGTATTTCAAATGGCTTGTCTGCAAAGAAAGGTGAGATGTAGGGAATCACAGAAAGTCGAGGGGAAAATAGGTCAATATATACATTGCTGTATGGTGAACTAAGCCTTAGGCCAGCAACAATGGACAGGACCTGTCCCTTAGACACGTACAAGTAAGCTGGAATCTTCAAAAGTTCAAATCTTTATAAGTAAAAAGATTTACTAAAATCAATAACCAAGTGTTTTAATTGACATCAGAAGATGAAAACAATAAACCCTGAGAACATGGATAAAAGATAAATAAAGATATGAGCAGAACTTAATACAACAGAAAACGTATAAAATTCAGGTGATTTAGTAAGTCCAAAGAATCTTCTTTGAAAAGATTTAAAAGACACACTTTGATTAAGGAAAACCAAAACATAAGTAAAGAATATACAGAAAGAGTCAGGACAATGTTAGAGCAGAGAATATATGAAATGCCAGTAAATTTGAACATTTCTGTAAAGTGGACCATTTCCTAGCTCCTAAAGTTTACCAACACTGACACCAGAGGAAATCATTTAAGGTCATCATGTCTGCCCTTGGCATTCTCGGAACGCCCTGGCCTCAGAATGCAGCCTCTGTAGTCCATGGTAACCTGCGGAGAGGGGGCGGGGCTGAGGGAGGTTGGAACACTGCCCTCACTGAGGGAGTGGGTGTGGCCATCTCTGCAGTGACTGAACAAAGGGCAGGGGAGCAGGGGGCCCAGGGCAGGGCCCTCAGAGCCCGGCAGGCCCAGTGGAGTGTCACAAGCTTTTAGGCCCAGGCCAAAGGGCGCCTTCTTTGTCTGCACAGCTGCCCATACTCTCACCTTTCCACTCAGGCCGCCCTCTTACTTTAAGTGTGTGTGGAACGCGTCCGTGCAGTATACCGCGCTGCACAGCTAAGCATAGGTCTGGGCATCGTAGCTTCCTGCCAGGTGACCGAATTTCACAGGCAGATGGGTCCCTGGGACACACGCGGAGAGGCTCCTGCCCGGGTCACAGGCCGCCCACTGCCCCTGCCCCAGATTGGGAGCCGCAAAGCAGCCCTGTCTGAGTCCCCTGCCTCTAGAGGGAGTATTGGACCAACACTTGTAGAAAACGGGGTCCTTGCGGGCCACTCATTGGAGGGACACAAATAAATCTTTGCCGACTTTCTGCTGAAACTTACGAGCGTTCACACCTAAGCCTCTTACAAGGTCAGCTGTTTAGCTAAACATGAGCTCATGATCTAAATTTGCACAATATTGAAGAAAGCAGCTACAAGGGGAGACAATCAGCCAAAACCATCAATACCAGAATTAGATTCCCAAGGCCATCCATCAGATGTAGGAATAATCGTGTGCAAGGCAGAAAATATACATAAAACTGGAACTGAAACAAGGCACAAGGATGTTTTCAAAGACTGGTAGGATCTCTAAAACATTTTTCAAGGACATGTCATTGATAAAGCTAAATACTCCAAGGTTGTGTAATACAACAGATTAATCATTGAGAAGAGTGAAATTATGCTGTTTTGAAAACTATGGCAGGTCAGATTTTCTGCCTAATTATATAAGAAGATTTCTCTAAAAAATACACATTATTTCAAAGACTTATTGGCTGTGAAATAAGTTAAGGGTATTTCAAATGGCTTGTCTGCAAAGAAAGGTGAGATGTAGGGAATCACAGAAAGTCGAGGGGAAAATAGGTCAATATATACATTGCTGTATGGTGAACTAAGCCTTAGGCCAGCAACAATGGAGAGGACCTGACCCTTAGACACGAACAAGTAAGCTGGAATCTTCAAAAGTTCAAATCTTTATAAGTAAAAAGATTTATTAAAATCAATAACCAAGTGTTTTAATTGACATCAGAAGATGAAAACAATAAACCCTGAGAACATGGAGAAAAGATAAATAAAGATATGAGCAGAACTTAATACAACAGAAAACGTATAAAATTCAGGTGATTTAGTAAGTCCAAAGAATCTTCTTTGAAAAGATTTAAAAGACACACTTTGATTAAGGAAAACCAAAACATAAGTAAAGAATATACAGAAAGAGTCAGGACAATGTTAGAGCAGAGAATATATGAAATGCCAGTAAATTTGAACATTTCTGTAAAGTGGACCATTTCCTAGCTCCTAAAGTTTACCAACACTGACACCAGAGGAAATCATTTAAGGTCATCATGTCTGCCCTTGGCATTCTCGGAACGCCCTGGCCTCAGAATGCAGCCTCTGTAGTCCATGGTAAACTGCGGAGAGGGGGCGGGGCTGAGGGAGGTTGGAACACTGCTCTCACTGAGGGAGTGGGTGTGGCCACTTCTGCTGTGACTGAACAAAGGGCAGGGAAGCAGGGGGCCCAGGGCAGGGCCCTCAGAGCCCGGCAGGCCCAGTGGAGTGTCACAAGCTTTTAGGCCCAGGCCAATGGGCGCCTTCTTTGTCTGCACAGCTGCCCAAACTCTCACCTTTCCACTCAGGCCGCCCTCTTACTTTAAGTGTGTGTCGAACGTGTCCGTGCAGTATACCGCGCTGCACAGCTAAGCATAGGTCTGGGCATCGTAGCTTCCTGCCAGGTGACCGAAGTTCGCAGGCAGATGGGTCCCTGGGACACACGCGGAGGTGCTCCTGCCCGGGTCACAGGCCGCCCACTGCCCCTGCCCCAGATCGAGGGCCGCAAAGCAGCCCTGTCTGAGTCCCCTGCCTCTAGAGGGAGTATTGGACCAACACTTGTAGAAAACGGGGTCCTTGCGGGCCACTCATTGGAGGGACACAATTAAATCTTTGCCGACTTTCTGCTGAAACTTACGAGCGTTCAAACCTAAGCCTCTTACAAGGTCAGCTGTTTAGCTAAACATGAGCTCATGATCTAAATTTACAAAATATTGAAGAAAGCAGCTACAAGGGGAGACAATCAGCCAAAACCATCAATACCAGAATTAGATTCCCAAGGCCATCCATCAGATGTAGGAATAATCGGGTGCAAGGCAGAAAATATACATAAAACTGGAACTGAAACAAGGCACAAGGATGTTTTCAAAGACTGGTAGGATCTCTAAAACATTTTTCAAGGACATGTCATTGATAAAGCTAAATACTCCAAGGTTGTGTAATACAACAGATTAATCATTGAGAAGAGTGAAATTATGCTGTTTTGAAAACTATGGCAGGTCAGATTTTCTGCCTAATTATATAAGAAGATTTCTCTAAAAAATACACATTATTTCAAAGACTTATTGGCTGTGAAATAAGTTAAGGGTATTTCAAATGGCTTGTCTGCAAAGAAAGGTGAGATGTAGGGAATCACAGAAAGTCGAGGGGAAAATAGGTCAATATATACATTGCTGTATGGTGAACTAAGCCTTAGGCCAGCAACAATGGAGAGGACCTGACCCTTAGACACGTACAAGTAAGCTGGAATCTTCAAAAGTTCAAATCTTTATAAGTAAAAAGATTTATTAAAATGAATAACCAAGTGTTTTAATTGACATCAGAAGAGGAAAACAATAAACCCTGAGAACATGGAGAAAAGATAAATAAATTTATGAGCAGAACTTAATACAACAGAAAACGTATAAAATTCAGGTGATTTAGTAAGTCCAAAGAATCTTCTTTGAAAAGATTTAAAAGACACACTTTGATTAAGGAAAACCAAAACATAAGTAAAGAATATACAGAAAGAGTCAGGACAATGTTAGAGCAGAGAATATATGAAATGCCAGTAAATTTGAACATTTCTGTAAAGTGGACCATTTCCTAGCTCCTAAAGTTTACCAACACTGACACCAGAGGAAATCATTTAAGGTCATCATGTCTGCCCTTGGCATTCTCGGAACGCCCTGGCCTCAGAATGCAGCCTCTGTAGTCCATGGTAACCTGCGGAGAGGGGGCGGGGCTGAGGGAGGTTGGAACACTGCCCTCACTGAGGGAGTGGGTGTGGCCATCTCTGCAGTGACTGAACAAAGGGCAGGGGAGCAGGGGGCCCAGGGCAGGGCCCTCAGAGCCCGGCAGGCCCAGTGGAGTGTCACAAGCTTTTAGGCCCAGGTCAAAGGGCGCCTTCTTTGTCTGCACAGCTGCCCAAACTCTCACCTTTCCACTCAGGCCGCCCTCTTACTTTAAGTGTGTGTGGAACGCGTCCGTGCAGTATACCGCGCTGCACAGCTAAGCATAGGTCTGGGCATCGTAGCTTCCTGCCAGGTGACCGAAGTTCGCAGGCAGATGGGTCCCTGGGACACACGCGGAGAGGCTCCTGCCCGGGTCACAGGCCGCCCACTGCCCCTGCCCCAGATCGGGAGCCGCAAAGCAGCCCTGTCTGAGTCCCCTGCCTCTAGAGGGAGTATTGGACCAACACTTGTAGAAAACGGGGTCCTTGCGGGCCACTCATTGGAGGGACACAAATAAATCTTTGCCGACTTTCTGCTGAAACTTACGAGCGTTCACACCTAAGCCTCTTACAAGGTCAGCTGTTTAGCTAAACATGAGCTCATGATCTAAATTTGCACAATATTGAAGAAAGCAGCTACAAGGGGAGACAATCAGCCAAAACCATCAATACCAGAATTAGATTCCCAAGGCCATCCATCAGATGTAGGAATAATCGGGTGCAAGGCAGAAAATATACATAAAACTGGAACTGAAACAAGGCACAAGGATGTTTTCAAAGACTGGTAGGATCTCTAAAACATTTTTCAAGGACATGTCATTGATAAAGCTAAATACTCCAAGGTTGTGTAATACAACAGATTAATCATTGAGAAGAGTGAAATTATGCTGTTTTGAAAACTATGGCAGGTCAGATTTTCTGCCTAATTATATAAGAAGATTTCTCTAAAAAATACACATTATTTCAAAGACTTATTGGCTGTGAAATAAGTTAAGGGTATTTCAAATGGCTTGTCTGCAAAGAAAGGTGAGATGTAGGGAATCACAGAAAGTCGAGGGGAAAATAGGTCAATATATACATTGCTGTATGGTGAACTAAGCCTTAGGCCAGCAACAATGGAGAGGACCTGACCCTTAGACACGAACAAGTAAGCTGGAATCTTCAAAAGTTCAAATCTTTATAAGTAAAAAGATTTATTAAAATCAATAACCAAGTGTTTTAATTGACATCAGAAGATGAAAACAATAAACCCTGAGAACATGGAGAAAAGATAAATAAATTTATGAGCAGAACTTAATACAACAGAAAACGTATAAAATTCAGGTGATTTAGTAAGTCCAAAGAATCTTCTTTGAAAAGATTTAAAAGACACACTTTGATTAAGGAAAACCAAAACATAAGTAAAGAATATACAGAAAGAGTCAGGACAATGTTAGAGCAGAGAATATATGAAATGCCAGTAAATTTGAACATTTCTGTAAAGTGGACCATTTCCTAGCTCCTAAAGTTTACCAACACTGACACCAGAGGAAATCATTTAAGGTCATCATGTCTGCCCTTGGCATTCTCGGAACGCCCTGGCCTCAGAATGCAGCCTCTGTAGTCCATGGTAACCTGCGGAGAGGGGGCGGGGCTGAGGGAGGTTGGAACACTGCCCTCACTGAGGGAGTGGGTGTGGCCATCTCTGCAGTGACTGAACAAAGGGCAGGGGAGCAGGGGGCCCAGGGCAGGGCCCTCAGAGCCCGGCAGGCCCAGTGGAGTGTCACAAGCTTTTAGGCCCAGGCCAAAGGGCGCCTTCTTTGTCTGCACAGCTGCCCAAACTCTCACCTTTCCACTCAGGCCGCCCTCTTACTTTAAGTGTGTGTGGAACGTGTCCGTGCAGTATACCGCGCTGCACAGCTAAGCATAGGTCTGGGCATCGTAGCTTCCTGCCAGGTGACCGAATTTCGCAGGCAGTTGGGTCCCTGGGACACACGCGGAGAGGCTCCTGCCCGGGTCACAGGCCGCCCACTGCCCCTGCCCCAGATCGGGAGCCGCAAAGCAGCCCTGTCTGAGTCCCCTGCCTCTAGAGGGAGTATTGGACCAACACTTGTAGAAAACGGGGTCCTTGCGGGCCACTCATTGGAGGGACACAAATAAATCTTTGCCGACTTTCTGCTGAAACTTACGAGCGTTCACACCTAAGCCTCTTACAAGGTCAGCTGTTTAGCTAAACATGAGCTCATGATCTAAATTTGCACAATATTGAAGAAAGCAGCTACAAGGGGAGACAATCAGCCAAAACCATCAATACCAGAATTAGATTCCCAAGGCCATCCATCAGATGTAGGAATAATCGGGTGCAAGGCAGAAAATATACATAAAACTGGAACTGAAACAAGGCACAAGGATGTTTTCAAAGACTGGTAGGATCTCTAAAACATTTTTCAAGGACATGTCATTGATAAAGCTAAATACTCCAAGGTCGTGTAATACAACAGATTAATCATTGAGAAGAGTGAAATTATGCTGTTTTGAAAACTATGGCAGGTCAGATTTTCTGCCTAATTATATAAGAAGATTTCTCTAAAAAATACACATTATTTCAAAGACTTATTGGCTGTGAAATAAGTTAAGGGTATTTCAAATGGCTTGTCTGCAAAGAAAGGTGAGATGTAGGGAATCACAGAAAGTCGAGGGGAAAATAGGTCAATATATACATTGCTGTATGGTGAACTAAGCCTTAGGCCAGCAACAATGGAGAGGACCTGACCCTTAGACACGAACAAGTAAGCTGGAATCTTCAAAAGTTCAAATCTTTATAAGTAAAAAGATTTATTAAAATCAATAACCAAGTGTTTTAATTGACATCAGAAGATGAAAACAATAAACCCTGAGAACATGGAGAAAAGATAAATAAAGATATGAGCAGAACTTAATACAACAGAAAACGTATAAAATTCAGGTGATTTAGTAAGTCCAAAGAATCTTCTTTGAAAAGATTTAAAAGACACACTTTGATTAAGGAAAACCAAAACATAAGTAAAGAATATACAGAAAGAGTCAGGACAATGTTAGAGCAGAGAATATATGAAATGCCAGTAAATTTGAACATTTCTGTAAAGTGGACCATTTCCTAGCTCCTAAAGTTTACCAACACTGACACAAGAGGAAATCATTTAAGGTCATCATGTCTGCCCTTGGCATTCTCGGAACGCCCTGGCCTCAGAATGCAGCCTCTGTAGTCCATGGTAAACTGCGGAGAGGGGGCGGGGCTGAGGGAGGTTGGAACACTGCTCTCACTGAGGGAGTGGGTGTGGCCACTTCTGCTGTGACTGAACAAAGGGCAGGGAAGCAGGGGGCCCAGGGCAGGTCCCTCAGAGCCCGGCAGGCCCAGTGGAGTGTCACAAGCTTTTAGGCCCAGGCCAATGGGCGCCTTCTTTGTCTGCACAGCTGCCCAAACTCTCACCTTTCCACTCAGGCCGCCCTCTTACTTTAAGTGTGTGTCGAACGTGTCCGTGCAGTATACCGCGCTGCACAGCTAAGCATAGGTCTGGGCATCGTAGCTTCCTGCCAGGTGACCGAAGTTCGCAGGCAGATGGGTCCCTGGGACACACGCGGAGGTGCTCCTGCCCGGGTCACAGGCCGCCCACTGCCCCTGCCCCAGATCGGGGGCCGCAAAGCAGCTCTGTCTGAGTCCCCTGCCTCTAGAGGGAGTATTGGACCAACACTTGTAGAAAACGGGGTCCTTGCGGGCCACTCATTGGAGGGACACAAATAAATCTTTGCCGACTTTCTGCTGAAAGTTACGAGCGTTCAAACCTAAGCCTCTTACAAGGTCAGCTGTTTAGCTAAACATGAGCTCATGATCTAAATTTACAAAATATTGAAGAAAGCAGCTACAAGGGGAGACAATCAGCCAAAACCATCAATACCAGAATTAGATTCCCAAGGCCATCCATCAGATGTAGGAATAATCGGGTGCAAGGCAGAAAATATACATAAAACTGGAACTGAAACAAGGCACAAGGATGTTTTCAGTGACTGGTAGGATCTCTAAAACATTTTTCAAGGACATGTCATTGATAAAGCTAAATACTCCAAGGTTGTGTAATACAACAGATTAATCATTGAGAAGAGTGAAATTATGCTGTTTTGAAAACTATGGCAGGTCAGATTTTCTGCCTAATTATATAAGAAGATTTCTCTAAAAAATACACATTATTTCAAAGACTTATTGGCTGTGAAATAAGTTAAGGGTATTTCAAATGGCTTGTCTGCAAAGAAAGGTGAGATGTAGGGAATCACAGAAAGTCGAGGGGAAAATAGGTCAATATATACATTGCTGTATGGTGAACTAAGCCTTAGGCCAGCAACAATGGAGAGGACCTGACCCTTAGACACGTACAAGTAAGCTGGAATCTTCAAAAGTTCAAATCTTTATAAGTAAAAAGATTTATTAAAATGAATAACCAAGTGTTTTAATTGACATCAGAAGAGGAAAACAATAAACCCTGAGAACATAGAGAAAAGATAAATAAAGATATGAGCAGAACTTAATACAACAGAAAACGTATAAAATTCAGGTGATTTAGTAAGTCCAAAGAATCTTCTTTGAAAAGATTTAAAAGACACACTTTGATTAAGGAAAACCAAAACATAAGTAAAGAATATACAGAAAGAGTCAGGACAATGTTAGAGCAGAGAATATTTGAAATGCCAGTAAATTTGAACATTTCTGTAAAGTGGACCATTTCCTAGCTCCTAAAGTTTACCAACACTGACACCAGAGGAAATCATTTAAGGTCATCATGTCTGCCCTTGGCATTCTCGGAACGCCCTGGCCTCAGAATGCAGCCTCTGTAGTCCATGGTAACCTGCGGAGAGGGGGCGGGGATGAGGGAGGTTGGAACACTGCCCTCACTGAGGGAGTGGGTGTGGCCATCTCTGCAGTGACTGAACAAAGGGCAGGGGAGCAGGGGGCCCAGGGCAGGGCCCTCAGAGCCCGGCAGGCCCAGTGGAGTGTCACAAGCTTTTAGGCCCAGGCCAAAGGGCGCCTTCTTTGTCTGCACAGCTGCCCAAACTCTCACCTTTCCACTCAGGCCGCCCTCTTACTTTAAGTGTGTGTGGAACGTGTCCGTGCAGTATACCGCGCTGCACAGCTAAGCATAGGTCTGGGCATCGTAGCTTCCTGCCAGGTGACCGAAGTTCGCAGGCAGATGGGTCCCTGGGACACACGCGGAGAGGCTCCTGCCCGGGTCACAGGCCGCCCACTGCCCCTGCCCCAGATCGGGAGCCGCAAAGCAGCCCTGTCTGAGTCCCCTGCCTCTAGAGGGAGTATTGGACCAACACTTGTAGAAAACGGGGTCCTTGCGGGCCACTCATTGGAGGGACACAAATAAATCTTTGCCGACTTTCTGCTGAAACTTACGAGCGTTCACACCTAAGCCTCTTACAAGGTCAGCTGTTTAGCTAAACATGAGCTCATGATCTAAATTTGCACAATATTGAAGAAAGCAGCTACAAGGGGAGACAATCAGCCAAAACCATCAATACCAGAATTAGATTCCCAAGGCCATCCATCAGATGTAGGAATAATCGGGTGCAAGGCAGAAAATATACATAAAACTGGAACTGAAACAAGGCACAAGGATGTTTTCAAAGACTGGTAGGATCTCTAAAACATTTTTCAAGGACATGTCATTGATAAAGCTAAATACTCCAAGGTTGTGTAATACAACAGATTAATCATTGAGAAGAGTGAAATTATGCTGTTTTGAAAAC
This sequence comes from Mesoplodon mirus, assembly GCF_964341445.2. NCBI lineage: Eukaryota > Metazoa > Chordata > Mammalia > Artiodactyla > Ziphiidae > Mesoplodon > Mesoplodon mirus. Next base: position 119,276,891 of record NC_138976.1, on the reverse strand, counting down.
TATGGCAGGTCAGATTTTCTGCCTAATTATATAAGAAGATTTCTCTAAAAAATACACATTATTTCAAAGACTTATTGGCTGTGAAATAAGTTAAGGGTATTTCAAATGGCTTGTCTGCAAAGAAAGGTGAGATGTAGGGAATCACAGAAAGTCGAGGGGAAAATAGGTCAATATATACATTGCTGTATGGTGAACTAAGCCTTAGGCCAGCAACAATGGAGAGGACCTGACCCTTAGACACGAACAAGTAAGCTGGAATCTTCAAAAGTTCAAATCTTTATAAGTAAAAAGATTTATTAAAATCAATAACCAAGTGTTTTAATTGACATCAGAAGATGAAAACAATAAACCCTGAGAACATGGAGAAAAGATAAATAAAGATATGAGCAGAACTTAATACAACAGAAAACCTATAAAATTCAGGTGATTTAGTAAGTCCAAAGAATCTTCTTTGAAAAGATTTAAAAGACACACTTTGATTAAGGAAAACCAAAACATAAGTAAAGAATATACAGAAAGAGTCAGGACAATGTTAGAGCAGAGAATATATGAAATGCCAGTAAATTTGAACATTTCTGTAAAGTGGACCATTTCCTAGCTCCTAAAGTTTACCAACACTGACACAAGAGGAAATCATTTAAGGTCATCATGTCTGCCCTTGGCATTCTCGGAACGCCCTGGCCTCAGAATGCAGCCTCTGTAGTCCATGGTAAACTGCGGAGAGGGGGCGGGGCTGAGGGAGGTTGGAACACTGCTCTCACTTAGGGAGTGGGTGTGGCCACTTCTGCTGTGACTGAACAAAGGGCAGGGAAGCAGGGGGCCCAGTGCAGGGCCCTCAGAGCCTGGCAGGCCCAGTGGAGTGTCACAAGCTTTAGGCCCAGGCCAATGGGCGCCTTCTTTGTCGGCACAGCTGCCCAAACTCTCACCTTTCCACTCAGGCCGCCCTCTTACTTGAAGTGTGTGTCGAACGTGTCCGTGCAGTATACCGCGCTGCACAGCTAAGCATAGGTCTGGGCATCGTAGCTTCCTGCCAGGTGACCGAAGTTCGCAGGCAGATGGGTCCCTGGGACACACGCGGAGGTGCTCCTGCCCGGGTCACAGGCCGCCCACTGCCCCTGCCCCAGATCGGGGGCCGCAAAGCAGCCCTGTCTGAGTCCCCTGCCTCTAGAGGGAGTATTGGACCAACACTTGTAGAAAACGGGGTCCTTGCGGGCCACTCATCGGAGGGACACAAATAAATCTTTGCCGACTTTCTGCTGAAACTTACGAGCGTTCACACCTAAGCCTCTTACAAGGTCAGCTGTTTAGCTAAACATGAGCTCATGATCTAAATTTACACAATATTGAAGAAAGCAGCTACAAGGGGAGACAATCAGCCAAAACCATCAATACCAGAATTAGATTCCCAAGGCCATCCATCAGATGTAGGAATAATCCGGTGCAAGGCAGAAAATATACATAAAACTGGAACTGAAACAAGGCACAAGGATGTTTTAGAAGACTGGTAGGATCTCTAAAACATTTTTTCAAGGACATGTCATTGATAAAGCTAAATACTCCAAGGTTGTGTAATACAACAGATTAATCATTGAGAAGAGTGAAATTATGCTGTTTTGAAAACTATGGCAGGTCAGATTTTCTGCCTAATTCTATAAGAAGATTTCTCTAAAAAATACACATTATTTCAAAGACTTATTGGCTGTGAAATAAGTTAAGGGTATTTCAAATGGCTTGTCTGCAAAGAAAGGTGAGATGTAGGGAATCACAGAAAGTCGAGGGGAAAATAGGTCAATATATACATTGCTGTATGGTGAACTAAGCCTTAGGCCAGCAACAATGGAGAGAACCTGACCCTTAGACACGTACAAGTAAGCTGGAATCTTCAAAAGTTCAAATCTTTATAAGTAAAAAGATTTATTAAAATCAATAACCAAGTGTTTTAATTGACATCAGAAGATGAAAACAATAAACCCTGAGAACATGGAGAAAAGATAAATAAAGATATGAGCAGAACTTAATACAACAGAAAACGTATAAAATTCAGGTGATTTAGTAAGTCCAAAGAATCTTCTTTGAAAAGATTTAAAAGACACACTTTGAATAAGGAAAACCAAAACATAAGTAAAGAATATACAGAAAGAGTCAGGACAATGTTAGAGCAGACAATATATGAAATGCCAGTAAATTTGAACATTTCTGTCAAGTGGACCATTTCCTAGCTCCTAAAGTTTACCAACACTGACACAAGAGGAAATCATTTAAGGTCATCATGTCTGCCCTTGGCATTCTCGGAACGCCCTGGCCTCAGAATGCAGCCTCTGTAGTCCATGGTAAACTTCGGAGAGGGGGCGGGGCTGAGGGAGGTTGGAACACTGCCCTCACTGAGGGAGTGGGTGTGGCCATCTCTGCTGTGACTGAACAAAGAGCAGGGGAGCAGGGGGCCCAGGGCAGGGCCCTCAGAGCCCGGCAGGCCCAGTGGAGTGTCACAAGCTTTTAGGCCCAGGCCAAAGGGTGCCTTCTTTGTCTGCCCAGCTGCCCAAACTCTCACCTTTCCACTCAGGCGGCCCTCTTACTTGAAGTGTGTGTGGAACGTGTCCGTGCAGTATACCGCGCTGCACAGCTAAGCATATGTCAGGGCATCGTAGCTTCCTGCCAGGTGACCGAAGTTCGCAGGCAGATGGGTCCCTGGGACACACGCGGAGAGGCTCCTGCCAGGGTCACAGGCCGCCCACTGCCCCTGCCCCAGATCGGGAGCCGCAAAGCAGCCCTGTCTGAGTCCCCTGCCTCTAGAGGGAGTATTGGACCAACACTTGTAGAAAACGGGGTCCTTGCGGGCCACTCATTGGAGGGACACAAATAAATCTTTGCCGACTTTCTGCTGAAACTTACGAGCGTTCACACCTAAGCCTCTTACAAGGTCAGCTGTTTAGCTAAACATGAGCTCATGATCTAAATTTACACAATATTGAAGAAAGCAGCTACAAGGGGAGACAATCAGCCAAAACCATCAATACCAGAATTAGATTCCCAAGGCCATCCATCAGATGTAGGAATAATCGGGTGCAAGGCAGAAAATATACATAAAACTGGAACTGAAACAAGGCACAAGGATGTTTTCAAAGACTGGTAGGATCTCTAAAACATTTTTCAAGGACATGTCATTGATAAAGCTAAATACTCCAAGGTTGTGTAATACAACAGATTAATCATTGAGAAGAGTGAAATTATGCTGTTTTGAAAACTATGGCAGGTCAGATTTTCTGCCTAATTATATAAGAAGATTTCTCTAAAAAATACACATTATTTCAAAGACTTATTGGCTGTGAAATAAGTTAAGGGTATTTCAAATGGCTTGTCTGCCAAGAAAGGTGAGATGTAGGGAATCACAGAAAGTCGAGGGGAAAATAGGTCAATATATACATTGCTGTATGGTGAACTAAGCCTTAGGCCAGCAACAATGGAGAGGACCTGACCCTTAGACACGTACAAGTAAGCTGGAATCTTCAAAAGTTCAAATCTTTATAAGTAAAAAGATTTATTAAAATGAATAACCAAGTGTTTTAATTGACATCAGAAGATGAAAACAATAAACCCTGAGAACATAGAGAAAAGATAAATAAAGTTATGAGCAGAACTTAATACAACAGAAAACGTATAAAATTGAGGTGATTTAGTAAGTCCAAAGAATCTTCTTTGAAAAGAATTAAAAGACACACTTTGATTAAGGAAAACCAAAACATAAGTAAAGAATATACAGAAAGAGTCAGGACAATGTTAGAGCAGAGAATATATGAAATGCCAGTAAATTTGAACATTTCTGTAAAGTGGACCATTTCCTAGCTCCTAAAGTTTACCAACACTGACACAAGAGGAAATCATTTAAGGTCATCATGTCTGCCCTTGGCATTCTCGGAACGCCCTGGCCTCAGAATGCAGCCTCTGTAGTCCATGGTAACCTGCGGAGAGGGGGCGGGGCTGAGGGAGGTTGGAACACTCCCCTCACTGAGGGAGTGGGTGTGGCCATCTCTGCTGTGACTGAACAAAGGGCAGGGGAGCAGGGGGCCCAGGGCAGGGCCCTCAGAGCCCGGCAGGCCCAGTGGAGTGTCACAAGCTTTTAGGCCCAGGCCAATGTGTGCCTTCTTTGTCTGCACATCTGCCCAATCTCTCACCTTTCCACTCAGGCCGCCCTCTTACTTGAAGTGTGTGTGGAACGTGTCCGTGCAGTATACCGCGCTGCACAGCTAAGCATAGGTCTGGGCATCGTAGCTTCCTGCCAGGTGACCGAAGTTCGCAGGCAGATGGGTCCCTGGGACACACGCGGAGGTGCTCCTGCCCGGGTCACAGGCCGCCCACTGCCCCTGCCCCAGATCGGGGGCCGCAAAGCAGCCCTGTCTGAGTCCCCTGCCTCTAGAGGGAGTATTGGACCAACACTTGTAGAAAACGGGGTCCTTGCGGGCCACTCATTGGAGGGACACAAATAAATCTTTGCCGACTTTCTGCTGAAACTTACGAGCGTTCAAACCTAAGCCTTTTACAAGGTCAGCTGTTTAGCTAAACATGAGCTCATGATCTAAATTTACAAAATATTGAAGAAAGCAGCTACAAGGGGAGACAATCAGCCAAAACCATCAATACCAGAATTAGATTCCCAAGGCCATCCATCAGATGTAGGAATAATCGGGTGCAAGGCAGAAAATATACATAAAACTGGAACTGAAACAAGGCACAAGGATGTTTTCAATGACTGGTAGGATCTCTAAAACATTTTTCAAGGACATGTCATTGATAAAGCTAAATACTCCAAGGTCGTGTAATACAACAGATTAATCATTGAGAAGAGTGAAATTATGCTGTTTTGAAAACTATGGCAGGTCAGATTTTCTGCCTAATTATAAAAGAAGATTTCTCTAAAAAATACACATTATTTCAAAGACTTATTGGCTGTGAAATAAGTTAAGGGTATTTCAAATGGCTTGTCTGCAAAGAAAGGTGAGATGTAGGGAATCACAGAAAGTCGAGGGGAAAATAGGTCAATATATACATTGCTGTATGGTGAACTAAGCCTTAGGCCAGCAAAAATGGAGAGGACCTGACCCTTAGACACGTACAAGTAAGCTGGAATCTTCAAAAGTTCAAATCTTTATAAGTAAAAAGATTTACTAAAATCAATAACCAAGTGTTTTAATTGACATCAGAAGATGAAAACAATAAACCCTGAGAACATGGAGAAAAGATAAATAAAGATATGAGCAGAACTTAATACAACAGAAAACGTATAAAATTCAGGTGATTTAGTAAGTCCAAAGAATCTTCTTTGAAAAGATTTAAAAGACACACTTTGATTAAGGAAAACCAAAACATAAGTAAAGAATATACAGAAAGAGTCAGGACAATGTTAGAGCAGAGAATATATGAAATGGCAGTAAATTGGAACATTTCTGTCAAGTGGACCATTTCCTAGCTCCTAAAGTTTACCAACACTGACACCAGAGGAAATCATTTAAGGTCATCATGTCTGCCCTTGGCATTCTCGGAACGCCCTGGCCTCAGAATGCAGCCTCTGTAGTCCATGGTAACCTGCGGAGAGGGGGCGGGGCTGAGGGAGGTTGGAACACTGCCCTCACTGAGGGAGTGGGTGTGGCCATCTCTGCAGTGACTGAACAAAGGGCAGGGGAGCAGGGGGCCCAGGGCAGGGCCCTCAGAGCCCGGCAGGCCCAGTGGAGTGTCACAAGCTTTTAGGCCCAGGCCAAAGGGCGCCTTCTTTGTCGGCACAGCTGCCCAAACTCTCACCTTTCCACTCAGGCCGCCCTCTTACTTGAAGTGTGTGTCGAACGTGTCCGTGCAGTATACCGCGCTGCACAGCTAAGCATAGGTCTGGGCATCGTAGCTTCCTGCCAGGTGACCGAAGTTCGCAGGCAGATGGGTCCCTGGGACACACGCGGAGGTGCTCCTGCCCGGGTCACAGGCCGCCCACTGCCCCTGCCCCAGATCGGGGGCCGCAAAGCAGCCCTGTCTGAGTCCCCTGCCTCTAGAGGGAGTATTGGACCAACACTTGTAGAAAACGGGGTCCTTGCGGGCCACTCATCGGAGGGACACAAATAAATCTTTGCCGACTTTCTGCTGAAACTTACGAGCGTTCACACCTAAGCCTCTTACAAGGTCAGCTGTTTAGCTAAACATGAGCTCATGATCTAAATTTACACAATATTGAAGAAAGCAGCTACAAGGGGAGACAATCAGCCAAAACCATCAATACCAGAATTAGATTCCCAAGGCCATCCATCAGATGTAGGAATAATCGGGTGCAAGGCAGAAAATATACATAAAACTGGAACTGAAACAAGGCACAAGGATGTTTTAGAAGACTGGTAGGATCTCTAAAACATTTTTTCAAGGACATGTCATTGATAAAGCTAAATACTCCAAGGTTGTGTAATACAACAGATTAATCATTGAGAAGAGTGAAATTATGCTGTTTTGAAAACTATGGCAGGTCAGATTTTCTGCCTAATTCTATAAGAAGATTTCTCTAAAAAATACACATTATTTCAAAGACTTATTGGCTGTGAAATAAGTTAAGGGTATTTCAAATGGCTTGTCTGCAAAGAAAGGTGAGATGTAGGGAATCACAGAAAGTCGAGGGGAAAATAGGTCAATATATACATTGCTGTATGGTGAACTAAGCCTTAGGCCAGCAACAATGGAGAGAACCTGACCCTTAGACACGTACAAGTAAGCTGGAATCTTCAAAAGTTCAAATCTTTATAAGTAAAAAGATTTATTAAAATCAATAACCAAGTGTTTTAATTGACATCAGAAGATGAAAACAATAAACCCTGAGAACATGGAGAAAAGATAAATAAAGATATGAGCAGAACTTAATACAACAGAAAACGTATAAAATTCAGGTGATTTAGTAAGTCCAAAGAATCTTCTTTGAAAAGATTTAAAAGACACACTTTGAATAAGGAAAACCAAAACATAAGTAAAGAATATACAGAAAGAGTCAGGACAATGTTAGAGCAGACAATATATGAAATGCCAGTAAATTTGAACATTTCTGTCAAGTGGACCATTTCCTAGCTCCTAAAGTTTACCAACACTGACACAAGAGGAAATCATTTAAGGTCATCATGTCTGCCCTTGGCATTCTCGGAACGCCCTGGCCTCAGAATGCAGCCTCTGTAGTCCATGGTAAACTTCGGAGAGGGGGCGGGGCTGAGGGAGGTTGGAACACTGCCCTCACTGAGGGAGTGGGTGTGGCCATCTCTGCTGTGACTGAACAAAGAGCAGGGGAGCAGGGGGCCCAGGGCAGGGCCCTCAGAGCCCGGCAGGCCCAGTGGAGTGTCACAAGCTTTTAGGCCCAGGCCAAAGGGTGCCTTCTTTGTCTGCACAGCTGCCCAAACTCTCACCTTTCCACTCAGGCGGCCCTCTTACTTGAAGTGTGTGTGGAACGTGTCCGTGCAGTATACCGCGCTGCACAGCTAAGCATATGTCAGGGCATCGTAGCTTCCTGCCAGGTGACCGAAGTTCGCAGGCAGATGGGTCCCTGGGACACACGCGGAGAGGCTCCTGCCAGGGTCACAGGCCGCCCACTGCCCCTGCCCCAGATCGGGAGCCGCAAAGCAGCCCTGTCTGAGTCCCCTGCCTCTAGAGGGAGTATTGGACCAACACTTGTAGAAAACGGGGTCCTTGCGGGCCACTCATTGGAGGGACACAAATAAATCTTTGCCGACTTTCTGCTGAAACTTACGAGCGTTCACACCTAAGCCTCTTACAAGGTCAGCTGTTTAGCTAAACATGAGCTCATGATCTAAATTTACACAATATTGAAGAAAGCAGCTACAAGGGGAGACAATCAGCCAAAACCATCAATACCAGAATTAGATTCCCAAGGCCATCCATCAGATGTAGGAATAATCGGGTGCAAGGCAGAAAATATACATAAAACTGGAACTGAAACAAGGCACAAGGATGTTTTCAAAGACTGGTAGGATCTCTAAAACATTTTTCAAGGACATGTCATTGATAAAGCTAAATACTCCAAGGTTGTGTAATACAACAGATTAATCATTGAGAAGAGTGAAATTATGCTGTTTTGAAAACTATGGCAGGTCAGATTTTCTGCCTAATTATATAAGAAGATTTCTCTAAAAAATACACATTATTTCAAAGACTTATTGGCTGTGAAATAAGTTAAGGGTATTTCAAATGGCTTGTCTGCCAAGAAAGGTGAGATGTAGGGAATCACAGAAAGTCGAGGGGAAAATAGGTCAATATATACATTGCTGTATGGTGAACTAAGCCTTAGGCCAGCAACAATGGAGAGGACCTGACCCTTAGACACGTACAAGTAAGCTGGAATCTTCAAAAGTTCAAATCTTTATAAGTAAAAAGATTTATTAAAATGAATAACCAAGTGTTTTAATTGACATCAGAAGATGAAAACAATAAACCCTGAGAACATAGAGAAAAGATAAATAAAGTTATGAGCAGAACTTAATACAACAGAAAACGTATAAAATTGAGGTGATTTAGTAAGTCCAAAGAATCTTCTTTGAAAAGAATTAAAAGACACACTTTGATTAAGGAAAACCAAAACATAAGTAAAGAATATACAGAAAGAGTCAGGACAATGTTAGAGCAGAGAATATATGAAATGCCAGTAAATTTGAACATTTCTGTAAAGTGGACCATTTCCTAGCTCCTAAAGTTTACCAACACTGACACAAGAGGAAATCATTTAAGGTCATCATGTCTGCCCTTGGCATTCTCGGAACGCCCTGGCCTCAGAATGCAGCCTCTGTAGTCCATGGTAACCTGCGGAGAGGGGGCGGGGCTGAGGGAGGTTGGAACACTCCCCTCACTGAGGGAGTGGGTGTGGCCATCTCTGCTGTGACTGAACAAAGGGCAGGGGAGCAGGGGGCCCAGGGCAGGGCCCTCAGAGCCCGGCAGGCCCAGTGGAGTGTCACAAGCTTTTAGGCCCAGGCCAATGTGTGCCTTCTTTGTCTGCACATCTGCCCAATCTCTCACCTTTCCACTCAGGCCGCCCTCTTACTTGAAGTGTGTGTGGAACGTGTCCGTGCAGTATACCGCGCTGCACAGCTAAGCATAGGTCTGGGCATCGTAGCTTCCTGCCAGGTGACCGAAGTTCGCAGGCAGATGGGTCCCTGGGACACACGCGGAGGTGCTCCTGCCCGGGTCACAGGCCGCCCACTGCCCCTGCCCCAGATCGGGGGCCGCAAAGCAGCCCTGTCTGAGTCCCCTGCCTCTAGAGGGAGTATTGGACCAACACTTGTAGAAAACGGGGTCCTTGCGGGCCACTCATTGGAGGGACACAAATAAATCTTTGCCGACTTTCTGCTGAAACTTACGAGCGTTCAAACCTAAGCCTCTTACAAGGTCAGCTGTTTAGCTAAACATGAGCTCATGATCTAAATTTACACAATATTGAAGAAAGCAGCTACAAGGGGAGACAATCAGCCAAAACCATCAATACCAGAATTAGATTCCCAAGGCCATCCATCAGATGTAGGAATAATCGGGTGCAAGGCAGAAAATATACATAAAACTGGAACTGAAACAAGGCACAAGGATGTTTTCAATGACTGGTAGGATCTCTAAAACATTTTTCAAGGACATGTCATTGATAAAGCTAAATACTCCAAGGTCGTGTAATACAACAGATTAATCATTGAGAAGAGTGAAATTATGCTGTTTTGAAAACTATGGCAGGTCAGATTTTCTGCCTAATTATAAAAGAAGATTTCTCTAAAAAATACACATTATTTCAAAGACTTATTGGCTGTGAAATAAGTTAAGGGTATTTCAAATGGCTTGTCTGCAAAGAAAGGTGAGATGTAGGGAATCACAGAAAGTCGAGGGGAAAATAGGTCAATATATACATTGCTGTATGGTGAACTAAGCCTTAGGCCAGCAAAAATGGAGAGGACCTGACCCTTAGACACGTACAAGTAAGCTGGAATCTTCAAAAGTTCAAATCTTTATAAGTAAAAAGATTTACTAAAATCAATAACCAAGTGTTTTAATTGACATCAGAAGATGAAAACAATAAACCCTGAGAACATGGAGAAAAGATAAATAAAGATATGAGCAGAACTTAATACAACAGAAAACGTATAAAATTCAGGTGATTTAGTAAGTCCAAAGAATCTTCTTTGAAAAGATTTAAAAGACACACTTTGATTAAGGAAAACCAAAACATAAGTAAAGAATATACAGAAAGAGTCAGGACAATGTTAGAGCAGAGAATATATGAAATGGCAGTAAATTGGAACATTTCTGTCAAGTGGACCATTTCCTAGCTCCTAAAGTTTACCAACACTGACACCAGAGGAAATCATTTAAGGTCATCATGTCTGCCCTTGGCATTCTCGGAACGCCCTGGCCTCAGAATGCAGCCTCTGTAGTCCATGGTAACCTGCGGAGAGGGGGCGGGGCTGAGGGAGGTTGGAACACTGCCCTCACTGAGGGAGTGGGTGTGGCCATCTCTGCAGTGACTGAACAAAGGGCAGGGGAGCAGGGGGCCCAGGGCAGGGCCCTCAGAGCCCGGCAGGCCCAGTGGAGTGTCACAAGCTTTTAGGCCCAGGCCAAAGGGCGCCTTCTTTGTCGGCACAGCTGCCCAAACTCTCACCTTTCCACTCAGGCCGCCCTCTTACTTGAAGTGTGTGTCGAACGTGTCCGTGCAGTATACCGCGCTGCACAGCTAAGCATAGGTCTGGGCATCGTAGCTTCCTGCCAGGTGACCGAAGTTCGCAGGCAGATGGGTCCCTGGGACACACGCGGAGGTGCTCCTGCCCGGGTCACAGGCCGCCCACTGCCCCTGCCCCAGATCGGGGGCCGCAAAGCAGCCCTGTCTGAGTCCCCTGCCTCTAGAGGGAGTATTGGACCAACACTTGTAGAAAACGGGGTCCTTGCGGGCCACTCATCGGAGGGACACAAATAAATCTTTGCCGACTTTCTGCTGAAACTTACGAGCGTTCACACCTAAGCCTCTTACAAGGTCAGCTGTTTAGCTAAACATGAGCTCATGATCTAAATTTACACAATATTGAAGAAAGCAGCTACAAGGGGAGACAATCAGCCAAAACCATCAATACCAGAATTAGATTCCCAAGGCCATCCATCAGATGTAGGAATAATCGGGTGCAAGGCAGAAAATATACATAAAACTGGAACTGAAACAAGGCACAAGGATGTTTTAGAAGACTGGTAGGATCTCTAAAACATTTTTTCAAGGACATGTCATTGATAAAGCTAAATACTCCAAGGTTGTGTAATACAACAGATTAATCATTGAGAAGAGTGAAATTATGCTGTTTTGAAAACTATGGCAGGTCAGATTTTCTGCCTAATTCTATAAGAAGATTTCTCTAAAAAATACACATTATTTCAAAGACTTATTGGCTGTGAAATAAGTTAAGGGTATTTCAAATGGCTTGTCTGCAAAGAAAGGTGAGATGTAGGGAATCACAGAAAGTCGAGGGGAAAATAGGTCAATATATACATTGCTGTATGGTGAACTAAGCCTTAGGCCAGCAACAATGGAGAGAACCTGACCCTTAGACACGTACAAGTAAGCTGGAATCTTCAAAAGTTCAAATCTTTATAAGTAAAAAGATTTATTAAAATCAATAACCAAGTGTTTTAATTGACATCAGAAGATGAAAACAATAAACCCTGAGAACATGGAGAAAAGATAAATAAAGATATGAGCAGAACTTAATACAACAGAAAACGTATAAAATTCAGGTGATTTAGTAAGTCCAAAGAATCTTCTTTGAAAAGATTTAAAAGACACACTTTGAATAAGGAAAACCAAAACATAAGTAAAGAATATACAGAAAGAGTCAGGACAATGTTAGAGCAGACAATATATGAAATGCCAGTAAATTTGAACATTTCTGTCAAGTGGACCATTTCCTAGCTCCTAAAGTTTACCAACACTGACACAAGAGGAAATCATTTAAGGTCATCATGTCTGCCCTTGGCATTCTCGGAACGCCCTGGCCTCAGAATGCAGCCTCTGTAGTCCATGGTAAACTTCGGAGAGGGGGCGGGGCTGAGGGAGGTTGGAACACTGCCCTCACTGAGGGAGTGGGTGTGGCCATCTCTGCTGTGACTGAACAAAGAGCAGGGGAGCAGGGGGCCCAGGGCAGGGCCCTCAGAGCCCGGCAGGCCCAGTGGAGTGTCACAAGCTTTTAGGCCCAGGCCAAAGGGTGCCTTCTTTGTCTGCACAGCTGCCCAAACTCTCACCTTTCCACTCAGGCGGCCCTCTTACTTGAAGTGTGTGTGGAACGTGTCCGTGCAGTATACCGCGCTGCACAGCTAAGCATATGTCAGGGCATCGTAGCTTCCTGCCAGGTGACCGAAGTTCGCAGGCAGATGGGTCCCTGGGACACACGCGGAGAGGCTCCTGCCCGGGTCACAGGCCGCCCACTGCCCCTGCCCCAGATCGGGAGCCGCAAAGCAGCCCTGTCTGAGTCCCCTGCCTCTAGAGGGAGTATTGGACCAACACTTGTAGAAAACGGGGTCCTTGCGGGCCACTCATTGGAGGGACACAAATAAATCTTTGCCGACTTTCTGCTGAAACTTACGAGCGTTCACACCTAAGCCTCTTACAAGGTCAGCTGTTTAGCTAAACATGAGCTCATGATCTAAATTTACACAATATTGAAGAAAGCAGCTACAAGGGGAGACAATCAGCCAAAACCATCAATACCAGAATTAGATTCCCAAGGCCATCCATCAGATGTAGGAATAATCGGGTGCAAGGCAGAAAATATACATAAAACTGGAACTGAAACAAGGCACAAGGATGTTTTCAAAGACTGGTAGGATCTCTAAAACATTTTTCAAGGACATGTCATTGATAAAGCTAAATACTCCAAGGTTGTGTAATACAACAGATTAATCATTGAGAAGAGTGAAATTATGCTGTTTTGAAAACTATGGCAGGTCAGATTTTCTGCCTAATTATATAAGAAGATTTCTCTAAAAAATACACATTATTTCAAAGACTTATTGGCTGTGAAATAAGTTAAGGGTATTTCAAATGGCTTGTCTGCCAAGAAAGGTGAGATGTAGGGAATCACAGAAAGTCGAGGGGAAAATAGGTCAATATATACATTGCTGTATGGTGAACTAAGCCTTAGGCCAGCAACAATGGAGAGGACCTGACCCTTAGACACGTACAAGTAAGCTGGAATCTTCAAAAGTTCAAATCTTTATAAGTAAAAAGATTTATTAAAATGAATAACCAAGTGTTTTAATTGACATCAGAAGATGAAAACAATAAACCCTGAGAACATAGAGAAAAGATAAATAAAGTTATGAGCAGAACTTAATACAACAGAAAACGTATAAAATTGAGGTGATTTAGTAAGTCCAAAGAATCTTCTTTGAAAAGAATTAAAAGACACACTTTGATTAAGGAAAACCAAAACATAAGTAAAGAATATACAGAAAGAGTCAGGACAATGTTAGAGCAGAGAATATATGAAATGCCAGTAAATTTGAACATTTCTGTAAAGTGGACCATTTCCTAGCTCCTAAAGTTTACCAACACTGACACAAGAGGAAATCATTTAAGGTCATCATGTCTGCCCTTGGCATTCTCGAAACGCCCTGGCCTCAGAATGCAGCCTCTGTAGTCCATGGTAACCTGCGGAGAGGGGGCGGGGCTGAGGGAGGTTGGAACACTCCCCTCACTGAGGGAGTGGGTGTGGCCATCTCTGCTGTGACTGAACAAAGGGCAGGGGAGCAGGGGGCCCAGGGCAGGGCCCTCAGAGCCCGGCAGGCCCAGTGGAGTGTCACAAGCTTTTAGGCCCAGGCCAATGTGTGCCTTCTTTGTCTGCACATCTGCCCAATCTCTCACCTTTCCACTCAGGCCGCCCTCTTACTTGAAGTGTGTGTGGAACGTGTCCGTGCAGTATACCGCGCTGCACAGCTAAGCATAGGTCTGGGCATCGTAGCTTCCTGCCAGGTGACCGAAGTTCGCAGGCAGATGGGTCCCTGGGACACACGCGGAGGTGCTCCTGCCCGGGTCACAGGCCGCCCACTGCCCCTGCCCCAGATCGGGGGCCGCAAAGCAGCCCTGTCTGAGTCCCCTGCCTCTAGAGGGAGTATTGGACCAACACTTGTAGAAAACGGGGTCCTTGCGGGCCACTCATTGGAGGGACACAAATAAATCTTTGCCGACTTTCTGCTGAAACTTACGAGCGTTCAAACCTAAGCCTCTTACAAGGTCAGCTGTTTAGCTAAACATGAGCTCATGATCTAAATTTACACAATATTGAAGAAAGCAGCTACAAGGGGAGACAATCAGCCAAAACCATCAATACCAGAATTAGATTCCCAAGGCCATCCATCAGATGTAGGAATAATCGGGTGCAAGGCAGAAAATATACATAAAACTGGAACTGAAACAAGGCACAAGGATGTTTTCAATGACTGGTAGGATCTCTAAAACATTTTTCAAGGACATGTCATTGATAAAGCTAAATACTCCAAGGTCGTGTAATACAACAGATTAATCATTGAGAAGAGTGAAATTATGCTGTTTTGAAAACTATGGCAGGTCAGATTTTCTGCCTAATTATAAAAGAAGATTTCTCTAAAAAATACACATTATTTCAAAGACTTATTGGCTGTGAAATAAGTTAAGGGTATTTCAAATGGCTTGTCTGCAAAGAAAGGTGAGATGTAGGGAATCACAGAAAGTCGAGGGGAAAATAGGTCAATATATACATTGCTGTATGGTGAACTAAGCCTTAGGCCAGCAAAAATGGAGAGGACCTGACCCTTAGACACGTACAAGTAAGCTGGAATCTTCAAAAGTTCAAATCTTTATAAGTAAAAAGATTTACTAAAATCAATAACCAAGTGTTTTAATTGACATCAGAAGATGAAAACAATAAACCCTGAGAACATGGAGAAAAGATAAATAAAGATATGAGCAGAACTTAATACAACAGAAAACGTATAAAATTCAGGTGATTTAGTAAGTCCAAAGAATCTTCTTTGAAAAGATTTAAAAGACACACTTTGATTAAGGAAAACCAAAACATAAGTAAAGAATATACAGAAAGAGTCAGGACAATGTTAGAGCAGAGAATATATGAAATGGCAGTAAATTGGAACATTTCTGTCAAGTGGACCATTTCCTAGCTCCTAAAGTTTACCAACACTGACACCAGAGGAAATCATTTAAGGTCATCATGTCTGCCCTTGGCATTCTCGGAACGCCCTGGCCTCAGAATGCAGCCTCTGTAGTCCATGGTAACCTGCGGAGAGGGGGCGGGGCTGAGGGAGGTTGGAACACTGCCCTCGCTGAGGGAGTGGGTGTGGCCATCTCTGCAGTGACTGAACAAAGGGCAGGGGAGCAGGGGGCCCAGGGCAGGGCCCTCAGAGCCCGGCAGGCCCAGTGGAGTGTCACAAGCTTTTAGGCCCAGGCCAAAGGGCGCCTTCTTTGTCTGCACAGCTGCCCAAACTCTCACCTTTCCACTCAGGCCGCCCTCTTACTTTAAGTGTGTGTGGAACGTGTCCGTGCAGTATACCGCGCTGCACAGCTAAGCATAGGTCTGGGCATCGTAGCTTCCTGCCAGGTGACCGAAGTTCGCAGGCAGATGGGTCCCTGGGACACACGCGGAGAGGCTCCTGCCCGGGTCACAGGCCGCCCACTGCCCCTGCCCCAGATCGGGAGCCGCAAAGCAGCCCTGTCTGAGTCCCCTGCCTCTAGAGGGAGTATTGGACCAACACTTGTAGAAAACGGGGTCCTTGCGGGCCACTCATTGGAGGGACACAAATAAATCTTTGCCGACTTTCTGCTGAAACTTACGAGCGTTCACACCTAAGCCTCTTACAAGGTCAGCTGTTTAGCTAAACATGAGCTCATGATCTAAATTTGCACAATATTGAAGAAAGCAGCTACAAGGGGAGACAATCAGCCAAAACCATCAATACCAGAATTAGATTCCCAAGGCCATCCATCAGATGTAGGAATAATCGGGTGCAAGGCAGAAAATATACATAAAACTGGAACTGAAACAAGGCACAAGGATGTTTTCAAAGACTGGTAGGATCTCTAAAACATTTTTCAAGGACATGTCATTGATAAAGCTAAATACTCCAAGGTTGTGTAATACAACAGATTAATCATTGAGAAGAGTGAAATTATGCTGTTTTGAAAACTATGGCAGGTCAGATTTTCTGCCTAATTATATAAGAAGATTTCTCTAAAAAGTACACATTATTTCAAAGACTTATTGGCTGTGAAATAAGTTAAGGGTATTTCAAATGGCTTGTCTGCAAAGAAAGGTGAGATGTAGGGAATCACAGAAAGTCGAGGGGAAAATAGGTCAATATATACATTGCTGTATGGTGAACTAAGCCTTAGGCCAGCAACAATGGAGAGGACCTGACCCTTAGACACGAACAAGTAAGCTGGAATCTTCAAAAGTTCAAATCTTTATAAGTAAAAAGATTTATTAAAATCAATAACCAAGTGTTTTAATTGACATCAGAAGATGAAAACAATAAACCCTGAGAACATGGAGAAAAGATAAATAAATTTATGAGCAGAACTTAATACAACAGAAAACGTATAAAATTCAGGTGATTTAGTAAGTCCAAAGAATCTTCTTTGAAAAGATTTAAAAGACACAATTTGATTAAGGAAAACCAAAACATAAGTAAAGAATATACAGAAAGAGTCAGGACAATGTTAGAGCAGAGAATATATGAAATGCCAGTAAATTTGAACATTTCTGTCAAGTGGACCATTTCCTAGCTCCTAAAGTTTACCAACACTGACACAAGAGGAAATCATTTAAGGTCATCATGTCTGCCCTTGGCATTCTCGGAACGCCCTGGCCTCAGAATGCAGCCTCTGTAGTCCATGGTAACCTGCGGAGAGGGGGCGGGGCTGAGGGAGGTTGGAACACTGCTCTCACTGAGGGAGTGGGTGTGGCCACTTCTGCTGTGACTGAACACAGGGCAGGGAAGCAGGGGGCCCAGGGCAGGGCCCTCAGAGCCCGGCAGGCCCAGTGGAGTGTCACAAGCTTTTAGGCCCAGGCCAATGTGTGCCTTCTTTGTCTGCACATCTGCCCAATCTCTCACCTTTCCACTCAGGCCGCCCTCTTACTTGAAGTGTGTGTGGAACGTGTCCGTGCAGTATACCGCGCTGCACAGCTAAGCATAGGTCTGGGCATCGTAGCTTCCTGCCAGGTGACCGAAGTTCGCAGGCAGATGGGTCCCTGGGACACACGCGGAGGTGCTCCTGCCCGGGTCACAGGCCGCCCACTGCCCCTGCCCCAGATCGGGGGCCGCAAAGCAGCCCTGTCTGAGTCCCCTGCCTCTAGAGGGAGTATTGGACCAACACTTGTAGAAAACGGGGTCCTTGCGGGCCACTCATTGGAGGGACACAAATAAATCTTTGCCGACTTTCTGCTGAAACTTACGAGCGTTCAAACCTAAGCCTCTTACAAGGTCAGCTGTTTAGCTAAACATGAGCTCATGATCTAAATTTACAAAATATTGAAGAAAGCAGCTACAAGGGGAGACAATCAGCCAAAACCATCAATACCAGAATTAGATTCCCAAGGCCATCCATCAGATGTAGGAATAATCGGGTGCAAGGCAGAAAATATACATAAAACTGGAACTGAAACAAGGCACAAGGATGTTTTCAATGACTGGTAGGATCTCTAAAACATTTTTCAAGGACATGTCATTGATAAAGCTAAATACTCCAAGGTCGTGTAATACAACAGATTAATCATTGAGAAGAGTGAAATTATGCTGTTTTGAAAACTATGGCAGGTCAGATTTTCTGCCTAATTATAAAAGAAGATTTCTCTAAAAAATACACATTATTTCAAAGACTTATTGGCTGTGAAATAAGTTAAGGGTATTTCAAATGGCTTGTCTGCAAAGAAAGGTGAGATGTAGGGAATCACAGAAAGTCGAGGGGAAAATAGGTCAATATATACATTGCTGTATGGTGAACTAAGCCTTAGGCCAGCAAAAATGGAGAGGACCTGACCCTTAGACACGTACAAGTAAGCTGGAATCTTCAAAAGTTCAAATCTTTATAAGTAAAAAGATTTACTAAAATCAATAACCAAGTGTTTTAATTGACATCAGAAGATGAAAACAATAAACCCTGAGAACATGGAGAAAAGATAAATAAAGATATGAGCAGAACTTAATACAACAGAAAACGTATAAAATTCAGGTGATTTAGTAAGTCCAAAGAATCTTCTTTGAAAAGATTTAAAAGACACACTTTGATTAAGGAAAACCAAAACATAAGTAAAGAATATACAGAAAGAGTCAGGACAATGTTAGAGCAGAGAATATATGAAATGGCAGTAAATTGGAACATTTCTGTCAAGTGGACCATTTCCTAGCTCCTAAAGTTTACCAACACTGACACCAGAGGAAATCATTTAAGGTCATCATGTCTGCCCTTGGCATTCTCGGAACGCCCTGGCCTCAGAATGCAGCCTCTGTAGTCCATGGTAACCTGCGGAGAGGGGGCGGGGCTGAGGGAGGTTGGAACACTGCCCTCACTGAGGGAGTGGGTGTGGCCATCTCTGCAGTGACTGAACAAAGGGCAGGGGAGCAGGGGGCCCAGGGCAGGGCCCTCAGAGCCCGGCAGGCCCAGTGGAGTGTCACAAGCTTTTAGGCCCAGGCCAAAGGGCGCCTTCTTTGTCTGCACAGCTGCCCAAACTCTCACCTTTCCACTCAGGCCGCCCTCTTACTTTAAGTGTGTGTGGAACGTGTCCGTGCAGTATACCGCGCTGCACAGCTAAGCATAGGTCTGGGCATCGTAGCTTCCTGCCAGGTGACCGAAGTTCGCAGGCAGATGGGTCCCTGGGACACACGCGGAGAGGCTCCTGCCCGGGTCACAGGCCGCCCACTGCCCCTGCCCCAGATCGGGAGCCGCAAAGCAGCCCTGTCTGAGTCCCCTGCCTCTAGAGGGAGTATTGGACCAACACTTGTAGAAAACGGGGTCCTTGCGGGCCACTCATTGGAGGGACACAAATAAATCTTTGCCGACTTTCTGCTGAAACTTACGAGCGTTCACACCTAAGCCTCTTACAAGGTCAGCTGTTTAGCTAAACATGAGCTCATGATCTAAATTTGCACAATATTGAAGAAAGCAGCTACAAGGGGAGACAATCAGCCAAAACCATCAATACCAGAATTAGATTCCCAAGGCCATCCATCAGATGTAGGAATAATCGGGTGCAAGGCAGAAAATATACATAAAACTGGAACTGAAACAAGGCACAAGGATGTTTTCAAAGACTGGTAGGATCTCTAAAACATTTTTCAAGGACATGTCATTGATAAAGCTAAATACTCCAAGGTTGTGTAATACAACAGATTAATCATTGAGAAGAGTGAAATTATGCTGTTTTGAAAACTATGGCAGGTCAGATTTTCTGCCTAATTATATAAGAAGATTTCTCTAAAAAATACACATTATTTCAAAGACTTATTGGCTGTGAAATAAGTTAAGGGTATTTCAAATGGCTTGTCTGCAAAGAAAGGTGAGATGTAGGGAATCACAGAAAGTCGAGGGGAAAATAGGTCAATATATACATTGCTGTATGGTGAACTAAGCCTTAGGCCAGCAACAATGGAGAGGACCTGACCCTTAGACACGAACAAGTAAGCTGGAATCTTCAAAAGTTCAAATCTTTATAAGTAAAAAGATTTATTAAAATCAATAACCAAGTGTTTTAATTGACATCAGAAGATGAAAACAATAAACCCTGAGAACATGGAGAAAAGATAAATAAATTTATGAGCAGAACTTAATACAACAGAAAACGTATAAAATTCAGGTGATTTAGTAAGTCCAAAGAATCTTCTTTGAAAAGATTTAAAAGACACACTTTGATTAAGGAAAACCAAAACATAAGTAAAGAATATACAGAAAGAGTCAGGACAATGTTAGAGCAGAGAATATATGAAATGCCAGTAAATTTGAACATTTCTGTAAAGTGGACCATTTCCTAGCTCCTAAAGTTTACCAACACTGACACAAGAGGAAATCATTTAAGGTCATCATGTCTGCCCTTGGCATTCTCGGAACGCCCTGGCCTCAGAATGCAGCCTCTGTAGTCCATGGTAAACTGCGGAGAGGGGGCGGGGCTGAGGGAGGTTGGAACACTGCTCTCACTGAGGGAGTGGGTGTGGCCACTTCTGCTGTGACTGAACAAAGGGCAGGGAAGCAGGGGGCCCAGGGCAGGGCCCTCAGAGCCCGGCAGGCCCAGTGGAGTGTCACAAGCTTTTAGGCCCAGGCCAATGGGCGCCTTCTTTGTCTGCACAGCTGCCCAAACTCTCACCTTTCCACTCAGGCCGCCCTCTTACTTTAAGTGTGTGTGGAACGTGTCCGTGCAGTATACCGCGCTGCACAGCTAAGCATAGGTCTGGGCATCGTAGCTTCCTGCCAGGTGACCGAAGTTCGCAGGCAGATGGGTCCCTGGGACACACGCGGAGAGGCTCCTGCCCGGGTCACAGGCCGCCCACTGCCCCTGCCCCAGATCGGGAGCCGCAAAGCAGCCCTGTCTGAGTCCCCTGCCTCTAGAGGGAGTATTGGACCAACACTTGTAGAAAACGGGGTCCTTGCGGGCCACTCATTGGAGGGACACAAATAAATCTTTGCCGACTTTCTGCTGAAACTTACGAGCGTTCACACCTAAGCCTCTTACAAGGTCAGCTGTTTAGCTAAACATGAGCTCATGATCTAAATTTGCACAATATTGAAGAAAGCAGCTACATGGGGAGACAATCAGCCAAAACCATCAATACCAGAATTAGATTCCCAAGGCCATCCATCAGATGTAGGAATAATCGGGTGCAAGGCAGAAAATATACATAAAACTGGAACTGAAACAAGGCACAAGGATGTTTTCAAAGACTGGTAGGATCTCTAAAACATTTTTCAAGGACATGTCATTGATAAAGCTAAATACTCCAAGGTTGTGTAATACAACAGATTAATCATTGAGAAGAGTGAAATTATGCTGTTTTGAAAACTATGGCAGGTCAGATTTTCTGCCTAATTATATAAGAAGATTTCTCTAAAAAATACACATTATTTCAAAGACTTATTGGCTGTGAAATAAGTTAAGGGTATTTCAAATGGCTTGTCTGCAAAGAAAGGTGAGATGTAGGGAATCACAGAAAGTCGAGGGGAAAATAGGTCAATATATACATTGCTGTATGGTGAACTAAGCCTTAGGCCAGCAACAATGGAGAGGACCTGACCCTTAGACACGAACAAGTAAGCTGGAATCTTCAAAAGTTCAAATCTTTATAAGTAAAAAGATTTATTAAAATCAATAACCAAGTGTTTTAATTGACATCAGAAGATGAAAACAATAAACCCTGAGAACATGGAGAAAAGATAAATAAATTTATGAGCAGAACTTAATACAACAGAAAACGTATAAAATTCAGGTGATTTAGTAAGTCCAAAGAATCTTCTTTGAAAAGATTTAAAAGACACACTTTGATTAAGGAAAACCAAAACATAAGTAAAGAATATACAGAAAGAGTCAGGACAATGTTAGAGCAGAGAATATATGAAATGCCAGTAAATTTGAACATTTCTGTAAAGTGGACCATTTCCTAGCTCCTAAAGTTTACCAACACTGACACAAGAGGAAATCATTTAAGGTCATCATGTCTGCCCTTGGCATTCTCGGAACGCCCTGGCCTCAGAATGCAGCCTCTGTAGTCCATGGTAAACTGCGGAGAGGGGGCGGGGCTGAGGGAGGTTGGAACACTGCTCTCACTGAGGGAGTGGGTGTGGCCACTTCTGCTGTGACTGAACAAAGGGCAGGGAAGCAGGGGGCCCAGGGCAGGGCCCTCAGAGCCCGGCAGGCCCAGTGGAGTGTCACAAGCTTTTAGGCCCAGGCCAATGGGCGCCTTCTTTGTCTGCACAGCTGCCCAAACTCTCACCTTTCCACTCAGGCCGCCCTCTTACTTTAAGTGTGTGTCGAACGTGTCCGTGCAGTATACCGCGCTGCACAGCTAAGCATAGGTCTGGGCATCGTAGCTTCCTGCCAGGTGACCGAAGTTCGCAGGCAGATGGGTCCCTGGGACACACGCGGAGGTGCTCCTGCCCGGGTCACAGGCCGCCCACTGCCCCTGCCCCAGATCGGGGGCCGCAAAGCAGCCCTGTCTGAGTCCCCTGCCTCTAGAGGGAGTATTGGACCAACACTTGTAGAAAACGGGGTCCTTGCGGGCCACTCATTGGAGGGACACAAATAAATCTTTGCCGACTTTCTGCTGAAACTTACGAGCGTTCACACCTAAGCCTCTTACAAGGTCAGCTGTTTAGCTAAACATGAGCTCATGATCTAAATTTACAAAATATTGAAGAAAGCAGCTACAAGGGGAGACAATCAGCCAAAACCATCAATACCAGAATTAGATTCCCAAGGCCATCCATCAGATGTAGGAATAATCGGGTGCAAGGCAGAAAATATACATAAAACTGGAACTGAAACAAGGCACAAGGATGTTTTCAATGACTGGTAGGATCTCTAAAACATTTTTCAAGGACATGTCATTGATAAAGCTAAATACTCCAAGGTCGTGTAATACAACAGATTAATCATTGAGAAGAGTGAAATTATGCTGTTTTGAAAACTATGGCAGGTCAGATTTTCTGCCTAATTATATAAGAAGATTTCTCTAAAAAATACACATTATTTCAAAGACTTATTGGCTGTGAAATAAGTTAAGGGTATTTCAAATGGCTTGTCTGCAAAGAAAGGTGAGATGTAGGGAATCACAGAAAGTCGAGGGGAAAATAGGTCAATATATACATTGCTGTATGGTGAACTAAGCCTTAGGCCAGCAAAAATGGAGAGGACCTGACCCTTAGACACGTACAAGTAAGCTGGAATCTTCAAAAGTTCAAATCTTTATAAGTAAAAAGATTTACTAAAATCAATAACCAAGTGTTTTAATTGACATCAGAAGATGAAAACAATAAACCCTGAGAACATGGAGAAAAGATAAATAAAGATATGAGCAGAACTTAATACAACAGAAAACGTATAAAATTCAGGTGATTTAGTAAGTCCAAAGAATCTTCTTTGAAAAGATTTAAAAGACACACTTTGATTAAGGAAAACCAAAACATAAGTAAAGAATATACAGAAAGAGTCAGGACAATGTTAGAGCAGAGAATATATGAAATGGCAGTAAATTGGAACATTTCTGTCAAGTGGACCATTTCCTAGCTCCTAAAGTTTACCAACACTGACACCAGAGGAATTCATTTAAGGTCATCATGTCTGCCCTTGGCATTCTCGGAACGCCCTGGCCTCAGAATGCAGCCTCTGTAGTCCATGGTAACCTGCGGAGAGGGGGCGGGGCTGAGGGAGGTTGGAACACTGCCCTCACTGAGCGAGTGGGTGTGGCCATCTCTGCAGTGACTGAACAAAGGGCAGGGGAGCAGGGGGCCCAGGGCAGGGCCCTCAGAGCCCGGCAGGCCCAGTGGAGTGTCACAAGCTTTTAGGCCCAGGCCAAAGGGCGCCTTCTTTGTCTGCACAGCTGCCCAAACTCTCACCTTTCCACTCAGGCCGCCCTCTTACTTTAAGTGTGTGTGGAACGTGTCCGTGCAGTATACCGCGCTGCACAGCTAAGCATAGGTCTGGGCATCGTAGCTTCCTGCCAGGTGACCGAAGTTCGCAGGCAGATGGGTCCCTGGGACACACGCGGAGAGGCTCCTGCCCGGGTCACAGGCCGCCCACTGCCCCTGCCCCAGATCGGGAGCCGCAAAGCAGCCCTGTCTGAGTCCCCTGCCTCTAGAGGGAGTATTGGACCAACACTTGTAGAAAACGGGGTCCTTGCGGGCCACTCATTGGAGGGACACAAATAAATCTTTGCCGACTTTCTGCTGAAACTTACGAGTGTTCACACCTAAGCCTCTTACAAGGTCAGCTGTTTAGCTAAACATGAGCTCATGATCTAAATTTGCACAATATTGAAGAAAGCAGCTACATGGGGAGACAATCAGCCAAAACCATCAATACCAGAATTAGATTCCCAAGGCCATCCATCAGATGTAGGAATAATCGGGTGCAAGGCAGAAAATATACATAAAACTGGAACTGAAACAAGGCACAAGGATGTTTTCAAAGACTGGTAGGATCTCTAAAACATTTTTCAAGGACATGTCATTGATAAAGCTAAATACTCCAAGGTTGTGTAATACAACAGATTAATCATTGAGAAGAGTGAAATTATGCTGTTTTGAAAACTATGGCAGGTCAGATTTTCTGCCTAATTATATAAGAAGATTTCTCTAAAAAATACACATTATTTCAAAGACTTATTGGCTGTGAAATAAGTTAAGGGTATTTCAAATGGCTTGTCTGCAAAGAAAGGTGAGATGTAGGGAATCACAGAAAGTCGAGGGGAAAATAGGTCAATATATACATTGCTGTATGGTGAACTAAGCCTTAGGCCAGCAACAATGGAGAGGACCTGACCCTTAGACACAAACAAGTAAGCTGGAATCTTCAAAAGTTCAAATCTTTATAAGTAAAAAGATTTATTAAAATCAATAACCAAGTGTTTTAATTGACATCAGAAGATGAAAACAATAAACCCTGAGAACATGGAGAAAAGATAAATAAATTTATGAGCAGAACTTAATACAACAGAAAACGTATAAAATTCAGGTGATTTAGTAAGTCCAAAGAATCTTCTTTGAAAAGATTTAAAAGACACACTTTGATTAAGGAAAACCAAAACATAAGTAAAGAATATACAGAAAGAGTCAGGACAATGTTAGAGCAGAGAATATATGAAATGCCAGTAAATTTGAACATTTCTGTAAAGTGGACCATTTCCTAGCTCCTAAAGTTTACCAACACTGACACAAGAGGAAATCATTTAAGGTCATCATGTCTGCCCTTGGCATTCTCGGAACGCCCTGGCCTCAGAATGCAGCCTCTGTAGTCCATGGTAAACTGCGGAGAGGGGGCGGGGCTGAGGGAGGTTGGAACACTGCTCTCACTGAGGGAGTGGGTGTGGCCACTTCTGCTGTGACTGAACAAAGGGCAGGGAAGCAGGGGGCCCAGGGCAGGGCCCTCAGAGCCCGGCAGGCCCAGTGGAGTGTCACAAGCTTTTAGGCCCAGGCCAATGGGCGCCTTCTTTGTCTGCACAGCTGCCCAAACTCTCACCTTTCCACTCAGGCCGCCCTCTTACTTTAAGTGTGTGTCGAACGTGTCCGTGCAGTATACCGCGCTGCACAGCTAAGCATAGGTCTGGGCATCGTAGCTTCCTGCCAGGTGACCGAAGTTCGCAGGCAGATGGGTCCCTGGGACACACGCGGAGGTGCTCCTGCCCGGGTCACAGGCCGCCCACTGCCCCTGCCCCAGATCGGGGGCCGCAAAGCAGCCCTGTCTGAGTCCCCTGCCTCTAGAGGGAGTATTGGACCAACACTTGTAGAAAACGGGGTCCTTGCGGGCCACTCATTGGAGGGACACAAATAAATCTTTGCCGACTTTCTGCTGAAACTTACGAGCGTTCACACCTAAGCCTCTTACAAGGTCAGCTGTTTAGCTAAACATGAGCTCATGATCTAAATTTACAAAATATTGAAGAAAGCAGCTACAAGGGGAGACAATCAGCCAAAACCATCAATACCAGAATTAGATTCCCAAGGCCATCCATCAGATGTAGGAATAATCGGGTGCAAGGCAGAAAATATACATAAAACTGGAACTGAAACAAGGCACAAGGATGTTTTCAATGACTGGTAGGATCTCTAAAACATTTTTCAAGGACATGTCATTGATAAAGCTAAATACTCCAAGGTCGTGTAATACAACAGATTAATCATTGAGAAGAGTGAAATTATGCTGTTTTGAAAACTATGGCAGGTCAGATTTTCTGCCTAATTATATAAGAAGATTTCTCTAAAAAATACACATTATTTCAAAGACTTATTGGCTGTGAAATAAGTTAAGGGTATTTCAAATGGCTTGTCTGCAAAGAAAGGTGAGATGTAGGGAATCACAGAAAGTCGAGGGGAAAATAGGTCAATATATACATTGCTGTATGGTGAACTAAGCCTTAGGCCAGCAAAAATGGAGAGGACCTGACCCTTAGACACGTACAAGTAAGCTGGAATCTTCAAAAGTTCAAATCTTTATAAGTAAAAAGATTTACTAAAATCAATAACCAAGTGTTTTAATTGACATCAGAAGATGAAAACAATAAACCCTGAGAACATGGAGAAAAGATAAATAAAGATATGAGCAGAACTTAATACAACAGAAAACGTATAAAATTCAGGTGATTTAGTAAGTCCAAAGAATCTTCTTTGAAAAGATTTAAAAGACACACTTTGATTAAGGAAAACCAAAACATAAGTAAAGAATATACAGAAAGAGTCAGGACAATGTTAGAGCAGAGAATATATGAAATGGCAGTAAATTGGAACATTTCTGTCAAGTGGACCATTTCCTAGCTCCTAAAGTTTACCAACACTGACACCAGAGGAATTCATTTAAGGTCATCATGTCTGCCCTTGGCATTCTCGGAACGCCCTGGCCTCAGAATGCAGCCTCTGTAGTCCATGGTAACCTGCGGAGAGGGGGCGGGGCTGAGGGAGGTTGGAACACTGCCCTCACTGAGCGAGTGGGTGTGGCCATCTCTGCAGTGACTGAACAAAGGGCAGGGGAGCAGGGGGCCCAGGGCAGGGCCCTCAGAGCCCGGCAGGCCCAGTGGAGTGTCACAAGCTTTTAGGCCCAGGCCAAAGGGCGCCTTCTTTGTCTGCACAGCTGCCCAAACTCTCACCTTTCCACTCAGGCCGCCCTCTTACTTTAAGTGTGTGTGGAACGTGTCCGTGCAGTATACCGCGCTGCACAGCTAAGCATAGGTCTGGGCATCGTAGCTTCCTGCCAGGTGACCGAAGTTCGCAGGCAGATGGGTCCCTGGGACACACGCGGAGAGGCTCCTGCCCGGGTCACAGGCCGCCCACTGCCCCTGCCCCAGATCGGGAGCCGCAAAGCAGCCCTGTCTGAGTCCCCTGCCTCTAGAGGGAGTATTGGACCAACACTTGTAGAAAACGGGGTCCTTGCGGGCCACTCATTGGAGGGACACAAATAAATCTTTGCCGACTTTCTGCTGAAACTTACGAGCGTTCACACCTAAGCCTCTTACAAGGTCAGCTGTTTAGCTAAACATGAGCTCATGATCTAAATTTGCACAATATTGAAGAAAGCAGCTACATGGGGAGACAATCAGCCAAAACCATCAATACCAGAATTAGATTCCCAAGGCCATCCATCAGATGTAGGAATAATCGGGTGCAAGGCAGAAAATATACATAAAACTGGAACTGAAACAAGGCACAAGGATGTTTTCAAAGACTGGTAGGATCTCTAAAACATTTTTCAAGGACATGTCATTGATAAAGCTAAATACTCCAAGGTTGTGTAATACAACAGATTAATCATTGAGAAGAGTGAAATTATGCTGTTTTGAAAACTATGGCAGGTCAGATTTTCTGCCTAATTATATAAGAAGATTTCTCTAAAAAATACACATTATTTCAAAGACTTATTGGCTGTGAAATAAGTTAAGGGTATTTCAAATGGCTTGTCTGCAAAGAAAGGTGAGATGTAGGGAATCACAGAAAGTCGAGGGGAAAATAGGTCAATATATACATTGCTGTATGGTGAACTAAGCCTTAGGCCAGCAACAATGGAGAGGACCTGACCCTTAGACACGAACAAGTAAGCTGGAATCTTCAAAAGTTCAAATCTTTATAAGTAAAAAGATTTATTAAAATCAATAACCAAGTGTTTTAATTGACATCAGAAGATGAAAACAATAAACCCTGAGAACATGGAGAAAAGATAAATAAATTTATGAGCAGAACTTAATACAACAGAAAACGTATAAAATTCAGGTGATTTAGTAAGTCCAAAGAATCTTCTTTGAAAAGATTTAAAAGACACACTTTGATTAAGGAAAACCAAAACATAAGTAAAGAATATACAGAAAGAGTCAGGACAATGTTAGAGCAGAGAATATATGAAATGCCAGTAAATTTGAACATTTCTGTAAAGTGGACCATTTCCTAGCTCCTAAAGTTTACCAACACTGACACAAGAGGAAATCATTTAAGGTCATCATGTCTGCCCTTGGCATTCTCGGAACGCCCTGGCCTCAGAATGCAGCCTCTGTAGTCCATGGTAAACTGCGGAGAGGGGGCGGGGCTGAGGGAGGTTGGAACACTGCTCTCACTGAGGGAGTGGGTGTGGCCACTTCTGCTGTGACTGAACAAAGGGCAGGGAAGCAGGGGGCCCAGGGCAGGGCCCTCAGAGCCCGGCAGGCCCAGTGGAGTGTCACAAGCTTTTAGGCCCAGGCCAATGGGCGCCTTCTTTGTCTGCACAGCTGCCCAAACTCTCACCTTTCCACTCAGGCCGCCCTCTTACTTTAAGTGTGTGTCGAACGTGTCCGTGCAGTATACCGCGCTGCACAGCTAAGCATAGGTCTGGGCATCGTAGCTTCCTGCCAGGTGACCGAAGTTCGCAGGCAGATGGGTCCCTGGGACACACGCGGAGGTGCTCCTGCCCGGGTCACAGGCCGCCCACTGCCCCTGCCCCAGATCGGGGGCCGCAAAGCAGCCCTGTCTGAGTCCCCTGCCTCTAGAGGGAGTATTGGACCAACACTTGTAGAAAACGGGGTCCTTGCGGGCCACTCATTGGAGGGACACAAATAAATCTTTGCCGACTTTCTGCTGAAACTTACGAGCGTTCAAACCTAAGCCTCTTACAAGGTCAGCTGTTTAGCTAAACATGAGCTCATGATCTAAATTTACAAAATATTGAAGAAAGCAGCTACAAGGGGAGACAATCAGCCAAAACCATCAATACCAGAATTAGATTCCCAAGGCCATCCATCAGATGTAGGAATAATCGGGTGCAAGGCAGAAAATATACATAAAACTGGAACTGAAACAAGGCACAAGGATGTTTTCAATGACTGGTAGGATCTCTAAAACATTTTTCAAGGACATGTCATTGATAAAGCTAAATACTCCAAGGTCGTGTAATACAACAGATTAATCATTGAGAAGAGTGAAATTATGCTGTTTTGAAAACTATGGCAGGTCAGATTTTCTGCCTAATTATATAAGAAGATTTCTCTAAAAAATACACATTATTTCAAAGACTTATTGGCTGTGAAATAAGTTAAGGGTATTTCAAATGGCTTGTCTGCAAAGAAAGGTGAGATGTAGGGAATCACAGAAAGTCGAGGGGAAAATAGGTCAATATATACATTGCTGTATGGTGAACTAAGCCTTAGGCCAGCAAAAATGGAGAGGACCTGACCCTTAGACACGTACAAGTAAGCTGGAATCTTCAAAAGTTCAAATCTTTATAAGTAAAAAGATTTACTAAAATCAATAACCAAGTGTTTTAATTGACATCAGAAGATGAAAACAATAAACCCTGAGAACATGGAGAAAAGATAAATAAAGATATGAGCAGAACTTAATACAACAGAAAACGTATAAAATTCAGGTGATTTAGTAAGTCCAAAGAATCTTCTTTGAAAAGATTTAAAAGACACACTTTGATTAAGGAAAACCAAAACATAAGTAAAGAATATACAGAAAGAGTCAGGACAATGTTAGAGCAGAGAATATATGAAATGGCAGTAAATTGGAACATTTCTGTCAAGTGGACCATTTCCTAGCTCCTAAAGTTTACCAACACTGACACCAGAGGAAATCATTTAAGGTCATCATGTCTGCCCTTGGCATTCTCGGAACGCCCTGGCCTCAGAATGCAGCCTCTGTAGTCCATGGTAACCTGCGGAGAGGGGGCGGGGCTGAGGGAGGTTGGAACACTGCCCTCACTGAGCGAGTGGGTGTGGCCATCTCTGCAGTGACTGAACAAAGGGCAGGGGAGCAGGGGGCCCAGGGCAGGGCCCTCAGAGCCCGGCAGGCCCAGTGGAGTGTCACAAGCTTTTAGGCCCAGGCCAAAGGGCGCCTTCTTTGTCTGCACAGCTGCCCAAACTCTCACCTTTCCACTCAGGCCGCCCTCTTACTTTAAGTGTGTGTGGAACGTGTCCGTGCAGTATACCGCGCTGCACAGCTAAGCATAGGTCTGGGCATCGTAGCTTCCTGCCAGGTGACCGAAGTTCGCAGGCAGATGGGTCCCTGGGACACACGCGGAGAGGCTCCTGCCCGGGTCACAGGCCGCCCACTGCCCCTGCCCCAGATCGGGAGCCGCAAAGCAGCCCTGTCTGAGTCCCCTGCCTCTAGAGGGAGTATTGGACCAACACTTGTAGAAAACGGGGTCCTTGCGGGCCACTCATTGGAGGGACACAAATAAATCTTTGCCGACTTTCTGCTGAAACTTACGAGCGTTCACACCTAAGCCTCTTACAAGGTCAGCTGTTTAGCTAAACATGAGCTCATGATCTAAATTTGCACAATATTGAAGAAAGCAGCTACAAGGGGAGACAATCAGCCAAAACCATCAATACCAGAATTAGATTCCCAAGGCCATCCATCAGATGTAGGAATAATCGGGTGCAAGGCAGAAAATATACATAAAACTGGAACTGAAACAAGGCACAAGGATGTTTTCAAAGACTGGTAGGATCTCTAAAACATTTTTCAAGGACATGTCATTGATAAAGCTAAATACTCCAAGGTTGTGTAATACAACAGATTAATCATTGAGAAGAGTGAAATTATGCTGTTTTGAAAACTATGGCAGGTCAGATTTTCTGCCTAATTATATAAGAAGATTTCTCTAAAAAATACACATTATTTCAAAGACTTATTGGCTGTGAAATAAGTTAAGGGTATTTCAAATGGCTTGTCTGCAAAGAAAGGTGAGATGTAGGGAATCACAGAAAGTCGAGGGGAAAATAGGTCAATATATACATTGCTGTATGGTGAACTAAGCCTTAGGCCAGCAACAATGGAGAGGACCTGACCCTTAGACACGAACAAGTAAGCTGGAATCTTCAAAAGTTCAAATCTTTATAAGTAAAAAGATTTATTAAAATCAATAACCAAGTGTTTTAATTGACATCAGAAGATGAAAACAATAAACCCTGAGAACATGGAGAAAAGATAAATAAATTTATGAGCAGAACTTAATACAACAGAAAACGTATAAAATTCAGGTGATTTAGTAAGTCCAAAAAATCTTCTTTGAAAAGATTTAAAAGACACACTTTGATTAAGGAAAACCAAAACATAAGTAAAGAATATACAGAAAGAGTCAGGACAATGTTAGAGCAGAGAATATATGAAATGCCAGTAAATTTGAACATTTCTGTAAAGTGGACCATTTCCTAGCTCCTAACGTTTACCAACACTGACACAAGAGGAAATCATTTAAGGTCATCATGTCTGCCCTTGGCATTCTCGGAACGCCCTGGCCTCAGAATGCAGCCTCTGTAGTCCATGGTAAACTGCGGAGAGGGGGCGGGGCTGAGGGAGGTTGGAACACTGCTCTCACTGAGGGAGTGGGTGTGGCCACTTCTGCTGTGACTGAACAAAGGGCAGGGAAGCAGGGGGCCCAGGGCAGGGCCCTCAGAGCCCGGCAGGCCCAGTGGAGTGTCACAAGCTTTTAGGCCCAGGCCAATGGGCGCCTTCTTTGTCTGCACAGCTGCCCAAACTCTCACCTTTCCACTCAGGCCGCCCTCTTATTTTAAGTGTGTGTGGAACGTGTCCGTGCAGTATACCGCGCTGCACAGCTAAGCATAGGTCTGGGCATCGTAGCTTCCTGCCAGGTGACCGAAGTTCGCAGGCAGATGGGTCCCTGGGACACACGCGGAGAGGCTCCTGCCCGGGTCACAGGCCGCCCACTGCCCCTGCCCCAGATCGGGAGCCGCAAAGCAGCCCTGTCTGAGTCCCCTGCCTCTAGAGGGAGTATTGGACCAACACTTGTAGAAAACGGGGTCCTTGCGGGCCACTCATTGGAGGGACACAAATAAATCTTTGCCGACTTTCTGCTGAAACTTACGAGCGTTCACACCTAAGCCTCTTACAAGGTCAGCTGTTTAGCTAAACATGAGCTCATGATCTAAATTTGCACAATATTGAAGAAAGCAGCTACATGGGGAGACAATCAGCCAAAACCATCAATACCAGAATTAGATTCCCAAGGCCATCCATCAGATGTAGGAATAATCGGGTGCAAGGCAGAAAATATACATAAAACTGGAACTGAAACAAGGCACAAGGATGTTTTCAAAGACTGGTAGGATCTCTAAAACATTTTTCAAGGACATGTCATTGATAAAGCTAAATACTCCAAGGTTGTGTAATACAACAGATTAATCATTGAGAAGAGTGAAATTATGCTGTTTTGAAAACTATGGCAGGTCAGATTTTCTGCCTAATTATATAAGAAGATTTCTCTAAAAAATACACATTATTTCAAAGACTTATTGGCTGTGAAATAAGTTAAGGGTATTTCAAATGGCTTGTCTGCAAAGAAAGGTGAGATGTAGGGAATCACAGAAAGTCGAGGGGAAAATAGGTCAATATATACATTGCTGTATGGTGAACTAAGCCTTAGGCCAGCAACAATGGAGAGGACCTGACCCTTAGACACGAACAAGTAAGCTGGAATCTTCAAAAGTTCAAATCTTTATAAGTAAAAAGATTTATTAAAATCAATAACCAAGTGTTTTAATTGACATCAGAAGATGAAAACAATAAACCCTGAGAACATGGAGAAAAGATAAATAAATTTATGAGCAGAACTTAATACAACAGAAAACGTATAAAATTCAGGTGATTTAGTAAGTCCAAAGAATCTTCTTTGAAAATATTTAAAAGACACACTTTGATTAAGGAAAACCAAAACATAAGTAAAGAATATACAGAAAGAGTCAGGACAATGTTAGAGCAGAGAATATATGAAATGCCAGTAAATTTGAACATTTCTGTAAAGTGGACCATTTCCTAGCTCCTAAAGTTTACCAACACTGACACAAGAGGAAATCATTTAAGGTCATCATGTCTGCCCTTGGCATTCTCGGAACGCCCTGGCCTCAGAATGCAGCCTCTGTAGTCCATGGTAAACTGCGGAGAGGGGGCGGGGCTGAGGGAGGTTGGAACATTGCTCTCACTGAGGGAGTGGGTGTGGCCACTTCTGCTGTGACTGAACAAAGGGCAGGGAAGCAGGGGGCCCAGGGCAGGGCCCTCAGAGCCCGGCAGGCCCAGTGGAGTGTCACAAGCTTTTAGGCCCAGGCCAAAGGGCGCCTTCTTTGTCTGCACAGCTGCCCAAACTCTCACCTTTCCACTCAGGCCGCCCTCTTACTTTAAGTGTGTGTCGAACGTGTCCGTGCAGTATACCGCGCTGCACAGCTAAGCATAGGTCTGGGCATCGTAGCTTCCTGCCAGGTGACCGAAGTTCGCAGGCAGATGGGTCCCTGGGACACACGCGGAGGTGCTCCTGCCCGGGTCACAGGCCGCCCACTGCCCCTGCCCCAGATCGGGGGCCGCAAAGCAGCCCTGTCTGAGTCCCCTGCCTCTAGAGGGAGTATTGGACCAACACTTGTAGAAAACGGGGTCCTTGCGGGCCACTCATTGGAGGGACACAAATAAATCTTTGCCGACTTTCTGCTGAAACTTACGAGCGTTCAAACCTAAGCCTCTTACAAGGTCAGCTGTTTAGCTAAACATGAGCTCATGATCTAAATTTACAAAATATTGAAGAAAGCAGCTACAAGGGGAGACAATCAGCCAAAACCATCAATACCAGAATTAGATTCCCAAGGCCATCCATCAGATGTAGGAATAATCGGGTGCAAGGCAGAAAATATACATAAAACTGGAACTGAAACAAGGCACAAGGATGTTTTCAATGACTGGTTGGATCTCTAAAACATTTTTCAAGGACATGTCATTGATAAAGCTAAATACTCCAAGGTCGTGTAATACAACAGATTAATCATTGAGAAGAGTGAAATTATGCTGTTTTGAAAACTATGGCAGGTCAGATTTTCTGCCTAATTATATAAGAAGATTTCTCTAAAAAATACACATTATTTCAAAGACTTATTGGCTGTGAAATAAGTTAAGGGTATTTCAAATGGCTTGTCTGCAAAGAAAGGTGAGATGTAGGGAATCACAGAAAGTCGAGGGGAAAATAGGTCAATATATACATTGCTGTATGGTGAACTAAGCCTTAGGCCAGCAAAAATGGAGAGGACCTGACCCTTAGACACGTACAAGTAAGCTGGAATCTTCAAAAGTTCAAATCTTTATAAGTAAAAAGATTTACTAAAATCAATAACCAAGTGTTTTAATTGACATCAGAAGATGAAAACAATAAACCCTGAGAACATGGAGAAAAGATAAATAAAGATATGAGCAGAACTTAATACAACAGAAAACGTATAAAATTCAGGTGATTTAGTAAGTCCAAAGAATCTTCTTTGAAAAGATTTAAAAGACACACTTTGATTAAGGAAAACCAAAACATAAGTAAAGAATATACAGAAAGAGTCAGGACAATGTTAGAGCAGAGAATATATGAAATGGCAGTAAATTGGAACATTTCTGTCAAGTGGACCATTTCCTAGCTCCTAAAGTTTACCAACACTGACACCAGAGGAAATCATTTAAGGTCATCATGTCTGCCCTTGGCATTCTCGGAAGGCCCTGGCCTCAGAATGCAGCCTCTGTAGTCCATGGTAACCTGCGGAGAGGGGGCGGGGCTGAGGGAGGTTGGAACACTGCCCTCACTGAGCGAGTGGGTGTGGCCATCTCTGCAGTGACTGAACAAAGGGCAGGGGAGCAGGGGGCCCAGGGCAGGGCCCTCAGAGCCCGGCAGGCCCAGTGGAGTGTCACAAGCTTTTAGGCCCAGGCCAAAGGGCGCCTTCTTTGTCTGCACAGCTGCCCAAACTCTCACCTTTCCACTCAGGCCGCCCTCTTACTTTAAGTGTGTGTGGAACGTGTCCGTGCAGTATACCGCGCTGCACAGCTAAGCATAGGTCTGGGCATCGTAGCTTCCTGCCAGGTGACCGAAGTTCGCAGGCAGATGGGTCCCTGGGACACACGCGGAGAGGCTCCTGCCCGGGTCACAGGCCGCCCACTGCCCCTGCCCCAGATCGGGAGCCGCAAAGCAGCCCTGTCTGAGTCCCCTGCCTCTAGAGGGAGTATTGGACCAACACTTGTAGAAAACGGGGTCCTTGCGGGCCACTCATTGGAGGGACACAAATAAATCTTTGCCGACTTTCTGCTGAAACTTACGAGCGTTCACACCTAAGCCTCTTACAAGGTCAGCTGTTTAGCTAAACATGAGCTCATGATCTAAATTTGCACAATATTGAAGAAAGCAGCTACAAGGGGAGACAATCAGCCAAAACCATCAATACCAGAATTAGATTCCCAAGGCCATCCATCAGATGTAGGAATAATCGGGTGCAAGGCAGAAAATATACATAAAACTGGAACTGAAACAAGGCACAAGGATGTTTTCAAAGACTGGTAGGATCTCTAAAACATTTTTCAAGGACATGTCATTGATAAAGCTAAATACTCCAAGGTTGTGTAATACAACAGATTAATCATTGAGAAGAGTGAAATTATGCTGTTTTGAAAACTATGGCAGGTCAGATTTTCTGCCTAATTATATAAGAAGATTTCTCTAAAAAATACACATTATTTCAAAGACTTATTGGCTGTGAAATAAGTTAAGGGTATTTCAAATGGCTTGTCTGCAAAGAAAGGTGAGATGTAGGGAATCACAGAAAGTCGAGGGGAAAATAGGTCAATATATACATTGCTGTATGGTGAACTAAGCCTTAGGCCAGCAACAATGGAGAGGACCTGACCCTTAGACACGAACAAGTAAGCTGGAATCTTCAAAAGTTCAAATCTTTATAAGTAAAAAGATTTATTAAAATCAATAACCAAGTGTTTTAATTGACATCAGAAGATGAAAACAATAAACCCTGAGAACATGGAGAAAAGATAAATAAATTTATGAGCAGAACTTAATACAACAGAAAACGTATAAAATTCAGGTGATTTAGTAAGTCCAAAGAATCTTCTTTGAAAAGATTTAAAAGACACACTTTGATTAAGGAAAACCAAAACATAAGTAAAGAATATACAGAAAGAGTCAGGACAATGTTAGAGCAGAGAATATATGAAATGCCAGTAAATTTGAACATTTCTGTAAAGTGGACCATTTCCTAGCTCCTAAAGTTTACCAACACTGACACAAGAGGAAATCATTTAAGGTCATCATGTCTGCCTTTGGCATTCTCGGAACGCCCTGGCCTCAGAATGCAGCCTCTGTAGTCCATGGTAAACTGCGGAGAGGGGGCGGGGCTGAGGGAGCTTGGAACACTGCTCTCACTGAGGGAGTGGGTGTGGCCACTTCTGCTGTGACTGAACAAAGGGCAGGGAAGCAGGGGGCCCAGGGCAGGGCCCTCAGAGCCCGGCAGGCCCAGTGGAGTGTCACAAGCTTTTAGGCCCAGGCCAATGGGCGCCTTCTTTGTCTGCACAGCTGCCCAAACTCTCACCTTTCCACTCAGGCCGCCCTCTTACTTTAAGTGTGTGTCGAACGTGTCCGTGCAGTATACCGCGCTGCACAGCTAAGCATAGGTCTGGGCATCATAGCTTCCTGCCAGGTGACCGAAGTTCGCAGGCAGATGGGTCCCTGGGACACACGCGGAGGTGCTCCTGCCCGGGTCACAGGCCGCCCACTGCCCCTGCCCCAGATCGGGGGCCGCAAAGCAGCCCTGTCTGAGTCCCCTGCCTCTAGAGGGAGTATTGGACCAACACTTGTAGAAAACGGGGTCCTTGCGGGCCACTCATTGGAGGGACACAATTAAATCTTTGCCGACTTTCTGCTGAAACTTACGAGCGTTCAAACCTAAGCCTCTTACAAGGTCAGCTGTTTAGCTAAACATGAGCTCATGATCTAAATTTACAAAATATTGAAGAAAGCAGCTACAAGGGGAGACAATCAGCCAAAACCATCAATACCAGAATTAGATTCCCAAGGCCATCCATCAGATGTAGGAATAATCGGGTGCAAGGCAGAAAATATACATAAAACTGGAACTGAAACAAGGCACAAGGATGTTTTCAATGACTGGTAGGATCTCTAAAACATTTTTCAAGGACATGTCATTGATAAAGCTAAATACTCCAAGGTCGTGTAATACAACAGATTAATCATTGAGAAGAGTGAAATTATGCTGTTTTGAAAACTATGGCAGGTCAGATTTTCTGCCTAATTATATAAGAAGATTTCTCTAAAAATACACATTATTTCAAAGACTTATTGGCTGTGAAATAAGTTAAGGGTATTTCAAATGGCTTGTCTGCAAAGAAAGGTGAGATGTAGGGAATCACAGAAAGTCGAGGGGAAAATAGGTCAATATATACATTGCTGTATGGTGAACTAAGCCTTAGGCCAGCAAAAATGGAGAGGACCTGACCCTTAGACACGTACAAGTAAGCTGGAATCTTCAAAAGTTCAAATCTTTA
The DNA here is from genome assembly GCF_964341445.2 of Mesoplodon mirus. Lineage (NCBI taxonomy): Eukaryota > Metazoa > Chordata > Mammalia > Artiodactyla > Ziphiidae > Mesoplodon > Mesoplodon mirus. The sequence continues at coordinate 119,239,327 of NC_138976.1, read as the reverse complement.
TAAGTAAAAAGATTTACTAAAATCAATAACCAAGTGTTTTAATTGACATCAGAAGATGAAAACAATAAACCCTGAGAACATGGAGAAAAGATAAATAAAGATATGAGCAGAACTTAATACAACAGAAAACGTATAAAATTCAGGCGATTTAGTAAGTCCAAAGAATCTTCTTTGAAAAGATTTAAAAGACACACTTTGATTAAGGAAAACCAAAACATAAGTAAAGAATATACAGAAAGAGTCAGGACAATGTTAGAGCAGAGAATATATGAAATGGCAGTAAATTGGAACATTTCTGTCAAGTGGACCATTTCCTAGCTCCTAAAGTTTACCAACACTGACACCAGAGGAAATCATTTAAGGTCATCATGTCTGCCCTTGGCATTCTCGGAAAGCCCTGGCCTCAGAATGCAGCCTCTGTAGTCCATGGTAACCTGCGGAGAGGGGGCGGGGCTGAGGGAGGTTGGAACACTGCCCTCACTGAGGGAGTGGGTGTGGCCATCTCTGCAGTGACTGAACAAAGGGCAGGGGAGCAGGGGGCCCAGGGCAGGGCCCTCAGAGCCCGGCAGGCCCAGTGGAGTGTCACAAGCTTTTAGGCCCAGGCCAAAGGGCGCCTTCTTTGTCTGCACAGCTGCCCAAACTCTCACCTTTCCACTCAGGCCGCCCTCTTACTTTAAGTGTGTGTGGAACGTGTCCGTGCAGTATACCGCGCTGCACAGCTAAGCATAGGTCTGGGCATCGTAGCTTCCTGCCAGGTGACCGAAGTTCGCAGGCAGATGGGTCCCTGGGACACACGCGGAGAGGCTCCTGCCCGGGTCACAGGCCGCCCACTGCCCCTGCCCCAGATCGGGAGCCGCAAAGCAGCCCTGTCTGAGTCCCCTGCCTCTAGAGGGAGTATTGGACCAACACTTGTAGAAAACGGGGTCCTTGCGGGCCACTCATTGGAGGGACACAAATAAATCTTTGCCGACTTTCTGCTGAAACTTACGAGCGTTCACACCTAAGCCTCTTACAAGGTCAGCTGTTTAGCTAAACATGAGCTCATGATCTAAATTTGCACAATATTGAAGAAAGCAGCTACAAGGGGAGACAATCAGCCAAAACCATCAATACCAGAATTAGATTCCCAAGGCCATCCATCAGATGTAGGAATAATCGGGTGCAAGGCAGAAAATATACATAAAACTGGAACTGAAACAAGGCACAAGGATGTTTTCAAAGACTGGTAGGATCTCTAAAACATTTTTCAAGGACATGTCATTGATAAAGCTAAATACTCCAAGGTTGTGTAATACAACAGATTAATCATTGAGAAGAGTGAAATTATGCTGTTTTGAAAACTATGGCAGGTCAGATTTTCTGCCTAATTATATAAGAAGATTTCTCTAAAAAATACACATTATTTCAAAGACTTATTGGCTGTGAAATAAGTTAAGGGTATTTCAAATGGCTTGTCTGCAAAGAAAGGTGAGATGTAGGGAATCACAGAAAGTCGAGGGGAAAATAGGTCAATATATACATTGCTGTATGGTGAACTAAGCCTTAGGCCAGCAACAATGGAGAGGACCTGACCCTTAGACACGAACAAGTAAGCTGGAATCTTCAAAAGTTCAAATCTTTATAAGTAAAAAGATTTATTAAAATCAATAACCAAGTGTTTTAATTGACATCAGAAGATGAAAACAATAAACCCTGAGAACATGGAGAAAAGATAAATAAAGATATGAGCAGAACTTAATACAACAGAAAACCTATAAAATTCAGGTGATTTAGTAAGTCCAAAGAATCTTCTTTGAAAAGATTTAAAAGACACACTTTGATTAAGGAAAACCAAAACATAAGTAAAGAATATACAGAAAGAGTCAGGACAATGTTAGAGCAGAGAATATATGAAATGCCAGTAAATTTGAACATTTCTGTAAAGTGGACCATTTCCTAGCTCCTAAAGTTTACCAACACTGACACAAGAGGAAATCATTTAAGGTCATCATGTCTGCCCTTGGCATTCTCGGAACGCCCTGGCCTCAGAATGCAGCCTCTGTAGTCCATGGTAAACTGCGGAGAGGGGGCGGGGCTGAGGGAGGTTGGAACACTGCTCTCACTGAGGGAGTGGGTGTGGCCACTTCTGCTGTGACTGAACAAAGGGCAGGGAAGCAGGGGGCCCAGTGCAGGGCCCTCAGAGCCCGGCAGGCCCAGTGGAGTGTCACAAGCTTTAGGCCCAGGCCAATGGGCGCCTTCTTTGTCGGCACAGCTGCCCAAACTCTCACCTTTCCACTCAGGCCGCCCTCTTAGTTTAAGTGTGTGTCGAACGTGTCCGTGAAGTATACCGCGCTGCACAGCTAAGCATAGGTCTGGGCATCGTAGCTTCCTGCCAGGTGACCGAAGTTCGCAGGCAGATGGGTCCCTGGGACACACGCGGAGGTGCTCCTGCCCGGGTCACAGGCCGCCCACTGCCCCTGCCCCAGATCGGGGGCCGCAAATCAGCCCTGTCTGAGTCCCCTGCCTCTAGAGGGAGTATTGCACCAACACTTGTAGAAAACGGGGTCCTTGCGGGCCACTCATTGGAGAGACACAAATAAATCTTTGCCGACTTTCTGCTGAAACTTACGAGCGTTCACACCTAAGCCTCTTACAAGGTCAGCTGTTTAGCTAAACATGAGCTCATGATCTAAATTTACACAATATTGAAGAAAGCAGCTACAAGGGGAGACAATCAGCCAAAACCATCAATACCAGAATTAGATTCCCAAGGCCATCCATCAGATGTAGGAATAATCGGGTGCAAGGCAGAAAATATACATAAAACTGGAACTGAAACAAGGCACAAGGATGTTTTCAAAGACTGGTAGGATCTCTAAAACATTTTTCAAGGACATGTCATTGATAAAGCTAAATACTCCAAGGTTGTGTAATACAACAGATTAATCATTGAGAAGAGTGAAATTATGCTGTTTTGAAAACTATGGCAGGTCAGATTTTCTGCCTAATTATATAAGAAGATTTCTCTAAAAAATACACATTATTTCAAAGACTTATTGGCTGTGAAATAAGTTAAGGGTATTTCAAATGGCTTGTGTGCCAAGAAAGGTGAGATGTAGGGAATCACAGAAAGTCGAGGGGAAAATAGGTCAATATATACATTGCTGTATGGTGAACTAAGCCTTAGGCCAGCAACAATGGAGAGGACCTGACCCTTAGACACGTACAAGTAAGCTGGAATCTTCAAAAGTTCAAATCTTTATAAGTAAAAAGATTTATTAAAATGAATAACCAAGTGTTTTAATTGACATCAGAAGATGAAAACAATAAACCCTGAGAACATAGAGAAAAGATAAATAAAGTTATGAGCAGAACTTAATACAACAGAAAACGCATAAAATTCAGGTGATTTAATAAGTCCAAAGAATCTTCTTTGAAAAGAATTAAAAGACACAATTTGATTAAGGAAAACCAAAACATAAGTAAAGAATATACAGAAAGAGTCAGGACAATGTTAGAGCAGAGAATATATGAAATGCCAGTAAATTTGAACATTTCTGTAAAGTGGACCATTTCCTAGCTCCTAAAGTTTACCAACACTGACACAAGAGGAAATCATTTAAGGTCATCATGTCTGCCCTTGGCATACTGGGAACGCCCTGGCCTCAGAATGCAGCCTCTGTAGTCCATGGTAACCTGCGGAGAGGGGGCGGGGCTGAGGGAGGTTGGAACACTGCCCTCACTGAGGGAGTGGGTGTGGCCATCTCTGCTGTGACTGAACAAAGAGCAGGGGAGCAGGGGGCCCAGGGCAGGGCCCTCAGAGCCCGGCAGGCCCAGTGGAGTGTCACACGCTTTTAGGCCCAGGCCAAAGGGTGCCTTCTTTGTCTGCACAGCTGCCCAAACTCTCACCTTTCCACTCAGGCGGCCCTCTTACTTGAAGTGTGTGTGGAACGTGTCCGTGCAGTATACCGCGCTGCACAGCTAAGCATATGTCAGGACATCGTAGCTTCCTGCCAGGTGACCGAAGTTCGCAGGCAGATGGGTCCCTGGGACACACGCGGAGAGTCTCCTGCCAGGGTCACAGGCCGCCCACTGCCCCTGCCCCAGATCGGGAGCCGCAAAGCAGCCCTGTCTGAGTCCCCTGCCTCTAGAGGGAGTATTGGACCAACACTTGTAGAAAACGGGGTCCTTGCGGGCCACTCATTGGAGGGACACAAATAAATCTTTGCCGACTTTCTGCTGAAACTTACGAGCGTTCACACCTAAGCCTCTTACAAGGTCAGCTGTTTAGCTAAACATGAGCTCATGATCTAAATTTACACAATATTGAAGAAAGCAGCTACAAGGGGAGACAATCAGCCAAAACCATCAATACCAGAATTAGATTCCCAAGGCCATCCATCAGATGTAGGAATAATCGGGTGCAAGGCAGAAAATATACATAAAACTGGAACTGAAACAAGGCACAAGGATGTTTTCAAAGACTGGTAGGATCTCTAAAACATTTTTCAAGGACATGTCATTGATAAAGCTAAATACTCCAAGGTTGTGTAATACAACAGATTAATCATTGAGAAGAGTGAAATTATGCTGTTTTGAAAACTATGGCAGGTCAGATTTTCTGCCTAATTATATAAGAAGATTTCTCTAAAAAATACACATTATTTCAAAGACTTATTGGCTGTGAAATAAGTTAAGGGTATTTCAAATGGCTTGTCTGCCAAGAAAGGTGAGATGTAGGGAATCACAGAAAGTCGAGGGGAAAATAGGTCAATATATACATTGCTGTATGGTGAACTAAGCCTTAGGCCAGCAACAATGGAGAGGACCTGACCCTTAGACACGTACAAGTAAGCTGGAATCTTCAAAAGTTCAAATCTTTATAAGTAAAAAGATTTATTAAAATGAATAACCAAGTGTTTTAATTGACATCAGAAGATGAAAACAATAAACCCTGAGAACATAGAGAAACGATAAATAAAGTTATGAGCAGAACTTAATACAACAGAAAACGTATAAAATTGAGGTGATTTAGTAAGTCCAAAGAATCTTCTTTGAAAAGAATTAAAAGACACACTTTGATTAAGGAAAACCAAAACATAAGTAAATAATATACAGAAAGAGTCAGGACAATGTTAGAGCAGAGAATATATGAAATGCCAGTAAATTTGAACATTTCTGTAAAGTGGACCATTTCCTAGCTCCTAAAGTTTACCAACACTGACACAAGAGGAAATCATTTAAGGTCATCATGTCTGCCCTTGGCATTCTCGGAACGCCCTGGCCTCAGAATGCAGCCTCTGTAGTCCATGGTAACCTGCGGAGAGGGGGCGGGGCTGAGGGAGTTTGGAACACTGCCCTCACTGAGGGAGTGGGTGTGGCCATCTCTGCTGTGACTGAACAAAGGGCAGGGGAGCAGGGGGCCCAGGGCAGGGCCCTCAGAGCCCGGCAGGCCAAGTGGAGTGTCACAAGCTTTTAGGCCCAGGCCAAAGGGCGCCTTCTTTGTCTGCACAGCTGCCCAAACTCTCACCTTTCCACTCAGGCCGCCCTCTTACTTTAAGTGTGTGTGGAACGTGTCCGTGCAGTATACCGCGCTGCACAGCTAAGCATAGGTCTGGGCATCGTAGCTTCCTGCCAGGTGACCGAAGTTCGCAGGCAGATGGGTCCCTGGGACACACGCGGAGAGGCTCCTGCCCGGGTCACAGGCCGCCCACTTCCCCTGCCCCAGATCGGGAGCCGCAAAGCAGCCCTGTCTGAGTCCCCTGCCTCTAGAGGGAGTATTGGACCAACACTTGTAGAAAATGGGGTCCTTGCGGGCCACTCATTGGAGGGACACAAATAAATCTTTGCCGACTTTCTGCTGAAACTTACGAGCGTTCACACCTAAGCCTCTTACAAGGTCAGCTGTTTAGCTAAACATGAGCTCATGATCTAAATTTACACAATATTGAAGAAAGCAGCTACAAGGGGAGACAATCAGCCAAAACCATCAATACCAGAATTAGATTCCCAAGGCCATCCATCAGATGTAGGAATAATCGGGTGCAAGGCAGAAAATATACATAAAACTGGAACTGAAACAAGGCACAAGGATGTTTTCAAAGACTGGTAGGATCTCTAAAACATTTTTCAAGGACATGTCATTGATAAAGCTAAATACTCCAAGGTTGTGTAATACAACAGATTAATCATTGAGAAGAGTGAAATTATGCTGTTTTGAAAACTATGGCAGGTCAGATTTTCTGCCTAATTATATAAGAAGATTTCTCTAAAAAATACACATTATTTCAAAGACTTATTGGCTGTGAAATAAGTTAAGGGTATTTCAAATGGCTTGTCTGCAAAGAAAGGTGAGATGTAGGGAATCACAGAAAGTCGAGGGGAAAATAGGTCAATATATACATTGCTGTATGGTGAACTAAGCCTTAGGCCAGCAACAATGGAGAGGACCTGACCCTTAGACACGTACAAGTAAGCTGGAATCTTCAAAAGTTCAAATCTTTATAAGTAAAAAGATTTATTAAAATGAATAACCAAGTGTTTTAATTGACATCAGAAGATGAAAACAATAAACTCTGAGAACATGGAGAAAAGATAAATAAAGATATGAGCAGAACTTAATACAACAGAAAACGTATAAAATTCAGGTGATTTAGTAAGTCCAAAGAATCTTTGAAAAGATTTAAAAGACACACTTTGATTAAGGAAAACCAAAACATAAGTAAAGAATATACAGAAAGAGTCAGGACAATGTTAGAGCAGAGAATATATGAAATGCCAGTAAATTTGAACATTTCTGTAAAGTGGACCATTTCCTAGCTCCTAAAGTTTACCAACACTGACACAAGAGGAAATCATTTAAGGTCATCATGTCTGCCCTTGGCATTCTCGGAACGCCCTGGCCTCAGAATGCAGCCTCTGTAGTCCATGGTAACCTTCGGAGAGGGGGCGGGGCTGAGGGAGGTTGGAACACTGCCCTCACTGAGGGAGTGGGTGTGGCCATCTCTGCTGTGACTGAACAAAGGGCAGGGGAGCAGGGGGCCCAGGGCAGGGCCCTCAGAGCCCGGCAGGCCCAGTGGAGTGTCACAAGCTTTTAGGCCCAGGCCAAAGGGCACCTTCTTTGTCTGCACAGCTGCCCAAACTCTCACCTTTCCACTCAGGCCGCCCTCTTACTTGAAGTGTGTGTGGAACGTGTCCGCGCAGTACACCGCGCTGCACAGCTAAGCATAGGTCTGGGCATCGTAGCTTCCTGCCAGGTGACCGAAGTTCGCAGGCAGATGGGTCCCTGGGACACACGCGGAGGGGCTCCTGCCCGGGTCACAGGCCGCCCACTGCCCCTGCCCCAGATCTGGGGTCGCAAAGCAGCCCTGTCTGAGTCCCCTGCCTTTAGAGGGAGTATTGGACCAACACTTGTAGAAAACGGGGTCCTTGCGGGCCACTCATTGGAGGGACACAAATAAATCTTTGCCGACTTTCTGCTGAAACTTACGAGCGTTCACACCTAAGCCTCTTACAAGGTCAGCTGTTTAGCTAAACATGAGCTCATGATCTAAATTTACACAATATTGAAGAAAGCAGCTACAAGGGGAGACAATCAGCCAAAACCATCAATACCAGAATTAGATTCCCAAGGCCATCCATCAGATGTAGGAATAATCGGGTGCAAGGCAGAAAATATACATAAAACTGGAACTGAAACAAGGCACAATGATGTTTTCAAAGACTGGTAGGATCTCTAAAACATTTTTCAAGGACATGTCATTGATAAAGCTAAATAATCCAAGGTTGTGTAATACAACAGATTAATCATTGAGAAGAGTGAAATTATGCTGTTTTGAAAACTATGGCAGGTGAGATTTTCTGCCTAATTATATAAGAAGATTTCTCTAAAAAATACACATTATTTCAAAGACTTCTTGGCTGTGAAATAAGTTAAGGGTATTTCAAATGGCTTGTCTGCAAAGAAAGGTGAGATGTAGGGAATCACAGAAAGTCGAGGGGAAAATAGGTCAATATATACATTGCTGTATGGTGAACTAAGCCTTAGGCCAGCAACAATGGAGAGGACCTGACCCTTAGACACGAACAAGTAAGCTGGAATCTTCAAAAGTTCAAATCTTTATAAGTAAAAAGATTTATTAAAATCAATAACCAAGTGTTTTAATTGACATCAGAAGATGAAAACAATAAACCCTGAGAACATGGAGAAAAGATAAATAAAGATATGAGCAGAACTTAATAAAACAGAAAACGTATAAAATTCAGGTGATTTAGTATGTCCAAAGAATCTTCTTTGAAAAGATTTAAAAGACACACTTTGATTAATGAAAACCAAAACATAAGTAAAGAATATACAGAAAGAGTCAGGACAATGTTAGAGCAGATAATATATGAAATGCCAGTAAATTTGAACATTTCTGTAAAGTGGACCATTTCCTAGCTCCTAAAGTTTACCAACACTGACACAAGAGGAAATCATTTAAGGTCATCATGTCTGCCCTTGGCATTCTCGGAACGCCCTGGCCTCAGAATGCAGCCTCTGTAGTCCATGGTAAACTGCGGAGAGGGGGCGGGGCTGAGGGAGGTTGGAACACTGCTCTCACTGAGGGAGTGGGTGTGGCCACTTCTGCTGTGACTGAACACAGGGCAGGGAAGCAGGGGGCCCAGGGCAGGGCCCTCAGAGCCCGGCAGGCCCAGTGGAGTGTCACAAGCTTTTAGGCCCAGGCCAATGTGTGCCTTCTTTGTCTGCACATCTGCACAATCTCTCACCTTTCCACTCAGGCCGCCCTCTTACTTTAAGTGTGTGTGGAACGTGTCCGTGCAGTATACCGCGCTGCACAGCTAAGCATAGGTCTGGGCATCGTAGCTTCCTGCCAGGTGCCCGAAGTTCGCAGGCAGATGGGTCCCTGGGAAACACGCGGAGGGGCTCCTGCCCGGGTCACAGGACACCCACTGCCCCAGCCCCGGATCGGGGGCCGCAAAGCAGCCCTGTCTGAGTCCCCTTCCTCTAGAGGGTGTATTGGACCAACACTTGTAGAAAACGGGGTCCTTGCGGGCCACTCATTGGAGGGACACAAATAAATATTTGCCGACTTTCTGCTTAAACTTACGAGCGTTCACACCAAAGCCTCTTACAAGGTCAGCTGTTTAGCTAAACATGAGCTCATGATCTAAATTTACACAATATTGAAGAAAGCAGCTACAAGGGGAGACAATCAGCCAAAACCATCAATACCAGAATTAGATTCCCAAGGCCATCCATCAGATGTAGGAATAATCGGGTGCAAGGCAGAAAATATACATAAAACTGGAACTGAAACAAGGCACAAGGATGTTTTCAAAGACTGGTAGGATCTCTAAAACATTTTTCAAGGACATGTCATTGATAAAGCTAAATACTCCAAGGTTGTGTAATACAACAGATTAATCATTGAGAAGAGTGAAATTATGCTGTTTTGAAAACTATGGCAGGTCAGATTTTCTGCCTAATTATATAAGAAGATTTCTCTAAAAAATACACATTATTTCAAAGACTTATTGGCTGTGAAATAAGTTAAGGGTATTTCAAATGGCTTGTCTGCAAAGAAAGGTGAGATGTAGGGAATCACAGAAAGTCGAGGGGAAAATAGGTCAATATATACATTGCTGTATGGTGAACTAAGCCTTAGGCCAGCAACAATGGAGAGGACCTGACCCTTAGACACGTACAAGTAAGCCGGAATCTTCAAAAGTTCAAATCTTTATAAGTAAAAAGATTTATTAAAATGAATAACCAAGTGTTTTAATTGACATCAGAAGATGAAAACAATAAACCCTGAGAACATAGAAAAAAGATAAATAAAGATATGAGCAGAACTTAATACAATAGAAAACGTATAAAATTCAGGTGATTTAGTAAGTCCAAAGAATCTTCTTTGAAAAGATTTAAAAGACACTCTTTGATTAAGGAAAACCAAAACATAAGTAAAGAATATACAGAAAGAGTCAGGGCAATGTTAGAGCAGAGAATATATGAAATGCCAGTAAATTTGAACATTTCTGTCAAGTGGACCATTTCCTAGCTCCTAAAGTTTACCAACACTGACACAAGAGGAAATCATTTAAGGTCATCATGTCTGCCCTTGGCATTCTCGGAACGCCCTGGCCTCAGAATGCAGCCTCTGTAGTCCATGGTAACCTGCGGAGAGGGGGCGGGGCTGAGGGAGGTTGGAACACTGCCCTCACTGAGGGAGTGGGTGTGGCCATCTCTGCAGTGACTGAACAAAGGGCAGGGGAGGAGGGGGCCCAGGGCAGGGCCCTCAGAGCCCGGCAGGCCCAGTGGAGTGTCACAAGCTTTTAGGCCCAGGCCAAAGGGCGCCTTCTTTGTCTGCACAGCTGCCCAAACTCTCACCTTTCCACTCAGGCCGCCCTCTTACTTTAAGTGTGTGTGGAACGTGTCCGTGCAGTATACCGCGCTGCACAGCTAAGCATAGGTCTGGGCATCGTAGCTTCCTGCCAGGTGACCGAAGTTCGCAGGCAGATGGGTCCCTGGGACACACGCGGAGAGGCTCCTGCCCGGGTCACAGGCCGCCCACTGCCCCTGCCCCGGATCGGGAGCCGCAAAGCAGCCCTGTCTGAGTCCCCTGCCTCTAGAGGGAGTATTGGACCAACACTTGTAGAAAACGGGGTCCTTGCGGGCCACTCATTGGAGGGACACAAATAAATCTTTGCCGACTTTCTGCTGAAACTTACGAGCGTTCACACCTAAGCCTCTTACAAGGTCAGCTGTTTAGCTAAACATGAGCTCATGATCTAAATTTGCACAATATTGAAGAAAGCAGCTACAAGGGGAGACAATCAGCCAAAACCATCAATACCAGAATTAGATTCCCAAGGCCATCCATCAGATGTAGGAATAATCGGGTGCAAGGCAGAAAATATACATAAAACTGGAACTGAAACAAGGCACAAGGATGTTTTCAAAGACTGGTAGGATCTCTCAAACATTTTTCAAGGACATGTCATTGATAAAGCTAAATACTCCAAGGTTGTGTAATACAACAGATTAATCATTGAGAAGAGTGAAATTATGCTGTTTTGAAAACTATGGCAGGTCAGAATTTCTGCCTAATTATATAAGAAGATTTCTCTAAAAAATACACATTATTTCAAAGACTTATTGGCTGTGAAATAAGTTAAGGGTATTTCAAATGGCTTGTCTGCAAAGAAAGGTGAGATGTAGGGAATCACAGAAAGTCGAGGGGAAAATAGGTCAATATATACATTGCTGTATGGTGAATTAAGCCTTAGGCCAGCAACAATGTAGAGGACCTGACCCTTAGACTCGAACAAGTAAGCTGGAATCTTCAAAAGTTCAAATCTTTATAAGTAAAAAGATTTATTAAAATCAATAACCAAGTGTTTTAATTGACATCAGAAGATGAAAACAATAAACCCTGAGAACATGGAGAAAAGATAAATAAATTTATGAGCAGAACTTAATACAACAGAAAACGTATAAAATTCAGGTGATTTAGTAAGTCCAAAGAATCTTCTTTGAAAAGATTTAAAAGACACAATTTGATTAAGGAAAACCAAAACATAAGTAAAGAATATACAGAAAGAGTCAGGACAATGTTAGAGCAGAGAATATATGAAATGCCAGTAAATTTGAACATTTCTGTAAAGTGGACCATTTCCTAGCTCCTAAAGTTTACCAACACTGACACAAGAGGAAATCATTTAAGGTTATCATGTCTGCCCTTGGCATACTCGGAACGCCCTGGCCTCAGAATGCAGCCTCTGTAGTCCATGGTAAACTGCGGAGAGGGGGCGGGGCTGAGGGAGGTTGGAACACTGCTCTCACTGAGGGAGTGGGTGTGGCCACTTCTGCTGTGACTGAACAAAGGGCAGGGAAGCAGGGGGCCCAGGGCAGGGCCCTCAGAGCCCGGCAGGCCCAGTGGAGTGTCACAAGCTTTTAGGCCCAGGCCAATGGGCGCCTTCTTTGTCTGCACAGCTGCCCAAACTCTCACCTTTCCACTCAGGCCGCCCTCTTACTTTAAGTGTGTGTCGAACGTGTCCGTGCAGTATACCGCGCTGCACAGCTAAGCATAGGTCTGGGCATCGTAGCTTCCTGCCAGGTGACCGAAGTTCGCAGGCAGATGGGTCCCTGGGACACACGCGGAGGTACTCCTGCCCGGGTCACAGGCCGCCCACTGCCCCTGCCCCAGATCGGGGGCCGCAAAGCAGCCCTGTCTGAGTCCCCTGCCTCTAGAGGGAGTATTGGACCAACACTTGTAGAAAACGGGGTCCTTGCGGGCCACTCATTGGAGGGACACAAATAAATCTTTGCCGACTTTCTGCTGAAACTTACGAGCGTTCAAACCTAAGCCTCTTACAAGGTCAGCTGTTTAGCTAAACATGAGCTCATGATCTAAATTTACAAAATATTGAAGAAAGCAGCTACAAGGGGAGACAATCAGCCAAAACCATCAATACCAGAATTAGATTCCCAAGGCCATCCATCAGATGTAGGAATAATCGGGTGCAAGGCAGAAAATATACATAAAACTGGAACTGAAACAAGGCACAAGGATGTTTTCAATGACTGGTAGGATCTCTAAAACATTTTTCAAGGACATGTCATTAATAAAGCTAAATACTCCAAGGTCGTGTAATACAACAGATTAATCATTGAGAAGAGTGAAATTATGCTGTTTTGAAAACTATGGCAGGTCAGATTTTCTGCCTAATTATATAAGAAGATTTCTCTAAAAAATACACATTATTTCAAAGACTTATTGGCTGTGAAATAAGTTAAGGGTATTTCAAATGGCTTGTCTGCAAAGAAAGGTGAGATGTAGGGAATCACAGAAAGTCGAGGGGAAAATAGGTCAATATATACATTGCTGTATGGTGAACTAAGCCTTAGGCCAGCAAAAATGGAGAGGACCTGACCCTTAGACACGTACAAGTAAGCTGGAATCTTCAAAAGTTCAAATCTTTATAAGTAAAAAGATTTACTAAAATCAATAACCAAGTGTTTTAATTGACATCAGAAGATGAAAACAATAAACCCTGAGAACATGGAGAAAAGATAAATAAAGATATGAGCAGAACTTAATACAACAGAAAACGTATAAAATTCAGGTGATTTAGTAAGTCCAAAGAATCTTCTTTGAAAAGATTTAAAAGACACACTTTGATTAAGGAAAACCAAAACATAAGTAAAGAATATACAGAAAGAGTCAGGACAATGTTAGAGCAGAGAATATATGAAATGGCAGTAAATTGGAACATTTCTGTCAAGTGGACCATTTCCTAGCTCCTAAAGTTTACCAACACTGACACCAGAGGAAATCATTTAAGGTCATCATGTCTGCCCTTGGCATTCTCGGAACGCCCTGGCCTCAGAATGCAGCCTCTGTAGTCCATGGTAACCTGCGGAGAGGGGGCGGGGCTGAGGGAGGTTGGAACACTGCCCTCACTGAGGGAGTGGGTGTGGCCATCTCTGCAGTTACTGAACAAAGGGCAGGGGAGCAGGGGGCCCAGGGCAGGGCCCTCAGAGCCCGGCAGGCCCAGTGGAGTGTCACAAGCTTTTAGGCCCAGGCCAAAGGGCGCCTTCTTTGTCTGCACAGCTGCCCAAACTCTCACCTTTCCACTCAGGCCGCCCTCTTACTTTAAGTGTGTGTGGAACGTGTCCGTGCAGTATACCGCGCTGCACAGCTAAGCATAGGTCTGGGCATCGTAGCTTCCTGCCAGGTGACCGAAGTTCGCAGGCAGATGGGTCCCTGGGACACACGCGGAGAGGCTCCTGCCCGGGTCACAGGCCGCCCACTGCCCCTGCCCCAGATCGGGAGCCGCAAAGCAGCCCTGTCTGAGTCCCCTGCCTCTAGAGGGAGTATTGGACCAACACTTGTAGAAAACGGGGTCCTTGCGGGCCACTCATTGGAGGGACACAAATAAATCTTTGCCGACTTTCTGCTGAAACTTACGAGCGTTCACACCTAAGCCTCTTACAAGGTCAGCTGTTTAGCTAAACATGAGCTCATGATCTAAATTTGCACAATATTGAAGAAAGCAGCTACAAGGGGAGACAATCAGCCAAAACCATCAATACCAGAATTAGATTCCCAAGGCCATCCATCAGATGTAGGAATAATCGGGTGCAAGGCAGAAAATATACATAAAACTGGAACTGAAACAAGGCACAAGGATGTTTTCAAAGACTGGTAGGATCTCTAAAACATTTTTCAAGGACATGTCATTGATAAAGCTAAATACTCCAAGGTTGTGTAATACAACAGATTAATCATTGAGAAGAGTGAAATTATGCTGTTTTGAAAACTATGGCAGGTCAGATTTTCTGCCTAATTATATAAGAAGATTTCTCTAAAAAATACACATTATTTCAAAGACTTATTGGCTGTGAAATAAGTTAAGGGTATTTCAAATGGCTTGTCTGCAAAGAAAGGTGAGATGTAGGGAATCACAGAAAGTCGAGGGGAAAATAGGTCAATATATACATTGCTGTATGGTGAACTAAGCCTTAGGCCAGCAACAATGGAGAGGACCTGACCCTTAGACACGAACAAGTAAGCTGGAATCTTCAAAAGTTCAAATCTTTATAAGTAAAAAGATTTATTAAAATCAATAACCAAGTGTTTTAATTGACATCAGAAGATGAAAACAATAAACCCTGAGAACATGGAGAAAAGATAAATAAAGATATGAGCAGAACTTAATACAACAGAAAACGTATAAAATTCAGGTGATTTAGTAAGTCCAAAGAATCTTCTTTGAAAAGATTTAAAAGACACACTTTGATTAAGGAAAACCAAAACATAAGTAAAGAATATACAGAAAGAGTCAGGACAATGTTAGAGCAGAGAATATATGAAATGCCAGTAAATTTGAACATTTCTGTCAAGTGGACCATTTCCTAGCTCCTAAAGTTTACCAACACTGACACAAGAGGAAATCATTTAAGGTCATCATGTCTGCCCTTGGCATTCTCGGAACGCCCTGGCCTCAGAATGCAGCCTCTGTAGTCCATGGTAAACTGCGGAGAGGGGGCGGGGCTGAGGGAGGTTGGAACACTGCTCTCACTGAGGGAGTGGGTGTGGCCACTTCTGCTGTGACTGAACAAAGGGCAGGGAAGCAGGGGGCCCAGGGCAGGGCCCTCAGAGCCCGGCAGGCCCAGTGGAGTGTCACAAGCTTTTAGGCCCAGGCCAATGGGCGCCTTCTTTGTCTGCACAGCTGCCCAAACTCTCACCTTTCCACTCAGGCCGCCCTCTTACTTGAAGTGTGTGTCGAACGTGTCCGTGCAGTATACCGCGCTGCACAGCTAAGCATAGGTCTGGGCATCGTAGCTTCCTGCCAGGTGCCCGAAGTTCGCAGGCAGATGGGTCCCTGGGACACACGCGGAGGTGCTCCTGCCCGGGTCACAGGCCGCCCACTGCCCCTGCCCCAGATCGGGGGCCGCAAAGCAGCCCTGTCTGAGTCCCCTGCCTCTAGAGGGAGTATTGGACCAACACTTGTAGAAAACGGGGTCCTTGCGGGCCACTCATTGGAGGGACATAAATAAATCTTTGCCGACTTTCTGCTGAAACTTACGAGCGTTCACACCTAAGCCTCTTACAAGGTCAGCTGTTTAGCTAAACATGAGCTCATGATCTAAATTTACACAATATTGAAGAAAGCAGCTACAAGGGGAGACAATCAGCCAAAACCATCAATACCAGAATTAGATTCCCAAGGCCATCCATCAGATGTAGGAATAATCGGGTGCAAGGCAGAAAATATACATAAAACTGGAACTGAAACAAGGCACAAGGATGTTTTCAAAGACTGGTAGGATCTCTAAAACATTTTTCAAGGACATGTCATTGATAAAGCTAAATACTCCAAGGTTGTGTAATACAACAGATTAATCATTGAGAAGAGTGAAATTATGCTGTTTTGAAAACTATGGCAGGTCAGATTTTCTGCCTAATTCTATAAGAAGATTTCTCTAAAAAATACACATTATTTCAAAGACTTATTGGCTGTGAAATAAGTTAAGGGTATTTCAAATGGATTGTCTGCAAAGAAAGGTGAGATGTAGGGAATCACAGAAAGTTGAGGGGAAAATAGGTCAATATATACATTGCTGTATGGTGAACTAAGCCTTAGGCCAGCAACAATGGAGAGGACCTGACCCTTAGACACGTACAAGTAAGCTGGAATCTTCAAAAGTTCAAATCTTTATAAGTAAAAAGATTTATTAAAATCAATAACCAAGTGTTTTAATTGACATCAGAAGATGAAAACAATAAACCCTGAGAACACAGAAAAAAGATAAATAAAGATATGAGCAGAACTTAATACAACAGAAAACGTATAAAATTCAGGTGATTTAGTAAGTCCAAAGAATCTTCTTTGAAAAGATTTAAAAGACACTCTTTGATTAAGGAAAACCAAAACATAAGTAAAGAATATACAGAAAGAGTCAGGACAAGGTTAGAGCAGAGAATATATGAAATGCCAGTAAATTTGAACATTTCTGTAAAGTGGACCATTTCCTAGCTCCTAAAGTTTACCAACACTGACACAAGAGGAAATCATTTAAGGTCATCATGTCTGCCCTTGGCATTCCCGGAACGCCCTGGCCTCAGAATGCAGCCTCTGTAGTCCATGGTAACCTGCGGAGAGGGGGCGGGGCTGAGGGAGGTTGGAACACTGCCCTCACTGAGGGAGTGGGTGTGGCCATCTCTGCTGTGACTGAACAAAGGGCAGGGGAGCAGGGGGCCCAGGGCAGGGCCCTCAGAGCCCGGCAGGCCCAGTGGAGTGTCACAAGCTTTTAGGCCCTGGCCAAAGGGCGCCTTCTTTGTCTGCACAGCTGCCCAAACTCTCACCTTTACACTCAGGCCGCCCTCTTACTTGAAGTGTGTGTGGAACGTGTCCGTGCAGTATACCGCGCTGCACAGTTAAGCATAGGTTTGGGCATCGTAGCTTCCTGCCAGGTGACCGAAGTTCGCAGGCAGATGGGTCCCTGGGACACACGTGGAGAGGCTCCTGCCCGGGCCACAGGCCGCCCACTGCCCCTGCCCCAGATCGGGGCCGCAAAGCAGCCCTGTCTGAGTCCCCTGCCTCTAGAGGGAGTATTGGACCAACACTTGTAGAAAACGGGGTCCTTGCGGGCCACTCATTGGAGGGACACAAATAAATCTTTGCCGACTTTCTGCTGAAACTTATGAGCGTTCACACCTAAGCCTCTTACAAGGTCAGGTGTTTAGGTAAACATGAGCTCATGATCTAAATTTACACAATAATGAAGAAAGCAGCTACAAGGGGAGACAATCAGGCAAAACCATCAATACCAGAATTAGATTCCCAAGGCCATCCATCAGATGTAGGAATAATCGGGTGCAAGGCAGAAAATATACATAAAACTGGAACTGAAACAAGGCACAAGGATGTTTTCAAATACTGGTAGGATCTCTAAAACATTTTTCAAGGACATGTCATTGATAAAGCTAAATACTCCAAGGTTGTGTAATACAACAGATAAATCATTGAGAAGAGTGAAATTATGCTGTTTTGAAAACTATGGCAGGTCAGATTTTCTGCCTAATTATATAAGAAGATTTCTCTAAAAAATACACATTATTTCAAAGACTTCTTGGCTGTGAAATAAGTTAAGGGTATTTCAAATGGCTTGTCTGCAAAGAAAGGTGAGATGTAGGGAATCACAGAAAGTCGAGGGGAAAATAGGTCAATATATACATTGCTGTATGTTGAACTAAGCCTTAGGCCAGCAACAATGGAGAGGACCTGACCCTTAGACACGTACAAGTAAGCTGGAATCTTCAAAAGTTCAAATCTTTACAAGTAAAAAGATTTATTAAAATCAATAACCAAGTGTTTTAATTGACATCAGAAGATGAAAACAATAAACCCTGAGAACATAGAGAAAAGATAAATAAAGATATGAGCAGAACTTAATACAACAGAAAACGTATAAAATTCAGGTGATTTAGTAAGTCCAAAGAATCTTCTTTGAAAAGATTTAAAATACACACTTTGATTAAGGAAAACCAAAACATAATTAAAGAATATACAGAAAGAGTCAGGAAAATGTTACAGCAGAGAATATATGAAATGCCAGTAAATTTGAACATTTCTGTCAAGTGGACCATTTCCTAGCTCCTAAAGTTTACCAACACTGACACAAGAGGAAATCATTTAAGGTCATCATGTCTGCCCTTGGCATTCTCAGAACACCCTGGCCTCAGAATGCAGCCTCTGTAGTCCATGGTAGCCTGCGGAGAGGGGGCGGGGCTGAGGGAGGTTGGAACACTGCCCTCACTGAGGGAGTGGGTGTGGCCATCTCTGCTGTGACTGAACAAAGGGCAGGGGAGCAGGGGGCCCAGGGGAGGCCCTCAGAGCCCGGCAGGCCCAGTGGAGTGTCACAAGCTTTTAGGCCCAGGCCAAAGGGCGCCTTCTTTGTCTGCACAGCTGCCCAAATTCTCACCTTTCCACTCAGGCCGCCCTCTTACTTGAAGTCTGTGTGGAACGTGTCCGCGCAGTATACCGCGCTGCACAGCTAAGCATAGGTCTGGGCATCGTAGCTTCCTGCCAGGTGACCGAAGTTCGCAGGCAGATGGGTCCCTGGGACACACGCGGAGAGGCTCCTGCCCGGGTCACAGGCCGCCCACCGCCCCTGCCCCAGATCGGGAGCCGCAAAGCAGCCCTGTCTGAGTCCCCTGCCTCTAGAGGGAGTATTGGACCAACACTTGTAGAAAACGGGGTCCTTGCGGGCCACTCATTGGAGGGACACAAATAAATCTTTGCCGACTTTCTGCTGAAACTTACGAGCGTTCACACCTAAGCTTCTTACAAGGTCAGCTGTTTAGCTAAACATGAGCTCATGATCTAAATTTACACAATAATGAAGAAAGCAGCTACAAGGGGGGACAATCAGCCAAAACCATCAATACCAGAATTAGATTCCCAAGGCCATCCATCAGATGAAGGAATAATCGGGTGCAAGGCAGAAAATATACATAAAACTGGAACTGAAACAAGGCACAAGGATGTTTTCAAAGACTGGTAGGATCTCTAAAACATTTTTCAAGGACATGTCATTGATAAAGCTAAATACTGCAAGGTTCTGTAATACAACAGATTAATCATTGAGAAGAGTGAAAGTATGCTGTTTTGAAAACTATTGCAGGTCAGATTTTCTGCCTAATTATATAAGAAGATTTCTCTAAAAAATACACATTATTTCAAAGACTTATTGGCTGTGAAATAAGTTAAGGGTATTTCAAATGGCTTGTCTGCAAAGAAAGGTGAGATGTAGGGAATCACAGAAAGTCGAGGGGAAAATAGGTCAATATATACATTGCTGTATGGTGAACTAAGCCTTAGGCCAGCAGCAATGGAGAGGACCTGACCCTTAGACACGTACAAGTAAGCTGGAATCTTCAAAAGTTCAAATCTTTATAAGTAAAAAGATTTATTAAAATGAATAACCAAGTGTTTTAATTGACATCAGAAGATGAAAACAATAAACCCTGAGAACATAGAAAAAAGATAAATAAAGATATGAGCAGAACTTAATACAACAGAAAACGTATAAAATTCAGGTGATTTAGTAAGTCCAAAGAATCTTCTTTGAAAAGATTTAAAAGACACACTTTGATTAAGGAAAACCAAAACATAATTAAAGAATATACAGAAAGAGTCAGGACAATGTTAGAGCAGAGAATATATGAAATGCCAGTAAATTTGAACATTTCTGTAAAGTGGACCATTTCCTAGCTCCTAAAGTTTACCAACACTGACACAAGAGGAAATCTTTTATGGTCATCATGTCTGTCCTTGGCATTCTCGGAACGCTCTGGCCTCAGAATGCAGCCTCTATAGTCCATGGTAACCTGCGGAGAGGGGGCGGGGCTGAGGGAGGTTGGAACACTGCCCTCACTGAGGGAGTGGGTGTGGCCATCTCTGCTGTGAATGAACAAAGGGCAGGGGAGCAGGGGGCCCAGGGCAGGGCCCTCAGAGCACGGCAGGCCCAGTGGAGTGTCACAAGCTTTTAGGCCCAGGCCAAAGGGCGCCTTCTTTGTCTGCACAGCTGCCCAAACTCTCACCTTTCCACTCAGGCCGCCCTCTTACTTGAAGTGTGTGTGGAACGTGTCCGTGCAGTATACCGCGCTGCACAGCTAAGCATAGGTCTGAGCATCGTAGCTTCCTGCCAGGTGACCGACGTTCGCAGGCAGATGGGTCCCTGGGACACACGCGGAGAAGCTCCTGCCCGGGTCACAGGCCGCCCACTGCGCCTGCCCCAGATCGGGGGCCGCAAAGCAGCCCTCTCTGAGTCCCCTGCCTCTAGAGGGAGTATTGGACCAACACTTGTAGAAAACGGGGTCCTTACGGGCCACTCATTGGTGGGACACAAATACATCTTTGCCGACTCTCTGCTGAAACTTACGAGCGTTCACACCTAAGCCTCTTACAAGGTCAGCTGTTTAGCTAAACATGAACTCATGATCTAAATTTACACAATAATGAAGAAAGCAGCTACAAGGGGAGACAATCAGCCAAAACCATCAATACCAGATTTAGATTCCCAAGGCCATCCATCAGATGTAGGAATAATCGGGTGCAAGGCAGAAAATATACATAAAACTGGAACTGAAACAAGGCACAAGGATGTTTTCAAAGACTGGTAGGATCTCTCAAACATTTTTCAAGGACATGTCATTGATAAAGCTAAATACTCCAAGGTTGTGTAATACAACAGATTAATCATTGAGAAGAGTGAAATTATGCTGTTTTGAAAACTATGGCAGGTCAGATTTTCTGCCTAATTCTATAAGAAGATTTCTCTAAAAAATACACATTATTTCAAAGACTTATTGGCTGTGAAATAAGTTAAGGGTATTTCAAATGGCTTGTCTGCAAAGAAAGGTGAGATGTAGGGAATCACAGAAAGTCGAGGGGAAAATAGGTCAATATATACATTGCTGTATGGTGATCTAAGCCTTAGGCCAGCAACAATGGAGAGAACCTGACGCTTAGACACGTACAAGTAAGCTGGAATCTTTAAAAGTTCAAATCTTTATAAGTAAAAAGATTTATTAAAATGAAAAACCAAGTGTTTTAATTGACATCAGAAGATGAAAACAATAAACCCTGAGAACATAGAGAAAAGATAAATAAAGATATGAGCAGAACTTAATACAACAGAAAACGTATAAAATTCAGGTGATTTAGTAAGTCCAAAGAATCTTCTTTGAAAAGATTTAAAATACACACTTTGATTAAGGAAAACCAAAACATAATTAAAGAATATACAGAAAGAGTCAGGAAAATGTTACAGCAGAGAATATATGAAATGCCAGTAAATTTGAACATTTCTGTAAAGTGGACCATTTCCTAGCTCCTAAAGTTTACCAACACTGACACAAGAGGAAATCATTTAAGGTCATCATGTCTGCCCTTGGCATTCCCGGAACGCCCTGGCCTCAGAATGCAGCCTCTGTAGTCCATGGTAACCTGCGGAGAGGGGGCGGGGCTGAGGGAGGTTGGAACACTGCCCTCACTGAGGGAGTGGGTGTGGCCATCTCTGCTGTGACTGAACAAAGGGCAGGGGAGCAGGGGGCCCAGGGCAGGGCCCTCAGAGCCCGGCAGGCCCAGTGGAGTGTCACAAGCTTTTAGGCCCTGGCCAAAGGGCGCCTTCTTTGTCTGCACAGCTGCCCAAACTCTCACCTTTACACTCAGGCCGCCCTCTTACTTGAAGTGTGTGTGGAACGTGTCCGTGCAGTATACCGCGCTGCACAGTTAAGCATAGGTTTGGGCATCGTAGCTTCCTGCCAGGTGACCGAAGTTCGCAGGCAGATGGGTCCCTGGGACACACGTGGAGAGGCTCCTGCCCGGGCCACAGGCCGCCCACTGCCCCTGCCCCAGATCGGGGCCGCAAAGCAGCCCTGTCTGAGTCCCCTGCCTCTAGAGGGAGTATTGGACCAGCACTTGTAGAAAACGGGGTCCTTGCGGGCCACTCATTGGAGGGACACAAATAAATCTTTGCCGACTTTCTGCTGAAACTTATGAGCGTTCACACCTAAGCCTCTTACAAGGTCAGGTGTTTAGGTAAACATGAGCTCATGATCTAAATTTACACAATAATGAAGAAAGCAGCTACAAGGGGAGACAATCAGGCAAAACCATCAATACCAGAATTAGATTCCCAAGGCCATCCATCAGATGTAGGAATAATCGGGTGCAAGGCAGAAAATATACATAAAACTGGAACTGAAACAAGGCACAAGGATGTTTTCAAATACTGGTAGGATCTCTAAAACATTTTTCAAGGACATGTCATTGATAAAGCTCAATACTCCAAGGTTGTGTAATACAACAGATTAATCATTGAGAAGAGTGAAATTATGCTGTTTTGAAAACTATGGCAGGTCAGATTTTCTGCCTAATTATATAAGAAGATTTCTCTAAAAAATACACATTATTTCAAAGACTTCTTGGCTGTGAAATAAGTTAAAGGTATTTCAAATGGCTTGTCTGCAAAGAAAGGTGAGATGTAGGAATTCACAGAAAGTCGAGGGGAAAATAGGTCAATATATACATTGCTGTATGGTGAACTAAGCTTTAGGCCAGCAACAATGGAGAGGACCTGACCCTTAGACACGTACAAGTAAGCTGGAATCTTCAAAAGTTCAAATCTTTATAAGTAAAAAGATTTATTAAAATGAATAACCAAGTGTTTTAATTGACATCAGAAGATGAAAACAATAAACCCTGAGAACATAGAGAAAGATAAATAAAGATATGAGCAGAACTTAATACACCAGAAAACGTGTAAAATTCAGGTGATTTAGTAAGTCCAAAGAACCTTCTTTGAAAAGATTTAAAAGACACACTTTGATTAAGGAAAACCAAAACATAAGTAAAGAATATACAGAAAGAGTCAGGACAATGTTAGAGCAGAGAATATATGAAATGCCAGTAAATTTGAACATTTCTGTCAAGTGGACCATTTCCTAGCTCCTAAAGTTTACCAACACTGACACAAGAGGAAATCATTTAAGGTCATCATGTCTGCCCTTGGCATTCTCGGAACGCCCTGGCCTCAGAATGCAGCCTCTGTAGTCCATGGTAACCTGCGGAGAGGGGGCGGGGCTGAGGGAGGTTGGAACACTGCCCTCACTGAGGGAGTGGGTGTGGCCATCTCTGCTGTGACTGAACAAACGGCAGGGGAGCAGGGGGCCCAGGGCAGGGCCCTCAGAGCCCGGCAGGCCCAGTGGAGTGTCACAAGCTTTTAGGCCCAGGCCAAAGGGCGCCTTCTTTGTCTGCACAGCTGCCCAAACTCTCACATTTCCACTCAGGCCGCCCTCTTACTTGAAGTGTGTGTGGAACATGTCCGCGCAGTATACCGCGCTGCTAAGCTAAGCATAGGTCTGGGCATCGTAGCTTCCTGCCAGGTGACCAAAGTTCGCAGGCAGATGGGTCCCTGGGACACACAAGGAGAGGCTCCTGCCCGGGTCACAGGCCGCCCACTGCCCCTGCCCCAGATCGGGGGCCGCAAAGCAGCCCTGTCTGAGTCCCCTGCCCCTAGAGGAAGTATTGGACCAACACTTGTAGAAAACGGGGTCCTTGCGGGCCACTCATTGGAGGGACACAAATAAATCTTTGCCTACTCTCTGCTGAAACTTACAAGCGTTCACACCTAAGCCTCTTACAAGGTCAGCTGTTTAGCTAAACATGAGCTCATGATCTAAATTTACACAGTAATGAAAAAGCAGCTACAAGGGGAGACAATCAGCCAAAACCATCAATACCAGAATTAGATTCCCAAGGCCATCCATCAGATGTAGGAATAATCGGGTGCAAGGCAGAAAATATACATAAAACTGGAACTGAAACAAGGCACAAGGATGTTTTCAAAGACTGGTAGGATCTCTAAAACATTTTTCAAGGACATGTCATTGATAAAGCTAAATACTCCAAGGTTGTGTAATACAACAGATTAATCATTGAGAAGAGTGAAATTATGCTGTTTTGAAAACTATGGCAGGTCAGATTTTCTGCCTAATTCTATAAGAAGATTTCTCTAAAAAATACACATTATTTCAAAGACTTATTGGCTGTGAAATAAGTTAAGTGTATTTCAAATGGCTTGTCTGCAAAGAAAGGTGAGATGTAGGGAATCACAGAAAGTCGAGGGGAAAATAGGTCAATATATACATTGCTGTATGGTGAACTAAGCCTTAGGCCAGCAACAATGGAGAGGACCTGACCCTTACACACGTACAAGTAAGCTGGAATCTTCAAAAGTTCAAATCTTTATAAGTAAAAAGATTTATTAAAATGAATAACCAAGTGTTTTAATTGACATCAGAAGATGAAAACAATAAACCCTGAGAACATAGAGAAAGATAAATAAAGATATGAGCAGAACTTAATACAACAGAAAACGTATAAAATTCAGGTGATTTAGTAAGTCCAAAGAATCTTCTTTGAAAAGATTTAAAAGACACACTTTGATTAAGGAAAACCAAAACATAAGTAAAGAATATACAGAAAGAGTCAAGACAATGTTAGAGCAGAGAATATATGAAATGCCAGTAAATTTGAACATTTCTGTCAAGTGGACCATTTCCTAGCTCCTAAAGTTTACCAACACTGACACAAGAGGAAATCATTTAAGGTCATCATGTCTGACCTTGGCATTCTCGGAACGCCCTGGCCTCAGAATGCAGCCTCTGTAGTCCATGGTAACCTGCGGAGAGGGGGCGGGGCTGAGGGAGGTTGGAACCCTGCCCTCACTGAGGGAGTGGGTGTGGCCATCTCTGCTGTGACTGAACAAAGTGCAGGGGAGCAGGGGGCCCAGGGCAGGGCCCTCAGAGCCCGGCAGGCCCAGTGGAGTGTCACAAGCTTTTAGGCCCAGGCCAAAAGGCGCCTTCTTTGTCTGCACAGCTGCCCAAACTCTCACCTTTCCACTCAGGCCGCCCTATTACTTGAAGTGTGTGTGGAACATGTCCGCGCAGTATACCGCGCTGCTAAGCTAAGCATAGGTCTGGGCATCGTAGCTTCCTGCCAGGTGACCAAAGTTCGCAGGCAGATGGGTCCCTGGGACACACAAGGAGAGGCTCCTGCCCGGGTCACAGGCCGCCCACTGCCCCTGCCCCAGATCGGGGGCCGCAAAGCAGCCCTGTCTGAGTCCCCTGCCTCTAGAGGGAGTATTGGACCAACACTTGTAGAAAACGGGGTCCTTGCGGGCCACTCATTGGAGGGACACAAATAAATCTTTGCCTACTCTCTGCTGAAACTTACAAGCGTTCACACCTAAGCCTCTTACAAGGTCAGCTGTTTAGCTAAACATGAGCTCATGATCTAAATTTACACAGTAATGAAAAAGCAGCTACAAGTGGAGACAATCAGCCAAAACCATCAATACCAGAATTAGATTCCCAAGGCCATCCATCAGATGTAGGAATAATCGGGTGCAAGGCAGAAAATATACATAAAACTGGAACTGAAACAAGGCACAAGGATGTTTTCAAAGACTGGTAGGATCTCTAAAACATTTTTCAAGGACATGTCATTGATAAAGCTAAATACTCCAAGGTTGTGTAATACAACAGATTAATCATTGAGAAGAGTGAAATTATGCTGTTTGGAAAACTATGGCAGGTCAGATTTTCTGCCTAATTCTATAAGAAGATTTCTCTAAAAAGTACACATTATTTCAAAGACTTATTGGCTGTGAAATAAGTTAAGGGTATTTCAAATGGCTTGTCTGCAAAGAAAGGTGAGATGTAGGGAATCACAGAAAGTCGAGGGGAAATTAGGTCAATATATACATTGCTGTATGGTGAACTAAGCCTTAGGCCAGCAACAATGGAGAGGACCTGACCCTTAGACACGTACAAGTAAGCTGGAATCTTCAAAAGTTCAAATCTTTATAAGTAAAAAGATTTATTAAAATGAATAACCAAGTGTTTTAATTGACATCAGAAGATGAAAACAATAAACCCTGAGAACATAGAGAAAAGATAAATAAAGATATGGGCAGAACTTAATACAACAGAAAACGTATAAAATTCAGGTGATTTAGTAAGTCCAAAGAATCTTCTTTGAAAAGATTTAAAAGACACACTTTGATTAAGGAAAACCAAAACATAAGTAAAGAATATACAGAAAGAGTCAGGAAAATGTTACAGCAGAGAATATATGAAATGCCAGTAAATTTGAACATTTCTGTAAAGTGGACCATTTCCTAGCTCCTAAAGTTTACCAACACTGACACAAGAGGAAATCATTTAAGGTCATCATGTCTGCCCTTGGCATTCTCGGAATGCCCTGGCCTCAGAATGCAGCCTGTGTAGTCCATGGTAACCTGCGGAGAGGGGGCGGGGCTGAGGGAGGTTGGAACACTGCCCTCACTGAGGGAGTGGGTGTGGCCATCTCTGCTGTGACTGAACAAAGGGCAGGGGAGCAGGGGGCCTAGGGCAGGGCCCTCAGAACACGGCAGGCCCAGTGGAGTGTCACAAGCTTTTAGGCCCAGGCCAAAGGGCGCCTTCTTTGTCTGCACAGCTGCCCAAACTCTCACCTTTCCACTCAGGCCGCCCTCTTACTTGAAGTGTGTGTGGAACGTGTCCACGCAGTACACCGCGCTGCACAGCTAAGCATAGGTCTGGGCACCGTAGCTTCCTGCCAGGTGACCGAGGTTCGCAGGCAGATGGGTCCCTGGGACACACGCGGAGAGGCTCCAGCCCGGGTCACAGGCCGCCCACTGCCCCTGCCCCAGATCGGGGGCCGCAAAGCAGCCCTGTCTGAGTCCCCTGCCTCTAGAGGGAGTATTGGACAAACACGTGTAGAAAACGGGGTCCTTGCGGGCCACTCATTGGAGGGACAAAAGTAAATCTTTGCCGACTCTCTGCTGAAACTTACGAGCGTTCACACCTAAGCCTCTTACAAGGTCAGCTGTTTAGCTAAACATGAGCTCATGATCTAAATTTACACAGTAATGAAAAAGCAGCTACAAGGGGAGACAATCAGCCAAAACCATCAATACCAGAATTAGATTCCCAAGGCCATCCATCAGATGTAGGAATAATCGGGTGCAAGGCAGAAAATATACATAAAACTGGAACTGAAACAAGGCACAAGGATGTTTTTAAAGACTGGTAGGATCTCTAAAACATTTTTCAAGGACATGTCATTGATAAAGCTAAATACTCCAAGGTTGTGTAATACAACAGATTAATCATTGAGAAGAGTGAAATTATGCTGTTTTGAAAACTATGGCAGGTCAGATTTTCTGCCTAATTATATAAGAAGATTTCGCTAAAAAATACACATTATTTCAAAGACTTATTGGATGTGAAATAAGTTAAGGGTATTTCAAATGGCTTGTCTGCCAAGAAAGGTGAGATGTAGGGAATCACAGAAAGTCGAGGGGAAAATAGGTCAATATATACATTGCTGTATGGTGAACTAAGCCTTAGGCCAGCAACAATGGAGAGGACCTGACCCTTAGACACGTACAAGTAAGCTGGAATCTTCAAAAGTTCAAATCTTTACAAGTAAAAAGATTTATTAAAATCAATAACCAAGTGTTTTAATTGACATCAGAAGATGAAAACAATAAACCCTGAGAACATAGAGAAAAGATAAATAAAGATATGAGCAGAACTTAATACAACAGAAAACGTATAAAATTCAGGTGATTTAGTAAGTCCAAAGAATCTTCTTTGAAAAGATTTAAAAGACACACTTTGATTAAGGAAAACCAAAACATAAGTAAAGAATATACAGAAAGAGTCAGGACAATGTTAGAGCAGAGAATATATGAAATGCCAGTAAATTTGAACATTTCTGTCAAGTGGACCATTTCCTAGCTCCTAAATTTTACCAACACTGACACAAGAGGAAATCATTTAAGGTCATCATGTCTGCCCTTGGCATTCTCGGAACGCCCTGGCCTCAGAATGCAGCCTCTGTAGTCCATGGTAACCTGCGGAGAGGGGGCGGGGCTGAGGGAGGTTGGAACACTGCCCTCACTGAGGGAGTGGGTGTGGCCATCTCTGCTGTGACTGAACAAAGGGCAGGGGAGCAGGGCTCCCAGGGCAGGGCCCTCAGAGCCCGGCAGGCCCAGTGGAGTGTCACAAGCTTTTAGGCCCAGGCCAAAGGGGGCATTCTTTGTCTGCACAGCTGCCCAAACTCTCACCTTTCCACTCAGGCCGCCCTCTTACTTGAAGTGTGTGTGGAACGTGTCCGCACAGTACACCGCACTGCACAGCTAAGCATAGGTCTGGGCATCGTAGCTTCCTGCCAGGTGACCGAAGTTCGCAGGCAGATGGGTCCCTGGGACACACGCGGAGAGGTTCCTGCCCGGGTCACAGGCCGCCCACTGCCCCTGCCCCAGATCGGGGGCCGCCAAGCAGCCCTGTCTGAGTCCCCTGCATCTAGAGGGAGTATTGGACCAACACTGGTAAAAAACGGGGTCCTTGCGGGCCACTCATTATAGGGACACAAATAAATCTTTGCCGACTTTCTGCTGAAATTTACGAGCGTTCACACCTAAGCCTCTTACAAGGTCAGCTCTTTAGCTAAACATGAGCTCATGATCTAAATTTACACAATAATGAAGAAAGCAGCTACAAGGGGAGACAATCAGCCAAAACCATCAATACCAGAATTAGATTCCCAAGGCCATCCGTCAGATGTAGGAATAATCGGGTGCAAGGCCGAAAATATACATAAACCTGGAACTGAAACAAGGCACAAGGATGATTTCAAAGACTGGTAGGATCTCTCAAACATTTTTCAAGGACATGTCATTGATAAAGCTAAATACTCCAAGGTTGTGTAATACAACAGATTAATCATTGAGAAGAGTGAAATTATGCTGTTTTGAAAACTATGGCAGGTCAGATTTTCTGCCTAATTATATAAGAAGATTTCTCTAAAAAATACACATTATTTCAAAGACTTATTGGCTGTGAAATAAGTTAAAGGTATTTCAAATGGCTTGTCTGCAAAGAAAGGTGAGATGTAGGGAATCACAGAAAGTCGAGGGGAAAATAGGTCAATATATACATTGCTGTATGGTGAACTAAGCCTTAGGCCAGCAACAATGGAGAGGACCTGACCCTTAGACACGTACAAGTAAGCTGGAATCTTCAAAAGTTCAAATCTTTATAAGTAAAAAGATTTATTAAAATGAATAACCAAGTGTTTTAATTGACATCAGAAGATGAAAACAATAAACCCTGAGAACATAGAGAAAGATAAATAAAGACATGAGCAGAACTTAATACACCAGAAAACGTGTAAAATTCAGGTGATTTAGTAAGTCCAAAGAACCTTCTTTGAAAAGATTTAAAAGACACACTTTGATTAAGGAAAACCAAAACATAAGTAAAGAATATACAGAAAGAGTCAGGACAATGTTAGAGCAGAGAATATATGAAATGCCAGTAAATTTGAACATTTCTGTCAAGTGGACCATTTCCTAGCTCCTAAAGTTTACCAACACTGACACAAGAGGAAATCATTTAAGGTCATCATGTCTGCCCTTGGCATTCTCGGAACGCCCTGGCCTCAGAATGCAGCCTCTGTAGTCCATGGTAACCTGCGGAGAGGGGGCGGGGCTGAGGGAGGTTGGAACACTGCCCTCACTGAGGGAGTGGGTGTGGCCATCTCTGCTGTGACTGAACAAACGGCAGGGGAGCAGGGGGCCCAGGGCAGGGCCCTCAGAGCCCGGCAGGCCCAGTGGAGTGTCACAAGCTTTTAGGCCCAGGCCAAAGAGCGCCTTCTTTGTCTGCACAGCTGCCCAAACTCTCACCTTTCCACTCAGGCCGCCCTCTTACTTGAAGTGTGTGTGGAACATGTCCGCGCAGTATACCGCGCTGCTAAGCTAAGCATAGGTCTGGGCATCGTAGCTTCCTGCCAGGTGACCAAAGTTCGCAGGCAGATGGGTCCCTGGGACACACAAGGAGAGGCTCCTGCCCGGGTCACAGGCCGCCCACTGCCCCTGCCCCAGATCGGGGGCCGCAAAGCAGCCCTGTCTGAGTCCCCTGCCCCTAGAGGGAGTATTGGACCAACACTTGTAGAAAACGGGGTCCTTGCGGGCCACTCATTGGAGGGACACAAATAAATCTTTGCCTACTCTCTGCTGAAACTTACAAGCGTTCACACCTAAGCCTCTTACAAGGTCAGCTGTTTAGCTAAACATGAGCTCATGATCTAAATTTACACAGTAATGAAAAAGCAGCTACAAGGGGAGACAATCAGCCAAAACCATCAATACCAGAATTAGATTCCCAAGGCCATCCATCAGATGTAGGAATAATCGGGTGCAAGGCAGAAAATATACATAAAACTGGAACTGAAACAAGGCAGAAGGATGTTTTCAAAGACTGGTAGGATCTCTAAAACATTTTTCAAGGACATGTCATTGATAAAGCTAAATACTCCAAGGTTGTGTAATACAACAGATTAATCATTGAGAAGAGTGAAATTATGCTGTTTTGAAAACTATGGCAGGTCAGATTTTCTGCCTAATTCTATAAGAAGATTTCTCTAAAAAATACACATTATTTCAAAGACTTATTGGCTGTGAAATAAGTTAAGTGTATTTCAAATGGCTTGTCTGCAAAGAAAGGTGAGATGTAGGGAATCACAGAAAGTCGAGGGGAAAATAGGTCAATATATACATTGCTGTATGGTGAACTAAGCCTTAGGCCAGCAACAATGGAGAGGACCTGACCCTTACACACGTACAAGTAAGCTGGAATCTTCAAAAGTTCAAATCTTTATAAGTAAAAAGATTTATTAAAATGAATAACCAAGTGTTTTAATTGACATCAGAAGATGAAAACAATAAACCCTGAGAACATAGAGAAAGATAAATAAAGATATGAGCAGAACTTAATACAACAGAAAACGTATAAAATTCAGGTGATTTAGTAAGTCCAAAGAATCTTCTTTGAAAAGATTTAAAAGACACACTTTGATTAAGGAAAACCAAAACATAAGTAAAGAATATACAGAAAGAGTCAAGACAATGTTAGAGCAGAGAATATATGAAATGCCAGTAAATTTGAACATTTCTGTCAAGTGGACCATTTCCTAGCTCCTAAAGTTTACCAACACTGACACAAGAGGAAATCATTTAAGGTCATCATGTCTGACCTTGGCATTCTCGGAACGCCCTGGCCTCAGAATGCAGCCTCTGTAGTCCATGGTAACCTGCGGAGAGGGGGCGGGGCTGAGGGAGGTTGGAACCCTGCCCTCACTGAGGGAGTGGGTGTGGCCATCTCTGCTGTGACTGAACAAAGTGCAGGGGAGCAGGGGGCCCAGGGCAGGGCCCTCAGAGCCCGGCAGGCCCAGTGGAGTGTCACAAGCTTTTAGGCCCAGGCCAAAAGGCGCCTTCTTTGTCTGCACAGCTGCCCAAACTCTCACCTTTCCACTCAGGCCGCCCTATTACTTGAAGTGTGTGTGGAACATGTCCGCGCAGTATACCGCGCTGCTAAGCTAAGCATAGGTCTGGGCATCGTAGCTTCCTGCCAGGTGACCAAAGTTCGCAGGCAGATGGGTCCCTGGGACACACAAGGAGAGGCTCCTGCCCGGGTCACAGGCCGCCCACTGCCCCTGCCCCAGATCGGGGGCCGCAAAGCAGCCCTGTCTGAGTCCCCTGCCTCTAGAGGGAGTATTGGACCAACACTTGTAGAAAACGGGGTCCTTGCGGGCCACTCATTGGAGGGACACAAATAAATCTTTGCCTACTCTCTGCTGAAACTTACAAGCGTTCACACCTAAGCCTCTTACAAGGTCAGCTGTTTAGCTAAACATGAGCTCATGATCTAAATTTACACAGTAATGAAAAAGCAGCTACAAGTGGAGACAATCAGCCAAAACCATCAATACCAGAATTAGATTCCCAAGGCCATCCATCAGATGTAGGAATAATCGGGTGCAAGGCAGAAAATATACATAAAACTGGAACTGAAACAAGGCACAAGGATGTTTTCAAAGACTGGTAGGATCTCTAAAACATTTTTCAAGGACATGTCATTGATAAAGCTAAATACTCCAAGGTTGTGTAATACAACAGATTAATCATTGAGAAGAGTGAAATTATGCTGTTTGGAAAACTATGGCAGGTCAGATTTTCTGCCTAATTCTATAAGAAGATTTCTCTAAAAAGTACACATTATTTCAAAGACTTATTGGCTGTGAAATAAGTTAAGGGTATTTCAAATGGCTTGTCTGCAAAGAAAGGTGAGATGTAGGGAATCACAGAAAGTCGAGGGGAAATTAGGTCAATATATACATTGCTGTATGGTGAACTAAGCCTTAGGCCAGCAACAATGGAGAGGACCTGACCCTTAGACACGTACAAGTAAGCTGGAATCTTCAAAAGTTCAAATCTTTATAAGTAAAAAGATTTATTAAAATGAATAACCAAGTGTTTTAATTGACATCAGAAGATGAAAACAATAAACCCTGAGAACATAGAGAAAAGATAAATAAAGATATGGGCAGAACTTAATACAACAGAAAACGTATAAAATTCAGGTGATTTAGTAAGTCCAAAGAATCTTCTTTGAAAAGATTTAAAAGACACACTTTGATTAAGGAAAACCAAAACATAAGTAAAGAATATACAGAAAGAGTCAGGAAAATGTTACAGCAGAGAATATATGAAATGCCAGTAAATTTGAACATTTCTGTAAAGTGGACCATTTCCTAGCTCCTAAAGTTTACCAACACTGACACAAGAGGAAATCATTTAAGGTCATCATGTCTGCCCTTGGCATTCT
Source organism: Mesoplodon mirus (assembly GCF_964341445.2). Taxonomy (NCBI): domain Eukaryota; kingdom Metazoa; phylum Chordata; class Mammalia; order Artiodactyla; family Ziphiidae; genus Mesoplodon; species Mesoplodon mirus. The sequence goes on along the minus strand of NC_138976.1, from coordinate 119,206,535 downwards.
CGGAATGCCCTGGCCTCAGAATGCAGCCTGTGTAGTCCATGGTAACCTGCGGAGAGGGGGCGGGGCTGAGGGAGGTTGGAACACTGCCCTCACTGAGGGAGTGGGTGTGGCCATCTCTGCTGTGACTGAACAAAGGGCAGGGGAGCAGGGGGCCTAGGGCAGGGCCCTCAGAACACGGCAGGCCCAGTGGAGTGTCACAAGCTTTTAGGCCCAGGCCAAAGGGCGCCTTCTTTGTCTGCACAGCTGCCCAAACTCTCACCTTTCCACTCAGGCCGCCCTCTTACTTGAAGTGTGTGTGGAACGTGTCCACGCAGTACACCGCGCTGCACAGCTAAGCATAGGTCTGGGCACCGTAGCTTCCTGCCAGGTGACCGAGGTTCGCAGGCAGATGGGTCCCTGGGACACACGCGGAGAGGCTCCAGCCCGGGTCACAGGCCGCCCACTGCCCCTGCCCCAGATCGGGGGCCGCAAAGCAGCCCTGTCTGAGTCCCCTGCCTCTAGAGGGAGTATTGGACAAACACGTGTAGAAAACGGGGTCCTTGCGGGCCACTCATTGGAGGGACAAAAGTAAATCTTTGCCGACTCTCTGCTGAAACTTACGAGCGTTCACACCTAAGCCTCTTACAAGGTCAGCTGTTTAGCTAAACATGAGCTCATGATCTAAATTTACACAGTAATGAAAAAGCAGCTACAAGGGGAGACAATCAGCCAAAACCATCAATACCAGAATTAGATTCCCAAGGCCATCCATCAGATGTAGGAATAATCGGGTGCAAGGCAGAAAATATACATAAAACTGGAACTGAAACAAGGCACAAGGATGTTTTTAAAGACTGGTAGGATCTCTAAAACATTTTTCAAGGACATGTCATTGATAAAGCTAAATACTCCAAGGTTGTGTAATACAACAGATTAATCATTGAGAAGAGTGAAATTATGCTGTTTTGAAAACTATGGCAGGTCAGATTTTCTGCCTAATTATATAAGAAGATTTCGCTAAAAAATACACATTATTTCAAAGACTTATTGGATGTGAAATAAGTTAAGGGTATTTCAAATGGCTTGTCTGCCAAGAAAGGTGAGATGTAGGGAATCACAGAAAGTCGAGGGGAAAATAGGTCAATATATACATTGCTGTATGGTGAACTAAGCCTTAGGCCAGCAACAATGGAGAGGACCTGACCCTTAGACACGTACAAGTAAGCTGGAATCTTCAAAAGTTCAAATCTTTACAAGTAAAAAGATTTATTAAAATCAATAACCAAGTGTTTTAATTGACATCAGAAGATGAAAACAATAAACCCTGAGAACATAGAGAAAAGATAAATAAAGATATGAGCAGAACTTAATACAACAGAAAACGTATAAAATTCAGGTGATTTAGTAAGTCCAAAGAATCTTCTTTGAAAAGATTTAAAAGACACACTTTGATTAAGGAAAACCAAAACATAAGTAAAGAATATACAGAAAGAGTCAGGACAATGTTAGAGCAGAGAATATATGAAATGCCAGTAAATTTGAACATTTCTGTCAAGTGGACCATTTCCTAGCTCCTAAATTTTACCAACACTGACACAAGAGGAAATCATTTAAGGTCATCATGTCTGCCCTTGGCATTCTCGGAACGCCCTGGCCTCAGAATGCAGCCTCTGTAGTCCATGGTAACCTGCGGAGAGGGGGCGGGGCTGAGGGAGGTTGGAACACTGCCCTCACTGAGGGAGTGGGTGTGGCCATCTCTGCTGTGACTGAACAAAGGGCAGGGGAGCAGGGCTCCCAGGGCAGGGCCCTCAGAGCCCGGCAGGCCCAGTGGAGTGTCACAAGCTTTTAGGCCCAGGCCAAAGGGGGCATTCTTTGTCTGCACAGCTGCCCAAACTCTCACCTTTCCACTCAGGCCGCCCTCTTACTTGAAGTGTGTGTGGAACGTGTCCGCACAGTACACCGCACTGCACAGCTAAGCATAGGTCTGGGCATCGTAGCTTCCTGCCAGGTGACCGAAGTTCGCAGGCAGATGGGTCCCTGGGACACACGCGGAGAGGTTCCTGCCCGGGTCACAGGCCGCCCACTGCCCCTGCCCCAGATCGGGGGCCGCCAAGCAGCCCTGTCTGAGTCCCCTGCATCTAGAGGGAGTATTGGACCAACACTGGTAAAAAACGGGGTCCTTGCGGGCCACTCATTATAGGGACACAAATAAATCTTTGCCGACTTTCTGCTGAAATTTACGAGCGTTCACACCTAAGCCTCTTACAAGGTCAGCTCTTTAGCTAAACATGAGCTCATGATCTAAATTTACACAATAATGAAGAAAGCAGCTACAAGGGGAGACAATCAGCCAAAACCATCAATACCAGAATTAGATTCCCAAGGCCATCCGTCAGATGTAGGAATAATCGGGTGCAAGGCCGAAAATATACATAAACCTGGAACTGAAACAAGGCACAAGGATGATTTCAAAGACTGGTAGGATCTCTAAAACATTTTTCAAGGACATGTCATTGATAAAGCTAAATACTCCAAGGTTGTGTAATACAACAGATTAATCATTGAGAAGAGTGAAATTATGCTGTTTTGAAAACTATGGCAGGTCAGATTTTCTGCCTAATTATATAAGAAGATTTCTCTAAAAAATACACATTATTTCAAAGACTTATTGGCTGTGAAATAAGTTAAAGGTATTTCAAATGGCTTGTCTGCAAAGAAAGGTGAGATGTAGGGAATCACAGAAAGTCGAGGGGAAAATAGGTCAATATATACATTGCTGTATGGTGAACTAAGCCTTAGGCCAGCAACAATGGAGAGGACCTGACCCTTAGACACGTACAAGTAAGCTGGAGTCTTCAAAAGTTCAAATCTTTATAAGTAAAAAGATTTATTAAAATGAATAACCAAGTGTTTTAATTGACATCAGAAGATGAAAACAATAAACCCTGAGAACATAGAGAAAGATAAATAAAGACATGAGCAGAACTTAATACACCAGAAAACGTGTAAAATTCAGGTGATTTAGTAAGTCCAAAGAACCTTCTTTGAAAAGATTTAAAAGACACACTTTGATTAAGGAAAACCAAAACATAAGTAAAGAATATACAGAAAGAGTCAGGACAATGTTAGAGCAGAGAATATATGAAATGCCAGTAAATTTGAACATTTCTGTCAAGTGGACCATTTCCTAGCTCCTAAAGTTTACCAACACTGACACAAGAGGAAATCATTTAAGGTCATCATGTCTGCCCTTGGCATTCTCGGAACGCCCTGGCCTCAGAATGCAGCCTCTGTAGTCCATGGTAACCTGCGGAGAGGGGGCGGGGCTGAGGGAGGTTGGAACACTGCCCTCACTGAGGGAGTGGGTGTGGCCATCTCTGCTGTGACTGAACAAACGGCAGGGGAGCAGGGGGCCCAGGGCAGGGCCCTCAGAGCCCGGCAGGCCCAGTGGAGTGTCACAAGCTTTTAGGCCCAGGCCAAAGAGCGCCTTCTTTGTCTGCACAGCTGCCCAAACTCTCACCTTTCCACTCAGGCCGCCCTCTTACTTGAAGTGTGTGTGGAACATGTCCGCGCAGTATACCGCGCTGCTAAGCTAAGCATAGGTCTGGGCATCGTAGCTTCCTGCCAGGTGACCAAAGTTCGCAGGCAGATGGGTCCCTGGGACACACAAGGAGAGGCTCCTGCCCGGGTCACAGGCCGCCCACTGCCCCTGCCCCAGATCGGGGGCCGCAAAGCAGCCCTGTCTGAGTCCCCTGCCCCTAGAGGGAGTATTGGACCAACACTTGTAGAAAACGGGGTCCTTGCGGGCCACTCATTGGAGGGACACAAATAAATCTTTGCCTACTCTCTGCTGAAACTTACAAGCGTTCACACCTAAGCCTCTTACAAGGTCAGCTGTTTAGCTAAACATGAGCTCATGATCTAAATTTACACAGTAATGAAAAAGCAGCTACAAGGGGAGACAATCAGCCAAAACCATCAATACCAGAATTAGATTCCCAAGGCCATCCATCAGATGTAGGAATAATCGGGTGCAAGGCAGAAAATATACATAAAACTGGAACTGAAACAAGGCAGAAGGATGTTTTCAAAGACTGGTAGGATCTCTAAAACATTTTTCAAGGACATGTCATTGATAAAGCTAAATACTCCAAGGTTGTGTAATACAACAGATTAATCATTGAGAAGAGTGAAATTATGCTGTTTTGAAAACTATGGCAGGTCAGATTTTCTGCCTAATTCTATAAGAAGATTTCTCTAAAAAATACACATTATTTCAAAGACTTATTGGCTGTGAAATAAGTTAAGTGTATTTCAAATGGCTTGTCTGCAAAGAAAGGTGAGATGTAGGGAATCACAGAAAGTCGAGGGGAAAATAGGTCAATATATACATTGCTGTATGGTGAACTAAGCCTTAGGCCAGCAACAATGGAGAGGACCTCACCCTTACACACGTACAAGTAAGCTGGAATCTTCAAAAGTTCAAATCTTTATAAGTACAAAGATTTATTAAAATGAATAACCAAGTGTTTTAATTGACATCAGAAGATGAAAACAATAAACCCTGAGAACATAGAGAAAGATAAATAAAGATATGAGCAGAACTTAATACAACAGAAAACGTATAAAATTCAGGTGATTTTGTAAGTCCAAAGAATCTTCTTTGAAAAGATTTAAAAGACACACTTTGATTAAGGAAAACCAAAACATAAGTAAAGAATATACAGAAAGAGTCAGGACAATGTTAGAGCAGAGAATATATGAAATGCCAGTAAATTTGAACATTTATGTCAAGTGGACCATTTCCTAGCTCCTAAAGTTTACCAACACTGACACAAGAGGAAATCATTTAAGGTCATCATGTCTGACCTTGGCATTCTCGGAACGCCCTGGCCTCAGAATGCAGCCTCTGTAGTCCATGGTAACCTGCGGAGAGGGGGCGGGGCTGAGGGAGGTTGGAACCCTGCCCTCACTGAGGGAGTGGGTGTGGCCATCTCTGCTGTGACTGAACAAAGTGCAGGGGAGCAGGGGGCCCAGGGCAGGGCCCTCAGAGCCCGGCAGGCCCAGTGGAGTGTCACAAGCTTTTAGGCCCAGGCCAAAAGGCGCCTTCTTTGTCTGCACAGCTGCCCAAACTCTCACCTTTCCACTCAGGCCGCCCTATTACTTGAAGTGTGTGTGGAACATGTCCGCGCAGTATACCGCGCTGCACAGCTAAGCATAGGTCTGGGCACCGTAGCTTCCTGCCAGGTGACCGAGGTTCGCAGGCAGATGGGTCCCTGGGACACACGCGGAGAGGCTCCAGCCCGGGTCACAGGCCGCCCACTGCCCCTGCCCCAGATCGGGGGCCGCAAAGCAGCCCTGTCTGAGTCCCCTGCCTCTAGAGGGAGTATTGGACAAACACGTGTAGAAAACGGGGTCCTTGCGGGCCACTCATTGGAGGGACAAAAGTAAATCTTTGCCGACTCTCTGCTGAAACTTACGAGCGTTCACACCTAAGCCTCTTACAAGGTCAGCTGTTTAGCTAAACATGAGCTCATGATCTAAATTTACACAGTAATGAAAAAGCAGCTACAAGGGGAGACAATCAGCCAAAACCATCAATACCAGAATTAGATTCCCAAGGCCATCCATCAGATGTAGGAATAATCGGGTGCAAGGCAGAAAATATACATAAAACTGGAACTGAAACAAGGCACAAGGATGTTTTTAAAGACTGGTAGGATCTCTAAAACATTTTTCAAGGACATGTCATTGATAAAGCTAAATACTCCAAGGTTGTGTAATACAACAGATTAATCATTGAGAAGAGTGAAATTATGCTGTTTGGAAAACTATGGCAGGTCAGATTTTCTGCCTAATTATATAAGAAGATTTCGCTAAAAAATACACATTATTTCAAAGACTTATTGGATGTGAAATAAGTTAAGGGTATTTCAAATGGCTTGTCTGCCAAGAAAGGTGAGATGTAGGGAATCACAGAAAGTCGAGGGGAAAATAGGTCAATATATACATTGCTGTATGGTGAACTAAGCCTTAGGCCAGCAACAATGGAGAGGACCTGACCCTTAGACACGTACAAGTAAGCTGGAATCTTCAAAAGTTCAAATCTTTACAAGTAAAAAGATTTATTAAAATCAATAACCAAGTGTTTTAATTGACATCAGAAGATGAAAACAATAAACCCTGAGAACATAGAGAAAAGATAAATAAAGATATGAGCAGAACTTAATACAACAGAAAACGTATAAAATTCAGGTGATTTAGTAAGTCCAAAGAATCTTCTTTGAAAAGATTTAAAAGACACACTTTGATTAAGGAAAACCAAAACATAAGTAAAGAATATACAGAAAGAGTCAGGACAATGTTAGAGCAGAGAATATATGAAATGCCAGTAAATTTGAACATTTCTGTCAAGTGGACCATTTCCTAGCTCCTAAATTTTACCAACACTGACACAAGAGGAAATCATTTAAGGTCATCATGTCTGCCCTTGGCATTCTCGGAACGCCCTGGCCTCAGAATGCAGCCTCTGTAGTCCATGGTAACCTGCGGAGAGGGGGCGGGGCTGAGGGAGGTTGGAACACTGCCCTCACTGAGGGAGTGGGTGTGGCCATCTCTGCTGTGACTGAACAAAGGGCAGGGGAGCAGGGCTCCCAGGGCAGGGCCCTCAGAGCCCGGCAGGCCCAGTGGAGTGTCACAAGCTTTTAGGCCCAGGCCAAAGGGGGCATTCTTTGTCTGCACAGCTGCCCAAACTCTCACCTTTCCACTCAGGCCGCCCTCTTACTTGAAGTGTGTGTGGAACGTGTCCGCACAGTACACCGCACTGCACAGCTAAGCATAGGTCTGGGCATCGTAGCTTCCTGCCAGGTGACCGAAGTTCGCAGGCAGATGGGTCCCTGGGACACACGCGGAGAGGTTCCTGCCCGGGTCACAGGCCGCCCACTGCCCCTGCCCCAGATCGGGGGCCGCCAAGCAGCCCTGTCTGAGTCCCCTGCATCTAGAGGGAGTATTGGACCAACACTGGTAAAAAACGGGGTCCTTGCGGGCCACTCATTATAGGGACACAAATAAATCTTTGCCGACTTTCTGCTGAAATTTACGAGCGTTCACACCTAAGCCTCTTACAAGGTCAGCTCTTTAGCTAAACATGAGCTCATGATCTAAATTTACACAATAATGAAGAAAGCAGCTACAAGGGGAGACAATCAGCCAAAACCATCAATACCAGAATTAGATTCCCAAGGCCATCCGTCAGATGTAGGAATAATCGGGTGCAAGGCCGAAAATATACATAAACCTGGAACTGAAACAAGGCACAAGGATGATTTCAAAGACTGGTAGGATCTCTAAAACATTTTTCAAGGACATGTCATTGATAAAGCTAAATACTCCAAGGTTGTGTAATACAACAGATTAATCATTGAGAAGAGTGAAATTATGCTGTTTTGAAAACTATGGCAGGTCAGATTTTCTGCCTAATTATATAAGAAGATTTCTCTAAAAAATACACATTATTTCAAAGACTTATTGGCTGTGAAATAAGTTAAAGGTATTTCAAATGGCTTGTCTGCAAAGAAAGGTGAGATGTAGGGAATCACAGAAAGTCGAGGGGAAAATAGGTCAATATATACATTGCTGTATGGTGAACTAAGCCTTAGGCCAGCAACAATGGAGAGGACCTGACCCTTAGACACGTACAAGTAAGCTGGAATCTTCAAAAGTTCAAATCTTTATAAGTAAAAAGATTTATTAAAATGAATAACCAAGTGTTTTAATTGACATCAGAAGATGAAAACAATAAACCCTGAGAACATAGAGAAAGATAAATAAAGACATGAGCAGAACTTAATACACCAGAAAACGTGTAAAATTCAGGTGATTTAGTAAGTCCAAAGAACCTTCTTTGAAAAGATTTAAAAGACACACTTTGATTAAGGAAAACCAAAACATAAGTAAAGAATATACAGAAAGAGTCAGGACAATGTTAGAGCAGAGAATATATGAAATGCCAGTAAATTTGAACATTTCTGTCAAGTGGACCATTTCCTAGCTCCTAAAGTTTACCAACACTGACACAAGAGGAAATCATTTAAGGTCATCATGTCTGCCCTTGGCATTCTCGGAACGCCCTGGCCTCAGAATGCAGCCTCTGTAGTCCATGGTAACCTGCGGAGAGGGGGCGGGGCTGAGGGAGGTTGGAACACTGCCCTCACTGAGGGAGTGGGTGTGGCCATCTCTGCTGTGACTGAACAAACGGCAGGGGAGCAGGGGGCCCAGGGCAGGGCCCTCAGAGCCCGGCAGGCCCAGTGGAGTGTCACAAGCTTTTAGGCCCAGGCCAAAGAGCGCCTTCTTTGTCTGCACAGCTGCCCAAACTCTCACCTTTCCACTCAGGCCGCCCTCTTACTTGAAGTGTGTGTGGAACATGTCCGCGCAGTATACCGCGCTGCTAAGCTAAGCATAGGTCTGGGCATCGTAGCTTCCTGCCAGGTGACCAAAGTTCGCAGGCAGATGGGTCCCTGGGACACACAAGGAGAGGCTCCTGCCCGGGTCACAGGCCGCCCACTGCCCCTGCCCCAGATCGGGGGCCGCAAAGCAGCCCTGTCTGAGTCCCCTGCCCCTAGAGGGAGTATTGGACCAACACTTGTAGAAAACGGGGTCCTTGCGGGCCACTCATTGGAGGGACACAAATAAATCTTTGCCTACTCTCTGCTGAAACTTACAAGCGTTCACACCTAAGCCTCTTACAAGGTCAGCTGTTTAGCTAAACATGAGCTCATGATCTAAATTTACACAGTAATGAAAAAGCAGCTACAAGGGGAGACAATCAGCCAAAACCATCAATACCAGAATTAGATTCCCAAGGCCATCCATCAGATGTAGGAATAATCGGGTGCAAGGCAGAAAATATACATAAAACTGGAACTGAAACAAGGCAGAAGGATGTTTTCAAAGACTGGTAGGATCTCTAAAACATTTTTCAAGGACATGTCATTGATAAAGCTAAATACTCCAAGGTTGTGTAATACAACAGATTAATCATTGAGAAGAGTGAAATTATGCTGTTTTGAAAACTATGGCAGGTCAGATTTTCTGCCTAATTCTATAAGAAGATTTCTCTAAAAAATACACATTATTTCAAAGACTTATTGGCTGTGAAATAAGTTAAGTGTATTTCAAATGGCTTGTCTGCAAAGAAAGGTGAGATGTAGGGAATCACAGAAAGTCGAGGGGAAAATAGGTCAATATATACATTGCTGTATGGTGAACTAAGCCTTAGGCCAGCAACAATGGAGAGGACCTGACCCTTACACACGTACAAGTAAGCTGGAATCTTCAAAAGTTCAAATCTTTATAAGTACAAAGATTTATTAAAATGAATAACCAAGTGTTTTAATTGACATCAGAAGATGAAAACAATAAACCCTGAGAACATAGAGAAAGATAAATAAAGATATGAGCAGAACTTAATACAACAGAAAACGTATAAAATTCAGGTGATTTTGTAAGTCCAAAGAATCTTCTTTGAAAAGATTTAAAAGACACACTTTGATTAAGGAAAACCAAAACATAAGTAAAGAATATACAGAAAGAGTCAGGACAATGTTAGAGCAGAGAATATATGAAATGCCAGTAAATTTGAACATTTATGTCAAGTGGACCATTTCCTAGCTCCTAAAGTTTACCAACACTGACACAAGAGGAAATCATTTAAGGTCATCATGTCTGACCTTGGCATTCTCGGAACGCCCTGGCCTCAGAATGCAGCCTCTGTAGTCCATGGTAACCTGCGGAGAGGGGGCGGGGCTGAGGGAGGTTGGAACCCTGCCCTCACTGAGGGAGTGGGTGTGGCCATCTCTGCTGTGACTGAACAAAGTGCAGGGGAGCAGGGGGCCCAGGGCAGGGCCCTCAGAGCCCGGCAGGCCCAGTGGAGTGTCACAAGCTTTTAGGCCCAGGCCAAAAGGCGCCTTCTTTGTCTGCACAGCTGCCGAAACTCTCACCTTTCCACTCAGGCCGCCCTATTACTTGAAGTGTGTGTGGAACATGTCCGCGCAGTATACCGCACTGCTAAGCTAAGCATAGGTCTGGGCATCGTAGCTTCCTGCCAGGTGACCAAAGTTCGCAGGCAGATGGGTCCCTGGGACACACGCGGAGAGGCTCCTGCCCGGGTCACAGGCCGCCCACTGCCCCTGCCCCAGATCGGGTGCCGCAAAGCAGCCCTGTCTGAGTCCCCTGCCTCTAGAGGGAGTATTGGACCAACACTTGTAGAAAACGGGGTCCTTGCGGGCCACTCATTGGAGGGACACAAATAAATCTTTGCCTACTCTCTGCTGAAACTTACAAGCGTTCACACCTAAGCCTCTTACAAGGTCAGCTGTTTAGCTAAACATGAGCTCATGATCTAAATTTACACAGTAATGAAAAAGCAGCTACAAGTGGAGACAATCAGCCAAAACCATCAATACCAGAATTAGATTCCCAAGGCCATCCATCAGATGTAGGAATAATCGGGTGCAAGGCAGAAAATATACATAAAACTGGAACTGAAACAAGGCACAAGGATGTTTTCAAAGACTGGTAGGATCTCTAAAACATTTTTCAAGGACATGTCATTGATAAAGCTAAATACTCCAAGGTTGTGTAATACAACAGATTAATCATTGAGAAGAGTGAAATTATGCTGTTTGGAAAACTATGGCAGGTCAGATTTTCTGCCTAATTATAGAAGAAGATTTCTCTAAAAAGTACACATTATTTCAAAGACTTATTGGCTGTGAAATAAGTTAAGGGTATTTCAAATGGCTTGTCTGCAAAGAAAGGTGAGATGTAGGGAATCACAGAAAGTCGAGGGGAAAATAGGTCAATATATACATTGCTGTATGGTGAACTAAGCCTTAGGCCAGCAACAATGGAGAGGACCTGACCCTTAGACACGTACAAGTAAGCTGGAATCTTCAAAAGTTCAAATCTTTATAAGTAAAAAGATTTATTAAAATGAATAACCAAGTGTTTTAATTGACATCAGAAGATGAAAACAATAAACCCTGAGAACATAGAGAAAAGATAAATAAAGATATGGGCAGAACTTAATACAACAGAAAACGTATAAAATTCAGGTGATTTAGTAAGTCCAAAGAATCTTCTTTGAAAAGATTTAAAAGACACACTTTGATTAAGGAAAACCAAAACATAAGTAAAGAATATACAGAAAGAGTCAGGACAATGTTAGAGCAGAGAATATATGAAATGCCAGTAAATTTGAACATTTCTGTAAAGTGGACCATTTCCTAGCTCCTAAAGTTTACCAACACTGACACAAGAGGAAATCATTTAAGGTCATCATGTCTGCCCTTGGCATTCTCGGAATGCCCTGGCCTCAGAATGCAGCCTGTGTAGTCCATGGTAACCTGCGGAGAGGGGGCGGGGCTGAGGGAGGTTGGAACACTGCCCTCACTGAGGGAGTGGGTGTGGCCATCTCTGCTGTGACTGAACAAAGGGCAGGGGAGCAGGGGGCCTAGGGCAGGGCCCTCAGAACACGGCAGGCCCAGTGGAGTGTCACAAGCTTTTAGGCCCAGGCCAAAGGGCGCCTTCTTTGTCTGCACAGCTGCCCAAACTCTCACCTTTCCACTCAGGCCGCCCTCTTACTTGAAGTGTGTGTGGAACGTGTCCACGCAGTACACCGCGCTGCACAGCTAAGCATAGGTCTGGGCACCGTAGCTTCCTGCCAGGTGACCGAGGTTCGCAGGCAGATGGGTCCCTGGGACACACGCGGAGAGGCTCCAGCCCGGGTCACAGGCCGCCCACTGCCCCTGCCCCAGATCGGGGGCCGCAAAGCAGCCCTGTCTGAGTCCCCTGCCTCTAGAGGGAGTATTGGACCAACACGTGTAGAAAACGGGGTCCTTGCGGGCCACTCATTGGAGGGACAAAAGTAAATCTTTGCCGACTCTCTGCTGAAACTTACGAGCGTTCACACCTAAGCCTCTTACAAGGTCAGCTGTTTAGCTAAACATGAGCTCATGATCTAAATTTACACAGTAATGAAAAAGCAGCTACAAGGGGAGACAATCAGCCAAAACCATCAATACCAGAATTAGATTCCCAAGGCCATCCATCAGATGTAGGAATAATCGGGTGCAAGGCAGAAAATATACATAAAACTGGAACTGAAACAAGGCACAAGGATGTTTTCAAAGACTGGTAGGATCTCTAAAACATTTTTCAAGGACATGTCATTGATAAAGCTAAATACTCCAAGGTTGTGTAATACAACAGATTAATCATTGAGAAGAGTGAAATTATGCTGTTTTGAAAACTATGGCAGGTCAGATTTTCTGCCTAATTATATAAGAAGATTTCGCTAAAAAATACACATTATTTCAAAGACTTATTGGCTGTGAAATAAGTTAAGGGTATTTCAAATGGCTTGTCTGCCAAGAAAGGTGAGATGTAGGGAATCACAGAAAGTCGAGGGGAAAATAGGTCAATATATACATTGCTGTATGGTGAACTAAGCCTTAGGCCAGCAACAATGGAGAGGACCTGACCCTTAGACACGTACAAGTAAGCTGGAATCTTCAAAAGTTCAAATCTTTATAAGTAAAAAGATTTATTAAAATGAATAACCAAGTGTTTTAATTGACATCAGAAGATGAAAACAATAAACCCTGAGAACATAGAGAAAAGATAAATAAAGATATGAGCAGAACTTAATACAACAGAAAACGTATAAAATTCAGGTGATTTTGTAAGTCCAAAGAATCTTCTTTGAAAAGATTTAAAAGACACACTTTGATTAAGGAAAACCAAAACATAAGTAAAGAATATACAGAAAGAGTCAGGACAATGTTAGAGCAGAGAATATATGAAATGCCAGTAAATTTGAACATTTCTGTCAAGTGGACCATTTCCTAGCTCCTAAAGTTTACCAACACTGACACAAGAGGAAATCATTTAAGGTCATCATGTCTGCCCTTGGCATTCTCGGAATGCCCTGGCCTCAGAATGCAGCCTGTGTAGTCCATGGTAACCTGTGGAGAGGGGGCGGGGCTGAGGGAGGTTGGAACACTGCCCTCACTGAGGGAGTGGGTGTGGCCATCTCTGCTGTGACTGAACAAAGGGCAGGGGAGCAGGGGGCCCAGGGCAGGGCCCTCAGAGCCCGGCAGGCCCAGTGGAGTGTCACAAGCTTTTAGGCCCAGGCCAAAGGGCGACTTCTTTGTCTCGACAGCTGCCCAAACTCTCACCTTTCCACTCAGGCCGCCCTCTTACTTGAAGTGTGTGTGGAACGTGTCTGCGCAGTACACCGTGCTGCACAGCTAAGCATAGGTCTGGGCATCGTAGCTTCCTGCCAGGTGACTGAGGTTCGCAGGCAGATGGGTCCCAGGGACACACGCGGAGAGGCTCCAGCCCGGGTCACAGGCCGCCCACTGCCCCTGCCCCAGATCGGGGGACGCAAAGCAGCCCTGTCTGAGTCCCCTGCCTCTAGAGGGAGTATTGGACCAACACTTGTAGAAAACGGGGTCCTTGCGGGCCACTCATTGGAGGGACACAAATAAATCTTTGCCGACTCTCTGCTGAAACTTACGAGCGTTCACACCTAAGCCTCTTACAAGGTCAGCTGTTTAGCTAAACATGAGCTCATGATCTAAATTTACACAGTAATGAAGAAAGCAGCTACAAGGGGAGACAATCAGTCAAAACCATCAATACCAGAATTAGATTCCCAAGGCCATCCATCAGATGTAGGAATAATCGGGTGCAAGGCAGAAAATATACATAAAACTGGAACTGAAACAAGGAACAAGGATGTTTTCAAAGACTGGTAGGATCTCTAAAACATTTTTCAAGGACATGTCATTGATAAAGCTAAATACTCCAAGGTTGTGTAATACAACAGATTAATCATTGAGAAGCGTGAAATTATGCTGTTTTGAAAACTATGGCAGGTCAGATTTTCTGGCTAATTCTATAAGAAGATTTCTCTAAAAAATATACATTATTTCAAAGACTTATTGGCTGTGAAATAAGTTAAGGGTATTTCAAATGGCTTGTCTGCCAAGAAAGGTGAGATGTAGGGAATCACAGAAAGTCGAGGGGAAAATAGGTCAATATATACATTGCTGTATGGTGAACTAAGCCTTAGGCCAGCAACAATGGAGAGGACCTGACCCTTAGACAAGTACAAGTAAGCTGGAATCTTCAAAAGTTCAAATCTTTATAAGTAAAAAGATTTATTAAAATGAATAACCAAGTGTTTTAATTGACATCAGAAGATGAAAACAATAAACCCTGAGAACATAGAGAAAAGATAAATAAAGATATGAGCAGAACTTAATACAACAGAAAACGTATAAAATTCAGGTGATTTAGTAAGTCCAAAGAATCTTCTTTGAAAAGATTTAAAAGACACACTTTGATTAAGGAAAACCAAAACATAAGTAAAGAATATACAGAAAGAGTCAGGACAATGTTAGAGCAGAGAATATATGAAATGCCAGTAAATTTGAACATTTCTGTAAAGTGGACCATTTCCTAGCTCCTAAAGTTTACCAACACTGACACAAGAGGAAATCATTTAAGGTCATCATGTCTGCCCTTGGCATTCTCGGAATGCCCTGGCCTCAGAATGCAGCCTGTGTAGTCCATGGTAACCTGTGGAGAGGGGGCGGGGCTGAGGGAGGTTGGAACACTGCCCTCACTGAGGGAGTGGGTGTGGCCATCTCTGCTGTGATTGAACAAAGGGCAGGGGAGCAGGGGGCCCAGGGCAGGGCCCTCAGAGCCCGGCAGGCCCAGTGGAGTGTCACAAGCTTTTAGGCCCAGGCCAAAGGGCGCCTTCTTTGTCTGCACAGCTGCCCAAACTCTCACCTTTCCACTCAGGCCGCCCTCTTACTTGAAGTGTGTATGGAACGTGTCCGCGCAGTACACCGCGCTGCACAGCTAAGCATAGGTCTGGGCACCGTAGCTTCCTGCCAGGTGACCGAGGTTCGCAGGCAGATGGGTCCCTGGGACACACGCGGAGAGGCTCCAGCCCGGGTCACAGGCCGCCCACTGCCCCTGCCCCAGATCGGGGGCCGCAAAGCAGCCCTGTCTGAGTCCCCTGCCTCTAGAGGGAGTATTGGACCAACACTTGTAGAAAACGGGGTCCTTGCGGGCCACTCATTGGAGGGACACAAGTAAATCTTTGCCGACTCTCTGCTGAAACTTACGAGCGTTCACACCTAAGCCTCTTACAAGGTCAGCTGTTTAGCTAAACATGAGCTCATGATCTAAATTTACACAGTAATGAAAAAGCAGCTACAAGGGGAGACAATCAGCCAAAACCATCAATACCAGAATTAGATTCCCAAGGCCATCCATCAGATGTAGGAATAATCGGGTGCAAGGCAGAAAATATACATAAAACTGGAACTGAAACAAGGCACAAGGATGTTTTCAAAGACTGGTAGGATCTCTAAAACATTTTTCAAGGACATGTCATTGATAAAGCTAAATACTCCAAGGTTGTGTAATACAACAGATTAATCATTGAGAAGAGTGAAATTATGCTGTTTGGAAAACTATGGCAGGTCAGATTTTCTGCCTAATTATATAAGAAGATTTCGCTAAAAAATACACATTATTTCAAAGACTTATTGGCTGTGAAATAAGTTAAGGGTATTTCAAATGGCTTGTCTGCCAAGAAAGGTGAGATGTAGGGAATCACAGAAAGTCGAGGGGAAAATAGGTCAATATATACATTGCTGTATGGTGAACTAAGCCTTAGGCCAGCAACAATGGAGAGGACCTGACCCTTAGACACGTACAAGTAAGCTGGAATCTTCAAAAGTTCAAATATTTATAAGTAAAAAGATTTATTAAAATGAATAACCAAGTGTTTTAATTGACATCAGAAG
The DNA here is from genome assembly GCF_964341445.2 of Mesoplodon mirus. NCBI lineage: Eukaryota > Metazoa > Chordata > Mammalia > Artiodactyla > Ziphiidae > Mesoplodon > Mesoplodon mirus. Next base: position 119,190,669 of record NC_138976.1, on the reverse strand, counting down.
ATGAAAACAATAAACCCTGAGAACATAGAGAAAAGATAAATAAAGATATGAGCAGAACTTAATACAACAGAAAACGTATAAAATTCAGGTGATTTAGTAAGTCCAAAGAATCTTCTTTGAAAAGATTTAAAAGACACACTTTGATTAAGGAAAACCAAAACATAAGTAAAGAATATACAGAAAGAGTCAGGACAATGTTAGAGCAGAGAATATATGAAATGCCCGTAAATTTGAACATTTCTGTAAAGTGGACCATTTCCTAGCTCCTAAAGTTTACCAACACTGACACAAGAGGAAATCATTTAAGGTCATCATGTCTGCCCTTGGCATTCTCGGAATGCCCTGGCCTCAGAATGCAGCCTGTGTAGTCCATGGTAACCTGCGGAGAGGGGGCGGGGCTGAGGGAGGTTGGAACACTGCCCTCACTGAGGGAGTGGGTGTGGCCATCTCTGCTGTGACTGAACAAAGGGCAGGGGAGCAGGGGGCCTAGGGCAGGGCCCTCAGAACACGGCAGGCCCAGTGGAGTGTCACAAGCTTTTAGGCCCAGGCCAAAGGGCGCCTTCTTTGTCTGCACAGCTGCCCAAACTCTCACCTTTCCACTCAGGCCGCCCTCTTACTTGAAGTGTGTGTGGAACGTGTCCACGCAGTACACCGCGCTGCACAGCTAAGCATAGGTCTGGGCACCGTAGCTTCCTGCCAGGTGACCGAGGTTCGCAGGCAGATGGGTCCCTGGGACACACGCGGAGAGGCTCCAGCCCGGGTCACAGGCCGCCCACTGCCCCTGCCCCAGATCGGGGGCCGCAAAGCAGCCCTGTCTGAGTCCCCTGCCTCTAGAGGGAGTATTGGACCAACACGTGTAGAAAACGGGGTCCTTGCGGGCCACTCATTGGAGGGACAAAAGTAAATCTTTGCCGACTCTCTGCTGAAACTTACGAGCGTTCACACCTAAGCCTCTTACAAGGTCAGCTGTTTAGCTAAACATGAGCTCATGATCTAAATTTACACAGTAATGAAAAAGCAGCTACAAGGGGAGACAATCAGCCAAAACCATCAATACCAGAATTAGATTCCCAAGGCCATCCATCAGATGTAGGAATAATCGGGTGCAAGGCAGAAAATATACATAAAACTGGAACTGAAACAAGGCACAAGGATGTTTTCAAAGACTGGTAGGATCTCTAAAACATTTTTCAAGGACATGTCATTGATAAAGCTAAATACTCCAAGGTTGTGTAATACAACAGATTAATCATTGAAAAGAGTGAAATTATGCTGTTTGGAAAACTATGGCAGGTTAGATTTTCTGCCTAATTCTATAAGAAGATTTCTCTAAAAAATACACATTATTTCAAAGACTTATTGGCTGTGAAATAAGTTAAGAGTATTTCAAATGGCTTGTCTGCAAAGAAAGGTGAGATGTAGGGAATCACAGAAAGTCGAGGGGAAAATAGGTCAATATATACATTGCTGTATGGTGAACTAAGCCTTAGGCCAGCAACAATGGAGAGGACCTGACCCTTAGACACGTACAAGTAAGCTGGAATCTTCAAAAGTTCAAATCTTTATAAGTAAAAAGATTTATTAAAATGAATAACCAAGTGTTTTAATTGACATCAGAAGATGAAAACAATAAACCCTGAGAACATAGAGAAAGATAAATAAAGATATGAGCAGAACTTAATACAACAGAAAACGTATAAAATTCAGGTGATTTAGTAAGTCCAAAGAATCTTCTTTGAAAAGATTTAAAAGACACACTTTGATTAAGGAAAACCAAAACATAAGTAAAGAATATACAGAAAGAGTCAGGACAATGTTAGAGCAGAGAATATATGAAATGCCAGTAAAATTGAACATTTCTGTAAAGTGGACCATTTCCTAGCTCCTAAAGTTTACCAACCCTGACACAAGAGGAAATCATTTAAGGTCATCATGTCTGCCCTTGGCATTCTCGGAACGCCCTGGCCTCAGAATGCAGCCTCTGTAGTGCATGGTAACCTGCGGAGAGTGGGCGGGGCTGAGGCAGGTTGGAACACTGCCCTCACTGAGGGAGTGGTTGTGGCCATCTCTGCTGTGACTGAACAAAGGGCAGGGGAGCAGGGGGCCCAGGCCAGGGCCCTCAGAGCCCGGCAGGCCCAGTGGAGTGTCACAAGCTTTTAGGCCCAGGCCAAAGGGCGCCTTCTTTGTCTGCACAGCTGCCCAAACTCTCACCTTTCCACTCAGGCCGCCCTCTTACTTGAAGTGTGTGTGGAACATGTCCGCGCAGTATACCGCGCTGCTAAGCTAAGCATAGGTCTGGGCATCGTAGCTTCCTGCCAGGTGACCAAAGTTCGCAGGCAGATGGGTCCCTGGGACACACAAGGAGAGGCTCCTGCCCGGGTCACAGGCCGCCCACTGCCCCTGCCCCAGATCGGGGGCCGCAAAGCAGCCCTGTCTGAGTCCCCTGCCTCTAGAGGGAGTATTGGACCAACACTTGTAGAAAACGGGGTCCTTGCAGGCCACTCATTGGAGGGACACAAATAAATCTTTGCCTACTCTCTGCTGAAACTTACAAGCGTTCACACCTAAGCCTCTTACAAGGTCAGCTGTTTAGCTAAACATGAGCTCATGATCTAAATTTACACAGTAATGAAAAAGCAGCTACAAGGGGAGACAATCAGCCAAAACCAACAATACCAGAATTATATTCCCAAGGCCATCCATCAGATGTAGGAATAATCGGGTGCAAGGCAGAAAATATACATAAAACTGGAACTGAAACAAGGCACAAAGATGTTTTCAAAGACTGGTAGGATCTCTAAAACATTTTTCAAGGACATGTCATTGATAAAGCTATATACTCCAAGGTTGTGTAATACAACAGATTAATCATTGAGAAGAGTGAAATTATGCTGTTTTGAAAACTATGGCAGGTCAGATTTTCTGCCTAATTCTATAAGAGGATTTCTCTAAAAAATACACATTATTTCAAAGACTTATTGGCTGTGAAATAAGTTAAGGGTATTTCAAATGGCTTGTCTGCAAAGAAAGGTGAGATGTAGGGAATCACAGAAAGTCGAGGGGAAATAGGTCAATATATACATTGCTGTATGGTGAACTAAGCCTTAGGCCAGCAACAATGGAGAGGACCTGACCCTTAGACACGTACAAGTAAGCTGGAATCTTCAAAAGTTCAAACCTTTATAAGTAAAAAGATTTATTAAAATGAATAACCAAGTGTTTTAATTGACATCAGAAGATGAAAACAATAAACCCTGAGAACATAGAGAAAGATAAATAAAGATATGAGCAGAACTTAATACAACAGAAAACGTATAAAATTCAGGTGATTTAGTAAGTCCAAAGAATCTTCTTTGAAATGATTTAAAAGACACACTTTGATTAAGGAAAACCAAAACATAAGTAAAGAATATACAGAAAGAGTCAGGACAATGTTAGAGCAGAGAATATATGAAATGCCAGTAAATTTGAACATTTCTGTAAAGTGGACCATTTCCTAGCTCCTAAAGTTTACCAACACTGACACAAGAGGAAATCATTTAAGGTCATCATGTCTGCCCTTGGCATTCTCGGAATGCCCTGGCCTCAGAATGCAGCCTGTGTAGTCCATGGTAACCTGCGGAGAGGGGGCGGGGCTGAGGGAGGTTGGAACACTGCCCTCACTGAGGGAGTGGGTGTGGCCATCTCTGCTGTGACTGAACAAAGGGCAGGGGAGCAGGGGGCCTAGGGCAGGGCCCTCAGAACACGGCAGGCCCAGTGGAGTGTCACAAGCTTTTAGGCCCAGGCCAAAGGGCGCCTTCTTTGTCTGCACAGCTGCCCAAACTCTCACCTTTCCACTCAGGCCGCCCTCTTACTTGAAGTGTGTGTGGAACGTGTCCACGCAGTACACCGCGCTGCACAGCTAAGCATAGGTCTGGGCACCGTAGCTTCCTGCCAGGTGACCGAGGTTCGCAGGCAGATGGGTCCCTGGGACACACGCGGAGAGGCTCCAGCCCGGGTCACAGGCCGCCCACTGCCCCTGCCCCAGATCGGGGGCCGCAAAGCAGCCCTGTCTGAGTCCCCTGCCTCTAGAGGGAGTATTGGACCAACACGTGTAGAAAACGGGGTCCTTGCGGGCCACTCATTGGAGGGACAAAAGTAAATCTTTGCCGACTCTCTGCTGAAACTTACGAGCGTTCACACCTAAGCCTCTTACAAGGTCAGCTGTTTAGCTAAACATGAGCTCATGATCTAAATTTACACAGTAATGAAAAAGCAGCTACAAGGGGAGACAATCAGCCAAAACCATCAATACCAGAATTAGATTCCCAAGGCCATCCATCAGATGTAGGAATAATCGGGTGCAAGGCAGAAAATATACATAAAACTGGAACTGAAACAAGGCACAAGGATGTTTTCAAAGACTGGTAGGATCTCTAAAACATTTTTCAAGGACATGTCATTGATAAAGCTAAATACTCCAAGGTTGTGTAATACAACAGATTAATCATTGAGAAGAGTGAAATTATGCTGTTTGGAAAACTATGGCAGGTTAGATTTTCTGCCTAATTCTATAAGAAGATTTCTCTAAAAAATACACATTATTTCAAAGACTTATTGGCTGTGAAATAAGTTAAGAGTATTTCAAATGGCTTGTCTGCAAAGAAAGGTGAGATGTAGGGAATCACAGAAAGTCGAGGGGAAAATAGGTCAATATATACATTGCTGTATGGTGAACTAAGCCTTAGGCCAGCAACAATGGAGAGGACCTGACCCTTAGACACGTACAAGTAAGCTGGAATCTTCAAAAGTTCAAATCTTTATAAGTAAAAAGATTTATTAAAATGAATAACCAAGTGTTTTAATTGACATCAGAAGATGAAAACAATAAACCCTGAGAACATAGAGAAAGATAAATAAAGATATGAGCAGAACTTAATACAACAGAAAACGTATAAAATTCAGGTGATTTAGTAAGTCCAAAGAATCTTCTTTGAAAAGATTTAAAAGACACACTTTGATTAAGGAAAACCAAAACATAAGTAAAGAATATACAGAAAGAGTCAGGACAATGTTAGAGCAGAGAATATATGAAATGCCAGTAAAATTGAACATTTCTGTAAAGTGGACCATTTCCTAGCTCCTAAAGTTTACCAACACTGACACAAGAGGAAATCATTTAAGGTCATCATGTCTGCCCTTGGCATTCTCGGAACGCCCTGGCCTCAGAATGCAGCCTCTGTAGTCCATGGTAACCTGCGGAGAGGGGGCGGGGCTGAGGGAGGTTGGAACACTGCCCTCACTGAGGGAGTGGGTGTGGCCATCTCTGCTGTGATTGAACAAAGGGCAGGGGAGCAGGGGGCCCAGGGCAGGGCCCTCAGAGCCCGGCAGGCCCAGTGGAGTGTCACAAGCTTTTAGGCCCAGGCCAAAGGGCGCCTTCTTTGTCTGCACAGCTGCCCAAACTCTCACCTTTCCACTCAGGCCGCCCTCTTACTTGAAGTGTGTGTGGAACGTGTCCGCGCAGTACACCGCGCTGCACAGCTAAGCATAGGTCTGGGCACCGTAGCTTCCTGCCAGGTGACCGAGGTTCGCAGGCAGATGGGTCCCTGGGACACACGCGGAGAGGCTCCAGCCCGGGTCACAGGCTGCCCACTGCCCCTGCCCCAGATCGGGGGCCGCAAAGCAGCCCTGTCTGAGTCCCCTGCCTCTAGAGGGAGTATTGGACCAACACTTGTAGAAAACGGGGTCCTTGCGGGCCACTCATTTGAGGGACACAAGTAAATCTTTGCCGACTCTCTGCTGAAACTTACGAGCGTTCACACCTAAGCCTCTTACAAGGTCAGCTGTTTAGCTAAACATGAGCTCATGATCTAAATTTACACAGTAATGAAAAAGCAGCTACAAGGGGAGACAATCAGCCAAAACCATCAATACCAGAATTAGATTCCCAAGGCCATCCATCAGATGTAGGAATAATCGGGTGCAAGGCAGAAAATATACATAAAACTGGAACTGAAACAAGGCACAAGGATGTTTTCAAAGACTGGTAGGATCTCTAAAACATTTTTCAAGGACATGTCATTGATAAAGCTAAATACTCCAAGGTTGTGTAATACAACAGATTAATCATTGAGAAGAGTGAAATTATGCTGTTTTGAAAACTATGGCAGGTCAGATTTTCTGCCTAATTATATAAGAAGATTTCGCTAAAAAATACACATTATTTCAAAGACTTATTGGCTGTGAAATAAGTTAAGGGTATTTCAAATGGCTTGTCTGCCAAGAAAGGTGAGATGTAGGGAATCACAGAAAGTCGAGGGGAAAATAGGTCAATATATACATTGCTGTATGGTGAACTAAGCCTTAGGCCAGCAACAATGGAGAGGACCTGACCCTTAGACACGTACAAGTAAGCTGGAATCTTCAAAAGTTCAAATATTTATAAGTAAAAAGATTTATTAAAATGAATAACCAAGTGTTTTAATTGACATCAGAAGATGAAAACAATAAACCCTGAGAACATAGAGAAAAGATAAATAAAGATATGAGCAGAACTTAATACAACAGAAAACGTATAAAATTCAGGTGATTTAGTAAGTCCAAAGAATCTTCTTTGAAAAGATTTAAAAGACACACTTTGATTAAGGAAAACCAAAACATAAGTAAAGAATATACAGAAAGAGTCAGGACAATGTTAGAGCAGAGAATATATGAAATGCCCGTAAATTTGAACATTTCTGTAAAGTGGACCATTTCCTAGCTCCTAAAGTTTACCAACACTGACACAAGAGGAAATCATTTAAGGTCATCATGTCTGCCCTTGGCATTCTTGGAATGCCCTGGCCTCAGAATGCAGCCTGTGTAGTCCATGGTAACCTGCGGAGAGGGGGCGGGGCTGAGGGAGGTTGGAACACTGCCCTCACTGAGGGAGTGGGTGTGGCCATCTCTGCTGTGACTGAACAAAGGGCAGGGGAGCAGGGGGCCTAGGGCAGGGCCCTCAGAACACGGCAGGCCCAGTGGAGTGTCACAAGCTTTTAGGCCCAGGCCAAAGGGCGCCTTCTTTGTCTGCACAGCTGCCCAAACTCTCACCTTTCCACTCAGGCCGCCCTCTTACTTGAAGTGTGTGTGGAACGTGTCCACGCAGTACACCGCGCTGCACAGCTAAGCATAGGTCTGGGCACCGTAGCTTCCTGCCAGGTGACCGAGGTTCGCAGGCAGATGGGTCCCTGGGACACACGCGGAGAGGCTCCAGCCCGGGTCACAGGCCGCCCACTGCCCCTGCCCCAGATCGGGGGCCGCAAAGCAGCCCTGTCTGAGTCCCCTGCCTCTAGAGGGAGTATTGGACCAACACGTGTAGAAAACGGGGTCCTTGCGGGCCACTCATTGGAGGGACAAAAGTAAATCTTTGCCGACTCTCTGCTGAAACTTACGAGCGTTCACACCTAAGCCTCTTACAAGGTCAGCTGTTTAGCTAAACATGAGCTCATGATCTAAATTTACACAGTAATGAAAAAGCAGCTACAAGGGGAGACAATCAGCCAAAACCATCAATACCAGAATTAGATTCCCAAGGCCATCCATCAGATGTAGGAATAATCGGGTGCAAGGCAGAAAATATACATAAAACTGGAACTGAAACAAGGCACAAGGATGTTTTCAAAGACTGGTAGGATCTCTAAAACATTTTTCAAGGACATGTCATTGATAAAGCTAAATACTCCAAGGTTGTGTAATACAACAGATTAATCATTGAGAAGAGTGAAATTATGCTGTTTGGAAAACTATGGCAGGTTAGATTTTCTGCCTAATTCTATAAGAAGATTTCTCTAAAAAATACACATTATTTCAAAGACTTATTGGCTGTGAAATAAGTTAAGAGTATTTCAAATGGCTTGTCTGCAAAGAAAGGTGAGATGTAGGGAATCACAGAAAGTCGAGGGGAAAATAGGTCAATATATACATTGCTGTATGGTGAACTAAGCCTTAGGCCAGCAACAATGGAGAGGACCTGACCCTTAGACACGTACAAGTAAGCTGGAATCTTCAAAAGTTCAAATCTTTATAAGTAAAAAGATTTATTAAAATGAATAACCAAGTGTTTTAATTGACATCAGAAGATGAAAACAATAAACCCTGAGAACATAGAGAAAGATAAATAAAGATATGAGCAGAACTTAATACAACAGAAAACGTATAAAATTCAGGTGATTTAGTAAGTCCAAAGAATCTTCTTTGAAAAGATTTAAAAGACACACTTTGATTAAGGAAAACCAAAACATAAGTAAAGAATATACAGAAAGAGTCAGGACAATGTTAGAGCAGAGAATATATGAAATGCCAGTAAAATTGAACATTTCTGTAAAGTGGACCATTTCCTAGCTCCTAAAGTTTACCAACACTGACACAAGAGGAAATCATTTAAGGTCATCATGTCTGCCCTTGGCATTCTCGGAACGCCCTGGCCTCAGAATGCAGCCTCTGTAGTGCATGGTAACCTGCGGAGAGGGGGCGGGGCTGAGGCAGGTTGGAACACTGCCCTCCCTGAGGGAGTGGTTGTGGCCATCTCTGCTGTGACTGAACAAAGGGCAGGGGAGCAGGGGGCCCAGGGCAGGGCCCTCAGAGCCCGGCAGGCCCAGTGGAGTGTCACAAGCTTTTAGGCCCAGGCCAAAGGGCGCCTTCTTTGTCTGCACAGCTGCCCAAACTCTCACCTTTCCACTCAGGCCGCCCTCTTACTTGAAGTGTGTGTGGAACATGTCCGCGCAGTATACCGCGCTGCTAAGCTAAGCATAGGTCTGGGCATCGTAGCTTCCTGCCAGGTGACCAAAGTTCGCAGGCAGATGGGTCCCTGGGACACACAAGGAGAGGCTCCTGCCCGGGTCACAGGCCGCCCACTGCCCCTGCCCCAGATCGGGGGCCGCAAAGCAGCCCTGTCTGAGTCCCCTGCCTCTAGAGGGAGTATTGGACCAACACTTGTAGAAAACGGGGTCCTTGCAGGCCACTCATTGGAGGGACACAAATAAATCTTTGCCTACTCTCTGCTGAAACTTACAAGCGTTCACACCTAAGCCTCTTACAAGGTCAGCTGTTTAGCTAAACATGAGCTCATGATCTAAATTTACACAGTAATGAAAAAGCAGCTACAAGGGGAGACAATCAGCCAAAACCAACAATACCAGAATTATATTCCCAAGGCCATCCATCAGATGTAGGAATAATCGGGTGCAAGGCAGAAAATATACATAAAACTGGAACTGAAACAAGGCACAAAGATGTTTTCAAAGACTGGTAGGATCTCTAAAACATTTTTCAAGGACATGTCATTGATAAAGCTATATACTCCAAGGTTGTGTAATACAACAGATTAATCATTGAGAAGAGTGAAATTATGCTGTTTTGAAAACTATGGCAGGTCAGATTTTCTGCCTAATTCTATAAGAGGATTTCTCTAAAAAATACACATTATTTCAAAGACTTATTGGCTGTGAAATAAGTTAAGGGTATTTCAAATGGCTTGTCTGCAAAGAAAGGTGAGATGTAGGGAATCACAGAAAGTCGAGGGGAAAATAGGTCAATATATACATTGCTGTATGGTGAACTAAGCCTTAGGCCAGCAACAATGGAGAGGACCTGACCCTTAGACACGTACAAGTAAGCTGGAATCTTCAAAAGTTCAAACCTTTATAAGTAAAAAGATTTATTAAAATGAATAACCAAGTGTTTTAATTGACATCAGAAGATGAAAACAATAAACCCTGAGAACATAGAGAAAGATAAATAAAGATATGTGCAGAACTTAATACAACAGAAAACGTATAAAATTCAGGTGATTTAGTAAGTCCAAAGAATCTTCTTTGAAAAGATTTAAAAGACACACTTTGATTAAGGAAAACCAAAACATAAGTAAAGAATATACAGAAAGAGTCAGGACAATGTTAGAGCAGAGAATATATGAAATGCCAGTAAATTTGAACATTTCTGTAAAGTGGACCATTTCCTAGCTCCTAAAGTTTACCAACACTGACACAAGAGGAAATCATTTAAGGTCATCATGTCTGCCCTTGGCATTCTCGGAACGCCCTGGCCTCAGAATGCAGCCTCTGTAGTCCATGGTAACCTGCGGAGAGGGGGCGGGGCTGAGGGAGGTTGGAACACTGCCCTCACTGAGGGAGTGGGTGTGGCCATCTCTGATGTGACTGAACAAAGGGCAGGGGAGCAGGGGGCCTAGGGCAGGGCCCTCAGAGCACGGCAGGCCCAGTGGAGTGTCACAAGCTTTTAGGCCCAGGCCAAAGGGCGCCTTCTTTGTCTGCACAGCTGCCCAAACTCTCAACTTTCCACTCAGGCCGCCCTCTTACTTGAAGTGTGAGTGGAACGTGTCCGCGCAGTACACCGCGCTGCACACCTAAGCATAGGTCTGGGCACCGTAGCTTCCTGCCAGGTGACCGAGGTTCGCAGGCAGATGGGTCCCTGGGACACACGCTGAGAGGCTCCAGCCCGGGTCACAGGCCGCCCACAGCCCCTGCCCCAGATCGGGGGCCGCAAAACTGCCCTGTCTGAGTTCCCTGCCTCTAGAGGGAGTATTGGACCAACACTTGTAGAAAACGGGTCCTTGCGGGCCACTCATTGGAGGGACACAAATAAATCTTTGCCGACTCTCTGCTGAAACTTACGAGCGTTCACACCTAAGCCTCTTACAAGGTCAGCTGTTTAGCTAAACATGAGCTCATGATCTAAATTTACACAGTAATGAAAAAGCAGCTACAAGGGGAGAAAATCAGCCAAAACCATCAATACCAGAATTAGATTCCCAAAGCCATCCATCAGATGTAGGAATAATCGGGTGCAAGGCAGAAAATATACATAAAACTGGAACTGAAACAAGGCACAAGGATGTTTTCAAAGACTGGTAGGATCTCTAAAACATTTTTCAAGGACATGTCATTAATAAAGCTAAATACTCCAAGGTTGTGTAATACAACAGATTAATCATTGAGAAGAGTGAAATTATGCTGTTTTGAAAACTATGGCAGGTCAGATTTTCTGCCTCATTATATAAGAAGATTTCGCTAAAAAATACACATTATTTCAAAGACTTATTGGCTGTGAAATAAGTTAAGGGTATTTCAAATGGCTTGTCTGCAAAGAAAGGTGAGATGTAGGGAATCACAGAAAGTCGAGGGGAAAATAGGTCAATATATACATTGCTGTATGGTGAACTAAGCCTTAGGCCAGCAACAATGGAGAGGACCTGACCCTTAGACACGTACAAGTAAGCTGGAATCTTCAAAAGTTCAAATCTTTATAAGTAAAAAGATTTATTAAAATGAATAACCAAGTGTTTTAATTGACATCAGAAGATGAAAACAATAAACCCTGAGAACATAGAGAAAAGATAAATAAAGATATGAGCAGAACTTAATACAACAGAAAACGTATAAAATTCAGGTGATTTAGTAAGTCCAAAGAATCTTCTTTGAAAAGATTTAAAAGACACACTTTGATTAAGGAAAACCAAAACATAAGTAAAGAATATACAGAAAGAGTCAGGACAATGTTAGAGCAGAGAATATATGAAATGCCAGTAAATTTGAACATTTCTGTCAAGTGGACCATTTCCTAGCTCCTAAAGTTTACCAACACTGACACAAGAGGAAATCATTTAAGGTCATCATGTCTGCCCTTGGCATTCTCGGAATGCCCTGGCCTCAGAATGCAGCCTGTGTAGTCCATGGTAACCTGCGGAGAGGGGGCGGGGCTGAGGGAGGTTGGAACACTGCCCTCACTGAGGGAGTGGGTGTGGCCATCTCTGCTGTGACTGAACAAAGGGCAGGGGAGGAGGGGGCCCAGGGCAGGGCCCTCAGAGCCCGGCAGGCCCAGTGGAGTGTCACAAGCTTTTAGGCCCAGGCCAAAGGGCGCCTTCTTTGTCTCCACAGCTGCCCAAACTCTCACCTTTCCACTCAGGCCGCCCTCTTACTTGAAGTGTGTGTGGAACGTGTCCACGCAGTACACCGTGCTGCACAGCTAAGCATAGGTCTGGGCATCGTAGCTTCCTGCCAGGTGACCGAGGTTCGCAGGCAGATGGGTCCCAGGGACACACGCGGAGAGGCTCCTGCCCGGGTCACAGGCCGCCCAATGCCCCTGCCCCAGATCGGGGGCCGCAAAGCAGCCCTGTCTGAGTCCCCTGCCTCTAGAGGGAGTATTGGACCAACACTTGTAGAAAACGGGGTCCTTGCGGGCCACTCATTGGAGGGACACAAATAAATCTTTGCCTACTCTCTGCTGAAACTTACGAGCGTTCACACCTAAGCCTCTTACAAGGTAAGCTGTTTAGCTAAACATGAGCTCATGATCTAAATTTACACAGTAATGAAGAAAGCAGCTACAAGGGGAGACAATCAGCCAAAACCATCAATACCAGAATTAGATTCCCAAGGCCATCCATCAGATGTAGGAATAATCGGGTGCAAGGCAGAAAATATACATAAAACTGTAACTGAAACAAGGCAGAGAGATGTTTTCAAAGACTGGTAGGATCTCTAAAACATTTTTCAAGGACATGTCATTGATAAAGCTAAATACTCCAAGGTTGTGTAATACAACAGATTAATCATTGAGAAGCGTGAAATTATGCTGTTTTGAAAACTATGGCAGGTCAGATTTTCTGCCTAATTCTATAAGAAGATTTCGCTAAAAAATACACATTATTTCAAAGACTTATTGGCTGTGAAATAAGTTAAGGGTATTTCAAATGGCTTGTCTGCAAAGAAAGGTGAGATGTAGGGAATCACAGAAAGTCGAGGGGAAAATAGGTCAATATATACATTGCTGTATGGTGAACTAAGCCTTAGGCCAGCAACAATGGAGAGGACCTGACCCTTAGACACGTACAAGTAACCTGGAATCTTCAAAAGTTCAAATCTTTATAAGTAAAAAGATTTATTAAAATCAATAACCAAATGTTTTAATTGACATCAGAAGATGAAAACAATAAACCCTGAGAACATAGAAAAAAGATACATAAAGATATGAGCAGAACTTAATACAACAGAAAACGTATAAAATTCAGGTGATTTAGTAAGTCCAAAGAATCTTCTTTGAAAAGATTTAAAAGACACACTTTGATTAAGGAAAACAAAAACATAAGTAAAGAATATACAGAAAGAGTCAGGACAATGTTAGAGCAGAGAATATATGAAATGCCAGTAAATTTGAACATTTCTGTAAAGTGGACCATTTCCTAGCTCCTAAAGTTTACCAACACTGACACAAGAGGAAATCATTTAAGGTCATCATGTCTGCCCTTGGCATTCTCGGAACGCCCTGGCCTCAGAATGCAGCCTCTGTAGTCCATGGTAACCTGCGGAGAGGGGGCGGGGCTGAGGGAGGTTGGAACACTGCCCTCACTGAGGGAGTGGTTGTGGCCATCTCTGCTGTGACTGAACAAAGGGCAGGGGAGCAGGGGGCCCAGGGCAGGGCCCTCAGAGCCCGGCAGGCCCAGTGGAGTGTCACAAGCTTTTAGGCCCAGGCCAAAGGGCGCCTTCTTTGTCTGCACAGCTGCCCAAACTCTCACCTTTCCACTCAGGCCGCCCTCTTACTTGAAGTGTGTGTGGAACGTGTCCGCGCAGTACACCACGCTGCTAAGCTAAGCATAGGTCTGGGCATCGTAGCTTCCTGCCAGGTGACCAAAGTTCGCAGGCAGATGGGTCCCTGGGACACACAAGGAGAGGCTCCTGCCCGGGTCACAGGCCGCCCACTGCCCCTGCCCCAGATCGGGGGCCGCAAAGCAGCCCTGTCTGAGTCCCCTGCCTCTAGAGGGAGTATTGGACCAACACTTGTAGAAAACGGGGTCCTTGCGGGCCACTCATTGGAGGGACACAAATAAATCTTTGCCTACTCTCTGCTGAAACTTACAAGCGTTCACACCTAAGCCTCTTACAAGGTCAGCTGTTTAGCTAAACATGAGCTCATGATCTAAATTTACACAGTAATGAAAAAGCAGCTACAAGGGGAGACAATCAGCCAAAACCATCAATACCAGAATTAGATTCCCAAGGCCATCCATCAGATGTAGGAATAATCGGGTGCAAGGCAGAAAATATACATAAAACTGGAACTGAAACAAGGCACAAGGATGTTTTCAAAGACTGGTAGGATCTCTAAAACATTTTTCAAGGACATGTCATTGATAAAGCTAAATACTCCAAGGTTGTGTAATACAACAGATTAATCATTGAGAAGAGTGAAATTATGCTGTTTGGAAAACTATGGCAGGTCAGATTTTCTGCCTAATTCTATAAGAAGATTTCTCTAAAAAATACACATTATTTCAAAGACTTATTGGCTGTGAAATAAGTTAAGGGTATTTCAAATGGCTTGTCTGCAAAGAAAGGTGAGATGTAGGGAATCACAGAAAGTCGAGGGGAAAATAGGTCAATATATACATTGCTGTATGGTGAACTAAGCCTTAGGCCAGCAACAATGGAGAGGACCTGACCCTTAGACACGTACAAGTAAGCTGGAATCTTCAAAAGTTCAAATCTTTATAAGTAAAAAGATTTATTAAAATGAATAACCAAGTGTTTTAATTGACATCAGAAGATGAAAACAATAAACCCTGAGAACATAGAGAAAGATAAATAAAGATATGAGCAGAACTTAATACAACAGAAAACGTATAAAATTCAGGTGATTTAGTAAGTCCAAAGAATCTTCTTTGAAAAGATTTAAAAGACACACTTTGATTAAGGAAAACCAAAACATAAGTAAAGAATATACAGAAAGAGTCAGGACAATGTTAGAGCAGAGAATATATGAAATGCCAGTAAATTTGAACATTTCTGTCAAGTGGACCATTTCCTAGCTCCTAAAGTTTACCAACACTGACACAAGAGGAAATCATTTAAGGTCATCATGTCTGCCCTTGGCATTCTCGGAATGCCCTGGCCTCAGAATGCAGCCTGTGTAGTCCATGGTAACCTGCGGAGAGGGGGCGGGGCTGAGGGAGGTTGGAACACTGCCCTCACTGAGGGAGTGGGTGTGGCCATCTCTGCTGTGACTGAACAAAGGGCAGGGGAGGAGGGGGCCCAGGGCAGGGCCCTCAGAGCCCGGCAGGCCCAGTGGAGTGTCACAAGCTTTTAGGCCCAGGCCAAAGGGCGCCTTCTTTGTCTCCACAGCTGCCCAAACTCTCACCTTTCCACTCAGGCCGCCCTCTTACTTGAAGTGTGTGTGGAACGTGTCCACGCAGTACACCGTGCTGCACAGCTAAGCATAGGTCTGGGCATCGTAGCTTCCTGCCAGGTGACCGAGGTTCGCAGGCAGATGGGTCCCAGGGACACACGCGGAGAGGCTCCTGCCCGGGTCACAGGCCGCCCAATGCCCCTGCCCCAGATCGGGGGCCGCAAAGCAGCCCTGTCTGAGTCCCCTGCCTCTAGAGGGAGTATTGGACCAACACTTGTAGAAAACGGGGTCCTTGCGGGCCACTCATTGGAGGGACACAAATAAATCTTTGCCTACTCTCTGCTGAAACTTACGAGCGTTCACACCTAAGCCTCTTACAAGGTAAGCTGTTTAGCTAAACATGAGCTCATGATCTAAATTTACACAGTAATGAAGAAAGCAGCTACAAGGGGAGACAATCAGCCAAAACCATCAATACCAGAATTAGATTTCCAAGGCCATCCATCAGATGTAGGAATAATCGGGTGCAAGGCAGAAAATATACATAAAACTATAACTGAAACAAGGCAGAGAGATGTTTTCAAAGACTGGTAGGATCTCTAAAACATTTTTCAAGGACATGTCATTGATAAAGCTAAATACTCCAAGGTTGTGTAATACAACAGATTAATCATTGAGAAGCGTGAAATTATGCTGTTTTGAAAACTATGGCAGGTCAGATTTTCTGCCTAATTCTATAAGAAGATTTCGCTAAAAAATACACATTATTTCAAAGACTTATTGGCTGTGAAATAAGTTAAGGGTATTTCAAATGGCTTGTCTGCAAAGAAAGGTGAGATGTAGGGAATCACAGAAAGTCGAGGGGAAAATAGGTCAATATATACATTGCTGTATGGTGAACTAAGCCTTAGGCCAGCAACAATGGAGAGGACCTGACCCTTAGACACGTACAAGTAACCTGGAATCTTCAAAAGTTCAAATCTTTATAAGTAAAAAGATTTATTAAAATCAATAACCAAATGTTTTAATTGACATCAGAAGATGAAAACAATAAACCCTGAGAACATAGAAAAAAGATACATAAAGATATGAGCAGAACTTAATACAACAGAAAACGTATAAAATTCAGGTGATTTAGTAAGTCCAAAGAATCTTCTTTGAAAAGATTTAAAAGACACACTTTGATTAAGGAAAACCAAAACATAAGTAAAGAATATACAGAAAGAGTCAGGACAATGTTAGAGCAGAGAATATATGAAATGCCAGTAAATTTGAACATTTCTGTAAAGTGGACCATTTCCTAACTCCTAAAGTTTACCAACACTGACACAAGAGGAAATCATTTAAGGTCATCATGTCTGCCCTTGGCATTCTCGGAACGCCCTGGCCTCAGAATGCAGCCTCTGTAGTCCATGGTAACCTGCGGAGAGGGGGCGGGGCTGAGGGAGGTTGGAACACTGCCCTCACTGAGGGAGTGGTTGTGGCCATCTCTGCTGTGACTGAACAAAGGGCAGGGGAGCAGGGGGCCCAGGGCAGGGCCCTCAGAGCCCGGCAGGCCCAGTGGAGTGTCACAAGCTTTTAGGCCCAGGCCAAAGGGCGCCTTCTTTGTCTGCACAGCTGCCCAAACTCTCACCTTTCCACTCAGGCCGCCCTCTTACTTGAAGTGTGTGTGGAACCTGTCCGCGCAGTACACCACGCTGCTAAGCTAAGCATAGGTCTGGGCATCGTAGCTTCCTGCCAGGTGACCAATGTTCACAGGCAGATGGGTCCCTGGGACACACAAGGAGAGGCTCCTGCCCGGGTCACAGGCCGCCCACTGCCCCTGCCCCAGATCGGGGGCCGCAAAGCAGCCCTGTCTGAGTCCCCTGCCTCTAGAGGGAGTATTGGACCAACACTTGTAGAAAACGGGGTCCTTGCGGGCCACTCATTGGAGGGACACAAATAAATCTTTGCCTACTCTCTGCTGAAACTTACAAGCGTTCACACCTAAGCCTCTTACAAGGTCAGCTGTTTAGCTAAACATGAGCTCATGATCTAAATTTACACAGTAATGAAAAAGCAGCTACAAGGGGAGACAATCAGCCAAAACCATCAATACCAGAATTAGATTCCCAAGGCCATCCATCAGATGTAGGAATAATCGGGTGCAAGGCAGAAAATATACATAAAACTGGAACTGAAACAAGGCACAAGGATGTTTTCAAAGACTGGTAGGATCTCTAAAACATTTTTCAAGGACATGTCATTGATAAAGCTAAATACTCCAAGGTTGTGTAATACAACAGATTAATCATTGAGAAGAGTGAAATTATGCTGTTTGGAAAACTATGGCAGGTCAGATTTTCTGCCTAATTCTATAAGAAGATTTCTCTAAAAAATACACATTATTTCAAAGACTTATTGGCTGTGAAATAAGTTAAGGGTATTTCAAATGGCTTGTCTGCAAAGAAAGGTGAGATGTAGGGAATCACAGAAAGTCGAGGGGAAAATAGGTCAATATATACATTGCTGTATGGTGAACTAAGCCTTAGGCCAGCAACAATGGAGAGGACCTGACCCTTAGACACGTACAAGTAAGCTGGAATCTTCAAAAGTTCAAATCTTTATAAGTAAAAAGATTTATTAAAATGAATAACCAAGTGTTTTAATTGACATCAGAAGATGAAAACAATAAACCCTGAGAACATAGAGAAAGATAAATAAAGATATGAGCAGAACTTAATACAACAGAAAACGTATAAAATTCAGGTGATTTAGTAAGTCCAAAGAATCTTCTTTGAAAAGATTTAAAAGACACACTTTGATTAAGGAAAACCAAAACATAAGTAAAGAATATACAGAAAGAGTCAGGACAATGTTAGAGCAGAGAATATATGAAATGCCAGTAAATTTGAACATTTCTGTCAAGTGGACCATTTCCTAGCTCCTAAAGTTTACCAACACTGACACAAGAGGAAATCATTTAAGGTCATCATGTCTGCCCTTGGCATTCTCGGAACGCCCTGGCCTCAGAATGCAGCCTGTGTAGTCCATGGTAACCTGCGGAGAGGGGGCGGGGCTGAGGGAGGTTGGAACACTGCCCTCACTGAGGGAGTGGGTGTGGCCATCTCTGCTGTGACTGAACAAAGGGCAGGGGAGCAGGGGGCCCAGGGCAGGGCCCTCAGAGCCCGGCAGGCCCAGTGGAGTGTCACAAGCTTTTAGGCCCAGGCCAAAGGGCGCCTTCTTTGTCTGCACAGCTGCCCAAACTCTCACCTTTCCACTCAGGCCGCCCTCTTACTTGAAGTGTGTGTGGAACATATCCGCGCAGTATACCGCGCTGCTAAGATAAGCATAGGTCTGGGCATAGTAGCTTCCTGCCAGGTGACCAAAGTTCGCAGGCAGATGGGTCCCTGGGACACACGCGGAGAGGCTCCTGCCCGGGTCACAGGCCGCCCACTGCCCCTGCCCCAGATCGGGGGCCGCAAAGCAGCCCTGTCTGAGTCCCCTGCCTCTAGAGGGAGTATTGGACCAACACTTGTAGAAAACGGGGTCCTTGCGGGCCACTCATTGGAGGGACACAAATAAATCTTTGCCTACTCTCTGCTGAAACTTACAAGCGTTCACACCTAAGCCTCTTACAAGGTCAGCTGTTTAGCTAAACATGAGCTCATGATCTAAATTTACACAGTAATGAAAAAGCAGCTACAAGGGGAGACAATCAGCCAAAACCATCAATACCAGAATTAGATTCCCAAGGCCATCCATCAGATGTAGGAATAATCGGGTGCAAGGCAGAAAATATACATAAAACTGGAACTGAAACAAGGCACAAGGATGTTTTCAAAGACTGGTAGGATCTCTAAAACATTTTTCAAGGACATGTCATTGATAAAGCTAAATACTCCAAGGTTGTGTAATACAACAGATTAATCATTGAGAAGAGTGAAATTATGCTGTTTGGAAAACTATGGCAGGTCAGATTTTCTGCCTAATTCTATAAGAAGATTTCTCTAAAAAATACACATTATTTCAAAGACTTATTGGCTGTGAAATAAGTTAAGGGTATTTCAAATGGCTTGTCTGCAAAGAAAGGTGAGATGTAGGGAATCACAGAAAGTCGAGGGGAAAATAGGTCAATATATACATTGCTGTATGGTGAACTAAGCCTTAGGCCAGCAACAATGGAGAGGACCTGACCCTTAGACACGTACAAGTAAGCTGGAATCTTCAAAAGTTCAAATCTTTATAAGTAAAAAGATTTATTAAAATGAATAACCAAGTGTTTTAATTGACATCAGAAGATGAAAACAATAAACCCTGAGAACATAGAGAAAGATAAATAAAGATATGAGCAGAACTTAATACAACAGAAAACGTATAAAATTCAGGTGATTTAGTAAGTCCAAAGAATCTTCTTTGAAAAGATTTAAAAGACACACTTTGATTAAGGAAAACCAAAACATAAGTAAAGAATATACAGAAAGAGTCAGGACAATGTTAGAGCAGAGAATATATGAAATGCCAGTAAATTTGAACATTTCTGTCAAGTGGACCATTTCCTAGCTCCTAAAGTTTACCAACACTGACACAAGAGGAAATCATTTAAGGTCATCATGTCTGCCCTTGGCATTCTCGGAATGCCCTGGCCTCAGAATGCAGCCTGTGTAGTCCATGGTAACCTGCGGAGAGGGGGCGGGGCTGAGGGAGGTTGGAACACTGCCCTCACTGAGGGAGTGGGTGTGGCCATCTCTGCTGTGACTGAACAAAGGGCAGGGGAGGAGGGGGCCCAGGGCAGGGCCCTCAGAGCCCGGCAGGCCCAGTGGAGTGTCACAAGCTTTTAGGCCCAGGCCAAAGGGCGCCTTCTTTGTCTCCACAGCTGCCCAAACTCTCACCTTTCCACTCAGGCCGCCCTCTTACTTGAAGTGTGTGTGGAACGTGTCCACGCAGTACACCGTGCTGCACAGCTAAGCATAGGTCTGGGCATCGTAGCTTCCTGCCAGGTGACCGAGGTTCGCAGGCAGATGGGTCCCAGGGACACACGCGGAGAGGCTCCTGCCCGGGTCACAGGCCGCCCAATGCCCCTGCCCCAGATCGGGGGCCGCAAAGCAGCCCTGTCTGAGTCCCCTGCCTCTAGAGGGAGTATTGGACCAACACTTGTAGAAAACGGGGTCCTTGCGGGCCACTCATTGGAGGGACACAAATAAATCTTTGCCTACTCTCTGCTGAAACTTACGAGCGTTCACACCTAAGCCTCTTACAAGGTAAGCTGTTTAGCTAAACATGAGCTCATGATCTAAATTTACACAGTAATGAAGAAAGCAGCTACAAGGGGAGACAATCAGCCAAAACCATCAATACCAGAATTAGATTTCCAAGGCCATCCATCAGATGTAGGAATAATCGGGTGCAAGGCAGAAAATATACATAAAACTATAACTGAAACAAGGCAGAGAGATGTTTTCAAAGACTGGTAGGATCTCTAAAACATTTTTCAAGGACATGTCATTGATAAAGCTAAATACTCCAAGGTTGTGTAATACAACAGATTAATCATTGAGAAGCGTGAAATTATGCTGTTTTGAAAACTATGGCAGGTCAGATTTTCTGCCTAATTCTATAAGAAGATTTCGCTAAAAAATACACATTATTTCAAAGACTTATTGGCTGTGAAATAAGTTAAGGGTATTTCAAATGGCTTGTCTGCAAAGAAAGGTGAGATGTAGGGAATCACAGAAAGTCGAGGGGAAAATAGGTCAATATATACATTGCTGTATGGTGAACTAAGCCTTAGGCCAGCAACAATGGAGAGGACCTGACCCTTAGACACGTACAAGTAACCCGGAATCTTCAAAAGTTCAAATCTTTATAAGTAAAAAGATTTATTAAAATCAATAACCAAATGTTTTAATTGACATCAGAAGATGAAAACAATAAACCCTGAGAACATAGAAAAAAGATACATAAAGATATGAGCAGAACTTAATACAACAGAAAACGTATAAAATTCAGGTGATTTAGTAAGTCCAAAGAATCTTCTTTGAAAAGATTTAAAAGACACACTTTGATTAAGGAAAACCAAAACATAAGTAAAGAATATACAGAAAGAGTCAGGACAATGTTAGAGCAGAGAATATATGAAATGCCAGTAAATTTGAACATTTCTGTAAAGTGGACCATTTCCTAACTCCTAAAGTTTACCAACACTGACACAAGAGGAAATCATTTAAGGTCATCATGTCTGCCCTTGGCATTCTCGGAACGCCCTGGCCTCAGAATGCAGCCTCTGTAGTCCATGGTAACCTGCGGAGAGGGGGCGGGGCTGAGGGAGGTTGGAACACTGCCCTCACTGAGGGAGTGGTTGTGGCCATCTCTGCTGTGACTGAACAAAGGGCAGGGGAGCAGGGGGCCCAGGGCAGGGCCCTCAGAGCCCGGCAGGCCCAGTGGAGTGTCACAAGCTTTTAGGCCCAGGCCAAAGGGCGCCTTCTTTGTCTGCACAGCTGCCCAAACTCTCACCTTTCCACTCAGGCCGCCCTCTTACTTGAAGTGTGTGTGGAACCTGTCCGCGCAGTACACCACGCTGCTAAGCTAAGCATAGGTCTGGGCATCGTAGCTTCCTGCCAGGTGACCAATGTTCACAGGCAGATGGGTCCCTGGGACACACAAGGAGAGGCTCCTGCCCGGGTCACAGGCCGCCCACTGCCCCTGCCCCAGATCGGGGGCCGCAAAGCAGCCCTGTCTGAGTCCCCTGCCTCTAGAGGGAGTATTGGACCAACACTTGTAGAAAACGGGGTCCTTGCGGGCCACTCATTGGAGGGACACAAATAAATCTTTGCCTACTCTCTGCTGAAACTTACAAGCGTTCACACCTAAGCCTCTTACAAGGTCAGCTGTTTAGCTAAACATGAGCTCATGATCTAAATTTACACAGTAATGAAAAAGCAGCTACAAGGGGAGACAATCAGCCAAAACCATCAATACCAGAATTAGATTCCCAAGGCCATCCATCAGATGTAGGAATAATCGGGTGCAAGGCAGAAAATATACATAAAACTGGAACTGAAACAAGGCACAAGGATGTTTTCAAAGACTGGTAGGATCTCTAAAACATTTTTCAAGGACATGTCATTGATAAAGCTAAATACTCCAAGGTTGTGTAATACAACAGATTAATCATTGAGAAGAGTGAAATTATGCTGTTTGGAAAACTATGGCAGGTCAGATTTTCTGCCTAATTCTATAAGAAGATTTCTCTAAAAAATACACATTATTTCAAAGACTTATTGGCTGTGAAATAAGTTAAGGGTATTTCAAATGGCTTGTCTGCAAAGAAAGGTGAGATGTAGGGAATCACAGAAAGTCGAGGGGAAAATAGGTCAATATATACATTGCTGTATGGTGAACTAAGCCTTAGGCCAGCAACAATGGAGAGGACCTGACCCTTAGACACGTACAAGTAAGCTGGAATCTTCAAAAGTTCAAATCTTTATAAGTAAAAAGATTTATTAAAATGAATAACCAAGTGTTTTAATTGACATCAGAAGATGAAAACAATAAACCCTGAGAACATAGAGAAAGATAAATAAAGATATGAGCAGAACTTAATACAACAGAAAACGTATAAAATTCAGGTGATTTAGTAAGTCCAAAGAATCTTCTTTGAAAAGATTTAAAAGACACACTTTGATTAAGGAAAACCAAAACATAAGTAAAGAATATACAGAAAGAGTCAGGACAATGTTAGAGCAGAGAATATATGAAATGCCAGTAAATTTGAACATTTCTGTCAAGTGGACCATTTCCTAGCTCCTAAAGTTTACCAACACTGACACAAGAGGAAATCATTTAAGGTCATCATGTCTGCCCTTGGCATTCTCGGAACGCCCTGGCCTCAGAATGCAGCCTGTGTAGTCCATGGTAACCTGCGGAGAGGGGGCGGGGCTGAGGGAGGTTGGAACACTGCCCTCACTGAGGGAGTGGGTGTGGCCATCTCTGCTGTGACTGAACAAAGGGCAGGGGAGCAGGGGGCCCAGGGCAGGGCCCTCAGAGCCCGGCAGGCCCAGTGGAGTGTCACAAGCTTTTAGGCCCAGGCCAAAGGGCGCCTTCTTTGTCTGCACAGCTGCCCAAACTCTCACCTTTCCACTCAGGCCGCCCTCTTACTTGAAGTGTGTGTGGAACATATCCGCGCAGTATACCGCGCTGCTAAGATAAGCATAGGTCTGGGCATAGTAGCTTCCTGCCAGGTGACCAAAGTTCGCAGGCAGATGGGTCCCTGGGACACACGCGGAGAGGCTCCTGCCCGGGTCACAGGCCGCCCACTGCCCCTGCCCCAGATCGGGGGCCGCAAAGCAGCCCTGTCTGAGTCCCCTGCCTCTAGAGGGAGTATTGGACCAACACTTGTAGAAAACGGGGTCCTTGCGGGCCACTCATTGGAGGGACACAAATAAATCTTTGCCTACTCTCTGCTGAAACTTACAAGCGTTCACACCTAAGCCTCTTACAAGGTCAGCTGTTTAGCTAAACATGAGCTCATGATCTAAATTTACACAGTAATGAAAAAGCAGCTACAAGGGGAGACAATCAGCCAAAACCATCAATACCAGAATTAGATTCCCAAGGCCATCCATCAGATGTAGGAATAATCGGGTGCAAGGCAGAAAATATACATAAAACTGGAACTGAAACAAGGCACAAGGATGTTTTCAAAGACTGGTAGGATCTCTAAAACATTTTTCAAGGACATGTCATTGATAAAGCTAAATACTCCAAGGTTGTGTAATACAACAGATTAATCATTGAGAAGAGTGAAATTATGCTGTTTGGAAAACTATGGCAGGTCAGATTTTCTGCCTAATTCTATAAGAAGATTTCTCTAAAAAATACACATTATTTCAAAGACTTATTGGCTGTGAAATAAGTTAAGGGTATTTCAAATGGCTTGTCTGCAAAGAAAGGTGAGATGTAGGGAATCACAGAAAGTCGAGGGGAAAATAGGTCAATATATACATTGCTGTATGGTGAACTAAGCCTTAGGCCAGCAACAATGGAGAGGACCTGACCCTTAGACACGTACAAGTAAGCTGGAATCTTCAAAAGTTCAAATCTTTATAAGTAAAAAGATTTATTAAAATGAATAACCAAGTGTTTTAATTGACATCAGAAGATGAAAACAATAAACCCTGAGAACATAGAGAAAGATAAATAAAGATATGAGCAGAACTTAATACAACAGAAAACGTATAAAATTCAGGTGATTTAGTAAGTCCAAAGAATCTTCTTTGAAAAGATTTAAAAGACACACTTTGATTAAGGAAAACCAAAACATAAGTAAAGAATATACAGAAAGAGTCAGGACAATGTTAGAGCAGAGAATATATGAAATGCCAGTAAATTTGAACATTTCTGTCAAGTGGACCATTTCCTAGCTCCTAAAGTTTACCAACACTGACACAAGAGGAAATCATTTAAGGTCATCATGTCTGCCCTTGGCATTCTCGGAACGCCCTGGCCTCAGAATGCAGCCTGTGTAGTCCATGGTAACCTGCGGAGAGGGGGCGGGGCTGAGGGAGGTTGGAACACTGCCCTCACTGAGGGAGTGGGTGTGGCCATCTCTGCTGTGACTGAACAAAGGGCAGGGGAGCAGGGGGCCCAGGGCAGGGCCCTCAGAGCCCGGCAGGCCCAGTGGAGTGTCACAAGCTTTTAGGCCCAGGCCAAAGGGCGCCTTCTTTGTCTGCACAGCTGCCCAAACTCTCACCTTTCCACTCAGGCCGCCCTCTTACTTGAAGTGTGTGTGGAACATATCCGCGCAGTATACCGCGCTGCTAAGCTAAGCATAGGTCTGGGAATCGTAGCTTCCTGCCAGGTGACCGAGGTTCGCAGGCAGATGGGTCCCTGGGACACACGCGGAGAGGCTCCTGCCCGGGTCACAGGCCGCCCACTGCCCCTGCCCCAGATCGGGGGCCGCAAAGCAGCCCTGTCTGAGTCCCCTGCCTCTAGAGGGAGTATTGGACCAACACTTGTAGAAAACGGGGTCCTTGCGGGCCACTCATTGGAGGGACACAAATAAATCTTTGCCTACTCTCTGCTGAAACTTACAAGCGTTCACACCTAAGCCTCTTACAAAGTCAGCTGTTTAGCTAAACATGAGCTCATGATCTAAATTTACACAGTAATGAAAAAGCAGCTACAAGGTGAGACAATCAGCCAAAACCATCAATACCAGAATTAGATTCCCAAGGCCATCCATCAGATGTAGGAATAATCGGGTGCAAGGCAGAAAATATACATAAAACTGGAACTGAAACAAGGCACAAGGATGTTTTCAAAGACTGGTAGGATCTCTAAAACATTTTTCAAGGACATGTCATTGATAAAGCTAAATACTCCAAGGTTGTGTAATACAACAGATTAATCATTGAGAAGAGTGAAATTATGCTGTTTTGAAAACTATGGCAGGTCAGATTTTCTGCCTAATTCTATAAGAAGATTTCTCTAAAAAATACACATTATTTCAAAGACTTATTGGCTGTGAAATAAGTTAAGTGTATTTCAAATGGCTTGTCTGCAAAGAAAGGTGAGATGTAGGGAATCACAGAAAGTCGAGGGGAAAATAGGTCAATATATACATTGCTGTATGGTGAACTAAGCCTTAGGCCAGCAACAATGGAGAGGACCTGACCCTTAGACACGTACAAGTAAGCTGGAATCTTCAAAAGTTCAAATCTTTATAAGTAAAAAGATTTATTAAAATGAATAACCAAGTGTTTTAATTGACATCAGAAGATGAAAACAATAAACCCTGAGAACATAGAGAAAAGATAAATAAAGATATGAGCAGAACTTAATACAACAGAAAACGTATAAAATTCAGGTGATTTAGTAAGTCCAAAGAATCTTCTTTGAAAAGATTTAAAAGACACACTTTGATTAAGGAAAACCAAAACATAAGTAAAGAATATACAGAAAGAGTCAGGACAATGTTAGAGCAGAGAATATATGAAATGCCAGTAAATTTGAACATTTCTGTCAAGTGGACCATTTCCTAGCTCCTAAAGTTTACCAACACTGACACAAGAGGAAATCATTTAAGGTCATCATGTCTGCCCTTGGCATTCTCGGAATGCCCTGGCCTCAGAATGCAGCCTGTGTAGTCCATGGTAACCTGCGGAGAGGGGGCGGGGCTGAGGGAGGTTGGAACACTGCCCTCACTGAGGGAGTGGGTGTGGCCATCTCTGCTGTGACTGAACAAAGGGCAGGGGAGGAGGGGGCCCAGGGCAGGGCCCTCAGAGCCCGGCAGGCCCAGTGGAGTGTCACAAGCTTTTAGGCCCAGGCCAAAGGGCGCCTTCTTTGTCTCCACAGCTGCCCAAACTCTCACCTTTCCACTCAGGCCGCCCTCTTACTTGAAGTGTGTGTGGAACGTGTCCACGCAGTACACCGTGCTGCACAGCTAAGCATAGGTCTGGGCATCGTAGCTTCCTGCCAGGTGACCGAGGTTCGCAGGCAGATGGGTCCCAGGGACACACGCGGAGAGGCTCCTGCCCGGGTCACAGGCCGCCCAATGCCCCTGCCCCAGATCGGGGGCCGCAAAGCAGCCCTGTCTGAGTCCCCTGCCTCTAGAGGGAGTATTGGACCAACACTTGTAGAAAACGGGGTCCTTGCGGGCCACTCATTTGAGGGACACAAATAAATCTTTGCCGACTCTCTGCTGAAACTTACGGGCGTTCACACCTAAGCCTATTACAAGGTCAGCTGTTTAGCTAAACATGAGCTCATGATCTAAAGTTACACAGTAATGAAAAAGCAGCTACAAGGGGAGACAATCAGCCAAAACCATCAATACCAGAATTAGATTCCCAAGGCCATCCATCAGATGTAGGAATAATCGGGTGTAAGGCAGAAAATATACATAAAACTGGAACTGAAACAAGGCAGAAGGATGTTTTCAAAGACTGGTAGGATCTCTAAAACATTTTTCAAGGACATGTCATTGATAAAGCTAAATACTCCAAGGTTGTGTAATACAACAGATTAATCATTGAGAAGCGTGAAATTATGCTGTTTTGAAAACTATGGCAGGTCAGATTTTCTGCCTAATTCTATAAGAAGATTTCGCTAAAAAATACACATTATTTCAAAGACTTATTGGCTGTGAAATAAGTTAAGGGTATTTCAAATGGCTTGTCTGCAAAGAAAGGTGAGATGTAGGGAATCACAGAAAGTCGAGGGGAAAATAGGTCAATATATACATTGCTGTATGGTGAACTAAGCCTTAGGCCAGCAACAATGGAGAGGACCTGACCCTTAGACACGTACAAGTAAGCTGGAATCTTCAAAAGTTCAAATCTTTATAAGTAAAAAGATTTATTAAAATGAATAACCAAGTGTTTTAATTGACATCAGAAGATGAAAACAATAAACCCTGAGAACATAGAAAAAAGATACATAAAGATATGAGCAGAACTTAATACAACAGAAAACGTATAAAATTCAGGTGATTTAGTAAGTCCAAAGAATCTTCTTTGAAAAGATTTAAAAGACACAATTTGATTATGGAAAACCAAAACATAAGTAAAGAATATACAGAAAGAGTCAGGACAATGTTAGAGCAGAGAATATATGAAATGCCAGTAAATTTGAACATTTCTGTCAAGGGGACCATTTCCTAGCTCCTAAAGTTTACCAACACTGACACAAGAGGAAATCATTTAAGGTCATCATGTCTGCCCTTGGCATTCTCGGAACGCCCTGGCCTCAGAATGCAGCCTGTGTAGTCCATGGTAACCTGCGGAGAGGGGGCGGGGCTGAGGGAGGTTGGAACACTGCCCTCACTGAGGGAGTGGGTGTGGCCATTTCTGCTGTGACTGAACAAAGGGCAGGGGAGCAGGGGGCCCAGGGCAGGGCCCTCAGAGCCCGGCAGGCCCAGTGGAGTGTCACAAGCTTTTAGGCCCAGGCCAAAGGGCGCCTTCTTTGTCTGCACAGCTGCCCAAAGTCTCACCTTTCCACTCAGGCCGCCCTCTTACTTGAAGTGTGTGTGGAACGTGTCCGCGCAGTACACCGTGCTGCACAGCTAAGCATAGGTCTGGGCATCGTAGCTTCCTGCCAGGTGACCGAGGTTCGCAGGCAGATGGGTCCCAGGGACACATGCGGAGAGGCTCCTGCCCGGGTCACAGGCCGCCCACTGCCCCTGCCCCAGATCGGGGGCCGCAAAGCAGCCCTGTCTGAGTCCCCTGCCTCTAGAGGGAGTATTGGACCAACACTTGTAGAAAACGGGGTCCTTGCGGGCCACTCATTGGAGGGACACAAATAAATCTTTGCCTACTCTCTGCTGAAACTTACGAGCGTTCACACCTAAGCCTCTTACAAGGTCAGCTGTTTAGCTAAACATGAGCTCATGATCTAAATTTACACAGTAATGAAGAAAGCAGCTACAAGGGGAGACAATCAGCCAAAACCATCAATACCATAATTAGATTCCCAAGGCCATCCATCAGATGTAGGAATAATCGGGTGCAAGGCAGAAAATATACATAAAACTGGAACTGAAACAAGGCACAAGGATGTTTTCAAAGACTGGTAGGATCTCTAAAACATTTTTCAAGGACATGTCATTGATAAAGCTAAATACTCCAAGGTTGTGTAATACAACAGATTAATCATTGAGAAGAGTGAAATTATGCTGTTTTGAAAACTATGGCAGGTCAGTTTTTCTGCCTAATTATATAAGAAGATTTCCCTAAAAAATACACATTATTTCAAAGACTTATTGGCTGTGAAATAAGTTAAGGGTATTTCAAATGGCTTGTCTGCCAAGAAAGGTGAGATGTAGGGAATCACAGAAAGTTGAGGGGAAAATAGGTCAATATATACATTGCTGTATGGTGAACTAAGCCTTAGGCCAGCAACAATGGAGAGGACCTGACCCTTAGACACGTACAAGTAAGCTGGAATCTTCAAAAGTTCAAATCTTTATAAGTAAAAAGATTTATTAAAATGAATAACCAAGTGTTTTAATTGACATCAGAAGATGAAAACAATAAACCCTGAGAACATAGAGAAAGATAAATAAAGATATGAGCAGAACTTAATACAACAGAAAACGTATAAAATTCAGGTGATTTAGTAAGTCCAAAGAATCTTCTTTGAAAAGATTTAAAAGACACACTTTGATTAAGGAAAACCAAAACATAAGTAAAGAATATACAGAAAGAGTCAGGACAATGTTAGAGCACAGAATATATGAAATGCCAGTAAATTTGAACAATTCTGTCAAGTGGACCATTTCCTAGCTCCTAAAGTTTACCAACACTGACACAAGAGGAAATCATTTAAGGTCATCATGTCTGCCCTTGGCATTCTCGGAACGCCCTGGCCTCAGAATGCAGCCTCTGTAGTCCATGGTAACCTGCGGAGAGGGGGCGGGGCTGAGGGAGGTTGGAACACTGCACTCACTGAGGGAGTGGGTGTGGCCATCTCTGCTGTGACTGAACAAATGGCAGGGGAGCAGGGGGCCCAGGGCAGGGCCCTCAGAGCCCGGCAGGCCCAGTGGAGTGTCACAAGCTTTTAGGCCCAGGCCAAAGGGCGCCTTCTTTGTCTGCACAGCTGCCCAAACTCTCACCTTTCCACTCAGGCCGCCCTCTTACTTGAAGTGTGTGTGGAACGTGTCCGCGCAGTACACCACGCTGCACAGCTAAGCATAGGTTTGGGCATCGTAGCTTCCTGCCAGGTGACCGAGTTTCGCAGGCAGATGGGTCCCTGGGACACACGCGGAGAGGCTCCAGCCCGGGTCACAGGCCGCCCACTGCCCCTGCCCCAGATCGGGGGCCGCAAAGCGGCCCTGTCTGAGTCCCCTGCCTCTAGAGGGAGTATTGGACCAACACTTGTAGAAAACGGGGTCCTTGCGGGCCACTCATTGGAGGGACACAAATAAATCTTTGCCGACTTTCTGCTGAAACTTACGAGCGTTCACACCTAAGCCTCTTACAAGGTCAGCTGTTTAGCTAAACATGAGCTCATGATCTAAATTTACACAATAATGAAGAAAGCAGCTACAAGTGGAGACAATCAGCCAAAACCAACAATACCAGAATTAGATTCCCAAGGCCATCCATCAGATGTAGGAATAATCGGGTGCAAGGCAGAAAATATACATAAAACTGGAACTGAAACAAGGCACAAAGATGTTTTCAAAGACTGGTAGGATCTCTAAAACATTTTTCAAGGACATGTCATTGATAAAGCTATATACTCCAAGGTTGTGTAATACAACAGATTAATCATTGAGAAGAGTGAAATTATGCTGTTTTGAAAACTATGGCAGGTCAGATTTTCTGCCTAATTCTATAAGAGGATTTCTCTAAAAAATACACATTATTTCAAAGACTTATTGGCTCTGAAATAAGTTAAGGGTATTTCAAATGGCTTGTCTGCAAAGAAAGGTGAGATGTAGGGAATCACAGAAAGTCGAGGGGAAAATAGGTCAATATATACATTGCTGTATGGTGAACTAAGCCTTAGGCCAGCAACAATGGAGAGGACCTGACCCTTAGACACGTACAAGTAAGCTGGAATCTTCAAAAGTTCAAATCTTTATAAGTAAAAAGATTTATTAAAATCAATAACCAAGTGTTTTAATTGACATCAGAAGATGAAAACAATAAACCCTGAGAACATAGAGAAAAGATAAGTAAAGATATGAGCAGAACTTAATACAACAGAAACCGTATAAAATTCAGGTGATTTAGTAAGTCCAAAGAATCTTCTTTGAAAAGATTTAAAAGACACACTTTAATTAAGGAAAACCAAAACATAAGTAAAGAATATACAGAAAGAGTCAGGACAATGTTAGAGCAGAGAATATATGAAATGCCAGTAAATTTGAACATTTCTGTCAAGTGGACCATTTCCTAGCTCCTAAAGTTTACCAACACTGACACAAGAGGAAATCATTTAAGGTCATCATGTCTGCCCTTGGCATTCTCGGAACGCCATGGCCTCAAAATGCAGCCTCTGTAGTCCATGGTAACCTGCGGAGATGGGGCGGGTCTGAGGGAGGTTGGAAAACTGCCCTCACTGAGGGAGTGTGTGTGGCCATCTCTGCTGTGACTGAACAAAGGGCAGGAGAGCAGGGTGCCCAGGGCAGGGCCCTCAGAGCCCGGCAGGCCCAGTGGAGTGTCACAAGCTTTTAGGCCCAGGCCAAAGGGCACCTTCTTTGTCTGCACAGATGCCCAAACTCTCACCTTTCCACTCAGGCCGCCCTGTTACTTGAAGTGTGTGTGGAACGTGTCCGCGCAGTACACCGCGATGCACAGCTAAGCATAGGTCTGGGCATCGTAGCTTCCTGCCAGGTGACCGAAGTTCGCAGGCAGATGGGTCCCTGGGACACACGCGGAGAGGCTCCTACTCGGGTCACAGGCCGCCCACTGCCCCTGCCCCAGATCGGGTGCCGCAAAGCAGCCCTGTCTGAGTCCCCTGCCTCTAGAGGGAGTATTGGACCAACACTTGTAGAAAACGGGGTCCTTGCGGGCCACTCATTGGAGGGACACAAATAAATCTTTGCCGACTCTCTGCTGAAACTTACGAGCGTTCACACCTAAGCCTCTTACAAGGTCAGCTCTTTAGCTAAACATGAGCTCATGATCTAAATTTACACAGTAATGAAGAAAGCAGCTACAAGGGGAGACAATCAGCCAAAACCATCAATACCAGAATTAGATTCCCAAGGCCATCCATCAAATGTAGGAATAATCGGGTGCAAGGCAGAAAATATACATAAAACTGGAACTGAAACAAGGCACAAGGATGTTTTCAAAGACTGGTAGGATCTCTAAAACATTTTTCAAGGACATGTCATTGATAAAGCTAAATACTCCAAGGTTGTGTAATACAACAGATTAATCATTGAGAAGAGTGAAATTATGCTGTTTTGAAAACTATGGCAGGTCAGATTTTCTGCCTAATTATATAAGAAGATTTCTCTAAAAAATACACATTATTTCAAAGACTTCTTGGCTGTGAAATAAGTTAAGGGTATTTCAAATGGCTTGTCTGCAAAGAAAGGTGAGATGTAGGGAATCACAGAAAGTCGAGGGGAAAATAGGTCAATATATACATTGCTGTATGGTGAACTAAGCCTTAGGCCAGCAACAATGGAGAGGACCTGACCCTTAGACACGAACAAGTAAGCTGGAATCTTCAAAAGTTCAAATCTTTATAAGTAAAAAGATTTATTAAAATGAATAACCAAGTGTTTTAATTGGCATCAGATGATGAAAACAATAAACCCTGAGAACATAGAGAAAGATAAATAAAGATATGAGCAGAACTTAATACAACAGAAAACGTATAAAATTCAGGTGATTTAGTAAGTCCAAAGAATCTTCTTTGAAAAGATTTAAAAGACACACTTTGATTAAGGAAAACCAAAACATAAGTAAAGAATATACAGAAAGAGTCAGGACAATGTTAGAGCAGAGAATATATGAAATGCCAGTAAATTTGAACATTTCTGTCAAGTGGACCATTTCCTAGCTCCTAAAGTTTACCAACACTGACACAAGAGGAAATCATTTAAGGTCATCATGTCTGCCCTTGGCATTCTCGGAACGCCCTGGCCTCAGAATGCAGCCTCTGTAGTCCATGGTAACCTGCGGAGAGGGGGCGGGGCTGAGGGAGGTTGGAACACTGCCCTCACTGAGGGAGTGTGTGTGGCCATCTCTGCTGTGACTGAACAAAGGGCAGGGGAGCAGGGGGCCCAGGGCAGGGCCCTCAGAGCCCGGCAGGCCCAGTGGAGTGTCACAAGCTTTTAGGCCCAGGCCAAAGGGCGCCTTCTTTGTCTGCACAGCTGCCCAAACTCTCACCTTTCCACTCAGGCCGCCCTCTTACTTGAAGTGTGTGTGGAACGTGTCCGCGCAGTACACCACGCTGCACAGCTAAGCATAGGTTTGGGCATCGTAGCTTCCTGCCAGGTGACCGAGTTTCGCAGGCAGATGGGTCCCTGGGACACACGCGGAGAGGCTCCAGCCCAGGTCACAGGCCGCCCACTGCCCCTGCCCCAGATCGGGGGCCGCAAAGCGGCCCTGTCTGAGTCCCCTGCCTCTAGAGGGAGTATTGGACCAACACTTGTAGAAAACGGGGTCCTTGCGGGCCACTCATTGGAGGGACACAAATAAGTCTTTGCCGACTTTCTGCTGAAACTTACGAGCGTTCACACCTAAGCCTCTTACAAGGTCAGCTGTTTAGCTAAACATGAGCTCATGATCTAAATTTACACAATAATGAAGAAAGCAGCTACAAGTGGAGACAATCAGCCAAAACCAACAATACCAGAATTAGATTCCCAAGGCCATCCATCAGATGTAGGATTAATCGGGTGCAAGGCAGAAAATATACATAAAACTGGAACTGAAACAAGGCACAAAGATGTTTTCAAAGACTGGTAGGATCTCTAAAACATTTTTCAAGGACATGTCATTGATAAAGCTATATACTCCAAGGTTGTGTAATACAACAGATTAATCATTGAGAAGAGTGAAATTATGCTGTTTTGAAAACTATGGCAGGTCAGATTTTCTGCCTAATTCTATAAGAGGATTTCTCTAAAAAATACACATTATTTCAAAGACTTATTGGCTCTGAAATAAGTTAAGGGTATTTCAAATGGCTTGTCTGCAAAGAAAGTTGAGATGTAGGGAATCACAGAAAGTCGAGGGGAAAATAGGTCAATATATACATTGCTGTATGGTGAACTAAGCCTTAGGCCAGCAACAATGGAGAGGACCTGACCCTTAGACACGTACAAGTAAGCTGGAATCTTCAAAAGTTCAAATCTTTATAAGTAAAAAGATTTATTAAAATCAATAACCAAGTGTTTTAATTGACTTCAGAAGATGAAAACAATAAACCCTGAGAACATAGAGAAAAGATAAGTAAAGATATGAGCAGAACTTAATACAACAGAAAACGTATAAAATTCAGGTGATTTAGTAAGTCCAAAGAATCTTCTTTGAAAAGATTTAAAAGACACACTTTAATTAAGGAAAACCAAAACATAAGTAAAGAATATACAGAAAGAGTCAGGACAATGTTAGAGCAGAGAATATATGAAATTCCAGTAAATTTGAACATTTCTGTCAAGTGGACCATTTCCTAGCTCCTAAAGTTTACCAACACTGACACAAGAGGAAATCATTTAAGGTCATCATGTCTGCCCTTGGCATTCTCGGAACGCCATGGCCTCAAAATGCAGCCTCTGTAGTCCATGGTAACCTGCGGAGATGGGGCGGGTCTGAGGGAGGTTGGAAAACTGCCCTCACTGAGGGAGTGTGTGTGGCCAACTCTGCTGTGACTGAACAAAGGGCAGGAGAGCAGGGTGCCCAGGGCAGGGCCCTCAGAGCCCGGCAGGCCCAGTGGAGTGTCACAAGCTTTTAGGCCCAGGCCAAAGGGCACCTTCTTTGTCTGCACAGATGCCCAAACTCTCACCTTTCCACTCAGGCCGCCCTGTTACTTGAAGTGTGTGTGGAACGTGTCCGCGCAGTACACCGTGATGCACAGCTAAGCATAGGTCTGGGCATCGTAGCTTCCTGCCAGGTGACCGAAGTTCGCAGGCAGATGGGTCCCTGGGACACACGCGGAGAGGCTCCTACTCGGGTCACAGGCCGCCCACTGCCCCTGCCCCAGATCGGGTGCCGCAAAGCAGCCCTGTCTGAGTCCCCTGCCTCTAGAGGGAGTATTGGACCAACACTTGTAGAAAACGGGGTCCTTGCGGGCCACTCATTGGAGGGACACAAATAAATCTTTGCCGACTCTCTGCTGAAACTTACGAGCGTTCACACCTAAGCCTCTTACAAGGTCAGCTCTTTAGCTAAACATGAGCTCATGATCTAAATTTACACAGTAATGAAGAAAGCAGCTACAAGGGGAGACAATCAGCCAAAACCATCAATACCAGAATTAGATTCCCAAGGCCATCCATCAGATGTAGGAATAATCGGGTGCAAGGCAGAAAATATACATAAAACTGGAACTGAAACAAGGCACAAGGATGTTTTCAAAGACTGGTAGGATCTCTAAAACATTTTTCAAGGACATGTCATTGATAAAGCTAAATACTCCAAGGTTGTGTAATACAACAGATTAATCATTGAGAAGAGTTAAATTATGCTGTTTTGAAAACTATGGCAGGTCAGATTTTCTGCCTAATTATATAAGAAGATTTCTCTAAAAAATACACATTATTTCAAAGACTTATTGGCTGTGAAATAAGTTAAGGGTATTTCAAATGGCTTGTCTGCAAAGAAAGGTGAGATGTAGGGAATCACAGAAAGTCGAGGGGAAAATAGGTCAATATATACATTGCTGTATGGTGAACTAAGCCTTAGGCCAGCAACAATGGAGAGGACCTGACCCTTAGACACGAACAAGTAAGCTGGAATCTTCAAAAGTTCAAATCTTTATAAGTAAAAAGATTTATTAAAATGAATAACCAAGTGTTTTAATTGACATCAGAAGATGAAAACAATAAACCCTGAGAACATAGAGAAAGATAAATAAAGATATGAGCAGAACTTAATACAACAGAAAACGTATAAAATTCAGGTGATTTAGTAAGTCCAAAGAATCTTCTTTGAAAAGATTTAAAAGACACACTTTGATTAAGGAAAACCAAAACATAAGTAAAGAATATACAGAAAGAGTCAGGACAATGTTAGAGCAGAGAATATATGAAATGCCAGTAAATTTGAACATTTCTGTCAAGTGGACCATTTCCTAGCTCCTAAAGTTTACCAACACTGACACAAGAGGAAATCATTTAAGGTCATCATGTCTGCCCTTGGCATTCTCGGAACGCCCTGGCCTCAGAATGCAGCCTCTGTAGTCCATGGTAGCCTGCGGAGAGGGGGCGGGGCTGAGGGAGGTTGGAACACTGCCCTCACTGAGGGAGTGGGTGTGGCCATCTCTGCTGTGACTGAACAAAGGGCAGGGGAGCAGGGGGCCCAGGGCAGGGCCCTCAGAGCCAGGCAGGCCCAGTGGAGTGTCACAAGCTTTTAGGCCCAGGCCAAAGGGCGCCTTCTTTGTCTGCACAGCTGCCCAAACTCTCACCTTTCCACTCAGGCCGCCCTCTTACTTGAAGTGTGTGTGGAACATGTCCGCGCAGTATACCGCGCTGCTAAGCTAAGCATAGGTCTGGGCATAGTAGCTTCCTGCCAGGTGACCAATGTTCGCAGGCAGATGGGTCCCTGGGACACACAAGGAGAGGCTCCTGCCCGGGTCACAGGCCGCCCACTGCCCCTGCCCCAGATCGGGGGCCGCAAAGCAGCCCTGTCTGAGTCCCCTGCCTCTAGAGGGAGTATTGGACCAACACTTGTAGAAAACGGGGTCCTTGCGGGCCACTCATTGGAGGGACACAAATAAATCTTTGCCTACTCTCTGCTGAAACTTACAAGCGTTCACACCTAAGCCTCTTACAAGGTCAGCTGTTTAGCTAAACATGAGCTCATGATCTAAATTTACACAGTAATGAAAAAGCAGCTACAAGGGGAGACAATCAGCCAAAACCATCAATACCAGAATTAGATTCCCAAGGCCATCCATCAGATGTAGGAATAATCGGGTGCAAGGCAGAAAATATACATAAAACTGGAACTGAAACAAGGCACAAGGATGTTTTCAAAGACTGGTAGGATCTCTAAAACATTTTTCAAGGACATGTCATTGATAAAGCTAAATACTCCAAGGTTGTGTAATACAACAGATTAATCATTGAGAAGAGTGAAATTATGCTGTTTGGAAAACTATGGCAGGTCAGATTTTCTGCCTAATTCTATAAGAAGATTTCTCTAAAAAATACACATTATTTCAAAGACTTATTGGCTGTGAAATAAGTTAAGTGTATTTCAAAAGGCTTGTCTGCAAAGAAAGGTGAGATGTAGGGAATCACAGAAAGTCGAGGGGAAAATATGTCAATATATACATTGCTGTATGGTAAACTAAGCCTTAGGCCAGCAACAATGGAGAGGACCTGACCCTTAGACACGTACAAGAAAGCTGGAATCTTCAAAAGTTCAAATCTTTATAAGTAAAAAGATTTATTAAAATGAATAACCAAGTGTTTTAATTGACATCAGAAGATGAAAACAATAAACCCTGAGAACATAGAGAAAGATAAATAAAGATATGAGCAGAACTTAATACAACAGAAAACGTATAAAATTCAGGTGATTTAGTAAGTCCAAAGAATGTTCTTTGAAAAGATTTAAAAGACACACTTTGATTAAGGAAAACCAAAACATAAGTAAAGAATATACAGAAAGAGTCAGGACAATGTTAGAGCAGAGAATATATGAAATGCCAGTAAATTTGAACATTTCTGTAAAGTGGACCATTTCCTAGCTCCTAAAGTTTACCAACACTGACACAAGAGGAAATCATTTAAGGTCATCATGTTTGCCCTTGGCATTCTCGGAACGCCCTGGCCTCAGAATGCAGCCTCTGTAGTCCATGGTAACCTGCGGAGAGGGGGCGGGGCTGAGGGAGGTTGGAACACTGCCTCACTGAGGGAGTGGGTGTGGCCATCTCTGCTGTGACTGAACAAAGGGCAGGGGAGAAGGGGGCCCAGGGCAGGGCCCTCAGAGCCCGGCAGGACCAGTGGAGTGTCACAAGCTTTTAGGCCCAGGCCAAAGGGCGCCTTCTTTGTCTGCACAGCTGCCCAAACTCTCACCTTTCCACTCAGGCCGCCCTCTTACTTGAAGTGTGTGTGTAACGTGTCCGCACAGTACACCACGCTGCACAGCTAAGCATAGGTTTGGGCATCATAGCTTCCTGCCAGGTGACCGAGGTTCGCAGGAAGATGGGTCCCTGGGACACACGCGGAGAGGCTCCAGCCTGTGTCACAGGCCGCCCACTGCCCCTGCCCCAGATCGGGGGCCTCAAAGCGGCCCTGTCTGAGTCCCCTGCCTCTAGAGGGAGTATTGGACCAACACTTGTAGAAAACGGGGTCCTTGCGGGCCACTCATTGGAGGGACACAAATAAATCTTTGCCGACTCTCTGCTGAAACTTACGAGCGTTCACACCTAAGCCTCTTACAAGGTCAGCTCTTTAGCTAAACATGAGCTCATGATCTAAATTTACAGAGTAATGAAGAAAGCAGCTACAAGGGGAGACAATCAGCCAAAACCATCAATACCAGAATTAGATTCCCAAGGCCATCCATCAGATGTAGGAATAATCGGGTGCAAGGCAGAAAATATACATAAAACTGGAACTGAAACAAGGCACAAGGATGTTTTCAAAGACTGGTAGGATCTCTAAAACATTTTTCAAGGACATGTCATTGATAAAGCTAAATACTCCAAGGTTGTGTAATACAACAGATTAATCATTGAGAAGAGTGAAATTATGCTGTTTTGAAAACTATGGCAGGTCAGATTTTCTGCCTAATTATATAAGAAGATTTCTCTAAAAAATAAACATTATTTCAAAGACTTATTGGCTGTGAAATAAGTTAAGGGTATTTCAAATGGCTTGTCTGCAAAGAAAGGTGAGATGTAGGGAATCACAGAAAGTCGAGGGGAAAATAGGTCAATATATACATTGCTGTATGGTGAACTAAGCCTTAGGCCAGCAACAATGGAGAGGACCTGACCCTTAGACACGAACAAGTAAGCTGGAATCTTCAAAAGTTCAAATCTTTATAAGTAAAAAGATTTATTAAAATGAATAACCAAGTGTTTTAATTGACATCAGAAGATGAAAACAATAAACCCTGAGAACATAGAGAAAGATAAATAAAGATATGAGCAGAACTTAATACAACAGAAAACGTATAAAATTCAGGTGATTTAGTAAGTCCAAAGAATCTTCTTTGAAAAGATTTAAAAGACACACTTTGATTAAGGAAAACCAAAACATAAGTAAAGAATATACAGAAAGAGTCAGGACAATGTTAGAGCAGAGAATATATGAAATGCCAGTAAATTTGAACATTTCTGTCAAGTGGACCATTTCCTAGCTCCTAAAGTTTACCAACACTGACACAAGAGGAAATCATTTAAGGTCATCATGTCTGCCCTTGGCATTCTCGGAACGCCCTGGCCTCAGAATGCAGCCTCTGTAGTCCATGGTAGCCTGCGGAGAGGGGGCGGGGCTGAGGGAGGTTGGAACACTGCCCTCACTGAGGGAGTGGGTGTGGCCATCTCTGCTGTGACTGAACAAAGGGCAGGGGAGCAGGGGGCCCAGGGCAGGGCCCTCAGAGCCAGGCAGGCCCAGTGGAGTGTCACAAGCTTTTAGGCCCAGGCCAAAGGGCGCCTTCTTTGTCTGCACAGCTGCCCAAACTCTCACCTTTCCACTCAGGCCGCCCTCTTACTTGAAGTGTGTGTGGAACATGTCCGCGCAGTATACCGCGCTGCTAAGCTAAGCATAGGTCTGGGCATAGTAGCTTCCTGCCAGGTGACCAATGTTCGCAGGCAGATGGGTCCCTGGGACACACAAGGAGAGGCTCCTGCCCGGGTCACAGGCCGCCCACTGCCCCTGCCCCAGATCGGGGGCCGCAAAGCAGCCCTGTCTGAGTCCCCTGCCTCTAGAGGGAGTATTGGACCAACACTTGTAGAAAACGGGGTCCTTGCGGGCCACTCATTGGAGGGACACAAATAAATCTTTGCCTACTCTCTGCTGAAACTTACAAGCGTTCACACCTAAGCCTCTTACAAGGTCAGCTGTTTAGCTAAACATGAGCTCATGATCTAAATTTACACAGTAATGAAAAAGCAGCTACAAGGGGAGACAATCAGCCAAAACCATCAATACCAGAATTAGATTCCCAAGGCCATCCATCAGATGTAGGAATAATCGGGTGCAAGGCAGAAAATATACATAAAACTGGAACTGAAACAAGGCACAAGGATGTTTTCAAAGACTGGTAGGATCTCTAAAACATTTTTCAAGGACATGTCATTGATAAAGCTAAATACTCCAAGGTTGTGTAATACAACAGATTAATCATTGAGAAGAGTGAAATTATGCTGTTTGGAAGACTATGGCAGGTCAGATTTTCTGCCTAATTCTATAAGAAGATTTCTCTAAAAAATACACATTATTTCAAAGACTTATTGGCTGTGAAATAAGTTAAGTGTATTTCAAAAGGCTTGTCTGCAAAGAAAGGTGAGATGTAGGGAATCACAGAGAGTCGAGGGGAAAATAGGTCAATATATACATTGCTGTATGGTGAACTAAGCCTTAGGCCAGCAACAATGGAGAGGACCTGACCCTTAGACACGTACAAGTAAGCTGAAATCTTCAAAAGTTCAAATCTTTATAAGTAAAAAGATTTATTAAAATGAATAACCAAGTGTTTTAATTGACATCAGAAGATGAAAACAATAAACCCTGAGAACATAGAGAAAGATAAATAAAGATATGAGCAGAACTTAATACAACAGAAAACGTATAAAATTCAGGTGATTTAGTAAGTCCAAAGAATGTTCTTTGAAAAGATTTAAAAGACACACTTTGATTAAGGAAAACCAAAACATAAGTAAAGAATATACAGAAAGAGTCAGGACAATGTTAGAGCAGAGAATATATGAAATGCCAGTAAATTTGAACATTTCTGTAAAGTGGACCATTTCCTAGCTCCTAAAGTTTACCAACACTGACACAAGAGGAAATCATTTAAGGTCATCATGTTTGCCCTTGGCATTCTCGGAACGCCCTGGCCTCAGAATGCAGCCTCTGTAGTCCATGGTAACCTGCGGAGAGGGGGCGGGGCTGAGGGAGGTTGGAACACTGCCTCACTGAGGGAGTGGGTGTGGCCATCTCTGCTGTGACTGAACAAAGGGCAGGGGAGCAGGGGGCCCAGGGCAGGGCCCTCAGAGCCCGGCAGGCCCAGTGGAGTGTCACAAGCTTTTAGGCCCAGGCCAAAGGGCGCCTTCTTTGTCTGCACAGCTGCCCAAACTCTCACCTTTCCACTCAGGCCGCCCTCTTACTTGAAGTGTGTGTGTAACGTGTCCGCGCAGTACACCACGCTGCACAGCTAAGCATAGGTTTGGGCATCATAGCTTCCTGCCAGGTGACCGAGGTTCGCAGGCAGATGGGTCCCTGGGACACACGCGGAGAGGCTCCAGCCTGGGTCACAGGCCGCCCACTGCCCCTGCCCCAGATCGGGGGCCTCAAAGCGGCCCTGTCTGAGTCCCCTGCCTCTAGAGGGAGTATTGGACCAACACTTGTAGAAAACGGGGTCCTTGCGGGCCACTCATTGGAGGGACACAAATAAATCTTTGCCGACTTTCTGCTGAAACTTACGAGCGTTCACACCTAAGCCTCTTACAAGGTCAGCTGTTTAGCTAAACATGAGCTCATGATCTAAATTTACACAATAATGAAGAAAGCAGCTACAAGTGGAGACAATCAGCCAAAACCAACAATACCAGAATTAGATTCCCAAGGCCATCCATCAGATGTAGGAATAATCGGGTGCAAGGCAGAAAATATACATAAAACTGGAACTGAAACAAGGCACAAGGATGTTTTCAAAGACTGGTAGGATCTCTAAAACATTTTTCAAGGACATGTCATTGATAAAGCTAAATACTCCAAGGTTGTGTAATACAACAGATTAATCATTGAGAAGAGTGAAATTATGCTGTTTTGAAAACTATGGCAGGTCAGATTTTCTGCCTAATTATATAAGAAGATTTCTCTAAAAAATAAACATTATTTCAAAGACTTATTGGCTGTGAAATAAGTTAAGGGTATTTCAAATGGCTTGTCTGCAAAGAAAGGTGAGATGTAGGGAATCACAGAAAGTCGAGGGGAAAATAGGTCAATATATACATTGCTGTATGGTGAACTAAGCCTTAGGCCAGCAACAATGGAGAGGACCTGACCCTTAGACACGAACAAGTAAGCTGGAATCTTCAAAAGTTCAAATCTTTATAAGTAAAAAGATTTATTAAAATGAATAACCAAGTGTTTTAATTGACATCAGAAGATGAAAACAATAAACCCTGAGAACATAGAGAAAGATAAATAAAGATATGAGCAGAACTTAATACAACAGAAAACGTATAAAATTCAGGTGATTTAGTAAGTCCAAAGAATCTTCTTTGAAAAGATTTAAAAGACACACTTTGATTAAGGAAAACCAAAACATAAGTAAAGAATATACAGAAAGAGTCAGGACAATGTTAGAGCAGAGAATATATGAAATGCCAGTAAATTTGAACATTTCTGTCAAGTGGACCATTTCCTAGCTCCTAAAGTTTACCAACACTGACACAAGAGGAAATCATTTAAGGTCATCATGTCTGCCCTTGGCATTCTCGGAACGCCCTGGCCTCAGAATGCAGCCTCTGTAGTCCATGGTAGCCTGCGGAGAGGGGGCGGGGCTGAGGGAGGTTGGAACACTGCCCTCACTGAGGGAGTGGGTGTGGCCATCTCTGCTGTGACTGAACAAAGGGCAGGGGAGCAGGGGGCCCAGGGCAGGGCCCTCAGAGCCAGGCAGGCCCAGTGGAGTGTCACAAGCTTTTAGGCCCAGGCCAAAGGGCGCCTTCTTTGTCTGCACAGCTGCCCAAACTCTCACCTTTCCACTCAGGCCGCCCTCTTACTTGAAGTGTGTGTGGAACATGTCCGCGCAGTATACCGCGCTGCTAAGCTAAGCATAGGTCTGGGCATAGTAGCTTCCTGCCAGGTGACCAATGTTCGCAGGCAGATGGGACCCTGGGACACACGCGGAGAGGCTCCTGCCCGGGTCACAGGCCGCCCACTGCCCCTGCCCCAGATCGGGGGCCGCAAAGCAGCCCTGTCTGAGTCCCCTGCCTCTAGAGGGAGTATTGGACCAAC
Source organism: Mesoplodon mirus (assembly GCF_964341445.2). Lineage (NCBI taxonomy): Eukaryota > Metazoa > Chordata > Mammalia > Artiodactyla > Ziphiidae > Mesoplodon > Mesoplodon mirus. Next base: position 119,147,708 of record NC_138976.1, on the reverse strand, counting down.
ACGTGTAGAAAATGGGGTCCTTGCGGGCCACTCATTGGAGGGACACAAATAAATCTTTGCCGACTTTCTGCTGAAACTTACGAGCGTTCACACCTAAGCCTCTTACAAGGTCAGCTGTTTAGCTAAACATGAGCTCATGATCTAAATTTACACAATAATGAAGAAAGCAGCTACAAGTGGAGACAATCAGCCAAAACCAACAATACCAGAATTAGATTCCCAGGGCCATCCATCAGATGTAGGAATAATCGGGTGCAAGGCAGAAAATATACATAAAACTGGAACTGAAACAAGGCACAAAGATGTTTTCAAAGACTGGTAGGATCTCTAAAACATTTTTCAAGGACATGTCATTGATAAAGCTATATACTCCAAGGTTGTGTATTAAAACAGATTAATCATTGAGAAGAGTGAAATTATGCTGTTTTGAAAACTATGGCAGGTCAGATTTTCTGCCTAATTCTATAAGAGGATTTCTCTAAAAAATACACATTATTTCAAAGACTTATTGGCTCTGAAATAAGTTAAGGGTATTTCAAATGGCTTGTCTGCAAAGAAAGGTGAGATGTAGGGAATCACAGAAAGTCGAGGGGAAAATAGGTCAATATATACATTGCTGTATGGTGAACTAAGCCTTAGGCCAGCAACAATGGAGAGGACCTGACCCTTAGACACGTACAAGTAAGCTGGAATCTTCAAAAGTTCAAATCTTTATAAGTAAAAAGATTTATTAAAATCAATAACCAAGTGTTTTAATTGACATCAGAAGATGAAAACAATAAACCCTGAGAACATAGAGAAAAGATAAGTAAAGATATGAGCAGGACTTAATACAACAGAAAACGTATAAAATTCAGGTGATTTAGTAAGTCCAAAGAATCTTCTTTGAAAAGATTTAAAAGACACACTTTGATTAAGGAAAACCAAAACATAAGTAAAGAATATACAGAAAGAGTCAGGACAATGTTAGAGCAGAGAATATATGAAATGCCAGTAAATTTGAACATTTCTGTCAAGTGGACCATTTCCTAGCTCCTAAAGTTTACCAACACTGACACAAGAGGAAATCATTTAAGGTCATCATGTCTGCCCTTGGCATTCTCGGAACGCCCTGGCCTCAGAATGCAGCCTCTGTAGTGCATGGTAACCTGCGGAGAGGGGGCGGGGCTGAGGCAGGTTGGAACACTGCCCTCACTGAGGGAGTGGTTGTGGCCATCTCTGCTGTGACTGAACAAAGGGCAGGGGAGCAGGGTGCCCAGGGCAGGGCCCTCAGAGCCCGGCAGGCCCAGTTGAGTGTCACAAGCTTTTAGGCCAAGGCCAAAGTTCGCCTTCTTTGTCTGCACAGATGCCCAAACTCTCACCTTTCCTCTCAGGCCGCCCTGTTACTTGAAGTGTGTGTGGAACGTGTCCGCGCAGTACACCGCACTGCACAGATAAGCATAGGTTTGGGCATCGTAGCTTCCTGCCAGGTGACCGAAGTTCGCAGGCAGATGGGTCCCTGGGACACACGCGGAGAGGCTCCTGCCCGGGTCACAGGCCGCCCACTGCCCCTGCCCCAGATCGGGTGCCGCAAAGCAGCCCTGTCTGAGTCCCCTGCCTCTAGAGGGAGTATTGGACCAACACTTGTAGAAAACGGGGTCCTTGCGGGCCACTCATTGGAGGGACACAAATAAATCTTTGCCGACTCTCTGCTGAAACTTACGAGCGTTCACACCTAAGCCTCTTACAAGGTCAGCTGTTTAGCTAAACATGAGCTCATGATCTAAATTTACACAGTAATGAAGAAAGCAGCTACAAGGGGAGACAATCAGCCAAAACCATCAATACCAGAATTAGATTCCCAAGGCCATCCATCAGATGTAGGAATAATCGGGTGCAAGGCAGAAAATATACATAAAACTGGAACTGAAACAAGGCACAAGGATGTTTTCAAAGACGGGTAGGATCTCTAAAACATTTTTCAAGGACATGTCATTGATAAAGCTAAATACTCCAAGGTTGTGTAATACAACAGATTAATCATTGAGAAGAGTGAAATTATGCTGTTTTGAAAACTATGGCAGGTCAGATTTTCTGCCTAATTCTATAAGAAGATTTCTCTAAAAAATACACATTATTTCAAAGACTTATTGGCTGTGAAATAAGTTAAGGGTATTTCAAATGGCTTGTCTGCAAAGAAAGGTGAGATGTAGGGAATCACAGAAAGTCGAGGGGAAAATAGGTCAATATATACATTGCTGTATGGTGAACTAAGCCTTAGGCCAGCAACAATGGAGAGGACCTGACCCTTAGACACGTACAAGTAAGCTGGAATCTTCAAAAGTTCAAATCTTTATAAGTAAAAAGATTTATTAAAATGAATAACCAAATGTTTTAATTGACATCAGAAGATGAAAACAATAAACCCTGAGAACATAGAAAAAAGATAAATAAAGATATGAGCAGAACTTAATAAAACAGAAAACGTATAAAATTCAGGTGATTTAGTAAGTCCAAAGAATCTTCTTTGAAAAGATTTAAAAGACACACTTTGATTAAGGAAAACCAAAACATAAGTAAAGAATATACAGAAAGAGTCAGGACAATGTTAGAGCAGAGAATATATGAAATGCCAGTAAATTGGAATATTTCTGTCAAGTGGACCATTTCCTAGCTCCTAAAGTTTACCAACACTGACACAAGAGGAAATCATTTAAGGTCATCATGTCTGCCCTTGGCATTCTCGGAACGCCCTGGCCTCAGGATGCAGCCTCTGTAGTCCATGGTATCCTGCGGAGAGGGGGCGGGGCTGAGGGAGGTTGGAACACTGCCCTCACTGAGGGAGTGTGTGTGGCCATCTCTGCTGTGACTGAACAAAGGGCAGGGGAGCAGGGTGCCCAGGGCAGGGCCCTCAGAGCCCGGCAGGCCCAGTGGAGTGTCACAAGCTTTTAGGCCCAGGTCAAAGGGCGCCTTCTTTGTCTGCACAGCTGCCCAAACTCTCACCTTTCCACTCAGGCCGCCCTCTTACTTGAAGTGTGTGTGGAACGTGTCCGCGCAGTACACCGCGCTGCACAGCTAAGCATAGGTCTGGGAATCGTAGCTTCCTGCCAGGTGACCGAGGTTCGCAGGCAGATGGGTCCCTGGGACACACGCGGAGAGGTTCCAGCCCGGGTCACTGGCCGCCCACTGCCCCTGCCCCAGATCGGGGGCCGCAAAGCAGCCCTGTCTGAGTCCCCTGCCTCTAGAGGGAGTATTGGACCAACACTTGTAGAAAACGGGGTCCTTGCGGGCCACTCATTGGAGGGACACAAATAAATCTTTGCCGACTTTCTGCTGAAACTTACGAGCGTTCACACCTAAGCCTCTTACAAGGTCAGCTGTTTAGCTAAACATGAGCTCATGATCTAAATTTACACAATAATGAAGAAAGCAGCTACAAGTGGAGACAATCAGCCAAAACCAACAATACCAGAATTAGATTCCCAAGGCCATCCATCAGATGTAGGAATAATCGGATGCAAGGCAGAAAATATACATAAAACTGGAACTGAAACAAGGCACAAAGATGTTTTCAAAGACTGGTAGGATCTCTAAAACATTTTTCAAGGACATGTCATTGATAAAGCTATATACTCCAAGGTTGTGTAATACAACAGATTAATCATTGAGAAGAGTGAAATTATGCTGTTTTGAAAACTATGGCAGGTCAGATTTTCTGCCTAATTCTATAAGAGGATTTCTCTAAAAAATACACATTATTTCAAAGACTTATTGGCTCTGAAATAAGTTAAGGGTATTTCAAATGGCTTGTCTGCAAAGAAAGGTGAGATGTAGGGAATCACAGAAAGTCGAGGGGAAAATAGGTCAATATATACATTGCTGTATGGTGAACTAAGCCTTAGGCCAGCAACAGTGGAGAGGACCTGACCCTTAGACAAGTACAAGTAAGCTGGAATCTTCAAAAGTTCAAATCTTTATAAGTAAAAAGATTTATTAAAATCAAAAACCAAGTGTTTTAATTGACATCAGAAGATGAAAACAATAAACCCTGAGAACATAGAGAAAAGATAAATAAAGATATGAGCAGAACTTAATACAACAGAAAACGTATAAAATTCAGGTGATTTAGTAAGTCCAAAGAATCTTCTTTGAAAAGATTTAAAAGACACACTTTGATTAAGGAAAACCAAAACATAAGTAAAGAATATACAGAAAGAGTCAGGACAATGTTAGAGCAGAGAATATATGAAATGCCAGTAAATTTGAACATTTCTGTCAAGTGGACCATTTCCTAGCTCCTAAAGTTTACCAACACTGACACAAGAGGAAATCATTTAAGGTCATCATGTCTGCCCTTGGCATTCTCGGAACGCCCTGGCCTCAGAATGCAGCCTCTGTAGTCCATGGTAACCTGCGGAGAGGGGGCGGGGCTGAGGGAGGTTGGAACACTGCCCTCACTGAGGGAGTGGTTGTGGCCATCTCTGCTGTGACTGAACAAAGGTCAGGGGAGCAGGGGGCCCAGGGCAGGGCCCTCAGAGCCCGGCAGGCCCAGTGGAGTGTCACAAGCTTTTAGGCCCAGGCCAAACGGCGCCTTCTTTGTCTGCACAGCTGCCCAAACTCTCACCTTTCCACTCAGGCCACCCTCTTACTTGAAGTGTGTGTGGAACGTGTCCGCGCAGTACACCGCGCTGCACAGCTAATCATAGGTCTGGGCATCGTAGCTTCCTGCCAGGTGACCGAGGTTCGCAGGCAGATGGTTACGTGGGACACACGCGGAGAGGCTCCAGCCCGGGTCACAGGCCGCCCACTGCCCCTGCCCCAGATCGGGGGCCGCAAAGCAGCCCTGTCTGAGTCCCCTGCCTCTAGAGGGAGTATTGGACCAACACTTGTAGAAAACGGGGTCCTTGCGGACCACTCATTGGAGGGACACAAATAAATCTTTGCCGACTCTCTGCTGAAACTTACGAGCGTTCACACCTAAGCCTCTTACAAGGTCAGCTGTTTAGCTAAACATGAGCTCATGATCTAAATTTACACAGTAATGAAGAAAGCAGCTACAAGGGGAGACAATCTGCCAAAACCATCAATACCAGAATTAGATTCCCAAGGCCATCCATCAGATGTAGGAATAATCGGGTGCAAGGCAGAAAATATACATAAAACTGGAACTGAAACAAGGCACAAGGATGTTTTCAAAGACTGGTAGGATCTCTAAATCATTTTTCAAGGACATGTCATTGATAAAGCTAAATACTCCAAGGTTGTGTAATACAACAGATTAATCATTGAGAAGAGTGAAATTATGCTGTTTTGAAAACTATGGCACGTCAGATTTTCTGCCTAATTCTATAAGAAGATTTCTCTAAAAAATACACATTATTTCAAAGACTTATTGGCTGTGAAATAAGTTAAGGGTATTTCAAATGGCTTGTCTGCAAAGAAAGGTGAGATGTAGGGAATCACAGAAAGTCGAGGGGAAAATAGGTCAATATATACATTGCTGTATGGTGAACTAAGCCTTAGGCCAGCAACAATGGAGAGGACCTGACCCTTAGAAACGTACAAGTAAGCTGGAATCTTCAAAAGTTCAAATCTTTATAAGTAAAAAGATTTATTAAAATCAATAACCAAATGTTTTAATTGACATCAGAAGATGAAAACAATAAACCCTGAGAACATAGAAAAAAGATAAATAAAGATATGAGCAGAACTTAATACAACAGAAAACGTATAAAATTCAGGTGATTTAGTAAGTCCAAAGAATCTTCTTTGAAAAGATTGAAAAGACACACTTTGATTAAGGAAAACCAAAACATAAGTAAAGAATATACAGAAAGAGTCAGGACAATGTTAGAGCAGAGAATATATGAAATGCCAGTAAATTGGAATATTTCTGTCAAGTGGACCATTTCCTAGCTCCTAAAGTTTACCAACACTGACACAAGAGGAAATCATTTAAGGTCATCATGTCTGCCCTTGGCATTCTTGGAACGCCCTGGCCTCAGGATGCAGCCTCTGTAGTCCATGGTAACCTGTGGAGAGGGGGCGGGGCTGAGGGAGGTGGGAACACTGCCCTCACTGAGGGAGTGAGTGTGGCCATCTCTGCTGTGACTGAACAAAGGGCAGGGGAGCAGGGGGCCCAGGGCAGGGCCCTCAGAGCCCGGCAGGCCCAGTGGAGTGTCACAAGCTTTTAGGCCCAGGTCAAAGGGCGCCTTCTTTGTCTGCACAGCTGCCCAAACTCTCACCTTTCCACTCAGGCCGCCCTCTTACTTGAAGTGTGTGTGGAACGTGTCCGCGCAGTACACCGCGCTGCACAGCTAAGCATAGGTCTGGGAATCGTAGCTTCCTGCCAGGTGACCGAGGTTCGCAGGCAGATGGGTCCCTGGGACACACGCGGAGAGGTTCCAGCCCGGGTCACTGGCCGCCCACTGCCCCTGCCCCAGATCGGGGGCCGCAAAGCAGCCCTGTCTGAGTCCCCTGCCTCTAGAGGGATTATTGGACCAACACTTGTAGAAAACGGGGTCCTTGCGGGCCACTCATTGGAGGGACACAAATAAATCTTTGCCGACTCTCTGCTGAAACTTACGAGCGTTCACACCTAAGCCTCTTACAAGGTCAGCTGTTTAGCTAAACATGAGCTCATGATCTAAATTTACACAATAATGAAGAAAGCAGCTACAAGGGGAGACAATCAGCCAAAACCATCAATACCAGAATTAGATTCCCAAGGCCATCCATCAGATGTAGGAATAATCGGGTGCAAGGCAGAAAATATACATAAAACTGGAACTGAAACAAGGCACAAGGATGTTTTCAAAGACTGGTAGGATCTCTAAAACATTTTTGAAGGACATGTCATTGATAAAGCTAAATACTCCAAAGTTGTGTAATACAACAGATTAATCATTGAGAAGAGTGAAATTATGCTGTTTGGAAAACTATGGCAGGTCAGATTTTCTGCCTAATTCTATAAGAAGTTTTCTCTAAAAAATACACATTATTTCAAAGACTTATTGGCTGTGAAATAAGTTAAGGGTATTTCAAATGGCTTGTCTGCAAAGAAAGGTGAGATGTAGGGAATCACAGAAAGTCGAGGGGAAAATAGGTCAATATATACATTGCTGTATGGTGAACTAAGCCTTAGGCCAGCAACAATGGAGAGGACCTGACCCTTAGACACGTACAAGTAAGCTGGAATCTTCAAAAGTTCAAATCTTTATAAGTAAAAAGATTTAAAAAAATCTATAACCAAGTGTTTTAATTGACATCAGAAGATGAAAACAATAAACCCTGAGAACATAGAGAAAAGATAAATAAAGATATGAGCAGAACTTAATACAAGAGAAAACGTATAAAATTCAGGTGATTTAGTAAGTCCAAAGAATCTTCTTTGAAAAGATTTAAAAGACACACTTTGATTAAGGAAAACCAAAACATAAGTAAAGAATATACAGAAAGAGTCAGGACAATGTTAGAGCAGAGAATATATGAAATGCCAGTAAATTTGAACATTTCTGTCAAGTGGACCATTTCCTAGCTCCTAAAGTTTACCAACACTGACACAAGAGGAAATCATTTAAGGTCATCATGTCTGCCCTTGGCATTCTCGGAACGCCCTGGCCTCAGAATGCAGCCTCTTTAGTCCATGGTAACCTGCGGAGAGGGGGCGGGGCTGAGGGAGGTTGGAACACTGCCCTCACTGAGGGAGTGTGTGTGGCCATCTCTGCTGTGACTGAACAAATGGCAGGGGAGCAGGGGGCCCAGGGCAGGGCCCTCAGAGCCCGGCAGGCCCAGTGGAGTGTCACAAGCTTTTAGGCCCAGGCCAAAGGGCGCCTTCTTTGTCTGCACAGCTGCCCAAACTCTCACCTTTCCACTCAGGCCGCCCTCTTACTTGAAGTGTGTGTGGAACGTGTCCGCACAGTACACCACGCTGCACAGCTAAGCATAGGTTTGGGCATCGTAGCTTCCTGCCAGGTGACCGAGTTTCGCAGGCAGATGGGTCCCTGGGACACACGCGGAGAGGCTCCAGCCCGGGTCACAGGCCGCCCACTGCCCCTGCCCCAGATCGGGGGCCGCAAAGCGGCCCTGTCTGAGTCCCCTGCCTCTAGAGGGAGTATTGGACCAACACTTGTAGAAAACGGGGTCCTTGCGGGCCACTCATTGGAGGGACACAAATAAATCTTTGCCGACTTTCTGCTGAAACTTACGAACGTTCACACCTAAGCCTCTTACAAGGTCAGCTGTTTAGCTAAACATGAGCTCATGATCTAAATTTACACAATAATGAAGAAAGCAGCTACAAGGGGAGACAATCAGCCAAAACCATCAATACCAGAATTAGATTCCCAAGGCCATCCATCAGATGTAGGAATAATCGGGTGCAAGGCAGAAAATATACATAAAACTGGAACTGAAACAAGGCACAAAGATGTTTTCAAAGACTGGTAGGATCTCTAAAACATTTTTCAAGGACATGTCATTGATAAAGCTATATACTCCAAGGTTGTGTAATACAACAGATTAATCATTGAGAAGAGTGAAATTATGCTGTTTTGAAAACTATGGCAGGTCAGATTTTCTGCCTAATTCTATAAGAGGATTTCTCTAAAAAATACACATTATTTCAAAGCCTTATTGGCTCTGAAATAAGTTAAGGGTATTTCAAATGGCTTGTCTGCAAAGAAAGGTGAGATGTAGGGAATCACAGAAAGTCGAGGGGAAAATAGGTCAATATATACATTGCTGTATGGTGAACTAAGCCTTAGGCCAGCAACAATGGAGAGGACCTGACCCTTAGACACGTACAAGTAAGCTGGAATCTTCAAAAGTTCAAATCTTTATAAGTAAAAAGATTTATTAAAATCAATAACCAAGTGTTTTAATTGACTTCAGAAGATGAAAACAATAAACCCTGAGAACATAGAGAAAAGATAAGTAAAGATATGAGCAGAACTTAATACAACAGAAACCGTATAAAATTCAGGTGATTTAGTAAGTCCAAAGAATCTTCTTTGAAAAGATTTAAAAGACACACTTTAATTAAGGAAAACCAAAACATAAGTAAAGAATATACAGAAAGAGTCAGGACAATGTTAGAGCAGAGAATATATGAAATTCCAGTAAATTTGAACATTTCTGTCAAGTGGACCATTTCCTAGCTCCTAAAGTTTACCAACACTGACACAAGAGGAAATCATTTAAGGTCATCATGTCTGCCCTTGGCATTCTCGGAACGCCATGGCCTCAAAATGCAGCCTCTGTAGTCCATGGTAACCTGCGGAGATGGGGCGGGTCTGAGGGAGGTTGGAAAACTGCCCTCACTGAGGGAGTGTGTGTGGCCATCTCTGCTGTGACTGAACAAAGGGCAGGAGAGCAGGGTGCCCAGGGCAGGGCCCTCAGAGCCCGGCAGGCCCAGTGGAGTGTCACAAGCTTTTAGGCCCAGGCCAAAGGGCACCTTCTTTGTCTGCACAGATGCCCAAACTCTCACCTTTCCACTCAGGCCGCCCTGTTACTTGAAGTGTGTGTGGAACGTGTCCGCGCAGTACACCGCGATGCACAGCTAAGCATAGGTCTGGGCATCGTAGCTTCCTGCCAGGTGACCGAAGTTCGCAGGCAGATGGGTCCCTGGGACACACGCGGAGAGGCTCCTACTCGGGTCACAGGCCGCCCACTGCCCCTGCCCCAGATCGGGTGCCGCAAAGCAGCCCTGTCTGAATCCCCTGCCTCTAGAGGGAGTATTGGACCAACACTTGTAGAAAACGGGGTCCTGGCGGGCCACTCATTGGAGGGACACAAATAAATCTTTGCCGACTCTCTGCTGAAACTTACGAGCGTTCACACCTAAGCCTCTTACAAGGTCAGCTCTTTAGCTAAACATGAGCTCATGATCTAAATTTACACAGTAATGAAGAAAGCAGCTACAAGGGGAGACAATCAGCCAAAACCATCAATACCAGAATTAGATTCCCAAGGCCATCCATCAGATGTAGGAATAATCGGGTGCAAGGCAGAAAATATACATAAAACTGGAACTGAAACAAGGCACAAGGATGTTTTCAAAGACTGGTAGGATCTCTAAAACATTTTTCAAGGACATGTCATTGATAAAGCTAAATACTCCAAGGTTGTGTAATACAACAGATTAATCATTGAGAAGAGTTAAATTATGCTGTTTTGAAAACTATGGCAGGTCAGATTTTCTGCCTAATTATATAAGAAGATTTCTCTAAAAAATACACATTATTTCAAAGACTTATTGGCTGTGAAATAAGTTAAGGGTATTTCAAATGGCTTGTCTGCAAAGAAAGGTGAGATGTAGGGAATCACAGAAAGTCGAGGGGAAAATAGGTCAATATATACATTGCTGTATGGTGAACTAAGCCTTAGGCCAGCAACAATGGAGATGACCTGACCCTTAGACACGAACAAGTAAGCTGGAATCTTCAAAAGTTCAAATCTTTATAAGTAAAAAGATTTATTAAAATGAATAACCAAGTGTTTTAATTGACATCAGAAGATGAAAACAATAAACCCTGAGAACATAGAGAAAGATAAATAAAGATATGAGCAGAACTTAATACAACAGAAACCGTATAAAATTCAGGTGATTTAGTAAGTCCAAAGAATCTTCTTTGAAAAGATTTAAAAGACACACTTTGATTAAGGAAAACCAAAACATAAGTAAAGAATATACAGAAAGAGTCAGGACAATGTTAGAGCAGAGAATATATGAAATGCCAGTAAATTTGAACATTTCTGTCAAGTGGACCATTTCCTAGCTCCTAAAGTTTACCAACACTGACACAAGAGGAAATCATTTAAGGTCATCATGTCTGCCCTTGGCATTCTCGGAATGCCCTGGCCTCAGAATGCAGCCTCTGTAGTCCATGGTAGCCTGCGGAGAGGGGGCGGGGCTGAGGGAGGTTGGAACACTGCCCTCACTGAGGGAGTGGGTGTGGCCATCTCTGCTGTGACTGAACAAAGGGCAGGGGAGCAGGGGGCCCAGGGCAGGGCCCTCAGAGCCCGGCAGGCCCAGTGGAGTGTCACAAGCTTTTAGGCCCAGGCCAAAGGGCGCCTTCTTTGTCTGCACAGCTGCCCAAACTCTCACCTTTCCACTCAGGCCGCCCTCTTACTTGAAGTGTGTGTGGAACATGTCCGCGCAGTATACCGCGCTGCTAAGCTAAGCATAGGTCTGGGCATAGTAGCTTCCTGCCAGGTGACCAATGTTCGCAGGCAGATGGGTCCCTGGGACACACAAGGAGAGGCTCCTGCCCGGGTCACAGGCCGCCCACTGCCCCTGCCCCAGATCGGGGGCCGCAAAGCAGCCCTGTCTGAGTCCCCTGCCTCTAGAGGGAGTATTGGACCAACACTTGTAGAAAACGGGGTCCTTGCGGGCCACTCATTGGAGGGACACAAATAAATCTTTGCCTACTCTCTGCTGAAACTTACAAGCGTTCACACCTAAGCCTCTTACAAGGTCAGCTGTTTAGCTAAACATGAGCTCATGATCTAAATTTACACAGTAATGAAAAAGCAGCTACAAGGGGAGACAATCAGCCAAAACCATCAATACCAGAATTAGATTCCCAAGGCCATCCATCAGATGTAGGAATAATCGGGTGCAAGGCAGAAAATATACATAAAACTGGAACTGAAACAAGGCACAAGGATGTTTTCAAAGACTGGTAGGATCTCTAAAACATTTTTCAAGGACATGTCATTGATTAAGCTAAATACTCCAAGGTTGTGTAATACAACAGATTAATCATTGAGAAGAGTGAAATTATGCTGTTTTGAAAACTATGGCAGGTCAGATTTTCTGCCTAATTCTATAAGAAGATTTCTCTAAAAAATACACATTATTTCAAAGACTTATTGGCTGTGAAATAAGTTAAGTGTATTTCAAAAGGCTTGTCTGCAAAGAAAGGTGAGATGTAGGGAATCACAGAAAGTCGAGGGGAAAATAGGTCAATATATACATGGCTGTATGGTGAACTAAGCCTTAGGCCAGCAACAATGGAGAGGACCTGACCCTTAGACACGTACAAGTAAGCTGGAATCTTCAAAAGTTCAAATCTTTATAAGTAAAAAGATTTATTAAAATGAATAACCAAGTGTTTTAATTGACAACAGAAGATGAAAACAATAAACCCTGAGAACATAGAGAAAGATAAATAAAGATATGAGCAGAACGTAATACAACAGAAAACGTATAAAATTCAGGTGATTTAGTAAGTAAAAAGAATGATCTTTGAAAAGATTTAAAAGACACACTTTGATTAAGGAAAACCAAAACATAAGTAAAGAATATACAGAAAGAGTCAGGACAATGTTAGAGCAGAGAATATATGAAATGCCAGTAAATTTGAACATTTCTGTCAAGTGGACCATTTCCTAGCTCCTAAAGTTTACCAACACTGACACAAGAGGAAATCATTTAAGGTCATCATGTTTGCCCTTGGCATTCTCGGAACGCCCTGGCCTCAGAATGCAGCCTCTGTAGTCCATGGTAACCTGCGGAGAGGGGGCGGGGCTGAGGGAGGTTGGAACACTGCCTCACTGAGGGAGTGGGTGTGGCCATCTCTGCTGTGACTGAACAAAGGGCAGGGGAGAAGGGGGCCCAGGGCAGGGCCCTCAGAGCCCGGCAGGCCCAGTGGAGTGTCACAAGCTTTTAGGCCCAGGCCAAAGGGCGCCTTCTTTGTCTGCACAGCTGCCCAAACTCTCACCTTTCCACTCAGGCCGCCCTCTTACTTGAAGTGTGTGTGGAACGTGTCCGCGCTGTACACCACGCTGCACAGCTAAGCATAGGTTTGGGCATCATAGCTTCCTGCCAGGTGACCGAGGTTCGCAGGCAGATGGGTCCCTGGGACACACGCGGAGAGGCTCCAGCCTGGGTCACAGGCCGCCCACTGCCCCTGCCCCAGATCGGGGGCCTCAAAGCGGCCCTGTCTGAGTCCCCTGCCTCTAGAGGGAGTATTGGACCAACACTTGTAGAAAACGGGGTCCTTGCGGGCCACTCATTGGAGGGACACAAATAAATCTTTGCCGACTTTCTGCTGAAACTTACGAGCGTTCACACCTAAGCCTCTTACAAGGTCAGCTGTTTAGCTAAACATGAGCTCATGATCTAAATTTACACAATAATGAAGAAAGCAGCTACAAGTGGAGACAATCAGCCAAAACCAACAATACCAGAATTAGATTCCCAAGGCCATCCATCAGATGTAGGAATAATCGGGTGCAAGGCAGAAAATATACATAAAACTGGAACTGAAACAAGGCACAAAGATGTTTTCAAAGACTGGTAGGATCTCTAAAACATTTTTCAAGGACATGTCATTGATAAAGCTATATACTCCAAGGTTGTGTAATACAACAGATTAATCATTGAGAAGAGTGAAATTATGCTGTTTTGAAAACTATGGCAGGTCAGATTTTCTGCCTAATTCTATAAGAGGATTTCTCTAAAAAATACACATTATTTCAAAGCCTTATTGGCTCTGAAATAAGTTAAGGGTATTTCAAATGGCTTGTCTGCAAAGAAAGGTGAGATGTAGGGAATCACAGAAAGTCGAGGGGAAAATAGGTCAATATATACATTGCTGTATGGTGAACTAAGCCTTAGGCCAGCAACAATGGAGAGGACCTGACCCTTAGACACGTACAAGTAAGCTGGAATCTTCAAAAGTTCAAATCTTTATAAGTAAAAAGATTTATTAAAATCAATAACCAAGTGTTTTAATTGACTTCAGAAGATGAAAACAATAAACCCTGAGAACATAGAGAAAAGATAAGTAAAGATATGAGCAGAACTTAATACAACAGAAACCGTATAAAATTCAGGTGATTTAGTAAGTCCAAAGAATCTTCTTTGAAAAGATTTAAAAGACACACTTTAATTAAGGAAAACCAAAACATAAGTAAAGAATATACAGAAAGAGTCAGGACAATGTTAGAGCAGAGAATATATGAAATTCCAGTAAATTTGAACATTTCTGTCAAGTGGACCATTTCCTAGCTCCTAAAGTTTACCAACACTGACACAAGAGGAAATCATTTAAGGTCATCATGTCTGCCCTTGGCATTCTCGGAACGCCATGGCCTCAAAATGCAGCCTCTGTAGTCCATGGTAACCTGCGGAGATGGGGCGGGTCTGAGGGAGGTTGGAAAACTGCCCTCACTGAGGGAGTGTGTGTGGCCATCTCTGCTGTGACTGAACAAAGGGCAGGAGAGCAGGGTGCCCAGGGCAGGGCCCTCAGAGCCCGGCAGGCCCAGTGGAGTGTCACAAGCTTTTAGGCCCAGGCCAAAGGGCACCTTCTTTGTCTGCACAGATGCCCAAACTCTCACCTTTCCACTCAGGCCGCCCTGTTACTTGAAGTGTGTGTGGAACGTGTCCGCGCAGTACACCGCGATGCACAGCTAAGCATAGGTCTGGGCATCGTAGCTTCCTGCCAGGTGACCGAAGTTCGCAGGCAGATGGGTCCCTGGGACACACGCGGAGAGGCTCCTACTCGGGTCACAGGCCGCCCACTGCCCCTGCCCCAGATCGGGTGCCGCAAAGCAGCCCTGTCTGAATCCCCTGCCTCTAGAGGGAGTATTGGACCAACACTTGTAGAAAACGGGGTCCTGGCGGGCCACTCATTGGAGGGACACAAATAAATCTTTGCCGACTCTCTGCTGAAACTTACGAGCGTTCACACCTAAGCCTCTTACAAGGTCAGCTCTTTAGCTAAACATGAGCTCATGATCTAAATTTACACAGTAATGAAGAAAGCAGCTACAAGGGGAGACAATCAGCCAAAACCATCAATACCAGAATTAGATTCCCAAGGCCATCCATCAGATGTAGGAATAATCGGGTGCAAGGCAGAAAATATACATAAAACTGGAACTGAAACAAGGCACAAGGATGTTTTCAAAGACTGGTAGGATCTCTAAAACATTTTTCAAGGACATGTCATTGATAAAGCTAAATACTCCAAGGTTGTGTAATACAACAGATTAATCATTGAGAAGAGTTAAATTATGCTGTTTTGAAAACTATGGCAGGTCAGATTTTCTGCCTAATTATATAAGAAGATTTCTCTAAAAAATACACATTATTTCAAAGACTTATTGGCTGTGAAATAAGTTAAGGGTATTTCAAATGGCTTGTCTGCAAAGAAAGGTGAGATGTAGGGAATCACAGAAAGTCGAGGGGAAAATAGGTCAATATATACATTGCTGTATGGTGAACTAAGCCTTAGGCCAGCAACAATGGAGATGACCTGACCCTTAGACACGAACAAGTAAGCTGGAATCTTCAAAAGTTCAAATCTTTATAAGTAAAAAGATTTATTAAAATGAATAACCAAGTGTTTTAATTGACATCAGAAGATGAAAACAATAAACCCTGAGAACATAGAGAAAGATAAATAAAGATATGAGCAGAACTTAATACAACAGAAAACGTATAAAATTCAGGTGATTTAGTAAGTCCAAAGAATCTTCTTTGAAAAGATTTAAAAGACACACTTTGATTAAGGAAAACCAAAACATAAGTAAAGAATATACAGAAAGAGTCAGGACAATGTTAGAGCAGAGAATATATGAAATGCCAGTAAATTTGAACATTTCTGTCAAGTGGACCATTTCCTAGCTCCTAAAGTTTACCAACACTGACACAAGAGGAAATCATTTAAGGTCATCATGTCTGCCCTTGGCATTCTCGGAATGCCCTGGCCTCAGAATGCAGCCTCTGTAGTCCATGGTAGCCTGCGGAGAGGGGGCGGGGCTGAGGGAGGTTGGAACACTGCCCTCACTGAGGGAGTGGGTGTGGCCATCTCTGCTGTGACTGAACAAAGGGCAGGGGAGCAGGGGGCCCAGGGCAGGGCCCTCAGAGCCCGGCAGGCCCAGTGGAGTGTCACAAGCTTTTAGGCCCAGGCCAAAGGGCGCCTTCTTTGTCTGCACAGCTGCCCAAACTCTCACCTTTCCACTCAGGCCGCCCTCTTACTTGAAGTGTGTGTGGAACATGTCCGCGCAGTATACCGCGCTGCTAAGCTAAGCATAGGTCTGGGCATAGTAGCTTCCTGCCAGGTGACCAATGTTCGCAGGCAGATGGGTCCCTGGGACACACAAGGAGAGGCTCCTGCCCGGGTCACAGGCCGCCCACTGCCCCTGCCCCAGATCGGGGGCCGCAAAGCAGCCCTGTCTGAGTCCCCTGCCTCTAGAGGGAGTATTGGACCAACACTTGTAGAAAACGGGGTCCTTGCGGGCCACTCATTGGAGGGACACAAATAAATCTTTGCCTACTCTCTGCTGAAACTTACAAGCGTTCACACCTAAGCCTCTTACAAGGTCAGCTGTTTAGCTAAACATGAGCTCATGATCTAAATTTACACAGTAATGAAAAAGCAGCTACAAGGGGAGACAATCAGCCAAAACCATCAATACCAGAATTAGATTCCCAAGGCCATCCATCAGATGTAGGAATAATCGGGTGCAAGGCAGAAAATATACATAAAACTGGAACTGAAACAAGGCACAAGGATGTTTTCAAAGACTGGTAGGATCTCTAAAACATTTTTCAAGGACATGTCATTGATTAAGCTAAATACTCCAAGGTTGTGTAATACAACAGATTAATCATTGAGAAGAGTGAAATTATGCTGTTTTGAAAACTATGGCAGGTCAGATTTTCTGCCTAATTCTATAAGAAGATTTCTCTAAAAAATACACATTATTTCAAAGACTTATTGGCTGTGAAATAAGTTAAGTGTATTTCAAAAGGCTTGTCTGCAAAGAAAGGTGAGATGTAGGGAATCACAGAAAGTCGAGGGGAAAATAGGTCAATATATACATGGCTGTATGGTGAACTAAGCCTTAGGCCAGCAACAATGGAGAGGACCTGACCCTTAGACACGTACAAGTAAGCTGGAATCTTCAAAAGTTCAAATCTTTATAAGTAAAAAGATTTATTAAAATGAATAACCAAGTGTTTTAATTGACATCAGAAGATGAAAACAATAAACCCTGAGAACATAGAGAAAGATAAATAAAGATATGAGCAGAACGTAATACAACAGAAAACGTATAAAATTCAGGTGATTTAGTAAGTAAAAAGAATGATCTTTGAAAAGATTTAAAAGACACACTTTGATTAAGGAAAACCAAAACATAAGTAAAGAATATACAGAAAGAGTCAGGACAATGTTAGAGCAGAGAATATATGAAATGCCAGTAAATTTGAACATTTCTGTAAAGTGGACCATTTCCTAGCTCCTAAAGTTTACCAACACTGACACAAGAGGAAATCATTTAAGGTCATCATGTTTGCCCTTGGCATTCTCGGAACGCCCTGGCCTCAGAATGCAGCCTCTGTAGTCCATGGTAACCTGCGGAGAGGGGGCGGGGCTGAGGGAGGTTGGAACACTGCCTCACTGAGGGAGTGGGTGTGGCCATCTCTGCTGTGACTGAACAAAGGGCAGGGGAGAAGGGGGCCCAGGGCAGGGCCCTCAGAGCCCGGCAGGCCCAGTGGAGTGTCACAAGCTTTTAGGCCCAGGCCAAAGGGCGCCTTCTTTGTCTGCACAGCTGCCCAAACTCTCACCTTTCCACTCAGGCCGCCCTCTTACTTGAAGTGTGTGTGGAACGTGTCCGCGCTGTACACCACGCTGCACAGCTAAGCATAGGTTTGGGCATCATAGCTTCCTGCCAGGTGACCGAGGTTCGCAGGCAGATGGGTCCCTGGGACACACGCGGAGAGGCTCCAGCCTGGGTCACAGGCCGCCCACTGCCCCTGCCCCAGATCGGGGGCCTCAAAGCGGCCCTGTCTGAGTCCCCTGCCTCTAGAGGGAGTATTGGACCAACACTTGTAGAAAACGGGGTCCTTGCGGGCCACTCATTGGAGGGACACAAATAAATCTTTGCCGACTTTCTGCTGAAACTTACGAGCGTTCACACCTAAGCCTCTTACAAGGTCAGCTGTTTAGCTAAACATGAGCTCATGATCTAAATTTACACAATAATGAAGAAAGCAGCTACAAGTGGAGACAATCAGCCAAAACCAACAATACCAGAATTAGATTCCCAAGGCCATCCATCAGATGTAGGAATAATCGGGTGCAAGGCAGAAAATATACATAAAACTGGAACTGAAACAAGGCACAAAGATGTTTTCAAAGACTGGTAGGATCTCTAAAACATTTTTCAAGGACATGTCATTGATAAAGCTATATACTCCAAGGTTGTGTAATACAACAGATTAATCATTGAGAAGAGTGAAATTATGCTGTTTTGAAAACTATGGCAGGTCAGATTTTCTGGCTAATTCTATAAGAGGATTTCTCTAAAAAATACACATTATTTCAAAGACTTATTGGCTCTGAAATAAGTTAAGGGTATTTCAAATGGCTTGTCTGCAAAGAAAGGTGAGATGTAGGGAATCACAGAAAGTCGAGGGGAAAATAGGTCAATATATACATTGCTGTATGGTGAACTAAGCCTTAGGCCAGCAACAATGGAGAGGACCTGACCCTTAGACACGTACAAGTAAGCTGGAATCTTCAAAAGTTCAAATCTTTATAAGTAAAAAGATTTATTAAAATCAATAACCAAGTGTTTTAATTGACATCAGAAGATGAAAACAATAAACCCTGAGAACATAGAGAAAAGATAAGTAAAGATATGAGCAGAACTTAATACAAGAGAAAACGTATAAAATTCAGGTGATTTAGTAAGTCCAAAGAATCTTCTTTGAAAAGATTTAAAAGACACACTTTGATTAAGGAAAACCAAAACATAAGTAAAGAATATACAGAAAGAGTCAGGACAATGTTAGAGCAGAGAATATATGAAATGCCAGTAAATTTGAACATTTCTGTCAAGTGGACCATTTCCTAGTTCCTAAAGTTTACCAACACTGACACAAGAGGAAATCATTTAAGGTCATCATGTCTGCCCTTGGCATTCTCGGAACGCCCTGGCCTCAGAATGCAGCCTCTGTAGTCCATTGTAACCTGCGGAGTGGGGGCGGGGCTGAGGGAGGTTGGAACACTGCCCTCACTGAGGGAGTGGGTGTGGCCATCTCTGCTGTGACTGAACAAAGTGCAGGGGAGCAGGGGGCCCAGGGCAGGGCCCTCAGAGCCCGGCAGGGCCAGTAGAGTGTCACAAGCTTTTAGGCCCAGGCCAAAGGGCGCCTTCTTTGTCTGCACAGCTGCCCAAACTCTCACCTTTCCACTCAGGCCGCCCTCTTACTTGAAGTGTGTGTGGAACGTGTCCGCGCAGTACACCACGCTGCACAGCTAAGCATAGGTTTGGGCATCGTAGCTTCCTGCCAGGTGACCGAGGTTCGCAGGCAGATGGGTCCCTGGGACACACGCGGAGAGGCTCCAGCCCGGGTCACAGGCCGCCCACTGCCCCTGCCCCAGATCGGGGGCCGCAAAGCGGCCCTGTCTGAGTCCCCTGCCTCTAGAGGGAGTATTGGACCAACACGTGTAGAAAATGGGGTCCTTGCGGGCCACTCATTGGAGGGACACAAATAAATCTTTGCCGACTTTCTGCTGAAACTTACGAGCGTTCACACCTAAGCCTCTTACAAGGTCAGCTGTTTAGCTAAACATGAGCTCATGATCTAAATTTACACAATAATGAAGAAAGCAGCTACAAGTGGAGACAATCAGCCAAAACCAACAATACCAGAATTAGATTCCCAGGGCCATCCATCAGATGTAGGAATAATCGGGTGCAAGGCAGAAAATATACATAAAACTGGAACTGAAACAAGGCACAAAGATGTTTTCAAAGACTGGTAGGATCTCTAAAACATTTTTCAAGGACATGTCATTGATAAAGCTATATACTCCAAGGTTGTGTAATAAAACAGATTAATCATTGAGAAGAGTGAAATTATGCTGTTTTGAAAACTATGGCAGGTCAGATTTTCTGCCTAATTCTATAAGAGGATTTCTCTAAAAAATACACATTATTTCAAAGACTTATTGGCTCTGAAATAAGTTAAGGGTATTTCAAATGGCTTGTCTGCAAAGAAAGGTGAGATGTAGGGAATCACAGAAAGTCGAGGGGAAAATAGGTCAATATATACATTGCTGTATGGTGAACTAAGCCTTAGGCCAGCAACAATGGAGAGGACCTGACCCTTAGACACGTACAAGTAAGCTGGAATCTTCAAAAGTTCAAATCTTTATAAGTAAAAAGATTTATTAAAATCAATAACCAAGTGTTTTAATTGACATCAGAAGATGAAAACAATAAACCCTGAGAACATAGAGAAAAGATAAGTAAAGATATGAGCAGGACTTAATACAACAGAAAACGTATAAAATTCAGGTGATTTAGTAAGTCCAAAGAATCTTCTTTGAAAAGATTTAAAAGACACACTTTGATTAAGGAAAACCAAAACATAAGTAAAGAATATACAGAAAGAGTCAGGACAATGTTAGAGCAGAGAATATATGAAATGCCAGTAAATTTGAACATTTCTGTCAAGTGGACCATTTCCTAGCTCCTAAAGTTTACCAACACTGACACAAGAGGAAATCATTTAAGGTCATCATGTCTGCCCTTGGCATTCTCGGAAAGCCATGGCCTCAAAATGCAGCCTCTGTAGTCCATGGTAACCTGCGGAGATGGGGCGGGGCTGAGGGAGGTTGGAAAACTGCCCTCACTGAGGGAGTGTGTGTGGCCATCTCTGCTGTGACTGAACAAAGGGCAGGGGAGCAGGGTGCCCAGGGCAGGGCCCTCAGAGCCCGGCAGGCCCAGTGGAGTGTCACAAGCTTTTAGGCCCAGGCCAAAGTGCGCCTTCTTTGTCTGCACAGATGCCCAAACTCTCACCTTTCCACTCAGGCCGCCCTGTTACTTGAAGTGTGTGTGGAACGTGTCCGCGCAGTACACCGCACTGCACAGATAAGCATAGGTCTGGGCATCGTAGCTTCCTGCCAGGTGACCGAAGTTCGCAGGCAGATGGGTCCCTGGGACACACGCGGAGAGGCTCCTGCCCGGGTCACAGGCCGCCCACTGCCCCTGCCCCAGATCGGGTGCCGCAAAGCAGCCCTGTCTGGTTCCCCTGCCTCTAGAGGGAGTATTGGACCAACACTTGTAGAAAACGGGGTCCTTGCGGGCCACTCATTGGAGGGACACAAATAAATCTTTGCCGACTCTCTGCTGAAACTTACGAGCGTTCACACCTAAGCCTCTTACAAGGTCAGCTGTTTAGCTAAACATGAGCTCATGATCTAAATTTACACAGTAATGAAGAAAGCAGCTACAAGGGGAGACAATCAGCCAAAACCATCAATACCAGAATTAGATTCCCAAGGCCATCCATCAGATGTAGGAATAATCGGGTGCAAGGCAGAAAATATACATAAAACTGGAACTGAAACAAGGCACAAGGATGTTTTCAAAGACTGGTAGGATCTCTAAAACATTTTTCAAGGACATGTCATTGATAAAGCTAAATACTCCAAGGTTGTGTAATACAACAGATTAATCATTGAGAAGAGTGAAATTATGCTGTTTTGAAAACTATGGCAGGTCAGATTTTCTGCCTAATTCTATAAGAAGATTTCTCTAAAAAATACACATTATTTCAAAGACTTATTGGCTGTGAAATAAGTTAAGGGTATTTCAAATGGCTTGTCTGCAAAGAAAGGTGAGATGTAGGGAATCACAGAAAGTCGAGGGGAAAATAGGTCAATATATACATTGCTGTATGGTGAACTAAGCCTTAGGCCAGCAACAATGGAGAGGACCTGACCCTTAGACACGTACAAGTAAGCTGGAATCTTCAAAAGTTCAAATCTTTATAAGTAAAAAGATTTATTAAAATGAATAACCAAATGTTTTAATTGACATCAGAAGATGAAAACAATAAACCCTGAGAACATAGAAAAAAGATAAATAAAGATATGAGCAGAACTTAATACAACAGAAAACGTATAAAATTCAGGTGATTTAGTAAGTCCAAAGAATCTTCTTTGAAAAGATTTAAAAGACACACTTTGATTAAGGAAAACCAAAACATAAGTAAAGAATATACAGAAAGAGTCAGGACAATGTTAGAGCAGAGAATATATGAAATGCCAGTAAATTGGAATATTTCTGTCAAGTGGACCATTTCCTAGCTCCTAAAGTTTACCAACACTGACACAAGAGGAAATCATTTAAGGTCATCATGTCTGCCCTTGGCATTCTCGGAACGCCCTGGCCTCAGGATGCAGCCTCTGTAGTCCATGGTAACCTTCGGAGAGGGGGCGGGGCTGAGGGAGGTGGGAACACTGCCCTCACTGAGGGAGTGTGTGTGGCCATCTCTGCTGTGACTGAACAAAGGGCAGGGGAGCAGGGGGCCCAGGGCAGGGCCCTCAGAGCCCGGCAGGCCCAGTGGAGTGTCACAAGCTTTTAGGCCCAGGTCAAAGGGCGCCTTCTTTGTCTGCACAGCTGCCCAAACTCTCACCTTTCCACTCAGGCCGCCCTCTTACTTGAAGTGTGTGTGGAACGTGTCCGCGCAGTACACCGCGCTGCACAGCTAAGCATAGGTCTGGGAATCGTAGCTTCCTGCCAGGTGACCGAGGTTCGCAGGCAGATGGGTACCTGGGACACACGCGGAGAGGTTCCAGCCCGGGTCACTGGCCGCCCACTGCCCCTGCCCCAGATCGGGGGCCGCAAAGCAGCCCTGTCTGAGTCCCCTGCCTCTAGAGGGAGTATTGGACCAACACTTGTAGAAAACGGGGTCCTTGCGGGCCACTCATTGGAGGGACACAAATAAATCTTTGCCGACTTTCTGCTGAAACTTACGAGCGTTCACACCTAAGCCTCTTACAAGGTCAGCTGTTTAGCTAAACATGAGCTCATGATCTAAATTTACACAATAATGAAGAAAGCAGCTACAAGTGGAGACAATCAGCCAAAACCAACAATACCAGAATTAGATTCCCAAGGCCATCCATCAGATGTAGGAATAATCGGATGCAAGGCAGAAAATATACATAAAACTGGAACTGAAACAAGGCACAAAGATGTTTTCAAAGACTGGTAGGATCTCTAAAACATTTTTCAAGGACATGTCATTGATAAAGCTATATACTCCAAGGTTGTGTAATACAACAGATTAATCATTGAGAAGAGTGAAATTATGCTGTTTTGAAAACTATGGCAGGTCAGATTTTCTGCCTAATTCTATAAGAGGATTTCTCTAAAAAATACACATTATTTCAAAGACTTATTGGCTCTGAAATAAGTTAAGGGTATTTCAAATGGCTTGTCTGCAAAGAAAGGTGAGATGTAGGGAATCACAGAAAGTCGAGGGGAAAATAGGTCAATATATACATTGCTGTATGGTGAACTTAGCCTTAGGCCAGCAACAATGGAGAGGACCTGACCCTTAGACAAGTACAAGTAAGCTGGAATCTTCAAAAGTTCAAATCTTTATAAGTAAAAAGATTTATTAAAATCAAAAACCAAGTGTTTTAATTGACATCAGAAGATGAAAACAATAAACCCTGAGAACATAGAGAAAAGATAAATAAAGATATGAGCAGAACTTAATACAACAGAAAACGTATAAAATTCAGGTGATTTAGTAAGTCCAAAGAATCTTCTTTGAAAAGATTTAAAAGACACACTTTGATTAAGGAAAACCAAAACATAAGTAAAGAATATACAGAAAGAGTCAGGACAATGTTAGAGCAGAGAATATATGAAATGCCAGTAAATTTGAACATTTCTGTCAAGTGGACCATTTCCTAGCTCCTAAAGTTTACCAACACTGACACAAGAGGAAATCATTTAAGGTCATCATGTCTGCCCTTGGCATTCTCGGAACGCCCTGGCCTCAGAATGCAGCCTCTGTAGTCCATGGTAACCTGCGGAGAGGGGGCGGGGCTGAGGGAGGTTGGAACACTGCCCTCACTGAGGGAGTGGGTGTGGCCATCTCTGCTGTGACTGAACAAAGGTCAGGGGAGCAGGGGGCCCAGGGCAGGGCCCTCAGAGCCCGGCAGGCCCAGTGGAGTGTCACAAGCTTTTAGGCCCAGGCCAAACGGCGCCTTCTTTGTCTGCACAGCTGCCCAAACTCTCACCTTTCCACTCAGGCCACCCTCTTACTTGAAGTGTGTGTGGAACGTGTCCGCGCAGTACACCGCGCTGCACAGCTAATCATAGGTCTGGGCATCGTAGCTTCCTGCCAGGTGACCGAGGTTCGCAGGCAGATGGTTACGTGGGACACACGCGGAGAGGCTCCAGCCCGGGTCACAGGCCGCCCACTGCCCCTGCCCCAGATCGGGGGCCGCAAAGCAGCCCTGTCTGAGTCCCCTGCCTCTAGAGGGAGTATTGGACCAACACTTGTAGAAAACGGGGTCCTTGCGGGCCACTCATTGGAGGGACACAAATAAATCTTTGCCGACTCTCTGCTGAAACTTACGAGCGTTCACACCTAAGCCTCTTACAAGGTCAGCTGTTTAGCTAAACATGAGCTCATGATCTAAATTTACACAGTAATGAAGAAAGCAGCTACAAGGGGAGACAATCTGCCAAAACCATCAATACCAGAATTAGATTCCCAAGGCCATCCATCAGATGTAGGAATAATCGGGTGCAAGGCAGAAAATATACATAAAACTGGAACTGAAACAAGGCACAAGGATGTTTTCAAAGACTGGTAGGTTCTCTAAAACATTTTTCAAGGACATGTCATTGATAAAGCTAAATACTCCAAGGTTGTGTAATACAACAGATTAATCATTGAGAAGAGTGAAATTATGCTGTTTTGAAAACTATGGCACGTCAGATTTTCTGCCTAATTCTATAAGAAGATTTCTCTAAAAAATACACATTATTTCAAAGACTTATTGGCTGTGAAATAAGTTAAGGGTATTTCAAATGGCTTGTCTGCAAAGAAAGGTGAGATGTAGGGAATCACAGAAAGTCGAGGGGAAAATAGGTCAATATATACATTGCTGTACGGTGAACTAAGCCTTAGGCCAGCAACAATGGAGAGGACCTGACCCTTAGAAACGTACAAGTAAGCTGGAATCTTCAAAAGTTCAAATCTTTATAAGTAAAAAGATTTATTAAAATCAATAACCAAATGTTTTAATTGACATCAGAAGATGAAAACAATAAACCCTGAGAACATAGAAAAAAGATAAATAAAGATATGAGCAGAACTTAATACAACAGAAAACGTATAAAATTCAGGTGATTTAGTAAGTCCAAAGAATCTTCTTTGAAAAGATTTAAAAGACACACTTTGATTAAGGAAAACCAAAACATAAGTAAAGAATATACAGAAAGAGTCAGGACAATGTTAGAGCAGAGAATATATGAAATGCCAGTAAATTGGAATATTTCTGTCAAGTGGACCATTTCCTAGCTCCTAAAGTTTACCAACACTGACACAAGAGGAAATCATTTAAGGTCATCATGTCTGCCCTTGGCATTCTTGGAACGCCCTGGCCTCAGGATGCAGCCTCTGTAGTCCATGGTAACCTGCGGAGAGGGGGCGGGGCTGAGGGAGGTGGGAACACTGCCCTCACTGAGGGAGTGGGTGTGGCCATCTCTGCTGTGACTGAACAAAGGGCAGGGGAGCAGGGGGCCCAGGGCAGGGCCCTCAGAGCCCGGCAGGCCCAGTGGAGTGTCAAAAGCTTTTAGGCCCAGGTCAAAGGGCGCCTTCTTTGTCTGCACAGCTGCCCAAACTCTCACCTTTCCACTCAGGCCGCCCTCTTACTTGAAGTGTGTGTGGAACGTGTCCGCGCAGTACACCACGCTGCACAGCTAAGCATAGGTCTGGGAATCGTAGCTTCCTGCCAGGTGAAAGAGGTTCGCAGGCAGATGGGTTCCTGGGACACACGCGGAGAGGTTCCAGCCCGGGTCACTGGCCGCCCACTGCCCCTGCCCCAGATCGGGGGCCGCAAAGCAGCCCTGTCTGAGTCCCCTGCCTCTAGAGGGATTATTGGACCAACACTTGTAGAAAACGGGGTCCTTGCGGGCCACTCATTGGAGGGACACAAATAAATCTTTGCCGACTTTCTGCTGAAACTTACGAGCGTTCACACCTAAGCCTCTTACAAAGTCAGCTGTTTAGCTAAACATGAGCTCATGATCTAAATTTACACAATAATGAAGAAAGCAGCTACAAGGGGAGACAATCAGCCAAAACCATCAATACCAGAATTAGATTCCCAAGGCCATCCATCAGATGTAGGAATAATCGGGTGCAAGGCAGAAAATATACATAAAACTGGAACTGAAACAAGGCACAAGGATGTTTTCAAAGACTGGTAGGATCTCTAAAACATTTTTGAAGGACATGTCATTGATAAAGCTAAATACTCCAAAGTTGTGTAATACAACAGATTAATCATTGAGAAGAGTGAAATTATGCTGTTTGGAAAACTATGGCAGGTCAGATTTTCTGCCTAATTCTATAAGAAGATTTCTCTAAAAAATACACATTATTTCAAAGACTTATTGGCTGTGAAATAAGTTAAGGGTATTTCAAATGGCTTGTCTGCAAAGAAAGGTGAGATGTAGGGAATCACAGAAAGTCGAGGGGAAAATAGGTCAATATATACATTGCTGTATGGTGAACTAAGCCTTAGGCCAGCAACAATGGAGAGGACCTGACCCTTAGACACGTACAAGTAAGCTGGAATCTTCAAAAGTTCAAATCTTTATAAGTAAAAAGATTTAAAAAAATCTATAACCAAGTGTTTTAATTGACATCAGAAGATGAAAACAATAAACCCTGAGAACATAGAGAAAAGATAAATAAAGATATGAGCAGAACTTAATACAACAGAAAACGTATAAAATTCAGGTGATTTAGTAAGTCCAAAGAATCTTCTTTGAAAAGATTTAAAAGACACACTTTGATTACGAAAACCAAAACATAAGTAAAGAATATACAGAAAGAGTCAGGACAATGTTAGAGCAGAGAATATATGAAATGCCAGTAAATTTGAACATTTCTGTCAAGTGGACCATTTCCTAGCTCCTAAAGTTTACCAACACTGACACAAGAGGAAATCATTTAAGGTCATCATGTCTGCCCTTGGCATTCTTGGAACGCCCTGGCCTCAGGATGCAGCCTCTGTAGTCCATGGTAACCTGCGGAGAGGGGGCGGGGCTGAGGGAGGTGGGAACACTGCCCTCACTGAGGGAGTGGGTGTGGCCATCTCTGCTGTGACTGAACAAAGGTCAGGGGAGCAGGGGGCCCAGGGCAGGGCCCTCAGAGCCCGGCAGGCCCAGTGGAGTGTCACAAGCTTTTAGGCCCAGGTCAAAGGGCGCCTTCTTTGTCTGCACAGCTGCCCAAACTCTCACCTTTCCACTCAGGCCGCCCTCTTACTTGAAGTGTGTGTGGAACGTGTCCGCGCAGTACACCGCGCTGCACAGCTAAGCATAGGTCTGGGAATCGTAGCTTCCTGCCAGGTGACCGAGGTTCGCAGGCAGATGGGTTCCTGGGACACACGCGGAGAGGTTCCAGCCCGGGTCACTGGCCGCCCACTGCCCCTGCCCCAGATCGGTGGCCGCAAAGCAGCCCTGTCTGAGTCCCCTGCCTCTAGAGGGATTATTGGACCAACACTTGTAGAAAACGGGGTACTTGCGGGCCACTCATTGGAGGGACACAAATAAATCTTTGCCGACTTTCTGCTGAAACTTACGAGCGTTCACACCTAAGCCTCTTACAAGGTCAGCTGTTTAGCTAAACATGAGCTCATGATCTAAATTTACACAGTAATGAAGAAAGCAGCTACAAGGGGAGACAATCAGCCAAAACCATCAATACCAGAATTAGATTCCCAAGGCCATCCATCAGATGTAGGAATAATCGGGTGCAAGGCAGAAAATATACATAAAACTGGAACTGAAACAAGGCACAAGGATGTTTTCAAAGACTGGTAGGATCTCTAAAACATTTTTCAAGGACATGTCATTGATAAAGCTAAATAATCCAAGGTTGTGTAATACAACAGATTAATCATTGAGAAGAGTGAAATTATGCTGTTTTGAAAACTATGGCAGGTCAGATTTTCTGGCTAATTCTATAAGAGGATTTCTCTAAAAAATACACATTATTTCAAAGACTTATTGGCTCTGAAATAAGTTAAGGGTATTTCAAATGGCTTGTCTGCAAAGAAAGGTGAGATGTAGGGAATCACAGAAAGTCGAGGGGAAAATAGGTCAATATATACATTGCTGTATGGTGAACTAAGCCTTAGGCCAGCAACAATGGAGAGGACCTGACCCTTAGACACGTACAAGTAAGCTGGAATCTTCAAAAGTTCAAATCTTTATAAGTAAAAAGATTTATTAAAATCAATAACCAAGTGTTTTAATTGACATCAGAAGATGAAAACAATAAACCCTGAGAACATAGAGAAAAGATATGTAAAGATATGAGCAGAACTTAATACAAGAGAAAACGTATAAAATTCAGGTGATTTAGTAAGTCCAAAGAATCTTCTTTGAAAAGATTTAAAAGACACACTTTGATTAAGGAAAACCAAAACATAAGTAAAGAATATACAGAAAGAGTCAGGACAATGTTAGAGCAGAGAATATATGAAATGCCAGTAAATTTGAACATTTCTGTCAAGTGGACCATTTCCTAGCTCCTAAAGTTTACCAACACTGACACAAGAGGAAATCATTTAAGGTCATCATGTCTGCCCTTGGCATTCTCGGAACGCCCTGGCCTCAGAATGCAGCCTCTGTAGTCCATTGTAACCTGCGGAGTGGGGGCGGGGCTGAGGGAGGTTGGAACACTGCCCTCACTGAGGGAGTGGGTGTGGCCATCTCTGCTGTGACTGAACAAAGTGCAGGGGAGCAGGGGGCCCAGGGCAGGGCCCTCAGAGCCCCGCAGGGACAGTGGAGTGTCACAAGCTTTTAGGCCCAGGCCAAAGGGCGCCTTCTTTGTCTGCACAGCTGCCCAAACTCTCACCTTTCCACTCAGGCCGCCCTCTTACTTGAAGTGTGTGTGGAACGTGTCCGCGCAGTACACCACGCTGCACAGCTAAGCATAGGTTTGGGCATCGTAGCTTCCTGCCAGGTGACCGAGGTTCGCAGGCAGATGGGTCCCTGGGACACACGCGGAGAGGCTCCAGCCCGGGTCACAGGCCGCCCACTGCCCCTGCCCCAGATCAGGGGCCGCAAAGCGGCCCTGTCTGAGTACCCTGCCTCTAGAGGGAGTATTGGACCAACACGTGTAGAAAATGGGGTCCTTGCGGGCCACTCATTGGAGGGACACAAATAAATCTTTGCCGACTTTCTGCTGAAACTTACGAGCGTTCACACCTAAGCCTCTTACAAGGTCAGCTGTTTAGCTAAACATGAGCTCATGATCTAAATTTACACAATAATGAAGAAAGCAGCTACAAGTGGAGACAATCAGCCAAAACCAACAATACCAGAATTAGATTCCCAGGGCCATCCATCAGATGTAGGAATAATCGGGTGCAAGGCAGAAAATATACATAAAACTGGAACTGAAACAAGGCACAAAGATGTTTTCAAAGACTGGTAGGATCTCTAAAACATTTTTCAAGGACATGTCATTGATAAAGCTATATACTCCAAGGTTGTGTAATAAAACAGATTAATCATTGAGAAGAGTGAAATTATGCTGTTTTGAAAACTATGGCAGGTCAGATTTTCTGCCTAATTCTATAAGAGGATTTCTCTAAAAAATACACATTATTTCAAAGACTTATTGGCTCTGAAATAAGTTAAGGGTATTTCAAATGGCTTGTCTGCAAAGAAAGGTGAGATGTAGGGAATCACAGAAAGTCGAGGGGAAAATAGGTCAATATATACATTGCTGTATGGTGAACTAAGCCTTAGGCCAGCAACAATGGAGAGGACCTGACCCTTAGACACGTACAAGTAAGCTGGAATCTTCAAAAGTTCAAATCTTTATAAGTAAAAAGATTTATTAAAATCAATAACCAAGTGTTTTAATTGACATCAGAAGATGAAAACAATAAACCCTGAGAACATAGAGAAAAGATAAGTAAAGATATGAGCAGGACTTAATACAACAGAAAACGTATAAAATTCAGGTGATTTAGTAAGTCCAAAGAATCTTCTTTGAAAAGATTTAAAAGACACACTTTGATTAAGGAAAACCAAAACATAAGTAAAGAATATACAGAAAGAGTCAGGACAATGTTAGAGCAGAGAATATATGAAATGCCAGTAAATTTGAACATTTCTGTCAAGTGGACCATTTCCTAGCTCCTAAAGTTTACCAACACTGACACAAGAGGAAATCATTTAAGGTCATCATGTCTGCCCTTGGCATTCTCGGAACGCCATGGACTCAAAATGCAGCCTCTGTAGTCCATGGTAAACTGCGGAGATGGGGCGGGGCTGAGGGAGGTTGGAAAACTGCCCTCACTGAGGGAGTGTGTGTGGCCATCTCTGCTGTGACTGAACAAAGGGCAGGGGAGCAGGGTGCCCAGGGCAGGGCCCTCAGAGCCCGGCAGGCCCAGTGGAGTGTCACAAGCTTTTAGGCCCAGGCCAAAGGGCGCCTTCTTTGTCTGCACAGATGCCCAAACTCTCACCTTTCCACTCAGGCCGCCCTGTTACTTGAAGTGTGTGTGGAACGTGTCCGCGCAGTACACCGCACTGCACAGATAAGCATAGGTCTGGGCATCGTAGCTTCCTGCCAGGTGACCGAAGTTCGCAGGCAGATGGGTCCCTGGGACACACGCGGAGAGGCTCCTGCCCGGGTCACAGGCCGCCCACTGCCCCTGCCCCAGATCGGGTGCCGCAAAGCAGCCCTGTCTGGTTCCCCTGCCTCTAGAGGGAGTATTGGACCAACACTTGTAGAAAACGGGGTCCTTGCGGGCCACTCATTGGAGGGACACAAATAAATCTTTGCCGACTCTCTGCTGAAACTTACGAGCGTTCACACCTAAGCCTCTTACAAGGTCAGCTGTTTAGCTAAACATGAGCTCATGATCTAAATTTACACAGTAATGAAGAAAGCAGCTACAAGGGGAGACAATCAGCCAAAACCATCAATACCAGAATTAGATTCCCAAGGCCATCCATCAGATGTAGGAATAATCGGGTGCAAGGCAGAAAATATACATAAAACTGGAACTGAAACAAGGCACAAGGATGTTTTCAAAGACGGGTAGGATCTCTAAAACATTTTTCAAGGACATGTCATTGATAAAGCTAAATACTCCAAGGTTGTGTAATACAACAGATTAATCATTGAGAAGAGTGAAATTATGCTGTTTTGAAAACTATGGCAGGTCAGATTTTCTGCCTAATTCTATAAGAAGATTTCTCTAAAAAATACACATTATTTCAAAGACTTATTGGCTGTGAAATAAGTTAAGGGTATTTCAAATGGCTTGTCTGCAAAGAAAGGTGAGATGTAGGGAATCACAGAAAGTCGAGGGGAAAATAGGTCAATATATACATTGCTGTATGGTGAACTAAGCCTTAGGCCAGCAACAATGGAGAGGACCTGACCCTTAGACACGTACAAGTAAGCTGGAATCTTCAAAAGTTCAAATCTTTATAAGTAAAAAGATTTATTAAAATGAATAACCAAATGTTTTAATTGACATCAGAAGATGAAAACAATAAACCCTGAGAACATAGAAAAAAGATAAATAAAGATATGAGCAGAACTTAATACAACAGAAAACGTATAAAATTCAGGTGATTTAGTAAGTCCAAAGAATCTTCTTTGAAAAGATTTAAAAGACACACTTTTATTAAGGAAAACCAAAACATAAGTAAAGAATATACAGAAAGAGTCAGGACAATGTTAGAGCAGAGAATATATGAAATGCCAGTAAATTGAAATATTTCTGTCAAGTGGACCATTTCCTAGCTCCTAAAGTTTACCAACACTGACACAAGAGGAAATCATTTAAGGTCATCATGTCTGCCCTTGGCATTCTCGGAACGCCCTGGCCTCAGGATGCAGCCTCTGTAGTCCATGGTAACCTTCGGAGAGGGGGCGGGGCTGAGGGAGGTGGGAACACTGCCCTCACTGAGGGAGTGTGTGTGGCCATCTCTGCTGTGACTGAACAAAGGGCAGGGGAGCAGGGGGCCCAGGGCAGGGCCCTCAGAGCCCGGCAGGCCCAGTGGAGTGTCACAAGCTTTTAGGCCCAGGTCAAAGGGCGCCTTCTTTGTCTGCACAGCTGCCCAAACTCTCACCTTTCCACTCAGGCCGCCCTCTTACTTGAAGTGTGTGTGGAACGTGTCCGCGCAGTACACCGCGCTGCACAGCTAAGCATAGGTCTGGGAATCGTAGCTTCCTGCCAGGTGACCGAGGTTCGCAGGCAGATGGGTACCTGGGACACACGCGGAGAGGTTCCAGCCCGGGTCACTGGCCGCCCACTGCCCCTGCCCCAGATCGGGGGCCGCAAAGCAGCCCTGTCTGAGTCCCCTGCCTCTAGAGGGAGTATTGGACCAACACTTGTAGAAAACGGGGTCCTTGCGGGCCACTCATTGGAGGGACACAAATAAATCTTTGCCGACTTTCTGCTGAAACTTACGAGCGTTCACACCTAAGCCTCTTACAAGGTCAGCTGTTTAGCTAAACATGAGCTCATGATCTAAATTTACACAATAATGAAGAAAGCAGCTACAAGTGGAGACAATCAGCCAAAACCAACAATACCAGAATTAGATTCCCAAGGCCATCCATCAGATGTAGGAATAATCGGATGCAAGGCAGAAAATATACATAAAACTGGAACTGAAACAAGGCACAAAGATGTTTTCAAAGACTGGTAGGATCTCTAAAACATTTTTCAAGGACATGTCATTGATAAAGCTATATACTCCAAGGTTGTGTAATACAACAGATTAATCATTGAGAAGAGTGAAATTATGCTGTTTTGAAAACTATGGCAGGTCAGATTTTCTGCCTAATTCTATAAGAGGATTTCTCTAAAAAATACACATTATTTCAAAGACTTATTGGCTCTGAAATAAGTTAAGGGTATTTCAAATGGCTTGTCTGCAAAGAAAGGTGAGATGTAGGGAATCACAGAAAGTCGAGGGGAAAATAGGTCAATATATACATTGCTGTATGGTGAACTAAGCCTTAGGCCAGCAACAATGGAGAGGACCTGACCCTTAGACACGTACAAGTAAGCTGGAATCTTCAAAAGTTCAAATCTTTATAAGTAAAAAGATTTATTAAAATCAATAACCAAGTGTTTTAATTGACATCAGAAGATGAAAACAATAAACCCTGAGAACATAGAGAAAAGATAAATAAAGATATGAGCAGAACTTAATACAACAGAAAACGTATAAAATTCAGGTGATTTAGTAAGTCCAAAGAATCTTCTTTGAAAAGATTTAAAAGACACACTTTTATTAAGGAAAACCAAAACATAAGTAAAGAATATACAGAAAGAGTCAGGACAATGTTAGAGCAGAGAATATATGAAATGCCAGTAAATTTGAACATTTCTGTCAAGTGGACCATTTCCTAGCTCCTAAAGTTTACCAACACTGACACAAGAGGAAATCATTTAAGGTCATCATGTCTGCCCTTGGCATTCTCGGAACGCCCTGGCCTCAGAATGCAGCCTCTGTAGTCCATGGTAACCTGCGGAGAGGGGGCGGGGCTGAGGGAGTTTGGAACACTGCCCTCACTGAGGGAGTGGGTGTGGCCATCTCTGCTGTGACTGAACAAAGGTCAGGGGAGCAGGGGGCCCAGGGCAGGGCCCTCAGAGCCCGGCAGGCCCAGTGGAGTGTCACAAGCTTTTAGGCCCAGGCCAAAGGGCGCCTTCTTTGTCTGCACAGCTGCCCAAACTCTCACCTTTCCACTCAGGCCACCCTCTTACTTGAAGTGTGTGTGGAACGTGTCCGCGCAGTACACCGCGCTGCACAGCTAATCATAGGACTGGGCATCGTAGCTTCCTGCCAGGTGACCGAGGTTCGCAGGCAGATGGTTACGTGGGACACACGCGGAGAGGCTCCAGCCCGGGTCACAGGCCGCCCACTGCCCCTGCCCCAGATCGGGTGCCGCAAAGCAGCCCTGTCTGAGTCCCCTGCCTCTAGAGGGAGTATTGGACCAACACTTGTAGAAAACGGGGTCCTTGCGGGCCACTCATTGGAGGGACACAAATAAATCTTTGCCGACTCTCTGCTGAAACTTACGAGCGTTCACACCTAAGCCTCTTACAAGGTCAGCTGTTTAGCTAAACATGAGCTCATGATCTAAATTTACACAGTAATGAAGAAAGCAGCTACAAGGGGAGACAATCTGCCAAAACCATCAATACCAGAATTATATTCCCAAGGCCATCCATCAGATGTAGGAATAATCGGGTGCAAGGCAGAAAATATACATAAAACTGGAACTGAAACAAGGCACAAGGATGTTTTCAAAGACTGGTAGGTTCTCTAAAACATTTTTCAAGGACATGTCATTGATAAAGCTAAATACTCCAAGGTTGTGTAATACAACAGATTAATCATTGAGAAGAGTGAAATTATGCTGTTTTGAAAACTATGGCACGTCAGATTTTCTGCCTAATTCTATAAGAAGATTTCTCTAAAAAATACACATTATTTCAAAGACTTATTGGCTGTGAAATAAGTTAAGGGTATTTCAAATGGCTTGTCTGCAAAGAAAGGTGAGATGTAGGGAATCACAGAAAGTCGAGGGGAAAATAGGTCAATATATACATTGCTGTATGGTGAACTAAGCCTTAGGCCAGCAACAATGGAGAGGACCTGACCCTTAGAAACGTACAAGTAAGCTGGAATCTTCAAAAGTTCAAATCTTTATAAGTAAAAAGATTTATTAAAATCAATAACCAAATGTTTTAATTGACATCAGAAGATGAAAACAATAAACCCTGAGAACATAGAAAAAAGATAAATAAAGATATGAGCCGAACTTAATACAACAGAAAACGTATAAAATTCAGGTGATTTAGTAAGTCCAAAGAATCTTCTTTGAAAAGATTTAAAAGACACACTTTGATTAAGGAAAACCAAAACATAAGTAAAGAATATACAGAAAGAGTCAGGACAATGTTAGAGCAGAGAATATATGAAATGCCAGTAAATTGGAATATTTCTGTCAAGTGGACCATTTCCTAGCTCCTAAAGTTTACCAACACTGACACAAGAGGAAATCATTTAAGGTCATCATGTCTGCCCTTGGCATTCTTGGAACGCCCTGGCCTCAGGATGCAGCCTCTGTAGTCCATGGTAACCTGCGGAGAGGGGGCGGGGCTGAGGGAGGTGGGAACACTGCCCTCACTGAGGGAGTGGGTGTGGCCATCTCTGCTGTGACTGAACAAAGGTCAGGGGAGCAGGGGGCCCAGGGCAGGGCCCTCAGAGCCCGGCAGGCCCAGTGGAGTGTCACAAGCTTTTAGGCCCAGGTCAAAGGGCGCCTTCTTTGTCTGCACAGCTGCCCAAACTCTCACCTTTCCACTCAGGCCGCCCTCTTACTTGAAGTGTGTGTGGAACGTGTCCGCGCAGTACACCGCGCTGCACAGCTAAGCATAGGTCTGGGAATCGTAGCTTCCTGCCAGGTGACCGAGGTTCGCAGGCAGATGGGTTCCTGGGACACACGCGGAGAGGTTCCAGCCCGGGTCACTGGCCGCCCACTGCCCCTGCCCCAGATCGGGGGCCGCAAAGCAGCCCTGTCTGAGTCCCCTGCCTCTAGAGGGATTATTGGACCAACACTTGTAGAAAACGGGGTCCTTGCGGGCCACTCATTGGAGGGACACAAATAAATCTTTGCCGACTTTCTGCTGAAACTTAAGAGCGTTCACACCTAAGCCTCTTACAAAGTCAGCTGTTTAGCTAAACATGAGCTCATGATCTAAATTTACACAATAATGAAGAAAGCAGCTACAAGGGGAGACAATCAGCCAAAACCATCAATACCAGAATTAGATTCCCAAGGCCATCCATCAGATGTAGGAATAATCGGGTGCAAGGCAGAAAATATACATAAAACTGGAACTGAAACAAGGCACAAGGATGTTTTCAAAGACTGGTAGGATCTCTAAAACATTTTTGAAGGACATGTCATTGATAAAGCTAAATACTCCAAAGTTGTGTAATACAACAGATTAATCATTGAGAAGAGTGAAATTATGCTGTTTGGAAAACTATGGCAGGTCAGATTTTCTGCCTAATTCTATAAGAAGATTTCTCTAAAAAATACACATTATTTCAAAGACTTATTGGCTGTGAAATAAGTTAAGGGTATTTCAAATGGCTTGTCTGCAAAGAAAGGTGAGATGTAGGGAATCACAGAAAGTCGAGGGGAAAATAGGTCAATATATACATTGCTGTATGGTGAACTAAGCCTTAGGCCAGCAACAATGGAGAGGACCTGACCCTTAGACACGTACAAGTAAGCTGGAATCTTCAAAAGTTCAAATCTTTATAAGTAAAAAGATTTATTAAAATGAATAACCAAATGTTTTAATTGACATCAGAAGATGAAAACAATAAACCCTGAGAACATAGAAAAAAGATAAATAAAGATATGAGCAGAACTTAATACAACAGAAAACGTATAAAATTCAGGTGATTTAGTAAGTCCAAAGAATCTTCTTTGAAAAGATTTAAAAGACACACTTTTATTAAGGAAAACCAAAACATAAGTAAAGAATATACAGAAAGAGTCAGGACAATGTTAGAGCAGAGAATATATGAAATGCCAGTAAATTGAAATATTTCTGTCAAGTGGACCATTTCCTAGCTCCTAAAGTTTACCAACACTGACACAAGAGGAAATCATTTAAGGTCATCATGTCTGCCCTTGGCATTCTCGGAACGCCCTGGCCTCAGGATGCAGCCTCTGTAGTCCATGGTAACCTTCGGAGAGGGGGCGGGGCTGAGGGAGGTGGGAACACTGCCCTCACTGAGGGAGTGTGTGTGGCCATCTCTGCTGTGACTGAACAAAGGGCAGGGGAGCAGGGGGCCCAGGGCAGGGCCCTCAGAGCCCGGCAGGCCCAGTGGAGTGTCACAAGCTTTTAGGCCCAGGTCAAAGGGCGCCTTCTTTGTCTGCACAGCTGCCCAAACTCTCACCTTTCCACTCAGGCCGCCCTCTTACTTGAAGTGTGTGTGGAACGTGTCCGCGCAGTACACCGCGCTGCACAGCTAAGCATAGGTCTGGGAATCGTAGCTTCCTGCCAGGTGACCGAGGTTCGCAGGCAGATGGGTACCTGGGACACACGCGGAGAGGTTCCAGCCCGGGTCACTGGCCGCCCACTGCCCCTGCCCCAGATCGGGGGCCGCAAAGCAGCCCTGTCTGAGTCCCCTGCCTGTAGAGGGAGTATTGGACCAACACTTGTAGAAAACGGGGTCCTTGCGGGCCACTCATTGGAGGGACACAAATAAATCTTTGCCGACTTTCTGCTGAAACTTACGAGCGTTCACACCTAAGCCTCTTACAAGGTCAGCTGTTTAGCTAAACATGAGCTCATGATCTAAATTTACACAATAATGAAGAAAGCAGCTACAAGTGGAGACAATCAGCCAAAACCAACAATACCAGAATTAGATTCCCAAGGCCATCCATCAGATGTAGGAATAATCGGATGCAAGGCAGAAAATATACATAAAACTGGAACTGAAACAAGGCACAAAGATGTTTTCAAAGACTGGTAGGATCTCTAAAACATTTTTCAAGGACATGTCATTGATAAAGCTATATACTCCAAGGTTGTGTAATACAACAGATTAATCATTGAGAAGAGTGAAATTATGCTGTTTTGAAAACTATGGCAGGTCAGATTTTCTGCCTAATTCTATAAGAGGATTTCTCTAAAAAATACACATTATTTCAAAGACTTATTGGCTCTGAAATAAGTTAAGGGTATTTCAAATGGCTTGTCTGCAAAGAAAGGTGAGATGTAGGGAATCACAGAAAGTCGAGGGGAAAATAGGTCAATATATACATTGCTGTATGGTGAACTTAGCCTTAGGCCAGCAACAATGGAGAGGACCTGACCCTTAGACAAGTACAAGTAAGCTGGAATCTTCAAAAGTTCAAATCTTTATAAGTAAAAAGATTTATTAAAATCAAAAACCAAGTGTTTTAATTGACATCAGAAGATGAAAACAATAAACCCTGAGAACATAGAGAAAAGATAAATAAAGATATGAGCAGAACTTAATACAACAGAAAACGTATAAAATTCAGGTGATTTAGTAAGTCCAAAGAATCTTCTTTGAAAAGATTTAAAAGACACACTTTTA
The DNA here is from genome assembly GCF_964341445.2 of Mesoplodon mirus. Classification (NCBI taxonomy): domain Eukaryota; kingdom Metazoa; phylum Chordata; class Mammalia; order Artiodactyla; family Ziphiidae; genus Mesoplodon; species Mesoplodon mirus. Next base: position 119,109,521 of record NC_138976.1, on the reverse strand, counting down.
TTAAGGAAAACCAAAACATAAGTAAAGAATATACAGAAAGAGTCAGGACAATGTTAGAGCAGAGAATATATGAAATGCCAGTAAATTTGAACATTTCTGTCAAGTGGACCATTTCCTAGCTCCTAAAGTTTACCAACACTGACACAAGAGGAAATCATTTAAGGTCATCATGTCTGCCCTTGGCATTCTCGGAACGCCCTGGCCTCAGAATGCAGCCTCTGTAGTCCATGGTAACCTGCGGAGAGGGGGCGGGGCTGTGGGAGTTTGGAACACTGCCCTCACTGAGGGAGTGGGTGTGGCCATCTCTGCTGTGACTGAACAAAGGTCAGGGGAGCAGGGGGCCCAGGGCAGGGCCCTCAGAGCCCGGCAGGCCCAGTGGAGTGTCACAAGCTTTTAGGCCCAGGCCAAAGGGCGCCTTCTTTGTCTGCACAGCTGCCCAAACTCTCACCTTTCCACTCAGGCCACCCTCTTACTTGAAGTGTGTGTGGAACGTGTCCGCGCAGTACACCGCGCTGCACAGCTAATCATAGGACTGGGCATCGTAGCTTCCTGCCAGGTGACCGAGGTTCGCAGGCAGATGGTTACGTGGGACACACGCGGAGAGGCTCCAGCCCGGGTCACAGGCCGCCCACTGCCCCTGCCCCAGATCGGGTGCCGCAAAGCAGCCCTGTCTGAGTCCCCTGCCTCTAGAGGGAGTATTGGACCAACACTTGTAGAAAACGGGGTCCTTGCGGGCCACTCATTGGAGGGACACAAATAAATCTTTGCCGACTCTCTGCTGAAACTTACGAGCGTTCACACCTAAGCCTCTTACAAGGTCAGCTGTTTAGCTAAACATGAGCTCATGATCTAAATTTACACAGTAATGAAGAAAGCAGCTACAAGGGGAGACAATCTGCCAAAACCATCAATACCAGAATTATATTCCCAAGGCCATCCATCAGATGTAGGAATAATCGGGTGCAAGGCAGAAAATATACATAAAACTGGAACTGAAACAAGGCACAAGGATGTTTTCAAAGACTGGTAGGTTCTCTAAAACATTTTTCAAGGACATGTCATTGATAAAGCTAAATACTCCAAGGTTGTGTAATACAACAGATTAATCATTGAGAAGAGTGAAATTATGCTGTTTTGAAAACTATGGCACGTCAGATTTTCTGCCTAATTCTATAAGAAGATTTCTCTAAAAAATACACATTATTTCAAAGACTTATTGGCTGTGAAATAAGTTAAGGGTATTTCAAATGGCTTGTCTGCAAAGAAAGGTGAGATGTAGGGAATCACAGAAAGTCGAGGGGAAAATAGGTCAATATATACATTGCTGTATGGTGAACTAAGCCTTAGGCCAGCAACAATGGAGAGGACCTGACCCTTAGAAACGTACAAGTAAGCTGGAATCTTCAAAAGTTCAAATCTTTATAAGTAAAAAGATTTATTAAAATCAATAACCAAATGTTTTAATTGACATCAGAAGATGAAAACAATAAACCCTGAGAACATAGAAAAAAGATAAATAAAGATATGAGCCGAACTTAATACAACAGAAAACGTATAAAATTCAGGTGATTTAGTAAGTCCAAAGAATCTTCTTTGAAAAGATTTAAAAGACACACTTTGATTAAGGAAAACCAAAACATAAGTAAAGAATATACAGAAAGAGTCAGGACAATGTTAGAGCAGAGAATATATGAAATGCCAGTAAATTGGAATATTTCTGTCAAGTGGACCATTTCCTAGCTCCTAAAGTTTACCAACACTGACACAAGAGGAAATCATTTAAGGTCATCATGTCTGCCCTTGGCATTCTTGGAACGCCCTGGCCTCAGGATGCAGCCTCTGTAGTCCATGGTAACCTGCGGAGAGGGGGCGGGGCTGAGGGAGGTGGGAACACTGCCCTCACTGAGGGAGTGGGTGTGGCCATCTCTGCTGTGACTGAACAAAGGTCAGGGGAGCAGGGGGCCCAGGGCAGGGCCCTCAGAGCCCGGCAGGCCCAGTGGAGTGTCACAAGCTTTTAGGCCCAGGTCAAAGGGCGCCTTCTTTGTCTGCACAGCTGCCCAAACTCTCACCTTTCCACTCAGGCCGCCCTCTTACTTGAAGTGTGTGTGGAACGTGTCCGCGCAGTACACCGCGCTGCACAGCTAAGCATAGGTCTGGGAATCGTAGCTTCCTGCCAGGTGACCGAGGTTCGCAGGCAGATGGGTTCCTGGGACACACGCGGAGAGGTTCCAGCCCGGGTCACTGGCCGCCCACTGCCCCTGCCCCAGATCGGGGGCCGCAAAGCAGCCCTGTCTGAGTCCCCTGCCTCTAGAGGGATTATTGGACCAACACTTGTAGAAAACGGGGTCCTTGCGGGCCACTCATTGGAGGGACACAAATAAATCTTTGCCGACTTTCTGCTGAAACTTAAGAGCGTTCACACCTAAGCCTCTTACAAAGTCAGCTGTTTAGCTAAACATGAGCTCATGATCTAAATTTACACAATAATGAAGAAAGCAGCTACAAGGGGAGACAATCAGCCAAAACCATCAATACCAGAATTAGATTCCCAAGGCCATCCATCAGATGTAGGAATAATCGGGTGCAAGGCAGAAAATATACATAAAACTGGAACTGAAACAAGGCACAAGGATGTTTTCAAAGACTGGTAGGATCTCTAAAACATTTTTGAAGGACATGTCATTGATAAAGCTAAATACTCCAAAGTTGTGTAATACAACAGATTAATCATTGAGAAGAGTGAAATTATGCTGTTTGGAAAACTATGGCAGGTCAGATTTTCTGCCTAATTCTATAAGAAGATTTCTCTAAAAAATACACATTATTTCAAAGACTTATTGGCTGTGAAATAAGTTAAGGGTATTTCAAATGGCTTGTCTGCAAAGAAAGGTGAGATGTAGGGAATCACAGAAAGTCGAGGGGAAAATAGGTCAATATATACATTGCTGTATGGTGAACTAAGCCTTAGGCCAGCAACAATGGAGAGGACCTGACCCTTAGACACGTACAAGTAAGCTGGAATCTTCAAAAGTTCAAATCTTTATAAGTAAAAAGATTTAAAAAAATCTATAACCAAGTGTTTTAATTGACATCAGAAGATGAAAACAATAAACCCTGAGAACATAGAGAAAAGATAAATAAAGATATGAGCAGAACTTAATACAACAGAAAACGTATAAAATTCAGGTGATTTAGTAAGTCCAAAGAATCTTCTTTGAAAAGATTTAAAAGACACACTTTGATTAAGGAAAACCAAAACATAAGTAAAGAATATACAGAAAGAGTCAGGACAATGTTAGAGCAGAGAATATATGAAATGCCAGTAAATTTGAACATTTCTGTCAAGTGGACCATTTCCTAGCTCCTAAAGTTTACCAACACTGACACAAGAGGAAATCATTTAAGGTCATCATGTCTGCCCTTGGCATTCTTGGAACGCCCTGGCCTCAGGATGCAGCCTCTGTAGTCCATGGTAACCTGCGGAGAGGGGGCGGGGCTGAGGGAGGTTGGAACACTGCCCTCACTGAGGGAGTGGGTGTGGCCATCTCTGCTGTGACTGAACAAAGGTCAGGGGAGCAGGGGGCCCAGGGCAGGGCCCTCAGAGCCCGGCAGGCCCAGTGGAGTGTCACAAGCTTTTAGGCCCAGGTCAAAGGGCGCCTTCTTTGTCTGCACAGCTGCCCAAACTCTCACCTTTCCACTCAGGCCGCCCTCTTACTTGAAGTGTGTGTGGAACGTGTCCGCGCAGTACACCGCGCTGCACAGCTAAGCATAGGTCTGGGAATGGTAGCTTCCTGCCAGGTGACCGAGGTTCGCAGGCAGATGGGTCCCTGGGACACACGTGGAGTGTCTCCAGCCCGGGTCACTGGCCGCCCACTGCCCCTGCCCCAGATCGGGGGCCGCAAAGCAGCCCTGTCTGAATCCCCTGCCTCTAGAGGGAGTATTGGACAAACACTTGTAGAAAATGGGGTCCTTACGGGCCACTCATTGGAGGGACACAAATAAATCTTTGCCGACTCTCTGCTGAAACTTACGAGCGTTCACACCTAAGCCTCTTACAAGGTCAGCTGTTTAGCTAAACATGAGCTCATGATCTAAATTTACACAATAATGAAGAAAGCAGCTACAAGGTGAGACAATCAGCCAAAACCATCAATACCAGAATTAGATTCCCAAGGCCATCCATCAGATGTAGGAATAATCGGGTGCAAGGCAGAAAATATACATAAAACTGGAACTGAAACAAGGCACAAGGATGTTTTCAAAGACTGGTAGGATCTCTAAAACATTTTTCAAGGACATGTCATTGATAAAGCTAAATACTCCAAGGTTGTGTAATACAACAGATTAATCATTGAGAAGAGTGAAATTATGCTGTTTTGAAAACTATGGCAGGTCAGATTTTCTGCCTACTTATAGAAGAAGATTTCTCTAATAAATACACATTATTTCAAAGACTTATTGGCTGTGAAATAAGTTAAGGGTATTTCAAATGGCTTGTCTGCCAAGAAAGGTGAGATGTAGGGAATCACAGAAAGTCGAGGGGAAAATAGGTCAATATATACATTGCTGTATGGTGAACTAAGCCTTAGGCCAGCAACAATGGAGAGGACCTGACCCTTAGACACGTACAAGTAAGCTGGAATCTTCAAAAGTTCAAATCTTTATAAGTAAAAAGATTTATTAAAATGAATAACCAAGTGTTTTAATTGACATCAGAAGATGAAAACAATAAACCCTGAGAACATAGAAAAAAGATAAATAAAGATATGAGCAGAACTTAATACAACAGAAAACGTATAAAATTCAGGTGATTTAGTAAGTCCAAAGAATCTTCTTTGAAAAGATTTAAAAGACACACTTTGATTAAGGAAAACCAAAACATAAGTAAAGAATATACAGAAAGAGTCAGGACAATGTTAGAGCAGAGAATATATGAAATGCCAGTAAATTGGAACATTTCTGTCAAGTGGACCATTTCCTAGCTCCTAAAGTTTACCAACACTGACACAAGAGGAAATCATTTAAGGTCATCATGTCTGCCCTTGGCATTCTCGGAACGCCCTGGCCTCAGAATGCAGCCTCTGTAGTCCATGGAAACCTGCAGAGAGGGGGCGGGGTTGAGGGAGGTTGGAACACTGCCCTCACTGAGGGAGTGGGTGTGGCCATCTCTGCTGTGACTGAACAAATGGCAGGGGAGCAGGGGGCCCAGGGCAGGGCCCTCAGAGCCAGGCAGGCCCAGTGGAGTGTCACAAGTTTTTAGGCCCAGGCCAAAGGGCGCCTTCTTTGTCTGCACAGCTGCCCAAACTCTCACCTTTCCACTCAGGCCGCCCTCTTACTTGAAGTGTGTGTGGAACGTGTCCGCGCAGTACACCGCGCTGCACAGCTAAGCATAATTCTAGGCATTGTAGCTTCCTGCCAGGTGACCAAAGTTCGCAGGCAGATGAGTCCCTGGGACACACGCGGAGAGGCTCCTGCCCGGGTCACAGGCCGCCCAATGACCCTGCCCCAGATCGGGGGCCGCAAAGCAGCCCTGTCTGAGTCCCCTGCCTGTAGAGGGAGTATTGGACCAACACTTGTAGAAAACGGCGTCCTTGCGGGCCTCTCATTGGAGGGAAACAAATAAATCTTTGCCGACTCTCTGCTGAAACTTACGAGCGTTCACACCTAAGCCTCTTACAAGGTCAGCTGTTTAGCTAAACATGAGCTCATGATCTAAATTTACACAATAATGAAGAAAGCAGCTACAAGGGGAGACAATCAGCCAAAACCATCAATACCAGAATTAGATTCCCAAGGCCATCCATCAGATGTAGGAATAATCGGGTGTAAGGCAGAAAATATACATAAAACTGGAACTGAAACAAGGCACAAGGATGTTTTCAAAGACTGGTAGGATCTCTAAAACATTTTTCAAGGACATGTCATTGATAAAGCTAAATACTCCAAGGTTGTGTAATACAACAGATTAATCATTGAGAAGAGTGAAATTATGCTGTTTTGAAAACTATGGCACGTCAGATTTTCTGCCTAATTCTATAAGAAGATTTCTCTAAAAAATACACATTATTTCAAAGACTTATTGGCTGTGAAATAAGTTAAGGGTATTTCAAATGGCTTGTCTGCAAAGAAAGGTGAGATGTAGGGAATCACAGAAAGTCGAGGGGAAAATAGGTCAATATATACATTGCTGTATGGTGAACTAAGCCTTAGGCCAGCAACAATGGAGAGGACCTGACACTTAGACACGTACAAGTAAGGTGGAATCTTCAAAAGTTCAAATCTTTATAAGTGAAAAGATTTATTAAAATCAATAAGCAAATGTTTTAATTGACATCAGAAGATGAAAACAATAAACCCTGAGAACATAGAGAAAAGATAAATAAAGATATGAGCAGAACTTTATACAACAGAAAACGTATAAAATTCAGGTGATTTAGTAAGTCCAAAGAATCTTCTTTGAAAAGATTGAAAAGACACACTTTGATTAAGGAAAACCAAAACATACGGAAAGAATATACAGAAAGAGTCAGGACAATGTTAGAGCAGGGAATATATGAAATGCCAGTAAATTTGAACATTTCTGTAAAGTGGACCATTTCCTAGCTCCTAAAGTTTACCAACACTGACAGAAGAGGAAATCATTTAAGGTCATCATGACTGCCCTTGGCATTCTCGGAACGCCCTTGCCTCAGAATGCAGCCTCTGTAGTCCATGGTAACCTGCGGAGAGGGGGCGGGGCTGAGGGAGGTTGGAACACTGCCCTCACTGAGGGAGTGGGTGTGGCCATCTCTGCTGTGACTGAACAAAGGGAAGGGGAGCAGGGGGCCAAGGGCAGGGCCCCCAGAGCCCGGCAGGCCCAGTGGAGTGTCACAAGCTTTTAGGCCGAGGCCAAAGGGCGCCTTCTTTGTCTGCACAGCTGCCCAAACTCTCACCTTTCCACTCAGGCCGCCCTCTTACTTGAAGTGTGTGTGCAACGTGTCCGCGCAGTACACCGCGCTGCACAGCTAAGCATAATTCTGGGCATCGTAGCTTCCTGCCAGGTGACCGAAGTTCACAGGCAGAAGAGTCCATGGGACACACGCGGAGAGGCTCCTGCCCGGGTCACAGGCCGCCCAGTGACCCTGCCCCAGATCGGGGGCCGCAAAGCAGCCCTGTCTGAGTCCCCTGCCTCTAGAGGGAGTATTGGACCAACACTTTTAGAAAACGGCGTCCTTGCGGGCCACTCATTGGAGGGACACAAATAAATCTTTGCCGACTCTCTGCTGAAACTTACGAGCGTTCACACCTAAGCCTCTTACAAGGTCAGCTGTTTAGCTAAACATGAGCTCATGATCTAAATTTACACAATAATGAAGAAAGCAGCTACAAGGGGAGACAATCAGCCAAAACCATCAATACCAGAATTAGATTCCCAAGGCCATCCATCAGATGTAGGAATAATCGGGTGCAAGGCAGAAAATATACATAAAACTGGAACTGAAACAAGGCACAAGGATGTTTTCAAAGACTGGTAGGATCTCTAAAACATTTTTCAAGGACATGTCATTGATAAAGCTAAATACTCCAAGGTTGTGTAATACAACAGATTAATCATTGAGAAGAGTGAAATTATGCTGTTTTGAAAACTATGGCAGGTCAGATTTTCTGCCTAATTCTATAAGAAGATTTCTCTAAAAAATACACATTATTTCAAAGCCTTATTGGCTGTGAAATAAGTTAAGGGTATTTCAAATGGCTTGTCTGCAAAGAAAGGTGAGATGTAGGGAATCACAGAAAGTCGAGGGGAAAATAGGTCAATATATACATTGCTGTATGGTGAACTAAGCCTTAGGCCAGCAACAATGGAGAGGACCTGACCCTTAGACACGTACAAGTAAGCTGGAATCTTCAAAAGTTCAAATCTTTATAAGTAAAAAGATTTATTAAAATGAATAACCAAGTGTTTTCATTGACATCAGAAGATGAAAACAATAAACCCTGAGAACATAGAAAAAAGATAAATAAAGATATGAGCAGAACTTAATACAACAGAAAACGTATAAAATTCAGGTGATTTAGTAAGTCCAAAGAATCTTCTTTGAAAAGATTTAAAAGACACACTTTGATTAAGGAAAACCAAAACATAAGTAAAGAATATACAGAAAGAGTCAGGACAATGTTAGAGCAGGGAATATATGAAATGCCAGTAAATTGGAACATTTCTGTCAAGTGGACCATTTCCTAGCTCCTAAAGTTTACCAACACTGACACAAGAGGAAATCATTTAAGGTCATCATGTCTGCCCTTGGCATTCTCGGAACGCCCTGGCCTCAGAATGCAGCCTCTGTAGTCCATGGTAACCTGCGGAGAGTGGGCGGGGCTGAGGGAGTTTGGAACACTGCCCTCACTGAGGGAGTGGGTGTGGCCATCTCTGCTGTGACTGAACAAAGGGCAGGGGAGCAGGGGGCCCAGGGCAGGGCCCTCAGAGCCCGGCAGGCCCAGTGGAGTGTCACAAGCTTTTAGGCCCAGGCCGAAGGGCGCCTTCTTAGTCTGCACAGCTGCCCAAACTCTCACCTTTCCACTCAGGCCGCCCTCTTACTTGAAGTGTGTTTGGAACGTGTCCGCGCAGTACACCGCGCTGCACAGCTAAGCATAGGTCTGGGCATCGTAGCTTCCTGCCAGGTGACCGAAGTTCGCAGGCAGATGGGTCCATGGGACACACGCGGAGAGGCTCCTGCCTGGGTCACAGGCCGCCCACTGCCCCTGCCCCAGATCGGGGGCTGCAAAGCAGCCCTGTCTGAGTCCCCTGCCTCTAGAGGGAGTATTGGACCAACACTTGTAGAAAACGGCGTCCTTGCGGGCCACTCATTGGAGGGACACAAATAAATCTTTGCCGACTCTCTGCTGAAACTTATGAGCGTTCACACCTAAGCCTCTTACAAGGTCAGCTGTTTAGCTAAACATGAGCTCATGATCTAAATTTACACAATAATGAAGAAAGCAGCTACAAGGGGAGACAATCAGCCAAAACCATCAATACCAGAATTAGATTCCCAAGGCCATCCATCAGATGTAGGAATAATCGGGTGCAAGGCAGAAAATATACATAAAACTGGAACTGAAACAAGGCACAAGGATGTTTTCAAAGACTGGTAGGATCTCTAAAACATTTTTCAAGGACATGTCATTAATAAAGCTAAATACTCCAAGGTTGTGTAATACAACAGATTAATCATTGAAAAGAGTGAAATTATGCTGTTTTGAAAACTATGGCAGGTCAGATTTTCTGCCTAATTATAGAAGAAGATTTCTCTAATAAATACACATTATTTGAAAGACTTATTGGCTGTGAAATAAGTTAAGGGTATTTCAAATGGCTTGTCTGCAAAGAAAGGTGAGATGTAGGGAATCACAGAAAGTCGTGGGGAAAATAGGTCAACATATACATTGCTGTATGGTGAACTAAGCCTTAGGCCAGCAACAATGGAGAGGACCTGACACTTAGACACATACAAGTAAGCTGGAATCTTCAAAAGTTCAAATCTTTATAAGTGAAAAGATTTATTAAAATCAATAACCAAGTGTTTTAATTGACATCAGAAGATGAAAACAATAAACCCTGAGAACATAGAGAAAAGATAAATAAAGATATGAGCAGAACTTTATACAACAGAAAACGTATAAAATTCAGGTGATTTAGTAAGTCCAAAGAATCTTCTGTGAAAAGATTTAGAAGACACACTTTGATTAAGGAAAACCAAAACATAAGTAAAGAATATACAGAAAGAGTCAGGACAATGTTAGAGCAGGGAATATATGAAATGCCAGTAAATTTGAACATTTCTGTAAAGTGGACCATTTCCTAGCTCCTAAAGTTTACCAACACTGACACAAGAGGAAATCATTTAAGGTCATCATGTCTGCCCTTGGCATTCTCGGAACGCCCTGGCCTTAGAATGCAGCCTCTGTAGTCCATGGAAACCTGCAGAGAGGGGGCGGGGTTGAGGGAGTTTGGAACACTGCCCTCACTGAGGGAGTGGGTGTGGCCATCTCTGCTGTGAGTGAACAAATGGCAGGGGAGCAGGGGGCCCAGGGCAGGGCCCCCAGAGCCCGGCAGGCCCAGTGGAGTGTCACAAGTTTTTAGGCCCAGGCCAAAGGGCGCATTCTTTGTCTGCACAGCTGCCCAAACTCTCACCTTTCCACTCAGGCCGCCCTCTTACTTGAAGTGTGTTTGGAACGTGTCCGCGCAGTACACCGCGCTGCACAGCTAAGCATAGGTCTGGGCATCGTAGCTTCCTGCCAGTTGACCGAAGTTCGCAGGCAGATGGGTCCATGGGACACACGCGGAGAGGCTCCTGCCTGGGTCACCGGCCGCCCACTGCCCCTGCCCCAGATCGGGGGCTGCAAAGCAGCCCTGTCTGAGTCCCCTGCCTCTAGAGGGAGTATTGGACCAACACTTGTAGAAAACGGGGTCCTTGCGGGCCACTCATTGGAGGGACACAAATAAATCTTTGCCGACTCTATCCTGAAACTTACGAGCGTTCACACCTAAGCCTCTTACAAGGTCAGCTGTTTAGCTAAACATGAGCTCATGATCTAAATTCACACAATAATGAAGAAAGCAGCTACAAGGGGAGACAATCAGCCAAAACCATCAATACCAGAATTAGATTCCCAAGGCCATCCATCAGATGTAGGAATAATCGGGTGCAAGGCAGAAAATATACATAAAACTGGAACTGAAACAAGGCACAAGGATGTTTTCAAAGACTGGTAGGATCTCTAAAACATTTTTCAAGGACATGTCATTGATAAAGCTAAATACTCCAAGGTTGTGTAATACAACAGATTAATCATTGAGAAGAGTGAAATTATGCTGTTTTGAAAACTATGGCAGGTCAGATTTTCTGCCTAATTCTATAAGAAGATTTCTCTAAAAAATACACATTATTTCAAAGACTTATTGGCTGTGAAATAAGTTAAGGGTATTTCAAATGGCTTGTCTGCAAAGAAAGGTGAGATGTAGGGAATCACAGAAAGTCGAGGGGAAAATAGGTCAATATATACATTGCTGTATGGTGAACTAAGCCTTAGGCCAGCAACAATGGAGAGGACCTGACCCTTAGACACGTACAAGTAAGCTGGAATCTTCAAAAGTTCAAATCTTTATAAGTAAAAAGATTTATTAAAATGAATAACCAAGTGTTTTAATTGACATCAGAAGATGAAAACAATAAACCCTGAGAACATAGAAAAAACATAAATAAAGATATGAGCAGAACTTAATACAACAGAAAACGTATGAAATTCAGGTGATTTAGTAAGTCCAAAGAATCTTCCTTGAAAAGATTGAAAAGACACACATTGATTAAGGAATACAAAAACATAAGTAAAGAATATACAGAAAGAGTCAGGACAATGTTAGAGCAGAGAATATATGAAATGCCAGTAAATTTGAACATTTCTGTCAAGTGGACCATTTCCTAGCTCCTAAAGTTTACCAACACTGACACAAGAGGAAATCATTTAAGGTCATCATGTCTGCCCTTGGGATTCTCGGAATGCCCTGGCCTCAGAATGCAGCCTCTGTAGTCCATGGTAAACTCTGGAGAGGGGGCGGGGCTGAGGGAGGTTGGAACACTGCCCTCACTGAGGGAGTGGGTGTGGCCATCTCTGCTGTGACAGAACAAAGGGCAGGGGAGCAGGGGGCCCAGGGCACGGCCCTCAGAGCCCGGCAGGCCCAGTTGACTGTCACAAGCTTTTAGGCCCAGGTCAAAGGGCGCCTTCTTTGTCTGCACAGATGCCCAAACTCTCACCTTTCCACTCAGGCCGCCCTCTTACTTGAAGTGTGTGTGGAACGTATCCGCGCAGTACACCGCGCTGCACAGCTAAGCATAGGTCTGGGCATCGTAGCTTCCTGCCAGGTGACCGAAGTTCGCAGTCAGATGGGTCCCTGATACACACGCGGAGAGGCTCCTGCCCGGTTCACAGGCCGCCCACAGCCCTTGCCCCTGATCGGGGGCCGCAAAGCAGCCCTGTCTGAGTCCCCTGCCTCTAGAGGGAGTATTGGAACAACAATTGCAGAAAACGGGGCCCTTGAGGGCCACTCATTGGAGGGACACAAATAAATCATTGCCGACTCTCTGCTGAAACTTACGAGCGTTCACAACTCAGCGTCTTACAAGGTCAGCTGTTTAGCTAAACATGAGCTCATGATCTAAATTTACACAATAATGAAGAAAGCAGCTACAAGGGGAGACAATCAGCCAAAACCATCAATACCAGAATTAGATTCCCAAGGCCATCCATCAGATGTAGGAATAATCGGGTGCAAGGCAGAAAATATACATAAAACTGGAACTGAAACAAGGCACAAGGATGTTTTCAAAGACTGGTAGGATCTCTAAAACATTTTTCAAGGACATGTCATTGATAAAGCTAAATACTCCAAGGTTGTGTAATACAACAGATTAATCATTGAGAAGAGTGAAATTATGCTGTTTTGAAAACTATGGCAGGTCAGATTTTCTGCCTAATTATAGAAGAAGATTTCTCTAAAAAATACACATTATTTCAAAGACTTATTGGCTGTGAAATAAGTTAAGGGTATTTCAAATGGCTTGTCTGCAAAGAAAGGTGAGATGTAGGGAATCACAGAAAGTCGAGGGGAAAATAGGTCAATATATACATTGCTGTATGGTGAACTAAGCCTTAGGCCAGCAACAATGGAGAGGACCTGACCCTTAGACACGTACAAGTAAGCTGGAATCTTCAAAAGTTCAAATCTTTATAAGTAAAAAGATTTATTAAAATGAATAACCAAGTGTTTTAATTGACATCAGAAGATGAAAACAATAAACCCTGAGAACATAGAAAAAAGATAAATAAAGATATGAGCAGAACTTAATTCAACAGAAAACGTATAAAATCCAGATGATTTAGTAAGTCCAAAGAATCTTCTTTGAAAAGATTTAAAAGACACACTTTGATTAAGGAAAACCAAAACATAAGTAAAGAATATACAGAAAGAGTCAGGACAATGTTAGAGCAGAGAATATATGAAATGCCAGTAAATTGGAATATTTCTTTCAAGTGGACCATTTGCTAGCTCCTAAAGTTTACCAACACTGACACAAGAGGAAATCATTTAAGGTCATCATGTCTGCCCTTGGCATTCTCGGAACGCCCTGGCCTCAGTATGCAGCCTCTGTAGTCTATGGAAACCTGCAGAGAGGGGGCGGGGTTGACGGAGGTTGGAACACTGCCCTCACTGAGGGAGTGGGTGTGGCCATCTCTGCTGTGACTGAACAAATGGCAGGGGAGCAGGGGGCCCAGGGCAGGGCCCCCAGAGCCCGGCAGAACCAGTGGAGTGTCACAAGTTTTTAGGCCCAGGCCAAAGGGCGCCTTCTTTGTCTGCACAGCTGCCCAAACTCTCACCTTTCCACTCAGGCCGCCCTCTTACTTGAAGTGTGTTTGGAACGTGTCCGCGCAGTACACCGCGCTGCACAGCTAAGCATAGGTCTGGGCATCGTAGCTTCCTGCCAGGTGACCGAAGTTCGCAGGCAGATGGGTCCATGGGACACACGTGGAGAGGCTCCTGCCTGGGTCACAGGCCGCCCACTGCCCCTGCCCCAGATCGGGGGCTGCAAAGCAGCCCTGTCTGAGTCCCCTGCCTCTAGAGGGAGTATTGGACCAACACTTGTAGAAAACGGGGTCCTTGCGGGCCACTCATTGGAGGGACACAAATAAATCTTTGCCGACTCTATCCTGAAACTTACGAGCGTTCACACCTAAGCCTCTTACAAGGTCAGCTGTTTAGCTAAACATGAGCTCATGATCTAAATTTACACAATAATGAAGAAAGCAGCTACAAGGGGAGACAATCAGCCAAAACCATCAATACCAGAATTAGATTCCCAAGGCCATCCATCAGATGTAGGAATAATCGGGTGCAAGGCAGAAAATATACATAAAACTGGAACTGAAACAAGGCACAAGGATGTTTTCAAAGACTGGTAGGATCTCTAAAACATTTTTCAAGGACATGTCATTGATAAAGCTAAATACTCCAAGGTTGTGTAATACAACAGATTAATCATTGAGAAGAGTGAAATTATGCTGTTTTGAAAACTATGGCAGGTCAGATTTTCTGCCTAATTATAGAAGAAGATTTCTCTAAAAAATACACATTAATTCAAAGACTTATTGGCTGTGAAATAAGTTAAGGGTGTTTCAAATGGCTTGTCTGCAAAGAAAGGTGAGATGTAGGGAATCACAGAAAGTCGAGGGGAAAATAGGTCAATATATACATTGCTGTATGGTGAACTAAGCCTTAGGCCAGCAACAATGGAGAGGACCTGACCCTTAGACACGTACAAGTAAGCTGGAATCTTCAAAAGTTCAAATCTTTATAAGTAAGAAGAGTTATTAAAATGAATAACCAAGTGTTTTAATTGACATCAGAAGATGAAAACAATAAACCCTGAGAACATAGAAAAAATATAAATAAAGATATGAGCACAACTTAATACAACAGAAAACGTATAAAATTGAGGTGATTTAGTAAGTCCAAAGAATCTTCTTTGAAAAGATTTAAAAGACACACTTTGATTAAGGAAAACCAAAACATAAGTAAAGAATATACAGAAAGAGTCAGGACAATGTTAGAGCAGACAATATATGAAATGCCAGTAAATTTGAACATTTCTGTCAAGTGGACGATTTCCTAGCTCCTAAAGTTTACCAACACTGACACAAGAGGAAATCATTTAAGGTCATCATGTCTGCCCTTGGCATTCTCGGAACGCCCTGGCCTCAGAATGCAGCCTCTGTAGTCCATGGTAACCTGCAGAGTGGGGGCGGGGCTGAGGGAGGTTGGAAAACTGCCCTCACTGAGGGAGTGGGTGTGGCCATCTCTGCTGTGAATGAACAAAGGGCAGGGGAGCAGGGGGCCCAGTGTAGGGCCCTCAGAGCCCGGCAGGCCCAGTGGAGTGTCACAAGCTTTTAGGCCCAGTCCAAAGGGCGCCTTCTTTGTCTGCACAGCTGCCCAAACTCTCACCTTTCCACTCAGGCCGCCCTCTTACTTGAAGTGTGTGTGGAACGTGTCCGCGCAGTACACCGCGCTGCACAGCTAAGCATAGTTCTGGGCATCGTAGCTTCCTGCCAGGTGACCGAAGTTCGCAGGCAGATGGGTCCCTGGGACACATGTGGAGAGGCTCCTGCCCGTGTCACAGGCCGCCAACTGCCCCTGCCCCAGGTCGGGGGCTACAAAGCAGCCCTGTCTGAGTCCCCTGCCTCTAGAGGGAGTATTGGACCAACACTTGTAGAAAACGGGGTCCTTGCGGGCCACTCATTGGAGGGACACAAATAAATCTTTGCCGACTTTCTGCTGAATCTTACGAGCGTTCACACCTAAGCCTCTTACAAGGTCAGCTGTTTAGCTAAACATGAGCTCATGATCTAGATTTACACAATAATGAAGAAAGCAGCTACAAGGGGAGACAATCAGCCAAAACCATCAATACCTGAAATAGATTCCCAAGGCCATCCATCAGATGAAGGAATAATCGGGTGCAAGGCAGAAAATATACATAAAACTGGAACTGAAACAAGGCACAAGGATGTTTTCAAAGACTGGTAGGATCTCTAAAACATTTTTCAAGGACATGTCATTGATAAAGCTAAATACTCCAAGGTTGTGTAATACAACAGATTAATCATTGAGAAGAGTGAAATTATGCTGTTTTGAAAACTATGGCAGGTCAGATTTTCTGCCTAATTATATAAGAAGATTTCTCTAAAAAATACACATTATTTCAAAGCCTTATTGGCTGTGAAATAAGTTAAGGGTATTTCAATTGGCTTGTCTGCAAAGAAAGGTGAGATGTAGGGAATCACAGAAAGTCGAGGGGAAAATAACTCAATATATACATTGCTGTATGGTGAACTAAGCCTTAGGCCAGCAACAATGGAGAGGACCTGACCCTTAGACACGTACAAGTAAGCTGGAATCTTCAAAAGTTCAAATCTTTATAAGTAAAAAGATTTATTAAAATGAATAACCAACTGTTTTAATTGACATCAGAAGATGAAGACAATAAACCCTGAGAACATGGAGAAAAGATAAATAAAGATATGAGCACAACTTAATAAAACAGAAAACGTATAAAATTCAGGTGATTTAGTAAGTCCAAAGAATCTTCTTTGAAAAGATTTAAAAGACACACTTTGATTAAGGAAAACCAAAACATAAGTAAAGAATATACAGAAAGAGTCAGGACAATGTTAGAGCAGATAATATATGAAATGCCAGTAAATTTGAACATTTCTGTCAAGTGGACCATTTCCTAGCTCCTAAAGTTTACCAACACTGACACAGGAGGAAATCATTTAAGGTCATCATGTCTGCCCTTGGCATTCTCGGAACGCCCTGGCCTCAGAATGCAGCCTCTGTAGTCCATGGTAACCTGCGGAGAGGGGGCGGGGCTGAGGGAGGTTGGAATACTGCTCTCACTGAGGGAGTGGGTGTGGCCATTTCTGCTGTGACTGAACAAAGGGCAGGGAAGCAGTGGGCCCAGGGCAGGGCCCTCAGAGCCCGGCAGGCCCAGTGGAGTGTCACAAGCTTTTAGGCCCAGGCCAAAGGGCGCCTTCTTTGTCTGCACAGCTGCCCAAACTCTCACCTTTCCACTCAGGCCGCCCTCTTACTTGAAGTGTGTGTGGAACATGTCCGTGCAGTATACCGCGCTGCACAGCTAAGCATAGGTCTGGGCATCGTAGCTTCCTGCCAGGTGACCGAAGTTCGCAGGCAGATGGGTCCCTGGGACACACGCGGATGGGCTCCTGCCCGGGTCACAGGCCGCCCACTGCCCCTGCCCCAGATCGGGCGCCGCAAAGCAGCCCTGTCTGAGTCCCCTGCCTCTAGAGGGAGTATTGGACCAACACTTGTAGAAAACGGGGTCCTTGCGGGCCACTCATTGGAGGGACACAAATAAATCTTTGCCGACTTTCTGCTGAAACTTACGAGCGTTCACACCTAAGCCTCTTACAAGGTCAGCTGTTTAGCTAAACATGAGCTCATGATCTAAATTTACACAATATTGAAGAAAGCAGCTACAAGGGGAGACAATCAGCCAAAACCATCAGTACCAGAATTAGATTCCCAAGGCCATCCATCAGATGTAGGAATAATCGGGTGCAAGGCAGAAAATATACATAAAACTGGAACTGAAACAAGGCACAAGGATGTTTTCAAAGACTGGTAGGATCTCTAAAACATTTTTCAAGGACATGTCATTGATAAAGCTAAATACTCCAAGGTTGTGTAATACAACAGATTAATCATTGAGAAGAGTGAAATTATGCTGTTTTGAAAACTATGCCAGGTCAGATTTTCTGCCTAATTATATAAGAAGATTTCTCTAAAAAATACACATTATTTCAAAGCCTTATTGGCTGTGAAATAAGTTAAGGGTATTTCAAATGGCTTGTCTGCAAAGAAAGGTGAGATGTAGGGAATCACAGAAAGTCGAGGGGAAAATAGGTCAATATATACATTGCTGTATGGTGAACTAAGCCTTAGGCCAGCAACAATGGAGAGGACCTGACCCTTAGACACGTACAAGTAAGCTGGAATCTTCAAAAGTTCAAATCTTTATAAGTAAAAAGATTTATTAAAATGAATAACCAAGTGTTTTAATTGACATCAGAAGATGAAAACAATAAACCCTGAGAACATAGAGAAAAGATAAATAAAGATATGAGCAGAACTTAATACAACAGAAAACGTATAAAATTCAGGTGATTTAGTAAGTCCAAAGAATCTTCTTTGAAAAGATTTAAAAGACACACTTTGAATTAGGAAAACCAAAACATAAGTAAAGAATATACAAAAAGAGTCAGGACAATGTTAGAGCAGAGAATATATGAAATGCCAGTAAATTTGAACATTTCTGTCAAGTGGACCATTTCCTAGCTCCTAAAGTTTACCAACACTGACACAAGAGGAAATCATTTAAGGTCATCATGTCTGCCCTTGGCATTCTCGGAACGCCCTGGCCTCAGAATGCAGCCTCTGTGGTCCATGGTAACCTGCAGAGAGGGGGCGGGGCTGAGGGAGGTTGGAACACTGCCCTCACTGAGGGAGTGGGTGTGGCCATCACTGCTGTGACTGAACAAAGGGCAGGGGAGCAGGGGGCCCAGGGCAGGGCCCTCAGAGCCCGGCAGGCCCAGTGGAGTGTCACAAGTTTTTAGGCCCAGGCCAAAGGGCGCCTTCTTTGTCTGCACAGCTGCCCAAACTCTCACCTTTCCACTCAGGCCGCCCTCTTACTTGAAGTGTGTGTGGAATGTGTCCGCGCAGTACACCGCGCTGCACAGCTAAGCATAGTTCTGGGCATCGTAGCTTCCTGCCAGGTGACCGAAGTTCGCAGGCAGATGGGACCCTGGGACACACGCGGAGGGGCTCCTGCCCGGGTCACACTCCGCCCACTGCCCCTACCCCAGATCGGGGGCCACAAAGCAGCCCTGTCTGAGTCCCCTGCCTCTAGAGGGAGTATTGGACCAACACTTGTAGAAAACGGGGTCCTTGCGGGCCACTCATTGGAGGGACACAAATAAATCTTTGCTGACTTTCTGCTGAAACTTACGAGCGTTCACACCTAAGCCTCTTACAAGGTCAGCTGTTTAGCTAAACATGAGCTCATGATCTAAATTTACACAATATTGAAGAAAGCAGCTACAAGGGGAGACAATCAGCCAAAACCATCAATACCAGAATTAGATTCCCAAGGCCATCCATCAGATGTAGGAATAATCGGGTGCAAGGCAGAAAATATACATAAAACTGGAACTGAAACAAGGCACAAGGATGTTTTCAAAGACTGGTAGGATCTCTGAAACATTTTTCAAGGACATGACATTGATAAAGCTAAATACTCCAAGGTTGTGTAATACAACAGATTAATCATTGAGAAGAGTGAAATTATGCTGTTTTGAAAACTATGGCAGGTCAGATTTTCTGCCTAATTATATAAGAAGATTTCTCTAAAAAATACACATTATTTCAAAGACTTATTGGCTGTGAAATAAGTTAAGGGTATTTCAATTGGCTTGTCTGCAAAGAAAGGTGAGATGTAGGGAATCACAGAAAGTCGAGGGGAAAATAGGTCAATATATACATTGCTGTATGGTGAACTAAGCCTTAGGCCAGCAACAATGGAGAGGACCTGACCCTTAGACACGTACAAGTAAGCTGGAATCTTCAAAAGTTCAAATCTTTATAAGTAAAAAGATTTATTAAAATGAATAACCAAGTGTGTTAATTGACATCAGAAGATGAAAACAATAAACCCTGAGAACATAGAAAAAAGATAAATAAAGATATGAGCAGAACTTAATACAACAGAAAACGTATAAAATTCAGGTGATTTAGTAAGTCCAAAGAATCTTCTTTGAAAAGATTTAAAAGACACACTTTGATTAAGGAAAACCAAAACATAAGTAAAGAATATACAGAAAGAGTCAGGACAATGTTAGAGCAGATAATATATGAAATGCCAGTAAATTTGAACATTTCTGTCAAGTGGACCATTTCCTAGCTCCTAAAGTTTACCAACACTGACACAAGAGGAAATCATTTAAGGTCATCATGTCTGCCCTTGGCATTCTCGGAACGCCCTGGCCTCAGAATGCAGCCTCTGTAGTCCATGGTAACCTGCGGAGAGGGGGCGGCGCTGAGGGAGGTTGGAACACTGCTCTCACTGAGGCAGTGGGTGTGGCCATTTCTGCTGTGACTGAACAAAGGGCAGGGAAGCAGGGGGCCCAGGGCAGGGCCCTCAGAGCCCGGCAGGCCCAGTGGAGTGTCACAAGCTTTTAGGCCCAGGCCAAAGGGCGCCTTCTTTGTCTGCACAGCTGCCCAAACTCTCACCTTTCCACTCAGGCCACCCTCTTACTTGAAGTGTGTGTGGAACGTGTCCGTGCAGTATACCGCGCTGCACAGCTAAGCATAGGTCTGGGCATCGTAGCTTCCTGCCAGGTGACCGAAGTTCGCAGGCAGATGGGTCCCTGGGACACACGCGGATGGACTCCTGCCTGGGTCACAGGCCGCCCACTGCCCCTGCCCCAGATCGGGGGCTGCAAAGCAGCCCTGTCTGAGTCCCCTGCCTCTAGAGGGAGTATTGGACCAACACTTGTAGAAAACGGGGTCCTTGCGGGCCACTCATTGGAGGGACACAAATAAATCTTTGCCGACTTTCTGCTGAAACTTACGAGCGTTCACACCTAAGCCTCTTAGAAGGTCAGCTGTTTAGCTAAACATGAGCTCATGATCTAAATTTACACAATATTGAAGAAAGCAGCTACAAGGGGAGACAATCAGCCAAAACCATCAGTACCAGAATTAGATTCCCAAGGCCATCCATCAGATGTAGGAATAATCGGGTGCAAGGCAGAAAATATACATAAAACTGGAACTGAAACAAGGCACAAGGATGTTTTCAAAGACTGGTAGGATCTCTAAAACATTTTTCAAGGACATGTCATTGATAAAGCTAAATACTCCAAGGTTGTGTAATACAACAGATTAATCCTTGAGAAGAGTGAAATTATGCTGTTTTGAAAACTATGGCAGGTCAGATTTTCTGCCTAATTCTATAAGAAGATTTCTCTAAAAAATACACATTATTTCAAAGACTTATTGGCTGTGAAATAAGTTAAGGGTATTTCAAATGGCTTGTCTGCAAAGAAAGGTGAGATGTAGGGAATCACAGAAAGTCGAGGGGAAAATAGGTCAATATATACATTGCTGTATGGTGAACTAAGCCTTAGGCCAGCAACAATGGAGAGGACCTGACCCTTAGACACGTACAAGTAAGCTGGAATCTTCAAAAGTTCAAATCTTTATAAGTAAAAAGATTTATTAAAATGAATAACCAAGTGTTTTAATTGACATCAGAAGATGAAAACAATAAACCCTGAGAACATAGAGAAAAGATAAATAAAGATATGAGCAGAACTTAATACAACAGAAAACGTATAAAATTCAGGTGATTTAGTAAGTCCAAATAATCTTCTTTGAAAAGATTTAAAAGACACACTTTGATTAAGGAAAACCAAAACATAAGTAAAGAATATACAGAAAGAGTCAGGACAATGTTAGAGCAGAGAATATATGAAATGCCAGTAAATTTGAACATTTCTGTAAAGTGGACCATTTCCTAGCTCCTAAAGTTTACCAACACTGACACAAGAGGAAATCATTTAAGGTCATCATGTCTGCCCTTGGCATTCTCGGAACGCCCTGGCCTCAGAATGCAGCCTCTGTGGTCCATGGTAACCTAAAGAGAGGGGGCGGCGCTGAGGGAGGTTGGAACACTGCCCTCACTGAGGGAGTGGGTGTGGCCATCTCTGCTGTGACTGAACAAAGTTCAGGGGAGCAGGGGGCCCAGGTCAGGGCCCTGGGAGCCCGGCAGGCCCAGTGGAGTGTCACAAGTTTTTAGGCCCAGGCCAAAGGGCGCCTTCTTTGTCTGCACAGCTGCCCAAATTCTCAACTTTCCACTCAGGCCGCCCTCTTACTTGAAGTGTGTGTGGAATGTGTCCGCGCAGTACACCGTGCTGCACAGCTAAGCATAGTTCTGGGCATCGTAGCTTCCTGCCAGCTGACCGAAGTTCGCAGGCAGATGGGACCCTGGGACACACGCGGAGGGGCTCCTGCCAGGGTCACACTCCGCCCACTGCCCCTGCCCCAGATCGGGGGCCGCAAAGCAGCCCTGTCTGAGTCACCTGCCTCTAGAGGGAGTATTGGACCAACACTTGTAGAAAACGGGGTCCTTGCGGGCCACTCATTGGAGGGACACAAATAAATCTTTGCTGACTTTCTGCTGGAACTTAAGAGCGTTCATACCTAAGCCTCTTACAAGGTCAGCTGTTTAGCTAAACATGAGCTCATGATCTAAATTTACACAATATTGAAGAAAGCAGCTACAAGGGGAGACAATCAGCCAAAACCATCAATACCAGAATTAGATTCCCAAGGCCATCCATCAGATGTAGGAATAATCGGGTGCAAGGCAGAAAATATACATAAAACTGGAACTGAAACAAGGCACAAGGATGTTTTCAAAGACTGGTAGGATCTCTAAAACATTTTTCAAGGACATGTCATTGATAAAGCTAAATACTCCAAGGTTGTGTAATACAACAGATTAATCATTGAGAAGAGTGAAATTATGCTGTTTTGAAAACTATGGCAGGTCAGATTTTCTGCCTAATTATATAAGAAGATTTCTCTAAAAAATACACATTATTTCAAAGACTTATTGGCTGTGAAATAAGTTAAGGGTATTTCAATTGGCTTGTCTGCAAAGAAAGGTGAGATGTAGGGAATCACAGAAAGTCGAGGGGAAAATAGGTCAATATATACATTGCTGTATGGTGAACTAAGCCTTAGGCCAGCAACAATGGAGAGGACCTGACCCTTAGACACGTACAAGTAAGCTGGAATCTTCAAAAGTTCAAATCTTTATAAGTAAAAATATTTATTAAAATGAATAACCAAGTGTTTTAATTGACATCAGAATGTGAAAACAATAAACCCTGAGAACATGGAGAAAAGATAAATAAAGATATGAGCAGAACTTAATACAACAGAAAACGTATAAAATTGAGGTGATTTAGTAAGTCCAAAGAATCTTCTTTGAAATGATTTAAAAGACACACTTTGATTAAGGAAAACAAAAACATAAGTAAAGAATATACAGAAAGAGTCAGGACAATGTTAGAGCAGAGAATATATGAAATGCCAGTAAATTTGAACATTTCTGTAAAGTGGACCATTTCCTAGCTCCTAAAGTTTACCAACACTGACACAAGAGGAAATCATTTAAGGTCATTATGTCTGCCCATGGCATTCTCGGAATGCCCTGGCCTCAGAATGCAGCCTCTGTAGTCCATGGTAACCTGCGGAGAGTGGGCGGGGCTGAGGGAGGTTGGAACACTGCCCTCACTGAGGGAGTGGGTGTGGCCATCTCTGCTGTGACTGAACAAAAAGCAGGGGAGCAGGGGGCCCAGGGCAGGGCCCTCAGAGCCCGGCAGGCCCAGTGGAGTGTCACAAGCTTTTAGGCCCAGGCCAAAGGGTGCCATCTGTGTCTGCACAGCTGCCCAATCTCTCACCTTTCCACTCAGGCCACCCTCTTACTTGAAGTGTGTGTGGAACGTGTCCGCGCAGTACACCGCGCTGCACAGCTAAGCATAGTTCTGGGCATCGTAGCTTCCTGCAAGGTGACCGAAGTTCGCAGGCAGATGGGACACTGGGACACACGCGGAGGGGCTCCTGCCAGGGTCACACTCCGCCCACTGCCCCGGCCCCAGATCGGGGGCCGCAATCAGCCCTGTCTGTGTCCCCTGCCTCTAGAGGGAGTATTGGACCAACACTTGTAGAAAACGGGGTCCTTGCCGGCCACTCATTGGAGGGACACAGATAAATCTTTGCCGATTTTCTGCTGAAACTTACGAGCGTTCACACCTAAGCCTCTTACAAGGTCAGCTGTTTAGCTAAACATGAGCTCATGATCTAAATTTACACAATAATGAAGAAAGCAGCTACAAGGGGAGACAATCAGCCAAAACCATCAATACCAGAATTAGATTCCCAAGGCCATCCATCAGATGAAGGAATAATCGGGTGCAAGGCAGAAAATATACATAAAACTGGAACTGAAACAAGGCACAAGGATGTTTTCAAAGACTGGTAGGATCTCTAAAACATTTTTCAAGGACATGTCATTGATAAAGCTAAATACTCCAAGGTTGTGTAATACAACAGATTAATCATTGAGAAGAGTGAAATTATGCTGTTTTGAAAACTATGGCAGGTCAGATTTTCTGCCTAATTATATAAGAAGATTTCTCTAAAAAATACACATTATTTCAAAGCCTTATTGGCTGTGAAATAAGTTAAGGGTATTTCAAATGGCTTGTCTGCAAAGAAAGGTGAGATGTAGGGAATCACAGAAAGTCGAGGGGAAAATAGGTCTATATATACATTGCTGTATGGTGAACTAAGCCTTAGGCCAGCAACAATGGAGAGGACCTGACCCTTAGACAAGTACAAGTAAGCTGGAATCTTCAAAAGTTCAAATCTTTATAAGTAAAAAGATTTATTAAAATGAATAACCAAGTGTTTTAATTGACATCAGAAGATGAAAACAATAAACCCTGAGAACATAGAGAAAAGATAAATAAAGATATGAGCAGAACTTAATACAACAGAAAACGTATAAAATTCAGGTGATTTAGTAAGTCCAAAGAATCTTCTTTGAAAAGATTTAAAAGACACACTTTGATTAAGGAAAACCAAAACATAAGTAAAGAATATACAGAAAGAGTCAGGACAATGTTAGAGCAGAGAATATATGAAATGCCAGTAAATTTGAACATTTCTGTAAAGTGGACCATTTCCTAGCTCCTAAAGTTTACCAACACTGACACAAGAGGAAATCATTTAAGGGCATCATGTCTGCCCTTGGCATTCTCGGAACGCCCTGGCCTCAGAATGCAGCCTCTGTAGTCCATGGTAACCTGCAGAGAGGGGGCGGGGCTGAGGGAGTTTGGAACACTGCCCTCACTGAGGGAGTGGGTGTGGCCATCTCTGCTGTGACTGAACAAAGGGCAGGGGAGCAGGGGGCCCAGGGCAGGGCCCTCAGAGCCCGGCAGGCACAGTGGAGTGTCACAAGTTTTTAGGACCAGGCCAAAGGGCGCCTTCTTTTTCTGCACAGCTGCCCAAACTCTCACCTTTCCACTCAGGCCGCCCTCTTACTTGAAGTGTGTGTGGAACGTGTCCGCGCAGCACACCGCGCTGCACGGCTAAGCATAGTTCTGGGCATCGTAGCTTCCTGCCAGGTGACCGAAGTTCGCAGGCAGATGGGTCCCTGGGACACACGCGTAGGGGTTCCTGCCCGGGTCACAGGCCGCACACTGCCCATGCCCTAGATCGGGGGCCGCAAAGCAGCCCTGTCTGAGTCCCCTGCCTCTAGAGGGAGTATTGGACCAACACTTGTAGAAAACGGGGTCCTTGCGGGCCACTCATTGGAGGGACACAAATAAATCTTTGCCGACTTTCTGCTGAAACTTACGAGCGTTCACACCTAAGCCTCTTACAAGGTCAGCTGTTTAGCTAAACATGAGCTCATGATCTAAATTTACACAATAATGAAGAAAGCAGCTACAAGGGGAGACAATCAGCCAAAACCATCAATACCAGAATTAGATTCCCAAGGCCATCCATCAGATGTAGGAATAATCGGGTGAAAGGCAGAAAATATACATAAAACTGGAACTGAAACAAGGCACAAGGATGTTTTCAAAGACTGGTAGGATCTCTAAAACATTTTTCAAGGACATGTCATTGATAAAGCTAAATACTCCAAGGTTGTGTAATACAACAGATTAATCATTGAGAAGAGTGAAATTATGCTGTTTTGAAAACTATGGCAGGTCAGATTTTCTGCCTAATTATATAAGAAGATTTCTCTAAAAAATACACATTATTTCAAAGACTTATTGGCTGTGAAATAAGTTAAGGGTGTTTCAAATGGCTTGTCTGCAAAGAAAGGTGAGATGTAGGGAATCACAGAAAGTCGAGGGGAAAATAGGTCAATATATACATTGCTGTATGGTGAACTAAGCCTTAGGCCAGCAACAATGGAGAGGACCTGACCCTTAGACACGTACAAGTAAGCTGGAATCTTCAAAAGTTCAAATCTTTATAAGTAAAAAGATTTATTAAAATGAATAACCAAGTGTTTTAATTGACATCAGAAGATGAAAACAATAAACCCTGAGAACATAGAGAAAAGATAATTAAAGATATGAGCAGAACTTAATACAACAGAAAACGTATAAAATTCAGGTGATTTAGTAAGTCCAAAGAATCTTCTTTGAAAAGATTTAAAGGACACACTTTGATTAAGGAAAACCAAAACATAAGTAAAGAATATACAGAAAGAGTCAGGACAATGTTAGAGCAGAGAATATATGAAATGCCAGTAAATTTGAACATTTCTGTAAAGTGGACCATTTCCTAGCTCCTAAAGTTTACCAACACTGACACAAGAGGAAATCATTTAAGGTCATGATGTCTGCCCATGGCATTCTCGGAATGCCCTGGCCTCAGAATGCAGCCTCTGTAGTCCATGGTAACCTGCGGAGAGTGGGCGGGGCTGAGGGAGGTTGGAACACTGCCCTCACTGAGGGAGTGGGTGTGGCCATCTCTGCTGTGACTGAACAAAAAGCAGGGGAGCTGGGGGCCCAGGGCAGGGCCCTCAGAGCCCGGCAGGCCCAGTGGAGTGTCACAAGATTTTAGGCCCAGGCCAAAGGGTGCCATCTTTGTCTGCACAGCTGCCCAATCTCTCACCTTTCCACTCAGGCCACCCTCTTACTTGAAGTGTGTGTGGAACGTGTCCGCGCAGTACACCGCGCTGCACAGCTAAGCATAGTTCTGGGCATCGTAGCTTCCTGCAAGGTGACCGAAGTTCGCAGGCAGATGGGACACTGGGACACACGCGGAGGGGCTCCTGCCAGGGTCACACTCCGCCCACTGCCCCGGCCCCAGATCGGGGGCCGCAATCAGCCCTGTCTGTGTCCCCTGCCTCTAGAGGGAGTATTGGACCAACACTTGTAGAAAACGGGGTCCTTGCCGGCCACTCATTGGAGGGACACAGATAAATCTTTGCCGACTTTCTGCTGAAACTTACGAGCGTTCACACCTAAGCCTCTTACAAGGTCAGCTGTTTAGCTAAACATGAGCTCATGATCTAAATTTACACAATAATGAAGAAAGCAGCTACAAGGGGAGACAATCAGCCAAAACCATCAATACCAGAATTAGATTCCCAAGGCCATCCATCAGATGAAGGAATAATCGGGTGCAAGGCAGAAAATATACATAAAACTGGAACTGAAACAAGGCACAAGGATGTTTTCAAAGACTGGTAGGATCTCTAAAACATTTTTCAAGGACATGTCATTGATAAAGCTAAATACTCCAAGGTTGTGTAATACAACAGATTAATCATTGAGAAGAGTGAAATTATGCTGTTTTGAAAACTATGGCAGGTCAGATTTTCTGCCTAATTATATAAGAAGATTTCTCTAAAAAATACACATTATTTCAAAGCCTTATTGGCTGTGAAATAAGTTAAGGGTATTTCAAATGGCTTGTCTGCAAAGAAAGGTGAGATGTAGGGAATCACAGAAAGTCGAGGGGAAAATATGTCAATATATACATTGCTGTATGGTGAACTAAGCCTTAGGCCAGCAACAATGGAGAGGACCTGACCCTTAGACAAGTACAAATAAGCTGGAATCTTCAAAAGTTCAAATCTTTATAAGTAAAAAGATTTATTAAAATGAATAACCAAGTGTTTTAATTGACATCAGAAGATGAAAACAATAAACCCTGAGAACATAGAGAAAAGATAAATAAAGATATGAGCAGAACTTAATACAACAGAAAACGTATAAAATTCAGGTGATTTAGTAAGTCCAAAGAATCTTCTTGAAAAGATTTAAAAGACACACTTTGATTAAGGAAAACCAAAACATAAGTAAAGAATATACAGAAAGAGTCAGGACAATGTTAGAGCAGAGAATATATGAAATGCCAGTAAATTTGAACATTTCTGTAAAGTGGACCATTTCCTAGCTCCTAAAGTTTACCAACACTGACACAAGAGGAAATCATTTAAGGGCATCATGTCTGCCCTTGGCATTCTCGGAACGCCCTGGCCTCAGAATGCAGCCTCTGTAGTCCATGGTAACCTGCAGAGAGGGGGCGGGGCTGAGGGAGTTTGGAACACTGCCCTCACTGAGGGAGTGGGTGTGGCCATCTCTGCTGTGACTGAACAAAGGGCAGGGGAGCAGGGGGCCCAGGGCAGGGCCCTCAGAGCCCGGCAGGCACAGTGGAGTGTCACAAGTTTTTAGGACCAGGCCAAAGGGCGCCTTCTTTTTCTGCACAGCTGCCCAAACTCTCACCTTTCCACTCAGGCCGCCCTCTTACTTGAAGTGTGTGTGGAACGTGTCCGCGCAGCACACCGCGCTGCACGGCTAAGCATAGTTCTGGGCATCGTAGCTTCCTGCCAGGTGACCGAAGTTCGCAGGCAGATGGGTCCCTGGGACACACGCGTAGGGCCTCCTGCCCGGGTCACAGGCCGCACACTGCCCATGCCCTAGATCGGGGGCCGCAAAGCAGCCCTGTCTGAGTCCCCTGCCTCTAGAGGGAGTATTGGACCAACACTTGTAGAAAACGGGGTCCTTGCGGGCCACTCATTGGAGGGACACAAATAAATCTTTGCCGACTTTCTGCTGAAACTTACGAGCGTTCACACCTAAGCCTCTTACAAGGTCAGCTGTTTAGCTAAACATGAGCTCATGATCTAAATTTACACAATAATGAAGAAAGCAGCTACAAGGGGAGACAATCAGCCAAAACCATCAATACCAGAATTAGATTCCCAAGGCCATCCATCAGATGTAGGAATAATCGGGTGCAAGGCAGAAAATATACATAAAACTGGAACTGAAACAAGGCACAAGGATGTTTTCAAAGACTGGTAGGATCTCTAAAACATTTTTCAAGGACATGTCATTGATAAAGCTAAATACTCCAAGGTTGTGTAATACAACAGATTAATCATTGAGAAGAGTGAAATTATGCTGTTTTGAAAACTATGGCAGGTCAGATTTTCTGCCTAATTATATAAGAAGATTTCTCTAAAAAATACACATTATTTCAAAGCCTTATTGGCTGTGAAATAAGTTAAGGGTATTTCAAATGGCTTGTCTGCAAAGAAAGGTGAGATGTAGGGAATCACAGAAAGTCGAGGGGAAAATAGGTCAATATATACATTGCTGTATGGTGAACTAAGCCTTAGGCCAGCAACAATGGAGAGGACCTGACCCTTAGACACGTACAAGTAAGCTGGAATCTTCAAAAGTTCAAATCTTTATAAGTAAAAAGATTTATTAAAATGAATAACCAAGGGTTTTAATTGACATCAGAAGATGAAAACAATAAACCCTGAGAACATAGAGAAAAGATAATTAAAGATATGAGCAGAACTTAATACAACAGAAAACGTATAAAATTCAGGTGATTTAGTAAGTCCAAAGAATCTTCTTTGAAAAGATTTAAAGGACACACTTTGATTAAGGAAAACCAAAACATAAGTAAAGAATATACAGAAAGAGTCAGGACAATGTTAGAGCACAGAATATATGAAATGCCAGTAAATTTGAACATTTCTGTCAAGTGGACCATTTCCTAGCTCCTAAAGTTTACCAACACTGACACAAGAGGAAATCATTTAAGGTCATCATGTTTGCACTTGGCATTCTCGGAACGCCCTGGCCTCAGAATGCAGCCTCTGTGGTCCATGGTAACCTGCAGAGAGGGGGCGGGGCTGAGGGAGGTTGGAACACTGCCCTCACTAGGGAGTGGGTGTGGCCATCTCTGCTGTGACTGAAAAAAGGGCAGGGGAGCAGGGGGCCCAGGGCAGGGCCCTCAGAGCCCGGCAGGCCCAGTGGAGTGTCACAAGTTTTTAGGCCCAAGACAAAGGGCGCCTTCTTTGTCTGCACAGCTGCCCAAACTCTCACCTTTCCACTCAGGCCGCCCTCTTACTTGAAGTGTGTGTGGAACGTGTCCGCGCAGTACACCGCGCTGCACAGCTAAGCATAGTTCTGGGCATCGTAGCTTCCTGCAAGGTGACCGAAGTTCGCAGGCAGATGGGACACTGGGACACACGCGGAGGGGCTCCTGCCAGGGTCACACTCCGCCCACTGCCCCTGCCCCAGATCGGGGGCCGCAAAGCAGCCCTGTCTGAGTCCCCTGCCTCTAGAGGGAGTATTGGACCAACACTTGTAGAAAATGGGGTCCTTGCGGGCAACTCATTGGAGGGACACAAATAAATCTTTGCCGACTTTCTGCTGAAACTTACGAGCTTTCACACCTAAGCCTCTTACAAGGTCAGCTGTTTAGCTAAACATGAGCTCATGATCTAAATTTACACAATATTGAAGAAAGCAGCTACAAGGGGAGACAATCAGCCAAAACCATCAATACCAGAATTAGATTCCCAAGGCCATCCATCAGATGTAGGAATAATCGGGTGCAAGGCAGAAAATATACATAAAACTGGAACTGAAACAAGGCACAAGGATGTTTTCAAAGACTGGTAGGATCTCTAAAACATTTTTCAAGGACATGTCATTGATAAAGCTAAATACTCCAAGGTTGTGTAATACAACAGATTAATCATTGAGAAGAGTGAAATTATGCTGTTTTGAAAACTATGGCAGGTCAGATTTTCTGCCTAATTATATAAGAAGATTTCTCTAAAAAATACACATTATTTCAAAGACTTATTGGCTGTGAAATAAGTTAAGGGTATTTCAATTGGCTTGTCTGCAAAGAAAGGTGAGATGTAGGGAATCACAGAAAGTCGAGGGGAAAATAGGTCAATATATACATTGCTGTATGGTGAACTAAGCCTTAGGCCAGCAACAATGGAGAGGACCTGACCCTTAGACAAGTACAAGTAAGCTGGAATCTTCAAAAGTTCAAATCTTTATAAGTAAAAAGATTTATTAAAATGAATAACCAAGTGTTTTAATTGACATCAGAAGATGAAAACAATAAACCCTGAGAACATAGAGAAAAGATAAATAAAGATATGAGCAGAACTTAATACAACAGAAAACGTATAAAATTCAGGTGATTTAGTAAGTCCAAAGAATCTTCTTTGAAAAGATTTAAAAGACACACTTTGATTAAGGAAAACCAAAACATAAGTAAAGAATATACAGAAAGAGTCAGGACAATGTTAGAGCAGAGAATATATGAAATGCCAGTAAATTTGAACATTTCTGTCAAGTGGACCATTTCCTAGCTCCTAAAGTTTACCAACACTGACACAAGAGGAAATCATTTAAAGTCATCATGTCTGCCCTTGGCATTCTCGGAACGCCCTGGCCTCAGAATGCAGCCTCTGTAGTTCATGGTAACCTGCGGAGAGGGGGCGGGGCTGAGGGAGGTTGGAACACTGCCCTCACTGAGGGAGTGGGTGTGGCCATCTCTGCTGTGACTGAACAAAGGGCAGGGGAGCAGGGGGCCCAGGGCAGGGTCCTCAGAGCCCGGCAGGCCCAGTGGAGTGTCACAAGCTTTTAGGCCCAGGCCAAAGGGCGCCTTCTTTGTCTGCACAGCTGCCCAAATTCTCACCTTCCCACTCAGGCCGCCCTCTTACTTGAAGTCTGTGTGGAACGTGTCCGCGCAGTATACCGCGCTGCACAGCTAAGCATAGGTCTGGGCATCGTAGTTTCCTGCCAGGTGACCGAAGTTCGCAGGCAAATGTGTCCCTGGGACACACGCGGAGAGGCTCCTGCCCGGGTCACAGGCCGCCCACTGCCCCTGCCCCATATCGGTAGCCGCAAAGCAGCCCTGTCTGAGTCACCTGCCTCTAGAGGGAGTATTGGACCAACACTTGTAGAAAACGGGGTCCTTGCGGGCCACTCATTGGAGGGACACAAATAAATCTTTGCCGACTTTCTGCTGAAACTTACGAGCGTTCACACCTAAGCCTCTTACAAGGTCAGCTGTTTAGCTAAACATGAGCTCATGATCTAAATTTACACAATATTGAGAAAGCAGCTACAAGCGGAGACAATCAGCCAAAACCATCAATACCAGAATTAGATTCCCAAGGCCGTCCATCAGATGTAGGAATAATCGGGTGCAAGGCAGAAAATATACATAAAACTGGAACTGAAACAAGGCACAAGGATGTTTTCAAAGACTGGTAGGATCTCTAAAACATTTTTCAAGGACATGTCATTGATAAAGCTAAATACTCCAAGGTTGTGTAATACAACAGATTAATCATTGAGAAGAGTGAAATTATGCTGTTTTGAAAACTATGGCAGGTCAGATTTTCTGCCTAATTATATAAGAAGATTTCTCTAAAAAATACACATTATTTCAAAGACTTATTGGCTGTGAAATAAGTTAAGGGTGTTTCAAATGGCTTGTCTGCAAAGAAAGGTGAGATGTAGGGAATCACAGAAAGTCGAGGGGAAAATAGGTCAATATATACATTGCTGTATGGTGAACTAAGCCTTAGGCCAGCAACAATGGAGAGGACCTGACCCTTAGACACGTACAAGTAAGCTGGAATCTTCAAAAGTTCAAATCTTTATAAGTAAAAAGATTTATTAAAATGAATAACCAAGTGTTTTAATTGACATCAGAAGATGAAAACAATAAACCCTGAGAACATAGAGAAAAGATAAATAAAGTTATGAGCAGAACTTAATACAACAGAAAACGTATAAAATTCAGGTGATTTAGTAAGTCCAAAGAATCTTCTTTGAAAAGATTGAAAAGACACACTTTGATTAAGGAAAACCAAAACATAAGTAAAGAATATACAGAAAGAGTCAGGACAATGTTAGAGCAGAGAATATATGAAATGCCAGTAAATTTGAACATTTCTGTAGAGTGGACCATTTCCTAGCTCCTAAAGTTTACCAACACTCACACAACAGGAAATCATTTAAGGTCATCATGTCTGCCCTTGGCATTCTCGGAACGCCCTGGCCTCAGAATGCAGCCTCTGTAGTCCATGGTAACCTGCGGAGAGGGGTCGGGTCTGAGGCAGGTTGGAACACTGCCCTCACTGAGCGAGTGGGTGTGGCCATCTCTGCTGTGACTGAACAAAGGGCAGGGGAGAAGGGGGCCCAGGGCAGGGCCCTCAGAGCCCGGCAGGCCCAGTGGAGTGTCACAAGTTTTTAGGCCCAGGCCAAAGGGCGCCTTCTTTGTCTGCACAGCTGCCCAAACTCTCACCTTTCCACTCAGGCCGCCCTCTTACTTGAAGTGTGTGTGGAACGTGTCTGTGCAGTATACCGCGCTGCACAGCTAAGCATAGGTCTGGGCATCGTAGCTTCCTGCCAGGTGACCGAAGTTTGCAGGCAGATGGGTCCCTGGGACACACGCGGAGGGGCTCCTGCCCGGGTCACAGGCCGCCCACTGCCCCTGCCCCATATCGGGGGCCGCAAAGCAGCCCTGTCTGAGTCCCCTGCCTCTAGAGGGAGTATTGGACCAACACTTGTAGAAAACGGGGTCCTTGCGGGCCACTCATTGGAGGGACACAAATAAATCTTTGCCGACTTTCTGCTGAAACTTACGAGCGTTCACACCTAAGCCTCTTACAAGGTCAGCTGTTTAGCTAAACATGAGCTCATGATCTAAATTTACACAATATTGAAGAAAGCAGCTACAAGGGGAGACAATCAGCCAAAACCATCAATACCAGAATTAGATTCCCAAGGCCATCCATCAGATGTAGGAATAATCGGGTGCAAGGCAGAAAATATACATAAAACTGGAACTGAAACAAGGCACAAGGATGTTTTCAAAGACTGGCAGGATCTCTAAAACATTTTTCAAGGACATGTCATTGATAAAGCTAAATACTCCAAGGTTGTGTAATACAACAGATTAATCATTGAGAAGAGTGAAATTATGCTGTTTTGAAAACTATGGCAGGTCAGATTTTCTGCCTAATTATATAAGAAGATTTCTCTAAAAAATACACATTATTTCAAAGACTTATTGGCTGTGAAATAAGTTAAGGGTATTTCAAATGGCTTGTCTGCAAAGAAAGGTGAGATGTAGGGAATCACAGAAAGTCGAGGGGAAAATAGGTCAATATATACATTGCTGTATGGTGAACTAAGCCTTAGGCCAGCAACAATGGAGAGGACCTGACCCTTAGACACGTACAAGTAAGCTGGAATCTTCAAAAGTTCAAATCTTTATAAGTAAAAAGATTTATTAAAATGAATAACCAAGTGTTTTAATTGACATCAGAAGATGAAAACAATAAACCCTGAGAACATAGAGAACAGATAAATAAAGATATGAGCAGAACTTAATACAACAGAAAACGTATAAAATTCAGGTGATTTAGTAAGTCCAAAGAATTTTCTTTGAAAATATTTAAAAGACACACTTTGATTAAGGAAAACCAAAACATAAGTAAAGAATATACAGAAAGAGTCAGGACAATGTTAGAACAGAGAATATATGAAATGCCAGTAAATTTGAACATTTCTGTAAAGTGGACCATTTCCTAGCTCCTAAAGTTTACCAACACTGACACAAGAGGAAATCATTTAAGTTCATCATGTCTGCCCTTGGCATTCTCGGAACGCCCTGGCCTCAGAATGCAGCCTCTGTGGTCCATGGTAACCTGCAGAGAGGGGGCGGGGCTGAGGGAGGTTGGAACACTGCCCTCACTGAGGGAGTGGGTGTGGCCATCTCTGCTGTGACTGAACAAAGGGCAGGGGAGCAGGGGGCCCAGGGCAGGGCCCTCAGAGCCCGGCAGGCCCAGTGGAGTGTCACAAGTTTTTAGGCCCAGGCCAAAGGGCGCCTTCTTTGTCTGCACAGCTGCCCAAACTCTCACCTTTCCACTCAGGACGCCCTCTTACTTGAAGTGTGTGTGGAACGTGTCCACGCAGTACACCGCGCTGCACAGC
Organism: Mesoplodon mirus; assembly: GCF_964341445.2. Classification (NCBI taxonomy): domain Eukaryota; kingdom Metazoa; phylum Chordata; class Mammalia; order Artiodactyla; family Ziphiidae; genus Mesoplodon; species Mesoplodon mirus. The sequence continues at coordinate 119,074,964 of NC_138976.1, read as the reverse complement.
TAAGCATAGTTCTGGGCATCGTAGCTTCCTGCAAGGTGACCGAAGTTCGCAGGCAGATGGGTCCCTGGGACACACGCGGAGGGGCTCCTGCCCGGGTCACACTCCGCCCACTGCCCCTGCCCCAGATCGGGGGCCGCAAAGCAGCCCTGTCTGAGTCCCCTGCCTCTAGAGGGAGTATTGGACCAACACTTGTAGAAAACGGGGTCCTTGCGGGCCACTCGTTGGAGGGACACAAATAAATCTTTGCCGACTTTCTGCTGAAACTTACGACCGTTCACACCTAAGCCTCTTACAAGGTCAGCTGTTTAGCTAAACATGAGCTCATGATCTAAATTTACACAATATTGAAGAAAGCAGCTACAAGGGGAGACAATCAGCCAAAACCATCAATACCAGAATTAGATTCCCAAGGCCATCCATCAGATGTAGGAATAATCGGGTGCAAGGCAGAAAATATACATAAAACTGGAACTGAAACAAGGCACAAGGATGTTTTCAAAGACTGGTAGGATCTCTAAAACATTTTTCAAGGACATGTCATTGATAAAGCTAAATACTCCAAGGTTGTGTAATACAACAGATTAATCATTGAGAAGAGTGAAATTATGCTGTTTTGAAAACTATGGCAGGTCAGATTTTCTGCCTAATTATATAAGAAGATTTCTCTAAAAAATACACATTATTTCAAAGACTTATTGGCTGTGAAATAAGTTAAGGGTATTTCAAATGGCTTGTCTGCAAAGAAAGGTGAGATGTAGGGAATTACAGAAAGTCGAGGGGAAAATAGGTCAATATATACATTGCTGTATGGTGAACTAAGCCTTAGGCCAGCAACAATGGAGAGGACCTGACCCTTAGACACGTACAAGTAAGCTGGAATCTTCAAAAGTTCAAATCTTTATAAGTAAAAAGATTTATTAAAATGAATAACCAAGTGTTTTAATTGACATCAGAAGATGAAAACAATAAACCCTGAGAACATAGAGAAAAGATAAATAAAGATATGAGCAGAACTTAATACAACAGAAAACGTATAAAATTCAGGTGATTTAGTAAGTCCAAAGAATCTTCTTTGAAAAGATTTAAAAGACACACTTTGATTAAGGAAAACCAAAACATAAGTAAAGAATATACAGAAAGAGTCAGGACAATGTTAGAGCAGACAATATATGAAATGCCAGTAAATTTGAACATTTCTGTCAAGTGGACCATTTCCTAGCTCCTAAAGTTTACCAACACTGACACAAGAGGAAATCATTTAAGGTCATCATGTCTGCCCTTGGCATTCTCGGAACGCCCTGGCCTCAGAATGCAGCCTCTGTAGTTCATGGTAACCTGCGGAGAGGGGGCGGGGCTGAGGGAGGTTGGAACACTGCCCTCACTGAGGGAGTGGGTGTGGCCATCTCTGCTGTGACTGAACAAAGGGCAGGGGAGCAGGGGGCCCAGGGCAGGGTCCTCAGAGCCCGGCAGGCCCAGTGGAGTGTCACAAGCTTTTAGGCCCAGGCCAAAGGGCGCCTTCTTTGTCTGCACAGCTGCCCAAATTCTCACCTTCCCACTCAGGCCGCCCTCTTACTTGAAGTCTGTGTGGAACGTGTCCGCGCAGTATACCGCGCTGCACAGCTAAGCATAGGTCTGGGCATCGTAGTTTCCTGCCAGGTGACCGAAGTTCGCAGGCAAATGTGTCCCTGGGACACACGCGGAGAGGCTCCTGCCCGGGTCACAGGCCGCCCACTGCCCCTGCCCCATATCGGTAGCCGCAAAGCAGCCCTGTCTGAGTCACCTGCCTCTAGAGGGAGTATTGGACCAACACTTGTAGAAAACGGGGTCCTTGCGGGCCACTCATTGGAGGGACACAAATAAATCTTTGCCGACTTTCTGCTGAAACTTACGAGCGTTCACACCTAAGCCTCTTACAAGGTCAGCTGTTTAGCTAAACATGAGCTCATGATCTAAATTTACACAATATTGAGAAAGCAGCTACAAGCGGAGACAATCAGCCAAAACCATCAATACCAGAATTAGATTCCCAAGGCCGTCCATCAGATGTAGGAATAATCGGGTGCAAGGCAGAAAATATACATAAAACTGGAACTGAAACAAGGCACAAGGATGTTTTCAAAGACTGGTAGGATCTCTAAAACATTTTTCAAGGACATGTCATTGATAAAGCTAAATACTCCAAGGTTGTGTAATACAACAGATTAATCATTGAGAAGAGTGAAATTATGCTGTTTTGAAAACTATGGCAGGTCAGATTTTCTGCCTAATTATATAAGAAGATTTCTCTAAAAAATACACATTATTTCAAAGACTTATTGGCTGTGAAATAAGTTAAGGGTGTTTCAAATGGCTTGTCTGCAAAGAAAGGTGAGATGTAGGGAATCACAGAAAGTCGAGGGGAAAATAGGTCAATATATACATTGCTGTATGGTGAACTAAGCCTTAGGCCAGCAACAATGGAGAGGACCTGACCCTTAGACACGTACAAGTAAGCTGGAATCTTCAAAAGTTCAAATCTTTATAAGTAAAAAGATTTATTAAAATGAATAACCAAGTGTTTTAATTGACATCAGAAGATGAAAACAATAAACCCTGAGAACATAGAGAAAAGATAAATAAAGTTATGAGCAGAACTTAATACAACAGAAAACGTATAAAATTCAGGTGATTTAGTAAGTCCAAAGAATCTTCTTTGAAAAGATTGAAAAGACACACTTTGATTAAGGAAAACCAAAACATAAGTAAAGAATATACAGAAAGAGTCAGGACAATGTTAGAGCAGAGAATATATGAAATGCCAGTAAATTTGAACATTTCTGTAGAGTGGACCATTTCCTAGCTCCTAAAGTTTACCAACACTCACACAACAGGAAATCATTTAAGGTCATCATGTCTGCCCTTGGCATTCTCGGAACGCCCTGGCCTCAGAATGCAGCCTCTGTAGTCCATGGTAACCTGCGGAGAGGGGTCGGGTCTGAGGCAGGTTGGAACACTGCCCTCACTGAGCGAGTGGGTGTGGCCATCTCTGCTGTGACTGAACAAAGGGCAGGGGAGAAGGGGGCCCAGGGCAGGGCCCTCAGAGCCCGGCAGGCCCAGTGGAGTGTCACAAGTTTTTAGGCCCAGGCCAAAGGGCGCCTTCTTTGTCTGCACAGCTGCCCAAACTCTCACCTTTCCACTCAGGCCGCCCTCTTACTTGAAGTGTGTGTGGAACGTGTCTGTGCAGTATACCGCGCTGCACAGCTAAGCATAGGTCTGGGCATCGTAGCTTCCTGCCAGGTGACCGAAGTTTGCAGGCAGATGGGTCCCTGGGACACACGCGGAGGGGCTCCTGCCCGGGTCACAGGCCGCCCACTGCCCCTGCCCCATATCGGGGGCCGCAAAGCAGCCCTGTCTGAGTCCCCTGCCTCTAGAGGGAGTATTGGACCAACACTTGTAGAAAACGGGGTCCTTGCGGGCCACTCATTGGAGGGACACAAATAAATCTTTGCCGACTTTCTGCTGAAACTTACGAGCGTTCACACCTAAGCCTCTTACAAGGTCAGCTGTTTAGCTAAACATGAGCTCATGATCTAAATTTACACAATATTGAAGAAAGCAGCTACAAGGGGAGACAATCAGCCAAAACCATCAATACCAGAATTAGATTCCCAAGGCCATCCATCAGATGTAGGAATAATCGGGTGCAAGGCAGAAAATATACATAAAACTGGAACTGAAACAAGGCACAAGGATGTTTTCAAAGACTGGCAGGATCTCTAAAACATTTTTCAAGGACATGTCATTGATAAAGCTAAATACTCCAAGGTTGTGTAATACAACAGATTAATCATTGAGAAGAGTGAAATTATGCTGTTTTGAAAACTATGGCAGGTCAGATTTTCTGCCTAATTATATAAGAAGATTTCTCTAAAAAATACACATTATTTCAAAGACTTATTGGCTGTGAAATAAGTTAAGGGTATTTCAAATGGCTTGTCTGCAAAGAAAGGTGAGATGTAGGGAATCACAGAAAGTCGAGGGGAAAATAGGTCAATATATACATTGCTGTATGGTGAACTAAGCCTTAGGCCAGCAACAATGGAGAGGACCTGACCCTTAGACACGTACAAGTAAGCTGGAATCTTCAAAAGTTCAAATCTTTATAAGTAAAAAGATTTATTAAAATGAATAACCAAGTGTTTTAATTGACATCAGAAGATGAAAACAATAAACCCTGAGAACATAGAGAACAGATAAATAAAGATATGAGCAGAACTTAATACAACAGAAAACGTATAAAATTCAGGTGATTTAGTAAGTCCAAAGAATTTTCTTTGAAAATATTTAAAAGACACACTTTGATTAAGGAAAACCAAAACATAAGTAAAGAATATACAGAAAGAGTCAGGACAATGTTAGAACAGAGAATATATGAAATGCCAGTAAATTTGAACATTTCTGTAAAGTGGACCATTTCCTAGCTCCTAAAGTTTACCAACACTGACACAAGAGGAAATCATTTAAGTTCATCATGTCTGCCCTTGGCATTCTCGGAACGCCCTGGCCTCAGAATGCAGCCTCTGTGGTCCATGGTAACCTGCAGAGAGGGGGCGGGGCTGAGGGAGGTTGGAACACTGCCCTCACTGAGGGAGTGGGTGTGGCCATCTCTGCTGTGACTGAACAAAGGGCAGGGGAGCAGGGGGCCCAGGGCAGGGCCCTCAGAGCCCGGCAGGCCCAGTGGAGTGTCACAAGTTTTTAGGCCCAGGCCAAAGGGCGCCTTCTTTGTCTGCACAGCTGCCCAAACTCTCACCTTTCCACTCAGGACGCCCTCTTACTTGAAGTGTGTGTGGAACGTGTCCACGCAGTACACCGCGCTGCACAGCTAAGCATAGTTCTGGGCATCGTAGCTTCCTGCAAGGTGACCGAAGTTCGCAGGCAGATGGGTCCCTGGGACACACGCGGAGGGGCTCCTGCCCGGGTCACACTCCGCCCACTGCCCCTGCCCCAGATCGGGGGCCGCAAAGCAGCCCTGTCTGAGTCCCCTGCCTCTAGAGGGAGTATTGGACCAACACTTGTAGAAAACGGGGTCCTTGCGGGCCACTCGTTGGAGGGACACAAATAAATCTTTGCCGACTTTCTGCTGAAACTTACGACCGTTCACACCTAAGCCTCTTACAAGGTCAGCTGTTTAGCTAAACATGAGCTCATGATCTAAATTTACACAATATTGAAGAAAGCAGCTACAAGGGGAGACAATCAGCCAAAACCATCAATACCAGAATTAGATTCCCAAGGCCATCCATCAGATGTAGGAATAATCGGGTGCAAGGCAGAAAATATACATAAAACTGGAACTGAAACAAGGCACAAGGATGTTTTCAAAGACTGGTAGGATCTCTAAAACATTTTTCAAGGACATGTCATTGATAAAGCTAAATACTCCAAGGTTGTGTAATACAACAGATTAATCATTGAGAAGAGTGAAATTATGCTGTTTTGAAAACTATGGCAGGTCAGATTTTCTGCCTAATTATATAAGAAGATTTCTCTAAAAAATACACATTATTTCAAAGACTTATTGGCTGTGAAATAAGTTAAGGGTATTTCAAATGGCTTGTCTGCAAAGAAAGGTGAGATGTAGGGAATTACAGAAAGTCGAGGGGAAAATAGGTCAATATATACATTGCTGTATGGTGAACTAAGCCTTAGGCCAGCAACAATGGAGAGGACCTGACCCTTAGACACGTACAAGTAAGCTGGAATCTTCAAAAGTTCAAATCTTTATAAGTAAAAAGATTTATTAAAATGAATAACCAAGTGTTTTAATTGACATCAGAAGATGAAAACAATAAACCCTGAGAACATAGAGAAAAGATAAATAAAGATATGAGCAGAACTTAATACAACAGAAAACGTATAAAATTCAGGTGATTTAGTAAGTCCAAAGAATCTTCTTTGAAAAGATTTAAAAGACACACTTTGATTAAGGAAAACCAAAACATAAGTAAAGAATATACAGAAAGAGTCAGGACAATGTTAGAGCAGACAATATATGAAATGCCAGTAAATTTGAACATTTCTGTCAAGTGGACCATTTCCTAGCTCCTAAAGTTTACCAACACTGACACAAGAGGAAATCATTTAAGGTCATCATGTCTGCCCTTGGCATTCTCGGAACGCCCTGGCCTCAGAATGCATCCTCTGTTGTCCATGGTAACCTGCGGAGAGGGGGCGGGGCTGAGGGAGGTTGGAACACTGCCCTCACTGAGGGAGTGGGTGTGGCCATCTCTGCTGTGACTGAACAAAGGGCAGGGGAGCAGGGGGCCCAGGGCAGGGCCCTCAGAGCCCGGCAGGCCCAGTGGAGTGTCACAAGCTTTTAGGCCCAGGCCAAAGGGTGCCTTCTTTGTCTGCACAGCTGCCCAAACTCTCACCTTTCCACTCAGGCCACCCTCTTATTTGAAGTGTGTGTGGAACGTGTCCGCGCAGTATACCGCGCTGCACAGCTAAGCATAGGTCTGGGCATCGTAGCTTCCTGCCATGTGACCGAAGTTCGCAGGCAGATGGGTCCCTGGGACACACGCGGAGAGTCTCCGGCGCGGGTCACAGGCCGCCCACGGCCCCTGCCCCAGATCGGGGACCGCAAAGCAGCCCTGTCTGAGTCCCCTGCCTCTAGAGGGAGTATTGGACCAACACTTGTAGAAAACGGGGTCCTTGCGGGCCACTCATTGGAGGGACACAAATAAATCTTTGCCGACTTTCTGCTGAAACTTACGAGCGTTCACACCTAAGCCTCTTACAAGGTCAGCTGTTTAGCTAAACACGAGCTCATGATCTAAATTTACACAATAATGAAGAAAGCAGCTACAAGGGGAGACAATCAGCCAAAACCATCAATACCAGAATTAGATTCCCAAGGCCAACCATCAGATGTAGGAATAATCGGGTGCAAGGCAGAAAATATACATAAAACTGGAACTGAAACAAGGCACAAGGATGTTTTCAAAGACTGGTAGGATCTCTAAAACATTTTTCAAGGACATGTCATTGATAAAGCTAAATACTCCAAGGTTGTGTAATACAACAGATTAATCATTGAGAAGAGTGAAATTATGCTGTTTTGAAAACTATGGCAGGTCAGATTTTCTGCCTAATTATATAAGAAGATTTCTCTAAAAAATACACATTATTTCAAAGCCTTATTGGCTGTGAAATAAGTTAAGGGTATTTCAAATGGCTTGTCTGCAAAGAAAGGTGAGATGTAGGGAATCACAGAAAGTCGAGGGGAAAATAGGTCAATATATACATTGCTGTATGGTGAACTAAGCCTTAGGCCAGCAACAATGGAGAGGACCTGACCCTTAGACACGTACAAGTAAGCTGGAATCTTCAAAAGTTCAAATCTTTATAAGTAAAAAGATTTATTAAAATGAATAACCAAGTGTTTTAATTGACATCAGAAGATGAAAACAATAAACCCTGAGAACATAGAGAAAAGATAAATAAAGATATGAGCAGAACTTAATACAACAGAAAACGTATAAAATTCAGGTGATTTAGTAAGTCCAAAGAATCTTCTTTGAAAAGATTTAAAAGACACACTTTGATTAAGGAAAACCAAAACATAAGTAAAGAATATACAGAAAGAGTCAGGACAATGTTAGAGCAGACAATATATGAAATGCCAGTAAATTTGAACATTTCTGTAAAGTGGACCATTTCCTAGCTCCTAAAGTTTACCAACACTGACACAAGAGGAAATCATTTAAGGTCATGATGTCTACCCTTGGCATTCTCGGAACGCCCTGGCCTCAGAATGTAGCCTCTGTAGTCCATGGTAACCTGCGGAGAGGGGGCGGAGCTGAGGGAGGTTGGAACACTGCCCTCACTGAGGGAGTGGGTGTGGCCATCTCTGCTGTGACTGAACAAAGGGCAGGGGAGCAGCGGGCCAAGAGCAGGGCCCTCAGAGCCAGGCAGGCCCAGTGGAGTGTCACAAGCTTTTAGGCCCAGGCCAAAGGGTGCCTTCTTTGTCTGCACAGCTGCCCAAACTCTCACCTTTCCACTCAGGCCACCCTCTTACTTGAAGTGTGTGTGGAACGTGTCCGCGCAGTATACCGCGCTGCACAGCTAAGCATAGGTCTGGGCATCGTAGCTTCCTGACATGTGACCGAAGTTCGAAGGAAGATGGGTCCCTGGGACACACGCGGAGAGGCTCCCGCGCGGGTCACAGGCCTCCCACGGCCCCTGCCCCAGATCGGGGGCCGCAAAGCAGCCCTGTCTGAGTCCCCTGCCTCTAGAGGGAGTATTGGACCAACACTTGTAAAAAACGGGGTCCTTGCGGGCCACTCATTGGAGGGACACTAATAAATCTTTGCCGACTTTCTGCTGAAACTTACGAGCGTTCACACCTAAGCCTCTTACAAGGTCAGCTGTTTAGCTAAACATGAGCTCATGATCTAAATTTACACAATATTGAAGAAAGCAGCTACAAGGGGAGACAATCAGCCAAAACCATCAATACCAGAATTAGATTCCCAAGGCCATCCATCAGATGTAGGAATAATCGGGTGCAAGGCAGAAAATATACATAAAACTGGAACTGAAACAAGGCACAAGGATGTTTTCAAAGACTGTTAGGTTCTCTAAAACATTTTTCAAGGACATGTCATTGATAAAGCTAAATACTCCAAGGTTGTGTAATACAACAGATTAATCATTGAGAAGAGTGAAATTATGCTGTTTTGAAAACTATGGCAGGTCAGATTTTCTGCCTAATTATATAAGAAGATTTCTCTAAAAAATACACATTATTTCAAAGACTTATTGGCTGTGAAATAAGTTAAGGGTATTTCAAATGGCTTGTCTGCACAAAAAGGTGAGATGTAGGGAATCACAGAAAGTCGAGGGGAAAATAGGTCAATATATACATTGCTGTATGGTGAACTAAGCCTTAGGCCAGCAACAATGGAGAGGACCTGACCCTTAGACACGTACAAGTAAGCTGGAATCTTCAAAAGTTCAAATCTTTATAAGTAAAAAGATTTATTAAAATGAATAACCAAGTGTTTTAATTGACATCAGAAGATGAAAACAATAAACCCTGAGAACATAGAGAAAAGATAAATAAAGTTATGAGCAGAACTTAATACAACAGAAAACGTATAAAATTCAGGTGATTTAGTAAGTCCAAAGAATCTTCTTTGAAAAGAATTAAAAGACACACTTTGTTTAAGGAAAACCAAAACATAAGTAAAGAATATACAGAAAGAGTCAGGACAATGTTAGAGCAGAGAATATATGAAATGCCAGTAAATTTGAACATTTCTGTCAAGTGGACCATTTCCTAGCTCCTAAAGTTTACCAACACTGACACAAGAGGAAATCATTTAAGGTCATCATGTCTGCCCTTGGCATTCTCGGAACGCCCTGGCCTCAGAATGCAGCCTCTGTAGTCCATGGTAACCTGCGGAGAGGGGGCGGGGCTGAGGGAGGTTGGAACACTGCCCTCACTGAGGGAGTGGGTGTGGCCATCTCTGCTGTGACTGAACAAAGGGCAGGGGAGCAGGGGGCCCAGGGCAGGGCCCTCAGAGCCCGGCAGGCCCAGTGGAGTGTCACAAGCTTTTAGGCCCAGGCCAAAGGGCGCCTTCTTTGTCTGCACAGCTGCCCAAATTCTCACCTTTCCACTCAGGCCGCCCTCTTACTTGAAGTGTGTGTGGAACGTGTCCGCGCAGTATACCGCGCTGCACAGCTAAGCATAGGTCTGGGCATCGTAGCTTCCTGCCAGGTGACCGAAGTTCGCAGGCAGATGGGTCCCTGGGACACACACGGAGAGGCTCCTGCCCGGGTCACAGGCCGCCCACTGCCCCTGCCCCAGATCGGGTGCCGCAAAGCAGCCCTGTCTGAGTCACCTGCCTCTAGAGGGAGTATTGGACCAACACTTGTAGGAAACGGGGTCCTTGTGGGCCACTCATTGGAGGGACACAAATAAATCTTTGCCGACTTTCTGCTGAAACTTACGAGCGTTCACACCTAAGCCTCTTACAAGGTCAGCTGTTTAGCTAAACATGAGCTCATGATCCAAATTCACACAATATTGAAGAAAGCAGCTACAAGGGGAGACAATCAGCCAAAACCATCAATACCAGAATTAGATTCCCAAGGCCATCCATCAGATGTAGGAATAATCGGGTGCAAGGCAGAAAATATACATAAAACTGGAACTGAAACAAGGCACAAGGATGTTTTCAAAGACTGGTAGGATCTCTAAAACATTTTTCAAGGACATGTCATTAATAAAGCTAAATACTCCAAGGTTGTGTAAAACAACAGATTAATCATTGAGAAGAGTGAAATTATGCTGTTTTGAAAACTATGGCAGGTCAGATTTTCTGCCTAATTATATAAGAAGATTTCTCTAAAAAATACACATTATTTCAAAGACTTATTGGCTGTGAAATAAGTTTAGGGTATTTCAAATGGCTTGTCTGCAAAGAAAGGTGAGATGTAGGGAATCACAGAAAGTCGAGGGGAAAATAAGTCAATATATACATTGCTGTATGGTGAACTAAGCCTTAGGCCAGCAACAATGGAGAGGACCTGACCCTTAGACACGTACAAGTAAGCTGGAATCTTCAAAAGTTCAAATCTTTATAAGTAAAAAGATTTATTAAAATGAATAACCAAGTGTTTTAATTGACATCAGAAGATGAAAACAATAAACCCTGAGAACATAGAGAAAAGATAAATAAAGTTATGAGAAGAACTTAATACAACAGAAAACGTATAAAATTCAGGTGATTTAGTAAGTCCAAAGAATCTTCTTTGAAAAGATTGAAAAGACACACTTTGATTAAGGAAAACCAAAACATAAGTAAAGAATATACAGAAAGAGTCAGGACAATGTTAGAGCAGAGAATATATGAAATGCCAGTAAATTTGAACATTTCTGTAAAGTGGACCATTTCCTAGCTCCTAAAGTTTACCAACACTGACACAAGAGGAAATCATTTAAGGTCATCATGTCTGCCCTTGGCATTCTCGGAACGCCCTGGCCTCAGAATGCAGCCTCTGTGGTCCATGGTAACCTGCAGAGAGGGGGCGGGGCTGAGGGAGGTTGGAACACTGCCCTCACTGAGGGAGTGGGTGTGGCCATCTCTGCTGTGACTGAACAAAGGGCAGGGGAGCAGGGGGCCCAGGGCAGGGCCCTCAGAGCCCGGCAGGCCCAGTGGAGTGTCACAAGTTTTTAGGCCCAGGCCAAAGGGCGCCTTCTTTGTCTGCACAGCTGCCCAAACTCTCACCTTTCCACTCAGGCCGCCCTCTTACTTGAAGTGTGTGTGGAACGTGTCCGCGCAGTACACCGCGCTGCACAGCTAAGCATAGTTCTGGGCATCGCAGCTTCCTGCAAGGTGACCGAAGTTCGCAGGCAGATGGGTCCCTGGGACACACGCGGAGGGGCTCCTGCCCGGGTCACACTCCGCCCACTGCCCCTGCCCCAGATTGGGGGCCGCAAAGCAGCCCTGTCTGAGTCCCCTGCCTCTAGAGGGAGTATTGGACCAACACTTGTAGAAAACGGGGTCCTTGCGGGCCACTCGTTGGAGGGACACAAATAAATCTTTGCCGACTTTTTGCTGAAACTTACGAGCGTTCATACCTAAGCCTCTTACAAGGTCAGCTGTTTAGCTAAACATGAGCTCATGATCTAAATTTACACAATAATGAAGAAAGCAGCTACAAGGGGAGACAATCAGCCAAAACCATCAATACCAGAATTAGATTCCCAAGGCCATCCATCAGATGAAGGAATAATCGGGTGCAAGGCAGAAAATATACATAAAACTGGAACTGAAACAAGGCACAAGGATGTTTTCAAAGACTGGTAGGATCTCTAAAACATTTTTCAAGGACATGTCATTGATAAAGCTAAATACTCCAAGGTTGTGTAATACAACAGATTAATCATTGAGAAGAGTGAAATTATGCTGTTTTGAAAACTATGGCAGGTCAGATTTTCTGCCTAATTCTATAAGAAAATTTCTCTAAAAAATACACATTATTTCAAAGACTTATTGGCTGTGAAATAAGTTAAGGGTATTTCAAATGGCTTGTCTGCAAAGAAAGGTGAGATGTAGGGAATCACAGAAAGTCGAGGGGAAAATAGGTCAATATATACATTGCTGTATGGTGAACTAAGCCTTAGGCCAGCAACAATGGAGAGGACCTGACACTTAGACACTTACAAGTAAGCTGGAACCTTCAAAAGTTCAAATCTTTATAAGTAAAAAGATTTATTAAAATGAATAACCAAGTGTTTTAATTGACATCAGAAGATGAAAACAATAAACCCTGAGAACATAGAGAACAGATAAATAAAGATATGAGCAGAACTTAATACAACAGAAAACGTATAATATTCAGGTGATTTAGTAAGTCCAAAGAATCTTCTTTGAAAAGAATTAAAAGACACACTTTGATTAAGGAAAACCAAAACATAAGTAAAGAATATACAGAAAGAGTCAGGACAATGTTAGAGCAGAGAATATATGAAATGCCAGTAAATTTGAACATTTCTGTCAAGTGGACCATTTCCTAGCTCCTAAAGTTTACCAACACTGACACAAGAGGAAATCATTTAAGGTCATCATGTCTGCCCTTGGCATTCTCGGAACGCCCTGGCCTCAGATTGCAGCCTCTGTAGTCCATGGTAACCTGCGGAGAGGGGGCGGGGCTGAGGGAGGTTGGAACACTGCCCTCACTGAGGGAGTGGGTGTGGCCATCTCTGCTGTGACTGAACAAAGGGCAGGGGAGCAGGGGGCCCAGGGCAGGGCCCTCAGAGCCCGGCAGGCCCAGTGGAGTGTCACAAGCTTTTAGGCCCAGGCCAAAGGGCGCCTTCTTTGTCTGCACAGCTGCCCAAATTCTCACCTTTCCACTCAGGCCGCCCTCTTACTTGAAGTCTGTGTGGAACGTGTCCGCGCAGTATACCGCGCTGCACAGCTAAGCATAGGTCTGGGCATCGTAGCTTCCTGCCAGGTGACCGAAGTTCGCAGGCAGATGGGTCCCTGGGACACACGCGGAGAGGCTCCTGCCCGGGTCACAGGCCGCCCACTACCCCTGCCCCATATCGGGAGCCGCAAAGCAGCCCTGTCTGAGTCACCTGCCCCTAGAGGGAGTATTGGACCAACACTTGTAGAAAACGGGGTCCTTGTGGGCCACTCATTGGAGGGACACAAATAAATCTTTGCCGACTTTCTGCTGAAACTTACGACCGTTCACACCTAAGCCTCTTACAAGGTCAGCTGTTTAGCTAAACATGAGCTCATGATCTAAATTTACACAATATTGAAGAAAGCAGCTACAAGGAGAGACAATCAGCCAAAACCATCAATACCAGAATTAGATTCCCAAGGCCATCCATCAGATGTAGGAATAATCGGGTGCAAGGCAGAAAATATACATAAAACTGGAACTGAAACAAGGCACAAGGATGTTTTCAAAGACTGGTAGGATCTCTAAAACATTTTTCAAGGACATGTCATTAATAAAGCTAAATACTCCAAGGTTGTGTAATACAACAGATTAATCATTGAGAAGAGTGAAATTATGCTGTTTTGAAAACTATGGCAGGTCAGATTTTCTGCCTAATTATATAAGAAGATTTCTCTAAAAAATACACATTATTTCAAAGACTTATTGGCTGTGAAATAAGTTTAGGGTATTTCAAATGGCTTGTCTGCAAAGAAAGGTGAGATGTAGGGAATCACAGAAAGTCGAGGGGAAAATAAGTCAATATATACATTGCTGTATGGTGAACTAAGCCTTAGGCCAGCAACAATGGAGAGGACCTGACCCTTAGACACGTACAAGTAAGCTGGAATCTTCAAAAGTTCAAATCTTTATAAGTAAAAAGATTTATTAAAATGAATAACCAAGTGTTTTAATTGACATCAGAAGATGAAAACAATAAACCCTGAGAACATAGAGAAAAGATAAATAAAGTTATGAGCAGAACTTAATACAACAGAAAACGTATAAAATTCAGGTGATTTAGTAAGTCCAAAGAATCTTCTTTGAAAAGATTGAAAAGACACACTTTGATTAAGGAAAACCAAAACATAAGTAAAGAATATACAGAAAGAGTCAGGACAATGTTAGAGCAGAGAATATATGAAATGCCAGTAAATTTGAACATTTCTGTAAAGTGGACCATTTCCTAGCTCCTAAAGTATACCAACACTGACACAAGAGGAAATCATTTAAGGTCATCATGTCTGCCCTTGGCATTCTCGGAACGCCCTGGCCTCAGAATGCAGCCTCTGTGGTCCATGGTAACCTGCAGAGAGGGGGCGGGGCTGAGGGAGGTTGGAACACTGCCCTCACTGAGGGAGTGGGTGTGGCCATCTCTGCTGTGACTGAACAAAGGGCAGGGGAGCAGGGGGCCCAGGGCAGGGCCCTCAGAGCCCGGCAGGCCCAGTGGAGTGTCACAAGTTTTAAGCCCAGGCCAAAGGGCGCCTTCTTTGTCTGCACAGCTGCCCAAACTCTCACCTTTCCACTCAGGCCGCCCTCTTACTTGAAGTGTGTGTGGAACGTGTCCGCGCAGTACACCGCGCTGCACAGCTAAGCATAGTTCTGGGCATCGCAGCTTCCTGCAAGGTGACCGAAGTTCGCAGGCAGATGGGTCCTTGGGACACACGCGGAGGGGCTCCTGCCCAGGTCACACTCCGCCCACTGCCCCTGCCCCAGATCGGGGGCCGCAAAGCAGCCCTGTCTGAGTCCCCTGCCTCTAGAGGGAGTATTGGACCAACACTTGTAGAAAACGGGGTCCTTGCGGGCCACTCGTTGGAGGGACACAAATAAATCTTTGCCGACTTTCTGCTGAAACTTACGACCGTTCACACCTAAGCCTCTTACAAGGTCAGCTGTTTAGCTAAACATGAGCTCATGATCTAAATTTACACAATATTGAAGAAAGCAGCTACAAGGGGAGACAATCAGCCAAAACCATCAATACCAGAATTAGATTCCCAAGGCCATCCATCAGATGTAGGAATAATCGGGTGCAAGGCAGAAAATATACATAAAACTGGAACTGAAACAAGGCACAAGGATGTTTTCAAAGACTGGTAGGATCTCTAAAACATTTTTCAAGGACATGTCATTAATAAAGCTAAATACTCCAAGGTTGTGTAAAACAACA
This sequence comes from Mesoplodon mirus, assembly GCF_964341445.2. Classification (NCBI taxonomy): domain Eukaryota; kingdom Metazoa; phylum Chordata; class Mammalia; order Artiodactyla; family Ziphiidae; genus Mesoplodon; species Mesoplodon mirus. Next base: position 119,059,798 of record NC_138976.1, on the reverse strand, counting down.
GATTAATCATTGAGAAGAGTGAAATTATGCTGTTTTGAAAACTATGGCAGGTCAGATTTTCTGCCTAATTATATAAGAAGATTTCTCTAAAAAATACACATTATTTCAAAGACTTATTGGCTGTGAAATAAGTTTAGGGTATTTCAAATGGCTTGTCTGCAAAGAAAGGTGAGATGTAGGGAATCACAGAAAGTCGAGGGGAAAATAAGTCAATATATACATTGCTGTATGGTGAACTAAGCCTTAGGCCAGCAACAATGGAGAGGACCTGACCCTTAGACACGTACAAGTAAGCTGGAATCTTCAAAAGTTCAAATCTTTATAAGTAAAAAGATTTATTAAAATGAATAACCAAGTGTTTTAATTGACATCAGAAGATGAAAACAATAAACCCTGAGAACATAGAGAAAAGATAAATAAAGTTATGAGCAGAACTTAATACAACAGAAAACGTATAAAATTCAGGTGATTTAGTAAGTCCAAAGAATCTTCTTTGAAAAGATTGAAAAGACACACTTTGATTAAGGAAAACCAAAACATAAGTAAAGAATATACAGAAAGAGTCAGGACAATGTTAGAGCAGAGAATATATGAAATGCCAGTAAATTTGAACATTTCTGTAAAGTGGACCATTTCCTAGCTCCTAAAGTTTACCAACACTGACACAAGAGGAAATCATTTAAGGTCATCATGTCTGCCCTTGGCATTCTCGGAACGCCCTGGCCTCAGAATGCAGCCTCTGTGGTCCATGGTAACCTGCAGAGAGGGGGCGGGGCTGAGGGAGGTTGGAACACTGCCCTCACTGAGGGAGTGGGTGTGGCCATCTCTGCTGTGACTGAACAAAGGGCAGGGGAGCAGGGGGCCCAGGGCAGGGCCCTCAGAGCCCGGCAGGCCCAGTGGAGTGTCACAAGTTTTTAGGCCCAGGCCAAAGGGCGCCTTCTTTGTCTGCACAGCTGCCCAAACTCTCACCTTTCCACTCAGGCCGCCCTCTTACTTGAAGTGTGTGTGGAACGTGTCCGCGCAGTACACCGCGCTGCACAGCTAAGCATAGTTCTGGGCATCGCAGCTTCCTGCAAGGTGACCGAAGTTCGCAGGCAGATGGGTCCCTGGGACACACGCGGAGGGGCTCCTGCCCGGGTCACACTCCGCCCACTGCCCCTGCCCCAGATTGGGGGCCGCAAAGCAGCCCTGTCTGAGTCCCCTGCCTCTAGAGGGAGTATTGGACCAACACTTGTAGAAAACGGGGTCCTTGCGGGCCACTCGTTGGAGGGACACAAATAAATCTTTGCCGACTTTTTGCTGAAACTTACGAGCGTTCATACCTAAGCCTCTTACAAGGTCAGCTGTTTAGCTAAACATGAGCTCATGATCTAAATTTACACAATAATGAAGAAAGCAGCTACAAGGGGAGACAATCAGCCAAAACCATCAATACCAGAATTAGATTCCCAAGGCCATCCATCAGATGAAGGAATAATCGGGTGCAAGGCAGAAAATATACATAAAACTGGAACTGAAACAAGGCACAAGGATGTTTTCAAAGACTGGTAGGATCTCTAAAACATTTTTCAAGGACATGTCATTGATAAAGCTAAATACTCCAAGGTTGTGTAATACAACAGATTAATCATTGAGAAGAGTGAAATTATGCTGTTTTGAAAACTATGGCAGGTCAGATTTTCTGCCTAATTCTATAAGAAAATTTCTCTAAAAAATACACATTATTTCAAAGACTTATTGGCTGTGAAATAAGTTAAGGGTATTTCAAATGGCTTGTCTGCAAAGAAAGGTGAGATGTAGGGAATCACAGAAAGTCGAGGGGAAAATAGGTCAATATATACATTGCTGTATGGTGAACTAAGCCTTAGGCCAGCAACAATGGAGAGGACCTGACCCTTAGACACTTACAAGTAAGCTGGAACCTTCAAAAGTTCAAATCTTTATAAGTAAAAAGATTTATTAAAATGAATAACCAAGTGTTTTAATTGACATCAGAAGATGAAAACAATAAACCCTGAGAACATAGAGAACAGATAAATAAAGATATGAGCAGAACTTAATACAACAGAAAACGTATAATATTCAGGTGATTTAGTAAGTCCAAAGAATCTTCTTTGAAAAGAATTAAAAGACACACTTTGATTAAGGAAAACCAAAACATAAGTAAAGAATATACAGAAAGAGTCAGGACAATGTTAGAGCAGAGAATATATGAAATGCCAGTAAATTTGAACATTTCTGTCAAGTGGACCATTTCCTAGCTCCTAAAGTTTACCAACACTGACACAAGAGGAAATCATTTAAGGTCATCATGTCTGCCCTTGGCATTCTCGGAACGCCCTGGCCTCAGATTGCAGCCTCTGTAGTCCATGGTAACCTGCGGAGAGGGGGCGGGGCTGAGGGAGGTTGGAACACTGCCCTCACTGAGGGAGTGGGTGTGGCCATCTCTGCTGTGACTGAACAAAGGGCAGGGGAGCAGGGGGCCCAGGGCAGGGCCCTCAGAGCCCGGCAGGCCCAGTGGAGTGTCACAAGCTTTTAGGCCCAGGCCAAAGGGCGCCTTCTTTGTCTGCACAGCTGCCCAAATTCTCACCTTTCCACTCAGGCCGCCCTCTTACTTGAAGTCTGTGTGGAACGTGTCCGCGCAGTATACCGCGCTGCACAGCTAAGCATAGGTCTGGGCATCGTAGCTTCCTGCCAGGTGACCGAAGTTCGCAGGCAGATGGGTCCCTGGGACACACGCGGAGAGGCTCCTGCCCGGGTCACAGGCCGCCCACTGCCCCTGCCCCATATCGGGAGCCGCAAAGCAGCCCTGTCTGAGTCACCTGCCCCTAGAGGGAGTATTGGACCAACACTTGTAGAAAACGGGGTCCTTGTGGGCCACTCATTGGAGGGACACAAATAAATCTTTGCCGACTTTCTGCTGAAACTTACGACCGTTCACACCTAAGCCTCTTACAAGGTCAGCTGTTTAGCTAAACATGAGCTCATGATCTAAATTTACACAATATTGAAGAAAGCAGCTACAAGGGGAGACAATCAGCCAAAACCATCAATACCAGAATTAGATTCCCAAGGCCATCCATCAGATGTAGGAATAATCGGGTGCAAGGCAGAAAATATACATAAAACTGGAACTGAAACAAGGCACAAGGATGTTTTCAAAGACTGGTAGGATCTCTAAAACATTTTTCAAGGACATGTCATTAATAAAGCTAAATACTCCAAGGTTGTGTAATACAACAGATTAATCATTGAGAAGAGTGAAATTATGCTGTTTTGAAAACTATGGCAGGTCAGATTTTCTGCCTAATTATATAAGAAGATTTCTCTAAAAAATACACATTATTTCAAAGACTTATTGGCTGTGAAATAAGTTTAGGGTATTTCAAATGGCTTGTCTGCAAAGAAAGGTGAGATGTAGGGAATCACAGAAAGTCGAGGGGAAAATAAGTCAATATATACATTGCTGTATGGTGAACTAAGCCTTAGGCCAGCAACAATGGAGAGGACCTGACCCTTAGACACGTACAAGTAAGCTGGAATCTTCAAAAGTTCAAATCTTTATAAGTAAAAAGATTTATTAAAATGAATAACCAAGTGTTTTAATTGACATCAGAAGATGAAAACAATAAACCCTGAGAACATAGAGAAAAGATAAATAAAGTTATGAGCAGAACTTAATACAACAGAAAACGTATAAAATTCAGGTGATTTAGTAAGTCCAAAGAATCTTCTTTGAAAAGATTGAAAAGACACACTTTGATTAAGGAAAACCAAAACATAAGTAAAGAATATACAGAAAGAGTCAGGACAATGTTAGAGCAGAGAATATATGAAATGCCAGTAAATTTGAACATTTCTGTAAAGTGGACCATTTCCTAGCTCCTAAAGTTTACCAACACTGACACAAGAGGAAATCATTTAAAGTCATCATGTCTGCCCTTGGCATTCTCGGAACGCCCTGGCCTCAGAATGCAGCCTCTGTGGTCCATGGTAACCTGCAGAGAGGGGGCGGGGCTGAGGGAGGTTGGAACACTGCCCTCACTGAGGGAGTGGGTGTGGCCATCTCTGCTGTGACTGAACAAAGGGCAGGGGAGCAGGGGGCCCAGGGCAGGGCCCTCAGAGCCCGGCAGGCCCAGTGGAGTGTCACAAGTTTTAAGCCCAGGCCAAAGGGCGCCTTCTTTGTCTGCACAGCTGCCCAAACTCTCACCTTTCCACTCAGGCCGCCCTCTTACTTGAAGTGTGTGTGGAACGTGTCCGCGCAGTACACCGCGCTGCACAGCTAAGCATAGTTCTGGGCATCGCAGCTTCCTGCAAGGTGACCGAAGTTCGCAGGCAGATGGGTCCTTGGGACACACGCGGAGGGGCTCCTGCCCGGGTCACACTCCGCCCACTGCCCCTGCCCCAGATCGGGGGCCGCAAAGCAGCCCTGTCTGAGTCCCCTGCCTCTAGAGGGAGTATTGGACCAACACTTGTAGAAAACGGGGTCCTTGCGGGCCACTCGTTGGAGGGACACAAATAAATCTTTGCCGACTTTTTGCTGAAACTTACGAGCGTTCATACCTAAGCCTCTTACAAGGTCAGCTGTTTAGCTAAACATGAGCTCATGATCTAAATTTACACAATAATGAAGAAAGCAGCTACAAGGGGAGACAATCAGCCAAAACCATCAATACCAGAATTAGATTCCCAAGGCCATCCATCAGATGAAGGAATAATCGGGTGCAAGGCAGAAAATATACATAAAACTGGAACTGAAACAAGGCACAAGGATGTTTTCAAAGACTGGTAGGATCTCTAAAACATTTTTCAAGGACATGTCATTGATAAAGCTAAATACTCCAAGGTTGTGTAATACAACAGATTAATCATTGAGAAGAGTGAAATTATGCTGTTTTGAAAACTATGGCAGGTCAGATTTTCTGCCTAATTCTATAAGAAGATTTCTCTAAAAAATACACATTATTTCAAAGACTTATTGGCTGTGAAATAAGTTAAGGGTATTTCAAATGGCTTGTCTGCAAAGAAAGGTGAGATGTAGGGAATCACAGAAAGTCGAGGGGAAAATAGGTCAATATATACATTGCTGTATGGTGAACTAAGCCTTAGGCCAGCAACAATGGAGAGGACCTGACACTTAGACACTTACAAGTAAGCTGGAACCTTCAAAAGTTCAAATCTTTATAAGTAAAAAGATTTATTAAAATGAATAACCAAGTGTTTTAATTGACATCAGAAGATGAAAACAATAAACCCTGAGAACATAGAGAAAAGATAAATAAAGATATGAGCAGAACTTAATACAACAGAAAACGTATAAAATTCAGGTGATTTAGTAAGTCCAAAGAATTTTCTTTGAAAAGATTTAAAAGACACACTTTGATTAAGGAAAACCAAAACATAAGTAAAGAATATACAGAATGAGTCAGGACAATGTTAGAACAGAGAATATATGAAATGCCAGTAAATTTGAACATTTCTGTCAAGTGGACCATTTCCTAGCTCCTAAAGTTTACCAACCCTGACAAAAGAGGAAATCATTTAAGGTCATCATGTCTGCCCTTGGCATTCTCGGAACGCCCTGGCCTCAGAATGCAGCCTCTGTAGTCCATGGTAACCTGCAGAGAGGGGTCGGGTCTGAGGCAGGTTGGAACACTGCCCTCACTGAGGGAGTGGGTGTGGCCATCTCTGCTGTGACTGAACAAAGGGCAGGGGAGCAGGGGGCCCAGGGCAGGGCCCTCAGAGCCCGGCAGGACCAGTGGAGTGTCACAAGTTTTTAGGCCCAGGCCAAAGGGCGCATTCTTTGTCTGCATAGCTGCCCAAACTCTCACCTTTCCACTCAGGCCGCCCTCTTACTTGAAGTGTGTGTGGAACGTGTCCGCGCAATACACCGCGCTGCACAGCTAAGCATAGTTCTGGGCATCGTAGCTTCCTGCCAGGTGACCGAAGTTTGCAGGCAGATGGGTCCCTGGGACACACGCGGAGGGGCTCCTGCCCGGGTCACAGGCCGCCCACTGCCCCTGCCCCAGATAGGGGGCCGCAAAGCAGCCCTGTCTGAGTCCCCTGCCTCTAGAGGGAGTATTGGACCAACACTTGTAGAAAACGGGGTCCTTGCGGGCCACTCATTGGAGGGACACTAATAAATCTTTGCTGACTTTCTGCTGAAACTTACGACCGTTCACACCTAAGCCTCTTACAAGGTCAGCTGTTTAGCTATACATGAGCTCATGATCTAAATTTACAGAATAATGAAGAAAGCAGCTACAAGGGGAGACAATCAGCCAAAACCATCAATACCAGAATTACATTCCCAAGGCCATCCATCAGATGAAGGAATAATCGGGTGCAACGCAGAAAATATACATAAAACGGGAACTGAAACAAGGCACAAGGATGTTTTCAAAGACTGGTAGGATCTCTAAAACATTTTTCAAGGACATGTCATTGATAAAGCTAAATACTCCAAGGTTGTGTAATACAACAGATTAATCATTGAGAAGAGTGAAATTATGCTGTTTTGAAAACTATGGCAGGTCAGATTTTCTGCCTAATTATATAAGAAGATTTCTCTAAAAAATACACATTATTTCAAAGACTTATTGGCTGTGAAATAAGTTAAGGGTATTTCAAATGGCTTGTCTGCAAAGAAAGGTGAGATGTAGGGAATCACAGAAAGTCGAGGGGAAAATAGGTCAATATATACATTGCTATATGGTGAACTAAGCCTTAGGCCAGCAACAATGGAGAGGACCTGACCCTTAGACACGTACAAGTAAGCTGGAATCTTCAAAAGTTCAAATATTTATAAGGAAAAAGATTTATTAAAATGAATAACCAAGTGTTTTAATTGACATCAGAAGATGAAAACAATAAACCCTGAGAACATAGAAAAAAGATAAATAAAGATATGAGCAGAACTTAATACAACAGAAAACGTATAATATTCAGGTGATTTAGTAAGTCCAAAGAATCTTCTTTGAAAAGAATTAAAAGACACACTTTGATTAAGGAAAACCAAAACATAAGTAAAGAATATACAGAAAGAGTCAGGACAATGTTAGAGCAGAGAATATATGAAATGCCAGTAAATTTGAACATTTCTGTCAAGTGGACCATTTCCTAGCTCCTAAAGTTTACCAACACTGACACAAGAGGAAATCATTTAAGGTCATCATGTCTGCCCTTGGCATTCTCGGAACGCCCTGGCCTCAGATTGCAGCCTCTGTAGTGCATGGTAACCTGCGGAGAGGGGGCGGGGCTGAGGGAGGTTGGAACACTGCCCTCACTGAGGGAGTGGGTGTGGCCATCTCTGCTGTGACTGAACAAAGGGCAGGGGAGCAGGGGGCCCAGGGCAGGGCCCTCAGAGCCCGGCAGGCCCAGTGGAGTGTCACAAGCTTTTAGGCCCAGGCCAAAGGGCGCCTTCTTTGTCTGCACAGCTGCCCAAATTCTCACCTTTCCACTCAGGCCGCCCTCTTACTTGAAGTCTGTGTGGAACGTGTCCGCGCAGTATACCGCGCTGCACAGCTAAGCATAGGTCTGGGCATCGTAGCTTCCTGCCAGGTGACCGAAGTTCGCAGGCAGATGGGTCCCTGGGACACACGCGGAGAGGCTCCTGCCCGGGTCACAGGCCGCCCACTGCCCCTGCCCCATATCGGGAGCCGCAAAGCAGCCCTGTCTGAGTCACCTGCCCCTAGAGGGAGTATTGGACCAACACTTGTAGAAAACGGGGTCCTTGTGGGCCACTCATTGGAGGGACACAAATAAATCTTTGCCGACTTTCTGCTGAAACTTACGAGCGTTCACACCTAAGCCTCTTACAAGGTCAGCTGTTTAGCTAAACATGAGCTCATGATCTAAATTTACACAATATTGAAGAAAGCAGCTACAAGGGGAGACAATCAGCCAAAACCATCAATACCAGAATTAGATTCCCAAGGCCATCCATCAGATGTAGGAATAATCGGGTGCAAGGCAGAAAATATACATAAAACTGGAACTGAAACAAGGCACAAGGATGTTTTCAAAGACTGGTAGGATCTCTAAAACATTTTTCAAGGACATGTCATTAATAAAGCTAAATACTCCAAGGTTGTGTAATACAACAGATTAATCATTGAGAAGAGTGAAATTATGCTGTTTTGAAAACTATGGCAGGTCAGATTTTCTGCCTAATTATATAAGAAGATTTCTCTAAAAAATACACATTATTTCAAAGACTTATTGGCTGTGAAATAAGTTTAGGGTATTTCAAATGGCTTGTCTGCAAAGAAAGGTGAGATGTAGGGAATCACAGAAAGTCGAGGGGAAAATAAGTCAATATATACATTGCTGTATGGTGAACTAAGCCTTAGGCCAGCAACAATGGAGAGGACCTGACCCTTAGACACGTACAAGTAAGCTGGAATCTTCAAAAGTTCAAATCTTTATAAGTAAAAAGATTTATTAAAATGAATAACCAAGTGTTTTAATTGACATCAGAAGATGAAAACAATAAACCCTGAGAACATAGAGAAAAGATAAATAAAGTTATGAGCAGAACTTAATACAACAGAAAACGTATAAAATTCAGGTGATTTAGTAAGTCCAAAGAATCTTCTTTGAAAAGATTGAAAAGACACACTTTGATTAAGGAAAACCAAAACATAAGTAAAGAATATACAGAAAGAGTCAGGACAATGTTAGAGCAGAGAATATATGAAATGCCAGTAAATTTGAACATTTCTGTAAAGTGGACCATTTCCTAGCTCCTAAAGTTTACCAACACTGACACAAGAGGAAATCATTTAAGGTCATCATGTCTGCCCTTGGCATTCTCGGAACGCCCTGGCCTCAGAATGCAGCCTCTGTGGTCCATGGTAACCTGCAGAGAGGGGGCGGGGCTGAGGGAGGTTGGAACACTGCCCTCACTGAGGGAGTGGGTGTGGCCATCTCTGCTGTGACTGAACAAAGGGCAGGGGAGCAGGGGGCCCAGGGCAGGGCCCTCAGAGCCCGGCAGGCCCAGTGGAGTGTCACAAGTTTTAAGCCCAGGCCAAAGGGCGCCTTCTTTGTCTGCACAGCTGCCCAAACTCTCACCTTTCCACTCAGGCCGCCCTCTTACTTGAAGTGTGTGTGGAACGTGTCCGCGCAGTACACCGCGCTGCACAGCTAAGCATAGTTCTGGGCATCGCAGCTTCCTGCAAGGTGACCGAAGTTCGCAGGCAGATGGGTCCTTGGGACACACGCGGAGGGGCTCCTGCCCAGGTCACACTCCGCCCACTGCCCCTGCCCCAGATCGGGGGCCGCAAAGCAGCCCTGTCTGAGTCCCCTGCCTCTAGAGGGAGTATTGGACCAACACTTGTAGAAAACGGGGTCCTTGCGGGCCACTCGTTGGAGGGACACAAATAAATCTTTGCCGACTTTTTGCTGAAACTTACGAGCGTTCATACCTAAGCCTCTTACAAGGTCAGCTGTTTAGCTAAACATGAGCTCATGATCTAAATTTACACAATAATGAAGAAAGCAGCTACAAGGGGAGACAATCAGCCAAAACCATCAATACCAGAATTAGATTCCCAAGGCCATCCATCAGATGAAGGAATAATCGGGTGCAAGGCAGAAAATATACATAAAACTGGAACTGAAACAAGGCACAAGGATGTTTTCAAAGACTGGTAGGATCTCTAAAACATTTTTCAAGGACATGTCATTGATAAAGCTAAATACTCCAAGGTTGTGTAATACAACAGATTAATCATTGAGAAGAGTGAAATTATGCTGTTTTGAAAACTATGGCAGGTCAGATTTTCTGCCTAATTCTATAAGAAGATTTCTCTAAAAAATACACATTATTTCAAAGACTTATTGGCTGTGAAATAAGTTAAGGGTATTTCAAATGGCTTGTCTGCAAAGAAAGGTGAGATGTAGGGAATCACAGAAAGTCGAGGGGAAAATAGGTCAATATATACATTGCTGTATGGTGAACTAAGCCTTAGGCCAGCAACAATGGAGAGGACCTGACACTTAGACACTTACAAGTAAGCTGGAACCTTCAAAAGTTCAAATCTTTATAAGTAAAAAGATTTATTAAAATGAATAACCAAGTGTTTTAATTGACATCAGAAGATGAAAACAATAAACCCTGAGAACATAGAGAAAAGATAAATAAAGATATGAGCAGAACTTAATACAACAGAAAACGTATAAAATTCAGGTGATTTAGTAAGTCCAAAGAATTTTCTTTGAAAAGATTTAAAAGACACACTTTGATTAAGGAAAACCAAAACATAAGTAAAGAATATACAGAATGAGTCAGGACAATGTTAGAACAGAGAATATATGAAATGCCAGTAAATTTGAACATTTCTGTCAAGTGGACCATTTCCTAGCTCCTAAAGTTTACCAACCCTGACAAAAGAGGAAATCATTTAAGGTCATCATGTCTGCCCTTGGCATTCTCGGAACGCCCTGGCCTCAGAATGCAGCCTCTGTAGTCCATGGTAACCTGCGGAGAGGGGTCGGGTCTGAGGCAGGTTGGAACACTGCCCTCACTGAGGGAGTGGGTGTGGCCATCTCTGCTGTGACTGAACAAAGGGCAGGGGAGCAGGGGGCCCAGGGCAGGGCCCTCAGAGCCCGGCAGGCCCAGTGGAGTGTCACAAGTTTTTAGGCCCAGGCCAAAGGGCGAATTCTTTGTCTGCATATCTGCCCAAACTCTCACCTTTCCACTCAGGCCGCCCTCTTACTTGAAGTGTGTGTGGAACGTGTCCGCGCAATACACCGCGCTGCACAGCTAAGCATAGTTCTGGGCATCGTAGCTTCCTGCCAGGTGACCGAAGTTTGCAGGCAGATGGGTCCCTGGGACACACGCGGAGGGGCTCCTGCCCGGGTCACAGGCCGCCCACTGCCCCTGCCCCAGATAGGGGGCCGCAAAGCAGCCCTGTCTGAGTCCCCTGCCTCTAGAGGGAGTATTGGACCAACACTTGTAGAAAACGGGGTCCTTGCGGGCCACTCATTGGAGGGACACTAATAAATCTTTGCTGACTTTCTGCTGAAACTTACGACCGTTCACACCTAAGCCTCTTACAAGGTCAGCTGTTTAGCTAAACATGAGCTCATGATCTAAATTTACACAATAATGAAGAAAGCAGCTACAAGGGGAGACAATCAGCCAAAACCATCAATACCAGAATTACATTCCCAAGGCCATCCATCAGATGAAGGAATAATCGGGTGCAAGGCAGAAAATATACATAAAACGGGAACTGAAACAAGGCACAAGGATGTTTTCAAAGACTGGTAGGATCTCTAAAACATTTTTCAAGGACATGTCATTGATAAAGCTAAATACTCCAAGGTTGTGTAATACAACAGATTAATCATTGAGAAGAGTGAAATTATGCTGTTTTGAAAACTATGGCAGGTCAGATTTTCTGCCTAATTATATAAGAAGATTTCTCTAAAAAATACACATTATTTCAAAGACTTATTGGCTGTGAAATAAGTTAAGGGTATTTCAAATGGCTTGTCTGCACAAAAAGGTGAGATGTAGGGAATCACAGAAAGTCGAGGGGAAAATAGGTCAATATATACATTGCTGTATGGTGAACTAAGCCTTAGGCCAGCAACAATGGAGAGGACCTGACCCTTAGACACGTACAAGTAAGCTGGAATCTTCAAAAGTTCAAATCTTTATAAGTAAAAAGATTTATTAAAATGAATAACCAAGTGTTTTAATTGACATCAGAAGATGAAAACAATAAACCCTGAGAACATAGAGAAAAGATAAATAAAGTTATGAGCAGAACTTAATACAACAGAAAACGTATAAAATTCAGGTGATTTAGTAAGTCCAAAGAATCTTCTTTGAAAAGAATTAAAAGACACACTTTGTTTAAGGAAAACCAAAACATAAGTAAAGAATATACAGAAAGAGTCAGGACAATGTTAGAGCAGAGAATATATGAAATGCCAGTAAATTTGAACATTTCTGTCAAGTGGACCATTTCCTAGCTCCTAAAGTTTACCAACACTGACACAAGAGGAAATCATTTAAGGTCATCATGTCTGCCCTTGGCATTCTCGGAACGCCCTGGCCTCAGAATGCAGCCTCTGTAGTCCATGGTAACCTGCGGAGAGGGGGCGGGGCTGAGGGAGGTTGGAACACTGCCCTCACTGAGGGAGTGGGTGTGGCCATCTCTGCTGTGACTGAACAAAGGGCAGGGGAGCAGGGGGCCCAGGGCAGGGCCCTCAGAGCCCGGCAGGCCCAGTGGAGTGTCACAAGCTTTTAGGCCCAGGCCAAAGGGCGCCTTCTTTGTCTGCACAGCTGCCCAAATTCTCACCTTTCCACTCAGGCCGCCCTCTTACTTGAAGTCTGTGTGGAACGTGTCCGCGCAGTATACCGCGCTGCACAGCTAAGCATAGGTCTGGGCATCGTAGCTTCCTGCCAGGTGACCGAAGTTCACAGGCAGATGGGTCCCTGGGACACACGCGGAGAGGCTCCTGCCCGGGTCACAGGCCGCCCACTGCCCCTGCCCCAGATCGGGTGCCGCAAAGCAGCCCTGTCTGAGTCACCTGCCTCTAGAGGGAGTATTGGACCAACACTTGTAGGAAACGGGGTCCTTGTGGGCCACTCATTGGAGGGACACAAATAAATCTTTGCCGACTTTCTGCTGAAACTTACGAGCGTTCACACCTAAGCCTCTTACAAGGTCAGCTGTTTAGCTAAACATGAGCTCATGATCCAAATTCACACAATATTGAAGAAAGCAGCTACAAGGGGAGACAATCAGCCAAAACCATCAATACCAGAATTAGATTCCCAAGGCCATCCATCAGATGTAGGAATAATCGGGTGCAAGGCAGAAAATATACATAAAACTGGAACTGAAACAAGGCACAAGGATGTTTTCAAAGACTGGTAGGATCTCTAAAACATTTTTCAAGGACATGTCATTAATAAAGCTAAATACTCCAAGGTTGTGTAAAACAACAGATTAATCATTGAGAAGAGTGAAATTATGCTGTTTTGAAAACTATGGCAGGTCAGATTTTCTGCCTAATTATATAAGAAGATTTCTCTAAAAAATACACATTATTTCAAAGACTTATTGGCTGTGAAATAAGTTTAGGGTATTTCAAATGGCTTGTCTGCAAAGAAAGGTGAGATGTAGGGAATCACAGAAAGTCGAGGGGAAAATAAGTCAATATATACATTGCTGTATGGTGAACTAAGCCTTAGGCCAGCAACAATGGAGAGGACCTGACCCTTAGACACGTACAAGTAAGCTGGAATCTTCAAAAGTTCAAATCTTTATAAGTAAAAAGATTTATTAAAATGAATAACCAAGTGTTTTAATTGACATCAGAAGATGAAAACAATAAACCCTGAGAACATAGAGAAAAGATAAATAAAGTTATGAGAAGAACTTAATACAACAGAAAACGTATAAAATTCAGGTGATTTAGTAAGTCCAAAGAATCTTCTTTGAAAAGATTGAAAAGACACACTTTGATTAAGGAAAACCAAAACATAAGTAAAGAATATACAGAAAGAGTCAGGACAATGTTAGAGCAGAGAATATATGAAATGCCAGTAAATTTGAACATTTCTGTAAAGTGGACCATTTCCTAGCTCCTAAAGTTTACCAACACTGACACAAGAGGAAATCATTTAAGGTCATCATGTCTGCCCTTGGCATTCTCGGAACGCCCTGGCCTCAGAATGCAGCCTCTGTGGTCCATGGTAACCTGCAGAGAGGGGGCGGGGCTGAGGGAGGTTGGAACACTGCCCTCACTGAGGGAGTGGGTGTGGCCATCTCTGCTGTGACTGAACAAAGGGCAGGGGAGCAGGGGGCCCAGGGCAGGGCCCTCAGAGCCCGGCAGGCCCAGTGGAGTGTCACAAGTTTTTAGGCCCAGGCCAAAGGGCGCCTTCTTTGTCTGCACAGCTGCCCAAACTCTCACCTTTCCACTCAGGCCGCCCTCTTACTTGAAGTGTGTGTGGAACGTGTCCGCGCAGTACACCGCGCTGCACAGCTAAGCATAGTTCTGGGCATCGCAGCTTCCTGCAAGGTGACCGAAGTTCGCAGGCAGATGGGTCCCTGGGACACACGCGGAGGGGCTCCTGCCCGGGTCACACTCCGCCCACTGCCCCTGCCCCAGATTGGGGGCCGCAAAGCAGCCCTGTCTGAGTCCCCTGCCTCTAGAGGGAGTATTGGACCAACACTTGTAGAAAACGGGGTCCTTGCGGGCCACTCGTTGGAGGGACACAAATAAATCTTTGCCGACTTTTTGCTGAAACTTACGAGCGTTCATACCTAAGCCTCTTACAAGGTCAGCTGTTTAGCTAAACATGAGCTCATGATCTAAATTTACACAATAATGAAGAAAGCAGCTACAAGGGGAGACAATCAGCCAAAACCATCAATACCAGAATTAGATTCCCAAGGCCATCCATCAGATGAAGGAATAATCGGGTGCAAGGCAGAAAATATACATAAAACTGGAACTGAAACAAGGCACAAGGATGTTTTCAAAGACTGGTAGGATCTCTAAAACATTTTTCAAGGACATGTCATTGATAAAGCTAAATACTCCAAGGTTGTGTAATACAACAGATTAATCATTGAGAAGAGTGAAATTATGCTGTTTTGAAAACTATGGCAGGTCAGATTTTCTGCCTAATTCTATAAGAAGATTTCTCTAAAAAATACACATTATTTCAAAGACTTATTGGCTGTGAAATAAGTTAAGGGTATTTCAAATGGCTTGTCTGCAAAGAAAGGTGAGATGTAGGGAATCACAGAAAGTCGAGGGGAAAATAGGTCAATATATACATTGCTGTATGGTGAACTAAGCCTTAGGCCAGCAACAATGGAGAGGACCTGACACTTAGACACTTACAAGTAAGCTGGAACCTTCAAAAGTTCAAATCTTTATAAGTAAAAAGATTTATTAAAATGAATAACCAAGTGTTTTAATTGACATCAGAAGATGAAAACAATAAACCCTGAGAACATAGAGAAAAGATAAATAAAGATATGAGCAGAACTTAATACAACAGAAAACGTATAAAATTCAGGTGATTTAGTAAGTCCAAAGAATTTTCTTTGAAAAGATTTAAAAGACACACTTTGATTAAGGAAAACCAAAACATAAGTAAAGAATATACAGAATGAGTCAGGACAATGTTAGAACAGAGAATATATGAAATGCCAGTAAATTTGAACATTTCTGTCAAGTGGACCATTTCCTAGCTCCTAAAGTTTACCAACCCTGACAAAAGAGGAAATCATTTAAGGTCATCATGTCTGCCCTTGGCATTCTCGGAACGCCCTGGCCTCAGAATGCAGCCTCTGTAGTCCATGGTAACCTGCGGAGAGGGGTCGGGTCTGAGGCAGGTTGGAACACTGCCCTCACTGAGGGAGTGGGTGTGGCCATCTCTGCTGTGACTGAACAAAGGGCAGGGGAGCAGGGGGCCCAGGGCAGGGCCCTCAGAGCCCGGCAGGCCCAGTGGAGTGTCACAAGTTTTTAGGCCCAGGCCAAAGGGCGCATTCTTTGTCTGCATAGCTGCCCAAACTCTCACCTTTCCACTCAGGCCGCCCTCTTACTTGAAGTGTGTGTGGAACGTGTCCGCGCAATACACCGCGCTGCACAGCTAAGCATAGTTCTGGGCATCGTAGCTTCCTGCCAGGTGACCGAAGTTTGCAGGCAGATGGGTCCCTGGGACACACGCGGAGGGGCTCCTGCCCGGGTCACAGGCCGCCCACTGCCCCTGCCCCAGATAGGGGGCCGCAAAGCAGCCCTGTCTGAGTCCCCTGCCTCTAGAGGGAGTATTGGACCAACACTTGTAGAAAACGGGGTCCTTGCGGGCCACTCATTGGAGGGACACTAATAAATCTTTGCTGACTTTCTGCTGAAACTTACGACCGTTCACACCTAAGCCTCTTACAAGGTCAGCTGTTTAGCTATACATGAGCTCATGATCTAAATTTACAGAATAATGAAGAAAGCAGCTACAAGGGGAGACAATCAGCCAAAACCATCAATACCAGAATTACATTCCCAAGGCCATCCATCAGATGAAGGAATAATCGGGTGCAAGGCAGAAAATATACATAAAACGGGAACTGAAACAAGGCACAAGGATGTTTTCAAAGACTGGTAGGATCTCTAAAACATTTTTCAAGGACATGTCATTGATAAAGCTAAATACTCCAAGGTTGTGTAATACAACAGATTAATCATTGAGAAGAGTGAAATTATGCTGTTTTGAAAACTATGGCAGGTCAGATTTTCTGCCTAATTATATAAGAAGATTTCTCTAAAAAATACAAATTATTTCAAAGACTTATTGGCTGTGAAATAAGTTAAGGGTATTTCAAATGGCTTGTCTGCAAAGAAAGGTGAGATGTAGGGAATCACAGAAAGTCGAGGGGAAAATAGGTCAATATATACATTGCTATATGGTGAACTAAGCCTTAGGCCAGCAACAATGGAGAGGACCTGACCCTTAGACACGTACAAGTAAGCTGGAATCTTCAAAAGTTCAAATATTTATAAGGAAAAAGATTTATTAAAATGAATAACCAAGTGTTTTAATTGACATCAGAAGATGAAAACAATAAACCCTGAGAACATAGAAAAAAGATAAATAAAGATATGAGCAGAACTTAATACAACAGAAAACGTATAATATTCTGGTGATTTAGTAAGTCCAAAGAATCTTCTTTGAAAAGAATTAAAAGACACACTTTGATTAAGGAAAACCAAAACATAAGTAAAGAATATACAGAAAGAGTCAGGACAATGTTAGAGCAGAGAATATATGAAATGCCAGTAAATTTGAACATTTCTGTCAAGTGGACCATTTCCTAGCTCCTAAAGTTTACCAACACTGACACAAGAGGAAATCATTTAAGGTCATCATGTCTGCCCTTGGCATTCTCGGAACGCCCTGGCCTCAGATTGCAGCCTCTGTAGTCCATGGTAACCTGCGGAGAGGGGGCGGGGCTGAGGGAGGTTGGAACACTGCCCTCACTGAGGGAGTGGGTGTGGCCATCTCTGCTGTGACTGAACAAAGGGCAGGGGAGCAGGGGGCCCAGGGCAGGGCCCTCAGAGCCCGGCAGGCCCAGTGGAGTGTCACAAGCTTTTAGGCCCAGGCCAAAGGGCGCCTTCTTTGTCTGCACAGCTGCCCAAATTCTCACCTTTCCACTCAGGCCGCCCTCTTACTTGAAGTCTGTGTGGAACGTGTCCGCGCAGTATACCGCGCTGCACAGCTAAGCATAGGTCTGGGCATCGTAGCTTCCTGCCAGGTGACCGAAGTTCGCAGGCAGATGGGTCCCTGGGACACACGCGGAGAGGCTCCTGCCCGGGTCACAGGCCGCCCACTGCCCCTGCCCCATATCGGGAGCCGCAAAGCAGCCCTGTCTGAGTCACCTGCCCCTAGAGGGAGTATTGGACCAACACTTGTAGAAAACGGGGTCCTTGTGGGCCACTCATTGGAGGGACACAAATAAATCTTTGCCGACTTTCTGCTGAAACTTACGAGCGTTCACACCTAAGCCTCTTACAAGGTCAGCTGTTTAGCTAAACATGAGCTCATGATCTAAATTTACACAATATTGAAGAAAGCAGCTACAAGGGGAGACAATCAGCCAAAACCATCAATACCAGAATTAGATTCCCAAGGCCATCCATCAGATGTAGGAATAATCGGGTGCAAGGCAGAAAATATACATAAAACTGGAACTGAAACAAGGCACAAGGATGTTTTCAAAGACTGGTAGGATCTCTAAAACATTTTTCAAGGACATGTCATTAATAAAGCTAAATACTCCAAGGTTGTGTAATACAACAGATTAATCATTGAGAAGAGTGAAATTATGCTGTTTTGAAAACTATGGCAGGTCAGATTTTCTGCCTAATTATATAAGAAGATTTCTCTAAAAAATACACATTATTTCAAAGACTTATTGGCTGTGAAATAAGTTTAGGGTATTTCAAATGGCTTGTCTGCAAAGAAAGGTGAGATGTAGGGAATCACAGAAAGTCGAGGGGAAAATAAGTCAATATATACATTGCTGTATGGTGAACTAAGCCTTAGGCCAGCAACAATGGAGAGGACCTGACCCTTAGACACGTACAAGTAAGCTGGAATCTTCAAAAGTTCAAATCTTTATAAGTAAAAAGATTTATTAAAATGAATAACCAAGTGTTTTAATTGACATCAGAAGATGAAAACAATAAACCCTGAGAACATAGAGAAAAGATAAATAAAGTTATGAGCAGAACTTAATACAACAGAAAACGTATAAAATTCAGGTGATTTAGTAAGTCCAAAGAATCTTCTTTGAAAAGATTGAAAAGACACACTTTGATTAAGGAAAACCAAAACATAAGTAAAGAATATACAGAAAGAGTCAGGACAATGTTAGAGCAGAGAATATATGAAATGCCAGTAAATTTGAACATTTCTGTAAAGTGGACCATTTCCTAGCTCCTAAAGTTTACCAACACTGACACAAGAGGAAATCATTTAAGGTCATCATGTCTGCCCTTGGCATTCTCGGAACGCCCTGGCCTCAGAATGCAGCCTCTGTGGTCCATGGTAACCTGCAGAGAGGGGGCGGGGCTGAGGGAGGTTGGAACACTGCCCTCACTGAGGGAGTGGGTGTGGCCATCTCTGCTGTGACTGAACAAAGGGCAGGGGAGCAGGGGGCCCAGGGCAGGGCCCTCAGAGCCCGGCAGGCCCAGTGGAGTGTCACAAGTTTTAAGCCCAGGCCAAAGGGCGCCTTCTTTGTCTGCACAGCTGCCCAAACTCTCACCTTTCCACTCAGGCCGCCCTCTTACTTGAAGTGTGTGTGGAACGTGTCCGCGCAGTACACCGCGCTGCACAGCTAAGCATAGTTCTGGGCATCGCAGCTTCCTGCAAGGTGACCGAAGTTCGCAGGCAGATGGGTCCTTGGGACACACGCGGAGGGGCTCCTGCCCAGGTCACACTCCGCCCACTGCCCCTGCCCCAGATCGGGGGCCGCAAAGCAGCCCTGTCTGAGTCCCCTGCCTCTAGAGGGAGTATTGGACCAACACTTGTAGAAAACGGGGTCCCTGCGGGCCACTCGTTGGAGGGACACAAATAAATCTTTGCCGACTTTTTGCTGAAACTTACGAGCGTTCATACCTAAGCCTCTTACAAGGTCAGCTGTTTAGCTAAACATGAGCTCATGATCTAAATTTACACAATAATGAAGAAAGCAGCTACAAGGGGAGACAATCAGCCAAAACCATCAATACCAGAATTAGATTCCCAAGGCCATCCATCAGATGAAGGAATAATCGGGTGCAAGGCAGAAAATATACATAAAACTGGAACTGAAACAAGGCACAAGGATGTTTTCAAAGACTGGTAGGATCTCTAAAACATTTTTCAAGGACATGTCATTGATAAAGCTAAATACTCCAAGGTTGTGTAATACAACAGATTAATCATTGAGAAGAGTGAAATTATGCTGTTTTGAAAACTATGGCAGGTCAGATTTTCTGCCTAATTCTATAAGAAGATTTCTCTAAAAAATACACATTATTTCAAAGACTTATTGGCTGTGAAATAAGTTAAGGGTATTTCAAATGGCTTGTCTGCAAAGAAAGGTGAGATGTAGGGAATCACAGAAAGTCGAGGGGAAAATAGGTCAATATATACATTGCTGTATGGTGAACTAAGCCTTAGGCCAGCAACAATGGAGAGGACCTGACACTTAGACACTTACAAGTAAGCTGGAACCTTCAAAAGTTCAAATCTTTATAAGTAAAAAGATTTATTAAAATGAATAACCAAGTGTTTTAATTGACATCAGAAGATGAAAACAATAACCCTGAGAACATAGAGAAAAGATAAATAAAGATATGAGCAGAACTTAATACAACAGAAAACGTATAAAATTCAGGTGATTTAGTAAGTCCAAAGAATTTTCTTTGAAAAGATTTAAAAGACACACTTTGATTAAGGAAAACCAAAACATAAGTAAAGAATATACAGAATGAGTCAGGACAATGTTAGAACAGAGAATATATGAAATGCCAGTAAATTTGAACATTTCTGTCAGGTGGACCATTTCCTAGCTCCTAAAGTTTACCAACCCTGACAAAAGAGGAAATCATTTAAGGTCATCATGTCTGCCCTTGGCATTCTCGGAACGCCCTGGCCTCAGAATGCAGCCTCTGTAGTCCATGGTAACCTGCGGAGAGGGGTCGGGTCTGAGGCAGGTTGGAACACTGCCCTCACTGAGGGAGTGGGTGTGGCCATCTCTGCTGTGACTGAACAAAGGGCAGGGGAGCAGGGGGCCCAGGGCAGGGCCCTCAGAGCCCGGCAGGCCCAGTGGAGTGTCACAAGTTTTTAGGCCCAGGCCAAAGGGCGAATTCTTTGTCTGCATATCTGCCCAAACTCTCACCTTTCCACTCAGGCCGCCCTCTTACTTGAAGTGTGTGTGGAACGTGTCCGCGCAATACACCGCGCTGCACAGCTAAGCATAGTTCTGGGCATCGTAGCTTCCTGCCAGGTGACCGAAGTTTGCAGGCAGATGGGTCCCTGGGACACACGCGGAGGGGCTCCTGCCCGGGTCACATGCCGCCCACTGCCCCTGCCCCAGATAGGGGGCCCCAAAGCAGCCCTGTCTGAGTCCCTGCCTCTAGAGGGAGTATTGGACCAACACTTGTAGAAAACGGGGTCCTTGCGGGCCACTCATTGGAGGGACACTAATAAATCTTTGCTGACTTTCTGCTGAAACTTACGACCGTTCACACCTAAGCCTCTTACAAGGTCAGCTGTTTAGCTAAACATGAGCTCATGATCTAAATTTACACAATAATGAAGAAAGCAGCTACAAGGGGAGACAATCAGCCAAAACCATCAATACCAGAATTACATTCCCAAGGCCATCCATCAGATGAAGGAATAATCGGGTGCAAGGCAGAAAATATACATAAAACGGGAACTGAAACAAGGCACAAGGATGTTTTCAAAGACTGGTAGGATCTCTAAAACATTTTTCAAGGACATGTCATTGATAAAGCTAAATACTCCAAGGTTGTGTAATACAACAGATTAATCATTGAGAAGAGTGAAATTATGCTGTTTTGAAAACTATGGCAGGTCAGATTTTCTGCCTAATTATATAAGAAGATTTCTCTAAAAAATACACATTATTTCAAAGACTTATTGGCTGTGAAATAAGTTAAGGGTATTTCAAATGGCTTGTCTGCACAAAAAGGTGAGATGTAGGGAATCACAGAAAGTCGAGGGGAAAATAGGTCAATATATACATTGCTGTATGGTGAACTAAGCCTTAGGCCAGCAACAATGGAGAGGACCTGACCCTTAGACACGTACAAGTAAGCTGGAATCTTCAAAAGTTCAAATCTTTATAAGTAAAAAGATTTATTAAAATGAATAACCAAGTGTTTTAATTGACATCAGAAGATGAAAACAATAAACCCTGAGAACATAGAGAAAAGATAAATAAAGTTATGAGAAGAACTTAATACAACAGAAAACGTATAAAATTCAGGTGATTTAGTAAGTCCAAAGAATCTTCTTTGAAAAGATTGAAAAGACACACTTTGATTAAGGAAAACCAAAACATAAGTAAAGAATATACAGAAAGAGTCAGGACAATGTTAGAGCAGAGAATATATGAAATGCCAGTAAATTTGAACATTTCTGTAAAGTGGACCATTTCCTAGCTCCTAAAGTTTACCAACACTGACACAAGAGGAAATCATTTAAGGTCATCATGTCTGCCCTTGGCATTCTCGGAACGCCCTGGCCTCAGAATGCAGCCTCTGTGGTCCATGGTAACCTGCAGAGAGGGGGCGGGGCTGAGGGAGGTTGGAACACTGCCCTCACTGAGGGAGTGGGTGTGGCCATCTCTGCTGTGACTGAACAAAGGGCAGGGGAGCAGGGGGCCCAGGGCAGGGCCCTCAGAGCCCGGCAGGCCCAGTGGAGTGTCACAAGTTTTTAGGCCCAGGCCAAAGGGCGCCTTCTTTGTCTGCACAGCTGCCCAAACTCTCACCTTTCCACTCAGGCCGCCCTCTTACTTGAAGTGTGTGTGGAACGTGTCCGCGCAGTACACCGCGCTGCACAGCTAAGCATAGTTCTGGGCATCGCAGCTTCCTGCAAGGTGACCGAAGTTCGCAGGCAGATGGGTCCCTGGGACACACGCGGAGGGGCTCCTGCCCGGGTCACACTCCGCCCACTGCCCCTGCCCCAGATTGGGGGCCGCAAAGCAGCCCTGTCTGAGTCCCCTGCCTCTAGAGGGAGTATTGGACCAACACTTGTAGAAAACGGGGTCCTTGCGGGCCACTCGTTGGAGGGACACAAATAAATCTTTGCCGACTTTTTGCTGAAACTTACGAGCGTTCATACCTAAGCCTCTTACAAGGTCAGCTGTTTAGCTAAACATGAGCTCATGATCTAAATTTACACAATAATGAAGAAAGCAGCTACAAGGGGAGACAATCAGCCAAAACCATCAATACCAGAATTAGATTCCCAAGGCCATCCATCAGATGAAGGAATAATCGGGTGCAAGGCAGAAAATATACATAAAACTGGAACTGAAACAAGGCACAAGGATGTTTTCAAAGACTGGTAGGATCTCTAAAACATTTTTCAAGGACATGTCATTGATAAAGCTAAATACTCCAAGGTTGTGTAATACAACAGATTAATCATTGAGAAGAGTGAAATTATGCTGTTTTGAAAACTATGGCAGGTCAGATTTTCTGCCTAATTCTATAAGAAGATTTCTCTAAAAAATACACATTATTTCAAAGACTTATTGGCTGTGAAATAAGTTAAGGGTATTTCAAATGGCTTGTCTGCAAAGAAAGGTGAGATGTAGGGAATCACAGAAAGTCGAGGGGAAAATAGGTCAATATATACATTGCTGTATGGTGAACTAAGCCTTAGGCCAGCAACAATGGAGAGGACCTGACACTTAGACACTTACAAGTAAGCTGGAACCTTCAAAAGTTCAAATCTTTATAAGTAAAAAGATTTATTAAAATGAATAACCAAGTGTTTTAATTGACATCAGAAGATGAAAACAATAAACCCTGAGAACATAGAGAAAAGATAAATAAAGATATGAGCAGAACTTAATACAACAGAAAACGTATAAAATTCAGGTGATTTAGTAAGTCCAAAGAATTTTCTTTGAAAAGATTTAAAAGACACACTTTGATTAAGGAAAACCAAAACATAAGTAAAGAATATACAGAATGAGTCAGGACAATGTTAGAACAGAGAATATATGAAATGCCAGTAAATTTGAACATTACTGTCAAGTGGACCATTTCCTAGCTCCTAAAGTTTACCAACCCTGACAAAAGAGGAAATCATTTAAGGTCATCATGTCTGCCCTTGGCATTCTCGGAACGCCCTGGCCTCAGAATGCAGCCTCTGTAGTCCATGGTAACCTGCGGAGAGGGGTCGGGTCTGAGGCAGGTTGGAACACTGCCCTCACTGAGGGAGTGGGTGTGGCCATCTCTGCTGTGACTGAACAAAGGGCAGGGGAGCAGGGGGCCCAGGGCAGGGCCCTCAGAGCCCGGCAGGCCCAGTGGAGTGTCACAAGTTTTTAGGCCCAGGCCAAAGGGCGCATTCTTTGTCTGCATAGCTGCCCAAACTCTCACCTTTCCACTCAGGCCGCCCTCTTACTTGAAGTGTGTGTGGAACGTGTCCGCGCAATACACCGCGCTGCACAGCTAAGCATAGTTCTGGGCATCGTAGCTTCCTGCCAGGTGACCGAAGTTTGCAGGCAGATGGGTCCCTGGGACACACGCGGAGGGGCTCCTGCCCGGGTCACAGGCCGCCCACTGCCCCTGCCCCAGATAGGGGGCCGCAAAGCAGCCCTGTCTGAGTCCCCTGCCTCTAGAGGGAGTATTGGACCAACACTTGTAGAAAACGGGGTCCTTGCGGGCCACTCATTGGAGGGACACTAATAAATCTTTGCTGACTTTCTGCTGAAACTTACGACCGTTCACACCTAAGCCTCTTACAAGGTCAGCTGTTTAGCTATACATGAGCTCATGATCTAAATTTACAGAATAATGAAGAAAGCAGCTACAAGGGGAGACAATCAGCCAAAACCATCAATACCAGAATTACATTCCCAAGGCCATCCATCAGATGAAGGAATAATCGGGTGCAAGGCAGAAAATATACATAAAACGGGAACTGAAACAAGGCACAAGGATGTTTTCAAAGACTGGTAGGATCTCTAAAACATTTTTCAAGGACATGTCATTGATAAAGCTAAATACTCCAAGGTTGTGTAATACAACAGATTAATCATTGAGAAGAGTGAAATTATGCTGTTTTGAAAACTATGGCAGGTCAGATTTTCTGCCTAATTATATAAGAAGATTTCTCTAAAAAATACAAATTATTTCAAAGACTTATTGGCTGTGAAATAAGTTAAGGGTATTTCAAATGGCTTGTCTGCAAAGAAAGGTGAGATGTAGGGAATCACAGAAAGTCGAGGGGAAAATAGGTCAATATATACATTGCTATATGGTGAACTAAGCCTTAGGCCAGCAACAATGGAGAGGACCTGACCCTTAGACACGTACAAGTAAGCTGGAATCTTCAAAAGTTCAAATATTTATAAGGAAAAAGATTTATTAAAATGAATAACCAAGTGTTTTAATTGACATCAGAAGATGAAAACAATAAACCCTGAGAACATAGAAAAAAGATAAATAAAGATATGAGCAGAACTTAATACAACAGAAAACGTATAATATTCTGGTGATTTAGTAAGTCCAAAGAATCTTCTTTGAAAAGAATTAAAAGACACACTTTGATTAAGGAAAACCAAAACATAAGTAAAGAATATACAGAAAGAGTCAGGACAATGTTAGAGCAGAGAATATATGAAATGCCAGTAAATTTGAACATTTCTGTCAAGTGGACCATTTCCTAGCTCCTAAAGTTTACCAACACTGACACAAGAGGAAATCATTTAAGGTCATCATGTCTGCCCTTGGCATTCTCGGAACGCCCTGGCCTCAGATTGCAGCCTCTGTAGTCCATGGTAACCTGCGGAGAGGGGGCGGGGCTGAGGGAGGTTGGAACACTGCCCTCACTGAGGGAGTGGGTGTGGCCATCTCTGCTGTGACTGAACAAAGGGCAGGGGAGCAGGGGGCCCAGGGCAGGGCCCTCAGAGCCCGGCAGGCCCAGTGGAGTGTCACAAGCTTTTAGGCCCAGGCCAAAGGGCGCCTTCTTTGTCTGCACAGCTGCCCAAATTCTCACCTTTCCACTCAGGCCGCCCTCTTACTTGAAGTCTGTGTGGAACGTGTCCGCGCAGTATACCGCGCTGCACAGCTAAGCATAGGTCTGGGCATCGTAGCTTCCTGCCAGGTGACCGAAGTTCGCAGGCAGATGGGTCCCTGGGACACACGCGGAGAGGCTCCTGCCCGGGTCACAGGCCGCCCACTGCCCCTGCCCCATATCGGGAGCCGCAAAGCAGCCCTGTCTGAGTCACCTGCCCCTAGAGGGAGTATTGGACCAACACTTGTAGAAAACGGGGTCCTTGTGGGCCACTCATTGGAGGGACACAAATAAATCTTTGCCGACTTTCTGCTGAAACTTACGAGCGTTCACACCTAAGCCTCTTACAAGGTCAGCTGTTTAGCTAAACATGAGCTCATGATCTAAATTTACACAATATTGAAGAAAGCAGCTACAAGGGGAGACAATCAGCCAAAACCATCAATACCAGAATTAGATTCCCAAGGCCATCCATCAGATGTAGGAATAATCGGGTGCAAGGCAGAAAATATACATAAAACTGGAACTGAAACAAGGCACAAGGATGTTTTCAAAGACTGGTAGGATCTCTAAAACATTTTTCAAGGACATGTCATTAATAAAGCTAAATACTCCAAGGTTGTGTAATACAACAGATTAATCATTGAGAAGAGTGAAATTATGCTGTTTTGAAAACTATGGCAGGTCAGATTTTCTGCCTAATTATATAAGAAGATTTCTCTAAAAAATACACATTATTTCAAAGACTTATTGGCTGTGAAATAAGTTTAGGGTATTTCAAATGGCTTGTCTGCAAAGAAAGGTGAGATGTAGGGAATCACAGAAAGTCGAGGGGAAAATAAGTCAATATATACATTGCTGTATGGTGAACTAAGCCTTAGGCCAGCAACAATGGAGAGGACCTGACCCTTAGACACGTACAAGTAAGCTGGAATCTTCAAAAGTTCAAATCTTTATAAGTAAAAAGATTTATTAAAATGAATAACCAAGTGTTTTAATTGACATCAGAAGATGAAAACAATAAACCCTGAGAACATAGAGAAAAGATAAATAAAGTTATGAGCAGAACTTAATACAACAGAAAACGTATAAAATTCAGGTGATTTAGTAAGTCCAAAGAATCTTCTTTGAAAAGATTGAAAAGACACACTTTGATTAAGGAAAACCAAAACATAAGTAAAGAATATACAGAAAGAGTCAGGACAATGTTAGAGCAGAGAATATATGAAATGCCAGTAAATTTGAACATTTCTGTAAAGTGGACCATTTCCTAGCTCCTAAAGTTTACCAACACTGACACAAGAGGAAATCATTTAAGGTCATCATGTCTGCCCTTGGCATTCTCGGAACGCCCTGGCCTCAGAATGCAGCCTCTGTGGTCCATGGTAACCTGCAGAGAGGGGGCGGGGCTGAGGGAGGTTGGAACACTGCCCTCACTGAGGGAGTGGGTGTGGCCATCTCTGCTGTGACTGAACAAAGGGCAGGGGAGCAGGGGGCCCAGGGCAGGGCCCTCAGAGCCCGGCAGGCCCAGTGGAGTGTCACAAGTTTTAAGCCCAGGCCAAAGGGCGCCTTCTTTGTCTGCACAGCTGCCCAAACTCTCACCTTTCCACTCAGGCCGCCCTCTTACTTGAAGTGTGTGTGGAACGTGTCCGCGCAGTACACCGCGCTGCACAGCTAAGCATAGTTCTGGGCATCGCAGCTTCCTGCAAGGTGACCGAAGTTCGCAGGCAGATGGGTCCTTGGGACACACGCGGAGGGGCTCCTGCCCAGGTCACACTCCGCCCACTGCCCCTGCCCCAGATCGGGGGCCGCAAAGCAGCCCTGTCTGAGTCCCCTGCCTCTAGAGGGAGTATTGGACCAACACTTGTAGAAAACGGGGTCCCTGCGGGCCACTCGTTGGAGGGACACAAATAAATCTTTGCCGACTTTTTGCTGAAACTTACGAGCGTTCATACCTAAGCCTCTTACAAGGTCAGCTGTTTAGCTAAACATGAGCTCATGATCTAAATTTACACAATAATGAAGAAAGCAGCTACAAGGGGAGACAATCAGCCAAAACCATCAATACCAGAATTAGATTCCCAAGGCCATCCATCAGATGAAGGAATAATCGGGTGCAAGGCAGAAAATATACATAAAACTGGAACTGAAACAAGGCACAAGGATGTTTTCAAAGACTGGTAGGATCTCTAAAACATTTTTCAAGGACATGTCATTGATAAAGCTAAATACTCCAAGGTTGTGTAATACAACAGATTAATCATTGAGAAGAGTGAAATTATGCTGTTTTGAAAACTATGGCAGGTCAGATTTTCTGCCTAATTCTATAAGAAGATTTCTCTAAAAAATA